>NC_067410.1:4678269-5315769 GCF_009764475.1 Pristis pectinata | reverse complement strand
CCAGCGTTGGCAATCCGACAGGGCTTGATGGGCTAAATAGCCTTGTCCCAACAGGGAAATGGGGTGGTGCTGGAGGAGACTGGAGCGCCCATGGTTAATGGGTAGCCCTGTATATGCAGTAGTATTACTGGTGTAAGCTCTGAACAGAGGATTAGAGGAGCTTAATGTGTCAAAAGTTACGTGATGATACTTTCAAAACCACTTTCAGCCTCATTGTGCTTTATTCCCTAAAGAATTTCATTATTTCCAGAACAGGCTCCGGATTATTTACTCCAAGAGCTTGATAGGCTCTCCCTCTCCCTCTCTCTCTCTCTCTCATGTACACACAGACAAAGGCGCTGTCTTATTCTGAATAATCCATATTTAATGTTCATGAATATTCCAAATCAATTTACCCAACTATCAACTGTTGTGTAATTGGCCTAACTTCGAAAATTGGATTCATCAAGATTACTGTAAAAAAAAAATTCTATTAATTTGAAGAAAGTAAAACAACATTTAGGAATCTGAACCAGGGCTAAGGGGAAGCTTCCTTCTCTGTTGATGTACTTTGGGATGGAATTGTTAAAGAAAGCAAGTCCATCTGAGGGGAGTAGGGACATACCATTCCCTGCTGCTCCCCCATGCAATGAGATCATGCTCCCATTCACTTGCTCTTATTCCCCATCTTATAATCCTTCAGCTTCACTAACTGATAGGTCGATAGGGTTGTTAAGAAGGCATATGGAGTGTTGGCCTTCATTAGTCAGGGTACTGAGTTCGAGAGCCACGAGGTGATGTTGCAACTCTATAGAACTCTGGTTAGACCACACTTGGAGTATTGTGTTCAGTTCTGGTCGCCTCATTATAGGAAGGATGTGGAAGCTTTAGAGAGGGTGCAGAGGAGATTTACCAGGATGTTGCCTGGATTGGAGAGCATGTCTTATGAGGATAGGCTGAGTGAGCTGGGGCTTTTCTCTTTGGAGAGGAGGAGGATGAGAGGTGACTTGATAGAGGTGTACAAGATGATAAGAGGCATAGATCTAGTGGACAATCAGAGACTTTTTCCCAGGGCGACAATGGCTAACACGAGGGGACATAATTTTAAGGTGACTGGAGGAAGGTATAAGGGGGATGTCAGGGGTAAGTTTTTTTACACAGAGAGTGGTGGGCGCGTGGAACGCACTGCCGGCAGAGGTTGTGGGGGCAGATACATTAGGGACATTTAAGAGGCTCTTAGATAGACACATGAATGATAGAGAAATGGGGGGCTATGTGGGAGGGAAGGGTTAGAAAGATCTTAGAGCAGGATAAAATGTCGGCACAACATTGTGGGCCGAAGGGCCTGAACTGTGCTGTAGTGTTCTATGTTCTATGTTCAAACCTTGGCTCAGATTGAGCATGAACCCATGAACACTACCTCGTTATTCCTCTTTTACACTATTTATTTATTTTTGTAACTTTATGTCTTTATGTCCTGCACTGTACTGCTGCCGCAAACAAACTTAACAACATGTCAGCGATAATAAATCTGATTCTGAAACCGTCGGCTCTGGTGAAGGAGTTCAACTGACCATTGGGTTAGGAAACATTGCCTCATTTTAATAATGTTATTAACCAGAACAAACTATAAAGTTGAATTCTATTTATGAAAGCAAATGGAATGCTGTTTTTTTATTGCAAGGGGCTGGGGAAGTGGAGTCTAAGTGCAGGAGAGTATTGCCAGGACTATAGGAACCCTGGTGAGGCACATCTACAGCTGCATGCAGTTTGGGACTCTGTACTGAAGGAGTGACAAACAATGTGCCAGAAGAACTCAGCAGCTCGAGCAACATCTGTGAGAGATTTCTACAGATGTACAGTGGAGAGTACTCTGACTGCTTGCATCACCGCCTGGTATGGAGGCTCCATTACACAGGATCGCAAGAGGCTGCGGAGGGTTGTAGACTCAGCCAGCTCCGTCACAGGCACAACCCTCCCTGCCATCAAGGGCATCTTCAAGAGGCAGTGCCTCAAGAAGGCAGCATCCGTCACCAAGGACGCTCACCACCCGGGACATGCCCTCTTCTCATTACTACCATCGGGGAGGAGGTACAGGAGCCTGAAGACCCACACTCAACGATTCAGGAACAGCTTCTTCGCCTCCGCCATCAGATTTCTGAACGGGCCATGAACCCATGAACACTACCTCTTTATTCCTTTTTTTTTGCACTATTTATTTACTTTTGTAATTTATAGAAATTTTGTCTTTGCTGCTGAATTTCATGTCATTTAAGTTAATGATAATAAATCTGATTCTGAAAGGAATTGTGTACATTTTGGGCTGCATTTGGTCCAGTCCTGATGCAGGGTTACAACCCAAAACGTACACAATCCCCTTCCCCCCACAGACGCCGCTCGACCCGCTGAGTTCCTCCAGCAGGTGGTTTGTTGCTCCAGATTCCAGCGTCTGAAGTCTCTTGTGTCTCCACTGAAAGAGCGATGATCTTGCATCGGAGACAGTGAAGAGAAGGTTAACTCCCCAGATGAGGAGGCTGACCCATGAGGAATGATTGGGCCTGCAGTTCAGAAAAGTAAGAGGTGATCATGTTGACACATGCAAGATTCCACTGGGAATGAGCAGGTAGATGCTGAGAGGACGTTTCCCCTTGTGGTGGAGCCAAATTCAGGGGACGAGTTTCAGCAGAAGGGTTGGCCCGTTTAAGACAGGAAGGTCTCAGGGGACTGTGAATGCTTTGAATTCTCTACCCCAAGGAACTGCACAGTGGGAGGGATAGAATGTACTCAAGGGTGAGACGTTTAGTCTCGGAGGGAGACTGTGGAGAAAAGGAAGGAAGGATTAGCCATCTTACTGGTCGATGAGGCAGGTTCGAGGGGCTGAGTGGCCTACTCCTGTTCCTCTTAGTAGAAATCCCACCGCGATTTCTCAAATCACCCACCAGAGGGGTAACTTTCCCCGTGTCTGCCCCTACACGTAGATCTGGCTGGATGTCTGAGCTAAGGTGGGTTGACTGGTCTGTCATTTTTTCACCCACCCTGTGATCTCAGCAATATAAAGACTTGCGTTTATGTAGAACTTTTTACATCCCTCTCTGAACAGCCGGCACAGCTTTACAGACTGGGAAGCGCAGTGGTTGCTTTGTTACAAAATGTAGTGGCAATGCGACACAGCAGGATCCCACCCACTGCACAGTGAAGGAATAACTCCTGCTTCTTCTCTGTTTTAGGATCCTTCCCAATCCCCATGCAAGAGATGCCAGAGTTTCAGTTTAACCTTCCTCTGGCAGTGCAGTGATTCCTGGGGTTGTAAAGCACTAGTCTGGCAGGGAATAATCCTGACTGGTTGCATCATGACCTGGTACGACAATTCCAAGGCACAGGAACGCGAGAGTAGTGGACACAGCCCAGTCCATCACGGGCACGGCCCTCCCCACCACCGACAGCATCTACAGGAGCCACTGATCCCATTTTATTATCCCTGCATCCCCATCAACTCCCCCCGAGATTCTACCACCAACCTACACACCAGGGGCAATTTACAGTGGCCAATTACCCTACCAACCCGCGCGTCTTTGGGATGTGGGAGGAAACCGGAGCACCATACGATACAGGAGCAGAATTAGGCCATTAAGCCCCTGCTCCGCCATTCGATCATGGCTGATTTTTTTCAACACCATTTTCCCACCTCCTCCCCCTAACCCTAAACCCCCTTACCAATTAAGAACCCATCAATCTCTGCCTTAAATAGATAGAGCTATCTTTATTAGCCACATGTACATCGAAACACACAGTGAAATGCATCTTTTGCGTAGAGTGTTCTGGAGGCAGCCTGCAAGTGTCGCCACGCTTCCGGCGCCAACATGTACACCCAATGACTTGGCCTCCACAGCTGTCTGTGGCAATGAATTCCACAGATTCACCACCCTCTGGCTGAAGTGATTTTTCCTCATCTCAGTTCTAAAGGGACGTCCCTTTATTCAGAGGCTGTGCCCTCAGATCCTGGACTCTGCAACTGATGGCAACATCCTTTCCACGTCCACTCTATCCAGGCCTTTTAGTATCCAGTAGGTTTCAACGAGATCCCCCCTCATCCTTCTGAAATCAAGTCCAGGCCCAGAGACGTCAAACACTCCTCATACGTCAACCCTTTGATTCCTGGGATCATTCTTGTGAACCTCCTCTGGAACCTCTCCAGGGCCAGCACATCTTTCCTCAGATGCGGGGCCCAAAACTGCTCTCACTATTCCAAATGCAATCTGACCAAAGCCTTATAAAGCCTCAGCAGTACATCTTGTTTTTGTATTCTAGTCCTCTCGAAATGAATACTACCATTTTCAAATCCAAACTAGCCACTCAACCTGCAGGTTAACCTTTAAGGAATCCTGCACGGGGACTCCCAAGTCCTTTGCACCTCCAATTTCTGAATTCTCTCCCCATTTAGAAAATAGTCTGCGCCTTTATTCTTCCTACCAAAGTGCATGACCGTACACTTCCCTATGCTGTGTTCCCATCTGCCACTTCTTTGCCCACTCTCCTCACCAAATCGAGTTTATTGTCATTTGGACAAGTACGGTGAGGGACAGGTACCATGAAAATCCTGGAGGAAACCCATGCGGTCTCACACACACACAGGATTGAACCCAGGGGGTTGAAGCTTCTGTTTGACGGACTTCCTCTTGTGGACTCAGCTGCTGTGGGGTAATGAGACGCAGATGCTGATTACACTTTGGCAACTGTTGCTCCCAGCTTCCCACTGGTGGTCCTACAGCTACTTATATTTATAAATCTGAACATGGGGCAAGCAAATAGTGTGCGGAGAATTGCAGCAATGCTCTCGTTGGGAGGAGATTGTTTTGCTCATTAGGTTGTGCATTTGTGGGCTCCCCAGAGACTTCATGAAGTCCATCTTCCAGATGAATGGTCAGATCTTCCTCCAGGGGCCTCGTTCTCAGTAGCCCAGGCTCAATTCTTCTAAAGCTAACCAAATCCAACATAATCAGACTCAGACACTGGCAGTTAAGAACAGAAGGCAGTTGCTTCCCACAGTATTTACCTCCTCTCCAAAGCGGATTTACTTTGACCATTGGTCCATTGATTCAGCTCTCGTTACTGGAGTCCAGCACCATTGTTTGGCTAATCTATGTACCAACTGGGACCACAGGAAGTGAAGATGAATATCCCATGACACAGAGTCACAGACTCATCCAGCACAAAAACAGGCGCTTCGGCCCACCATGCTGACCACCAAACACCCATTCACTCCAATCCCGTTTCATTCTCCCTCATTACCATCAGCTCTCCCCAGATCCTACCACTTAGCTACACCCCAAGGGAAAATTTACACTGGGCCAATTAACTCACCAACCCCTGTGTCTTTGGGATGCAGGAGGAAACCCACGCGCTCAGGGAGAACATGCAAACTCCACAAAGACAGTGCTCAGCAATCCTATCCACTGCACACCCACACCACCCCATCTAAGAACCAGATGCTCCAGTTTCCTCTCACACGCCACAATGCACTTCCCTGTAGATGTGACACTTTAATCTGTACTGTTATTGTTTTTACCCTGTACTACCTCAATGCACTCTGTACTAACTCAATGCACCCTGTACTACCTCAATGCACTCTGTACTAACTCAATGCACCCTGTACTAACTCAGTGCACTCTGTACTACCTCAATGCACTCTATACTAACTCAATGCACTCAGTACTACCTCAATGCACTCTGTACTAACTCAAAGCACTCTGTACTAACTCAGTGCACTCTGTACTAACTCAATGCACCATGTAATGAATTGATCTGTCTGAACTGTATGCAAGACAAGTTTTTCACTGTACCTCAGTACAAGTGACAATAATAAACCAATACCAATACCAAGGTTGGTTAACTGGCCACTGTAAATCACCTCTCATGTAGGTAAGTGGCAAAAAGAATCACAAGGAGTTGGTGGTATGTGAGAGAGAAGGAACAGGGGAATAAGGCAAGCGGAAATGAGAATATACAGTATGTCCTTCCCAAGTAACAACAGTGCTCCGTTCCAGAGAACAAGTTGGAAATGCAATGGTCCAATAACATATTTAAATAAAAATATCGGCCAACCAAAGACACCGTGTAGTTAAACCAGGGTGTTTAACTCAACTGTTCAGTTTTCTCTGCAAGATGCAATGATATTGCCTCAACCACGTCCCTACCCAGCAGAAGATACATGGAGCCCCCAGCAGCTGGCAAATCCATCCCACAGGTCTTCCAGACACTCGTTCACATGTACAGGCTGTACCTGTGTTTGTAACCTGGGGAGGAACTGTAATACTCTTGCTGCACACTGGTATGGAGACAATGGATTGAATCAGTCACTTCATCAGTCAGGGCATTGAGTATAGGAGCTGGGACGTTATATTGCAGCTGTCCAAGATGTTGGTGAAGCCGCACCTGGAGTATTGTGTAAAGTTTTGGTCACCTAATGATAGGAAAGGCCTCATTAAGCTGGAAAGAATGGAAAAAATGCTAAGAAGATTTATGAGAATATTCCCAAGACTCGAAGGCCTGAGTCATAGAGAGAGGTTGGGCAGGCTAGGACAATCCTTGGAGTGTAAGAAATCCTTGGAGTGTAGGCAGGCACAGTAGCGTAGCGGTTAGCTTAACGCTTTACAGCACCAGCAACACAGGTTCAAATCCGGCCACTGTCTGTAAGGAGTTTGTACATACTCCCAGTGTCTGCGTGGGTTTCCTCCGGGTGCTCCGGTTTCCTCCCACATTCCAAAGACGTACAGGTTAGGAATTTGTGGGCGTGCTATGTTGGCACTGGAAGCGTGGCGACACTTGGGGGCTGCCCCCAGAACACTCTATGCAAAAAGATGTATTTCACTGTGTGTTTCGATGTACGTGACTAATAAAGATATCTAATCTAATCTAACTGACGGGTGATCTCATAGAGGTATTTAAAATTATGAGGGGCATAGATAGGGTGAATGTGCACAATCTTTTTCCCAAGGAAAGGGACTCAAAGACTAGAGGGCATAGGTTTGAGGAGCCTGAAGTGCAACTTTCTCATCCAGAGAGTGGAATGAGCTGCCAGAGGAAGTGGTTGAGGCAGGTACATTAACAACATTTAAAAGATACTTGGACAGGTACATGGATAGGAAAAATTTAGAGGCATATGGGTCAAACATAGGCAAACAGGACTGGCTTAGATGGGACTCTTGGTTAGTATGGGCTAGTTAGGCCAAAGGGCCTGTTTCCGTGCTGTATGACTCTATGACTCTTACTTGGATGGATGAGCGATTTTCCTTCTGGAATATTTTTGAAAGAGAAGAAACATTGGTGAATCACTGTGATGTTCAACTCAAGGGGACAGACTCCAATACACAAGCAGTATGACTCCCTTTGTTGCCACGGCGACACCACTCACGGGTCTCACAACGCAGTTGTGTTGTCACCCAGTGGTCAGTGGGAATCAGCTGAGGGCAAAATGTAAAACCAATTCCTGGAGGAAGGAGCCGTTTATCTGCAGAATGGAAAAGTGGTTGGGAATAATCTTTAGTCTTGTGAAACACAAAGTTGCCGGATGCAGGAAGTGCTCGTTGGAGGAAGAACAAGAGGCCTTTTGTTGCAGTTTGCAGGAACCCCGCCACAGAGTCTAAAGGCCGTGAGTTCAAACCCTACTCCTGAGACGCCAGGATTACACAAGCTGGCACCTCCTGCTCAGTCCCGAGGGAGTGTCACAAGGGTAAACCTTTCCCCTTGCAGGCACGGAGAGATACAGCATGAAAACAGGCCATTTGGCCCACTGATTCCATGCTGACTATCAACCACTCATTTACACCAATCCTACATTGACCCCATCTTTTATTCTCCCCACATCACCGTCAACTTCCCCCCACATTCTAACACTCACCCACACACTCGGGGCAAGTTGCAGCAGCCAGTTAACCTACCAACCAGCACGTCTTTGGAATGTGGGAGGAAACCGGAGCACCCGGGTGGAAACCCACACAGTCACAGGGAGAAGATGCAAACTCCATACAAAGATGCATTTCTCTGTGTGTCTCGATGTACTTGTGACTAATAAAGCTATCTTATCTTATCTGAAGAGGAAAAGGGGTAGCTGTGACCACTGACCAATACCTACTCCTCAACCCATGTCACGGCATTCCTTCTGCATCACATTGGAGATCGTGGGATCTTGTTGTGCATCCACCGGCAGCTGTGCCTCCCCTACCAGTGTAATAACTACACTTAAAGAGCGCTCCAGTAAGCTGCAACTTGCTTAGAGGTTACAGAAGGCACCAAGTAAGGGCAAGTCCATTATGTTTGAGCTGGGCTTTCGAGGGAAGGCAAACGTTGGCACAGTCTCTCTCCCCTGACAGTACTTTTGTTCCATCTGTTTCCCGCTGCCCTTTCACTAATGAGTGCACCTGTTGTGAGTAATGACTGTTCCTTTCGCTCGGGTGCCTGGAGAACTCACTCGCTCCCAGTCAACACAGTAGCGCACAGTCAGCTCACTCAAGTAACAATCCACCTTACTGCTAACGGCAGACTTCCTAAAACACACATCGTGGGACGTCACAGTGTTGTGGCCCTGAAGCAGTTTCCCCTGACTTGCTCCCTCAGTCCAACCTACTGCCCAGCTTGGGAGTGATAATAATCAAGAGCGAAGGAACAGAAGGACTATTGAACACAGCTATGATGAGCTAAATGGCTTCTGAATGGAATCAGTTAGTGTAACGCTATTACAGCACCAGCAACCCAGGTTCAATTCCGGCCACCGCCGGTAGGGAGCTTGTACGTTCTCCCTGAGTCTGCGTCAGTTTCCTCCGGGTGCTCCGGTTTCCTCCCACATTCCAAAGACGTACGGGTTAGGAAGTTGTGGGCATGGTATGTTGGCACCGGAGCGTGGCGACACTTGAGGGCTGCCCCCCGAAGACTCTACACCAAAAGGATGCATTTCACTGTGTGTTTCGATGTACATGTGACTAATAAAGATATATTATAATTTTATAAACCTCTATCAGATCATCACTGAGCCTCCTATGCCCCAGTGAGAGTAAACCCAGCCTATCCAATCTCTCCTTATAACTACAGCCTCTCCTTCCAGGCAACGTCCTGGTGAATCTCTTCTGCATTCTCTCTATTGCTACCACGTCCTCCCTGTAGTGTATCTTCAGGAGACGCTGCTTTCAAGAAGGCAACATCCATCATCAAAGATCCCCACCATCTGGGCCGTGCCATCTTCTCGCAGCTACCATCGGGCAGGAGGTACAGAAGCCTGAAGTCCCACATCATCAGGTTCAGGAACAGCGGCTTCCCTTCAACCATTCGGTTCTCGAACCAACCGGCACAACCCTAAGTACTGCCTCAGCATAGCACCACCATGACCACTTTGAACTAAAATTGACTCTTTTTTTCTAATCATGTTTTCTTGTAAAAATTGTGCACAATTTTCTTGTGAATGCTGCTTAACTGATGCTATGTGCCTGTGATGCTGCTGCAAGTAAGTTTTTCATTGCACCTGTGCACACATGGACTTATGCAGATGACAATAAACTCGACTTTGAGTTTGACCAAAACTATCCACAATAAAGTGCAGTCCAACTAATGTTTTGTACAACTGCAACATAACGTCCCAACTCCTATATTGACTGCCTCGGCCTATGGCACAATAGTGTAGCGGTTAGTGTAACGCTATTACAGCGCCAGCGACCCAGGTTCAATTCCGGCAGCTGTCTGTAAGGAGTTTGTACGTTCTCCCCGTGTCTACGTGGGTTTCCTCCCACATTCCAAAGACGTACGGGTTAGGAAGTTGTGGGCATGCTATGTTGGTGCCGGAAGTGTGGCGACACTTGCGGGCTGCCCCCTGAACATTCTACGCAAAAGATGCATTTCACTGTGTGTTTCAATGTACGTGTGACTAATAAAGAAATCTTATCTTATCTATGAAGGCAAGCATGGCAAGTGCCTTTATCACTACCCTATCCACCTGTCTAGCCACTTTCAAGGAGCAATGGGCTTGCAACCCAAGGTCACACTGTACATGGATGCTCCTAAGGTCCCTGCCATTTACTCCATAGGTCCTACGAGAATCTGACCTCCTGAAGTGCATCATCTCACAATTGTCTGGATTAAGTTCCACCTGACACGTTCCACCCAACTTTCCAGCTGACCTACATCCCAGTCGATCTTCTTCACGTGACTATGACTCCACCAATTTTCACGTTGTCTGCATAGAACCTTACATAGAACAGTACAACACAGGAACAGGACCTTCAGCCCACAATGGTGTTCCAACGCTGAATCCTTTCTGCCTGGACGTGGTTCATATCCCGCCATTTTCTGCCTATTCGTCTTAGAGCTTCTTAAACCCCTCTATCGTATCTGCCTCCACCTGCACCCCTGGCAGCGCATTCCAGGCACCCACCGCTCTCGCGTAAGAAAACTTGCCCCGCACATCTCCTTTGAACTTTCCCACTCTCACTTTAAATGCATGCCCTCTAGTATTAGAGATTTCGGCCCTGGGGAAAAAGATACTGGCTGTCTACTCTATCTGTGCCTCTCATAATCTTATAAACTTCTATCAGGTCTTCCCCTCAGCCTCCACCTCTCCAGAGGAAACAACCCAAGTTTGTCCAACCTCTCCTTACAGCACATACTAATCATACCCCCTACATTCTGATCCAAGTCATTTACATATATTACAAACAGCAAAGGTCCCAACACTCTACGCCTCTTGTTACAGATTTCCAGTCAGAAGACCAGCCATCCACCACTACCCTCTCTGCCTCCCATCTCCCAGACTTCCAGGATATAACAAGTGGGAATTCCAGTTCTACCGGTGCATTCAAACAATACGGAACGTTGCACTCGATTCACCTAGCAACAGGAGCCTCTGTAGTCACGTTCAACGCCAGTTCTGTTGCAAATAGGGCAGGCACGGTAGTGTAGCACCAGCGACCCGGGTTCAATTCTGGCCGCTGTCTGTAAGGAGTTTGTACGTTCTCCCCGTGTCTGCGTGGGTTTCCTCCGGGTGCTCCAGTCTCCTCCCACATTCCAAAGACGTACGGGTTAGGAGGTTGTGGGCATGCTATGTTGGCGCCGGAAGCGTGGCGACACTTGCGAGCTGCCCCAGGACATTCTCAGTAACGCAAAAAGACGCATTTAACTGTGTGTTTCAAGGTACATGTGACTAATAAATAAACATCTTATCTTAACTTAAATATCTAGGAAAGGGGCAAACTAACATTTCCAGATTTCCAACATCTTGATTTTAGACAGTTGCATTTTTATAGCACCTTTCACAAGTTCCCAAAGCAATTAAGCAGGTTTTGAACTTACTGCTGCAATGTTGGAGATATGGCAGCCAGTTTGTGCACAGCAAGCTCCCACATACAGCAATGGGAGTCTAAAACTAGAGGGCATAGGTTTAGGGTAAGAGGGTGGTGGGTATATGGAATGAGCTGCCAGAGGCAGGTAAAGTTACAACAGTTAAAAGACAATTGGACAGGTACATGGATGGGAGAGGTTTAGAGGGATACGGGCCAAACACGGGCAAATGGGACTAGCTTAGGCAGGCACCAGTGGTCGGCATGGACAAGTTGGGCCGAAGGGCCTGTTTCCATGCTGTGTTACTCTACGACAAGGTCACTTGCTTCAAAGTCAAAATACAGCACGGAAACAGGCCCTTCAGCCCACAAAATCCGTGCTTACCATCAACCAGCCATTTACACTGATCCCACTGTTTTATTCTCCCCACATTCCCATCAACTTCCCCGAGATTCTACACACTGGGGGTAATTTACAGCGGCTGATTTACACCAACCCTGCACATCTTTGGGATGTGGGAGGAAACCAGAGCACCCGGGACAAACCCATGTAGTCACGGGGAGAACATGCAAACTCCGCACAGACTGCTCCTGAGGTCAGGATTGAACCTGGGTTACTGGTGTTGTGAGACAGTGGCTCTCCCTCCCGTTTCCTCCCA
This sequence comes from Pristis pectinata, assembly GCF_009764475.1. NCBI lineage: Eukaryota > Metazoa > Chordata > Chondrichthyes > Rhinopristiformes > Pristidae > Pristis > Pristis pectinata. Next base: position 5,303,813 of record NC_067410.1, on the reverse strand, counting down.
CATTCCAAAGATGTGCGGACTGGTAGGTTAACTGGCGGTACGTTACTCGTGGTGGGAGAATCTGAGGGGGGGGGGGGGAGTAAAATGGGAGCAGTGTAAATGGGTGGTTGGTGGTCAGCACAGTCTCGGTGGGCCGAAGGGCCTGTTTCCATGCTGTATGACTCTGTGATTCCAGGTTGCATCTTCTGATGCCATTTACACACCCATTCATATTTCAGCGCGGGTTCTTGTTCACACTGGGCAGAGATTAAGGTGTGCGTTTACCACCAGATACCAGCTCCCTGTCCTAACTCCCAAGCAGATAGTCCTCAGCCCCATTTCCCACCGACAACAGATATCACCTCACAAAAGTATTCAAGACAAGGAAAAGCTCGGCTGGGGGGAGCTGGTAATCCGTAACAGCACAGACCGCTGGAAAGTACCTCTTATCACAGAATACACCAGAGCAGCTTAATGGAGAGGGTGATTATTTAACTAAAGCCTATCAGGGGCCACAAGAACCATTAAGCTTCAAGCAGGAGGAGTAAGTCCAAATGCTCATCAGACTGAAGCAGCAGCGGTCTCCGTTGTGTCGGGAGTGAGCGTTGGTCTGAACTGCAGCAAACAATGACTCCATTCATTTCAAAGACAGAATGAGGGCATTGATGTTCCAAAACGCCCCTCATTCACAGGCCCTGACCTGTGGTGGCCTACACGTGACTCCCGTCCCACGCTAAGCGATCGACTCTTCACACCCTCCACTAGAACCTCTTCCATTTATATCGCGTCCCTGAGTTTAAAGAACTGTTCTCAGGAATGTCATCAAGCAGCATGTGGTGTCGAAGCTCATGAGGGAATTGAAACAAAGCTTTGTATTTACATTGCACCTTTCGCAACAAGACATCCCACTAGGTTTTGCAACTAATGAGACAGTTGGTGGTCACCACCGCAACAATGCAGCCATAGAACACTACAGCAGAGAAAATGGGCCATTCGGCCCTTCTAGTCTGTGCCGAAACTTTATTCCGCTAGTCCCATTGACCTGCACCCAGTCCATAACCCTCCAGACCTCTCCCGTCCATGTATCTATCCAATTTATTCTTAAAACTTAAGAGTGAGCCCGCATTTACGTCAGATGGCAGCCCGTTCCACACTCCCACCACTCTCTGAGTGAAGAAGTTCCCCCTAATGTTCCCCCTGAATCTTTCCCCTTTCACCCTAAAGCCGTGTCCTCTCATACTTATTGCCGTGGGCAATTTGTGCACAGCAAGATCCCACAAACAGCGTGGTGACGGTGATCTGGCGGTGCAGCACACAGAATGAACTCAGCAGGTCAGGCAGCATCTGTGAGGGGAAACGGACAGTCGACGTTTCGGGTCAGGACCCTTCACCTGGGCTGGAAGATAGAGGGGAGATAGCTGGTGTAAAGAGCTGAGGGGGAAGGGGTGGACCCAGAGCCAGTAGGCGATGGGTGGATCCAGGTGAGGGGGGGTGATGGGCAGATGGAGGAGGGGAGAGTGGGAGTGGCGACCGAGGCTGGGAGGTGATGGGTGGAGGTGATATATGATGGAACCTGACAGGAGAAGAAGGTGGGAGCGTGGAAACAGATAAGGGAGGTGGGGAGGGCAGGTGGGAACCCAGTGGGAGGGGTGTGTGGGTGATGGGCAGAGGGTGAGGGAGGGGAAAGAGGATGATGGGGCTGGGGTGAGTACAGGAGGAACTGGATAGAGAAGGGACGTGGGGGGGAGAGAGAGCAGATCACCTGAAGTTAGAAAAGTCAACATCCGTCAAGATGAGGGGCAGTTTCTCCGGTTTGCATTTAGCTTCACCCTGCCAGTGGAGGAGGCCGAGGACAGACAGGTCAGTGTGGGAATGGGGAGGGGAATTAAAATGGCCGGCAACTGGGAGCTCCAGACGGCCATGGTGGACAGGTGCTCGGCGGAGCAGTCACCTGGTCTGTGCCTGGTCCTCACCGATGTCGGGGAGGTGGTGACTGAGGGACAGATACCAGCCAGGGAACTCTGAATGCCTGTGATATAGGTGAAGGGGAATTACTTATCAGGGACACAAATGTTAAACATGTCATCCAAATGCCAAAGCTTCCAACTGCACCACACAGCACTGAAGGTCAGTATTGAGGCTCAGGTCTATTCAGATGCAGAGTTGTACAGCACAAAAACAGGCTCTTCGGCCCAACATATCCGTGCTGACCATCTATACTAATCCCACTAATCAGCATTAGTCTGTAACCTCCTACCTGGGTGACTGAAGGGCTCATACATATATACTTCTTAAAGGCTGGCTTCCGTTTCTTGCGGTGAGTTGTGGACACAGCCCAGCACATCACGGAAACCAGCCTCCCCTCCATGGACTCTGTCTACACTTCTCACTGCCTCAGTAAAGAGTTAGTCTGTACTAACTCAATGTACCTGCACCGTGTAATGGATTGACCTGTACGATCGGTATGCAAGACAAGTTTTTCGCTGTACCTCGGTACAAGTGACAATAATAAACCAATACCAATACCAACATAATCAAAGACCCCACCCACCCCGGACATTCTCTCTTCTCTCCCTTCCCATCAGGCAGAAGATACAAAAGCCTGAAAGCACATACCACCAGGCTTAAGGACAGCTTCTATCCCACTGTTATACGATTATTGCACAGTTCCCTAGTACAATAAGGTGGACTCTTGACCTCAGAATCTACCTCATTATGACCTTACACCTTATTGTCTGCCTGCACTGCACTTTCTCTGTAACTGTAACACTTTACTCTGCATTATGTTATTGTTTTTCTCTTGTACTACCTCAACGCACTGATGTGATGAAATGATCTGTATGGATGGCATGCAAAACAAAGTTTTTGACTGGACCTTCGTACATGCGACAATAATAAACCAATCTTAAGTGTTGTGAGTGTCCCTTCCTCCACCACCCCCTCAGGCGGTGCGTTCCAGATTACAACCCCCTTTTGGGGGAAAAAAATTCTTCCTCAGATCCCCTAACCTCTTCCCCTTACCTCAAAGCCATGCGTCTAGTTCGATTCTGTCTCTGCCCCTTGTAATTTTGTACATGTTAGGTTCTCCCTCAGACTGCTCTGCTTCAAGGAAAACAAAGGCAGCTTAAACAGCCTCTCCTCGGAACAGAAACACTCTCTCCCAGCCAATATCCCGGTGAATCCCCTCTGCACGATATCCAATGCCGTCATGTCCTCACGTAACCTGACTCAGGGGTGGAGGAGGTGCCAAGGGGGAGATAGACTGTTAGATGTGGAATTACCAACCAGTTATATTGCACTAAAAAGCTGAGGGTCAAATCAAAGCATTTACTGATAAACACGGACACAAACACACACATGCCTGCAAGCACACACGCATACACAGACAGGCACACGCACACACCTTTTCTATGAAGGCATTTTTAGGCAAGAGTAGGAATAAGACACACAGTCAGCATAGCGCAGGTCATGGGGACAGCACTCAATCATTTCCACAGCCTAATTCACTGGAGTTTGAATCGAAGATACCCAGTGCAGAGTGCTTGCTCTCTACACTTCCATCCCCCTTGATTTATTGCAGTCTGGCATCCAACCCAAAGCCAAGGCCTACACTGCCATGGAAGGCCCAGGGAACATGCCGTTTCCATGACAGCGGCAGAGGTCAGGTCTCTGATTATCTGGCTTTACCTCATTTCTCCACCTCTCCCCAACACCAACACCACCTCCCCCAAGGCTCCCGGCTCTCGAAGCAACGGCGGAATCCTAAAGTAACCAGCCTTTTGGAATATTGAAAATATAAAATAACCTGCGAGGTCAGGGTGGCTTCTAAGAGCGACGACCTCCCTGCAGGTAACAGGAAGATGTCTTGTTTATCCAGTGGAGACACAAGAGACTGCAGATGCTGGAGTCTGCAGCATGTGTCCAGATGCAGGGATTCGACCCGAAACGTCGACAATTCCTTTCCTGCCACAGATGTTGCTCGACCCGCTGAGCTCCTCCAGCGGTTTGTTTGTGTATCTAGGAACACTTATAAATTGGGTCCAAAAGTCATAATCCAATATTTGACCTTTTTCGAGAGAGAGATTCTCTCAAAGAGTCTCCCAGATTTGTACAAAGGGCAGCACGCAATGATGTGACCCATTATCAGATCCAGGTTACCGCACTCACAACAAAGAGGGGCAGATTTGTCACTAATGCATTGAGGGCCACATTCAGATGCTGCTGAGAACCACCCGTGTCCTTCGAGAAGCAAACACAACAAATGGCACATGCTGGAATTCTGAAATAAAAACAGAAAATGCTGGGGATACTCAGCAGGTCAGGCAGCATCTGGGGAGACAGATATAGTTCTGTTACTTAAGTTAGTTCTAAGTTGCAGAAAAGGTGGGGCAGGGATCGGTATAAGAGAATAGCTGTGATAAGGGTGGGGTTTCATGATTACTTTCTCTCTCTCTCTCAAAAACTGCCCTCATTAGTCTATCAGCCAAATGGTTTCATTAATTGGTAATTGGTTTATTATTGCCACATGTACTGAGATACAGTGAAAAGCATTTGTTTGCGTGCCATCCAGACAGATCATGCCACACATCAGTACATCGAGGTAGTACAAAGGGAAAAACAGAATGCAGAATAAAGTGTTACAGTTACAAGAGAGTGCAATGCAGGCAGGCAATAAGGTGCAAGGGCCGCGACGAGGTAGATTGAGAGATCGAGAGTTCATCTTTATCGTACAAGAGGTCTGTTCAAGAGTCTTATAACAGCAGGACAGAAGCTGTCCTTGAGCCTGGTAGTACGTGTTTTTAAGCTTTTGTATCTTCTGTCTGATGGGAAGGGGGAGGGGAAGGAGAAGAGGGAATGTCTGGGGTGGGAGGGGTCTTTGATTACGTTGGATCCTTTCCTGAGGCAGTGGGAAATCAGACACAATGGGCCAAATGGTCTCCCTCTGTTTGTAAAATACTATGATGCTGGAGGAACTCAGCAGGCCAGGCAGCATCCGTGGAGAAAAGCAGGCAGTCAACGTTTTGGGTTGACCGCCCAAGCTTTGAGCGCCTGCTTTTCTCCACAGATGCTGCCTGCAGCATCATCGTGTTTTTCATCAAGATTCCAGCATCTGCAGTCCTTTGTTTCCCTGGTCTCCCTCCATGCTGTAGGAATCTCGTCTAAGGCTACAGCAGCTCATGAGTCCCAACTACTTCCAGCTCTCCAAACAACTGGATTCCCTGCATAACAGAGCAGGATGTTTGGACAAGAGCAACTCCCAGCGAAAGGAGAGTGAAGCCATCTGCTTGCATCTCCACACTTCCTCTGCGCAGTCCAGGATTACACAAGCCTGGACCCATCCCTTTCTTGCTTCCGATTATGAAGCCGTAAGAGTATCTCCTCCCTGGAAACTCTGGCTCGATCCCACGACCACTTCCACCGTTCTCTCTGCGGGCTTTTCAGGGCAGGCAGGGAGAAGGTGTTGATGGTGGCAGGGAGAGGGGAAGGGATAGGGTTTGTGCAGAACTTCAGTTACGGGGAGAGATCAGACAGGCTGGGCTTGCTTTCCCCTGAGCGATTGAGGCTGAGGGGTGACCCGATGGAGGTGGAGAAGATTATGAAAGGCATAAATGGGGAAGAGAGTCAAAGTCTTTTCCTGTGGTGGGGGGAATCAAAAACAAGAGGGCAATAGGTGTAAAGTGAGAAGTAGGAAATTTAAAGGAGATCTCAGTGTTTTTTAAACAGCGTGTGTTTCAAGAGTTAGTGGTGGAATCAGGTACAACCACTACATTTGAGAGGCATTCAGACAGACACTGAAATAGGTAAGGCATAGAAGGATGTGGTCCTAATGCTGGCCAATGGGCAGAACTGTCAGCACGGATGTGGTGGGCTGAAGGGCCTGTTTCTGAGCTGTAGGACTCTATGACTTGCGCAGCGAAACGGCCAAATCAGCCCACCGATGAGTGACCAGGTACAACATGAAGTAGAGGTGCACAAGATGTTAGGACTGGTGAATAAAAAAGCAAGGTCAAGGGGTTAGCTACGCCCCTTAGCTCAACAGACAGGGAGAGGTTTTACAGAGGGTATTCCAGGGCTTGGGGCCCAGCTAGCCGAAGGCACAGACGCCAATGGTGAAGCAACTAAAATTCGGCACCGATCGAGAGGCCGGAATTGGAGGAGTGCAGGGATCTGAGCCGGTTGCAGGGATGGAGGAGGTCACAGAGACGGCAAGGGGGGCAGAGGCATGGAAAAGTCTGAAAACCAGGATGAGAGTTTTCCAAATGGAAGCAGGAGCCAGGGAAGACTGCAGCTTGATGGGTGAGTGTGGAACAGAGAGAGGGAGGGCTTATTCCACACAGTGCTCGTTACTTGTCCAAAGCAGGCGTCCAATTCCCTCTGAACATAACGCCCTGTAATTGAGTTACTTGGCACCCAGATAACACCCCAAAACTCACAATGCAATGGAGAACAATTTTGGAAAAAGAGAGATTTTCCTCTCTGATCTCGAGAAGGGCTGATTGGCCAACACACACCACTACTTTTCAAAGTTTCCTGTGCATCATTCACGTCCCCAGGCAGCACACAAAACCCTTCACAGCCGCTGCTGAGAGCTCCCCTCGCACTCCCACCCTCACTGTAGGTAACACAGCAAGATGCCACAGATAACGATACGCAAGGGGTTGATTTATTTTTGGGTGCTGTCAGGGGATAGGGATTAACCAGGACACAGAGGAGGGTTCATCTCCAAAATACCAATAGGCTTGAGATAGGGCCTCCATGTAAGATCTCGGTCTGGTTTCTCCTGCTGCACAGCACTGGCATTGTTGGTCTGGACTTTTGTACCCACGTCTGTTGAACCTGAACACACAGACCTGCAATCAACCACAGAACTATTGCTGACAATTAATGTGTCTCCTTTCAAAGCAGACACACCGCTCACTGTGGGCACTGGGACCCTGCAAGGAAGAGAGGAACCTCTTCCAATCCACAGCCAAATAGTGACCTCTCCCGCGACGACAGAGTGCTCTGATGCAGAGACGCTACTTTTCAATGGAAGCCCAGAGTCTCACATACAAGAGGAGGGCTGGGAGTGTTGGAACCCAGCAGGGGAAAGCAACTCCAGTTATACCTCACGAACCATTCGTGTAATCGTGCAAAGGAAGGAATGGCGGGTGTCTGGTGCGATCCCAGAACACTGGGGTAAATGATTTCGTACGGCCAGGGGCTGGAACACACTGTCTGAGAGGGTGGATGAGGCATAAACACTCTGTGGGTTCAAACAGCACTCGGACATGTACTGGAAGAGGGAGCTATGGCTCCAGCAGCTCACAAGTGGAATTAACTCATGGCCAACACGGATAGGATGGCCCGAATGGCCCCCCCATGAGTAGCACTCTTCTCTCTGACGTCAGAAGGCTGTGGATTCATCCCAGCCCAGAGGCTCAAAATCTAGGCAGCCACTTGTAGTGCTGCCCAGGGGAGTGCCACATTGCCCTCGGCACCATCGTTCCGATATTACCTTACAGCACGTTGCAGCCATCGGGAATGTTAAATTTCAGTTAACTCGAGTTACGTGTCTGCATCAGAACCGACCAGCTCTGCTGTAAAGTTATCCATCTGTAATATTAGTTCAGTTATTCCTTCTCCACTGACATTGACTGACTTGCTGGGTACCTCCAGCATTCTCCTTTTGGGTTCAGGTTTCAGCTCCACCTTGCATTTCACAGCTTTTACATCTCCCTCTGTCTCTCTCCCTCCACAACTACCACCGTTACTCTCTCAACCCAATGGCTCCATAATCAATGGGATCACCACAGTGAGCCTGGTGTCACCCTACCGCAGATATTCCCTGCACCCTATCCATCCTCCTCCACACCTCCCTGCAACTTCAGCTTGTTTTCTCCGGCTTCTGAAGAAGGGTCTTCGACCTGAAATGTAAACGCTGTTTCGCTCTCTCCACATATGCTGCCTGAATTGATAAGTATTTCTGTTTTTTTACTTCAGATTTCCAGCATCCGCCATTTAATTTGATTCCCAATTATCTTATTATGACCATCCTTTGGCCCAACTGGTCCATGCCGACCAAGATTCCCATTGAAGCCGGTCCCATTTGCCCACATTTGGCTCATTTCCCTCTAAACCTTTCCTGTCCATGGACCTGTCCAAGTGTCTTTTAAATGTTGTTATTCTACCCGCCTCAATTACTTCCTCTGGCAGCTCGTTCCATATACTGACTGCCCTCTGGGTGAAAAAGCTGCCCCTTGAGTTCCTACTAAATCTCTCCCCTCTCACCTTAAACCTCTGCACATCCCCATTAAACTTACGCCCCCCCCCCCCCCCCCCCTCCCCTTACCTTAAAGCTATGCCCTCTAGAATTTGACATTTCTACCCTGGGCAAAAACACTCTGACCATCTACCTGATCTACTCCTCTCATAATTTTATAAACCTCTATCAGGTCTCCCCTCAGCCTCCGATGCCCCAGAGAAATCAACCTCACCTCATAGCACATGCCCTCTAATCCAGGCAACATCCTAGTTTGCTTTACAGCTCGGTGGATACCTCTCTCCCCTCAGAGGCTGTGGGCTCCTGTCTCACTCAATAGAGATGCGCAGAAAATTCGTGCTGATATTCAGTGGGACGTGCGGTGCCCAGTTTGGTCTCTGCATTTCCCCAGCACACACAGCAGTGACTAAACCTCAGCAAAGGAACTACAGAGAGCTGTGTACACAGCTCACCACATCACAGAAACCAGCCTCCCCTCCATGGACTCTGTCTACACTTCTCACTGCCTCGGTAAAGCAGCCAACAAAATCAAAGACCCCACCAACCCCGGACATTCTCTCTTCTCCCCCCTCCCATCAGGCAGAAGATACAAAAGCCTGAAAGCACGTACCACCAGGCTCAAGGACAGCTTCTATCCCGCTGTTATAAGACTATTGAACAGTTCCCTAGTATGATAAGATGGACTCTTGACCTCACAATCGACCTCATCATGGCCCTTGCACCTTATTGTCTGCCTGCACTGCACTTTCTCTGTAACTGTAACACTATATTCTGCATTCTGTTATTGCTTTTCCCTTGTACTGTCTCAATGCGCTGTTGTAATGAAATGATCTGTATGGAAAGCATGCAAAACAAAGTTTTTCATTGTACCTCGGTACATGTGACAATAATAAACCAATTTACCAAAGGGATTTAACTTGTGAAATCTTTCCAATCCATGTTTGTAGGCCAGTTCATTCACCTTCCAGATCACCCATTGGGTCTGTGGAATATGTTATACAGATTATGGAGGTGGTGCAGTGGTTTAATGACCAGACTTGTAACCCAGAGACTTGGATGAACAATCCAGAGACCTAGGTTCAAATCCCACCACAGCCACTGTGGATTTAAATCCTATTAATAATCTAAAATCTGCAGCAGGTACAACCAGGTGATGACCAGACTGTTGTACATAAACCATTCTGGTTCACCATTACCTTTCAGGCCAGGGGTTCAGCTGTCTTTTTCAGTCTCCATGTGACTCCATGTGCTTGACTCTACAATGGCCAAGCGATTCACTCAGTTTGAACAAAGTGGTGTATAGTTAGGGATGGGCAACCAATGCTGGCTCTGCCTGCAATGCACAGATCCTGCGTAATGAATAACCAAGTCATGTTTGTAGGCAAGGCCAGGGAGTTCATTGAGCTTCTGGGTCACCCACTGGTGAGACCATGACCAGTTGTGATCACCCTTCTATAGGAAAGATGCCATCAAGTTGGAAAGAATGCAGAGGAGATTTACGAAGACGTCACTGGGACTCGAGGGACTGAGTTATGAAGAGAGTTTGGGACGATATTCATTGTAGGAGAATGAGGGATGATCTTATAGAGGTGTATAAAATCATGAGGGGCGTAGATAGGGTGAATGCACACAGTCTTTTTCCCAGGGTCAGAGAATCAAGAACTAAAGGGCATAGGTTTAAGGTGAGAGGGGAGAGATTTAATAGGAACCTGAGGGGCAACCTTTTCACCCAGAGGGTGGTCAATGTATGGAATGAGCTGCCAGACAAAGTTGAGGCAGGTACATCAACAACACTTAAAAGGCACTTGGACAGGTACATGGATAGGAGAGGTTTAGAGGGATATGGGCCAAACGTGGGCAATGGGACTAGCTTAGAAGGGAATCTTGGTCAGCATGGACCAGCTGGGCCGAGAGCCTGTTACTGTACTGTGTGACTCTCTGACTTTAAGTCACGAGCAACCATCCAGGGACTGGGCAATGGCGAACAGGGTGATGCGCTGAGCACTGGCTGTTATCCCTGCAACATCGACAAAATTGGATAATATTTTTGCATTAAATATTTGATGAGCAACCTCTCTCTCTCAATCCTCCAGGAGAGAGGAAAAGCAATAACAAGCTCGACAGGAACGTCAGTGGAGTCTGGGAAACCAACCGTGACTCTACCAGAGCAGATATTAACCGTTACCGTTTGGTTACGGGGTTGTAGGTGACGGGGAAAAGGGGAATGAGGAATTCCAACACCAGAGTGGTCGGGACTGAAGGGAAGGACATTGAATTAGAACCTGGAGCTTTGCGGGTCGATGGGTTAATTGGCCGCTGTGAATTGCCCCTTGGCTGCAGGTAAGTGGTAGCATCTGGGGGGAGTTGACAGAATGGGATTAACACAGGATTAGTCAAAACAGCTGGTTGATGGTGAGCCAACTCCTTGGACACCTCCAGTCTTTCTCATACAGTCATACAGCACAGAAACAGGCTCTTTGGCCCAGCTTGTCCATGTTGTACTTGCCCCATTTACCCATGAGCCACATTTGGTCTGGTGAAGGGCTTCTCACAGCACCATCAGTAAATAAAAGAGCGCAGGGAGGAGGGAAGGGAGAGAGTGCAAGGAAGAGGGTACGGGTAAGGACAACAGAGTGAGAGAGGTGGGAGTGGGGTGGTAGCAGGGAGATGCAAGGATTGAGGAGGAGAGGGAACAATGTGCAAACGTTACTGGGAGGAAATCTGAGAGGGGATCTTATAGAAACGTATAAAATCAGATCAGATATCTTTATTAGTCACATGTACATCGAAACACACAGTGAAATGCATCTTTTGCGTAGAGTGTTCTGGGGGCAGCCCGCAAGTGTCGCCACGCTTCCGGCGCCAACATAGCATGTCCACAACTCCCTAACCATACACCTTTGGAATGTGGGAGGAAACCCACACAGACACGGGGAGAACGTACAAACTCCTTACAGACAGTGGCCAGAATTGAACCCGGGTTGCCGGCGCTGTAAAGTGTTATGTTAACCGCTACACTAGCATGCCTGCCCTCATTATGAAAGGGATAAATAAAACAGAGGCAAGAAAGATGTCTCCACTGGTAGGTGAGACTAGAACTAGGGGACATAGCCTCAAGATATGGGGGAATAGATTTAGGATGGAGATGAGGAGAAACTGCTTTTCCCAGAAAGTAGTGAATCTGTGAAATTCTCTGCGCAGGGAAGCAGTAGAGGCTACCTCATTAAATATATTTAAGACACAGTTAGATAGATTTTTGCATAGCAGGGGAATTAAGGGTTATGGGGAAAAGGCAGGTCGGTGGAGCTGAGTCCACAACCAGATCAGCCATGATCTTATTGAATGGCAGAGCAGTCTCAACGGGCCAGATGGCCGAATCCTGCTCCTATTTCTTAAGTTCTTATGAAACAAGTGCAGGCAGTGATTAATCATGCAAGCTCCTGGCTTCAAGCCTGCTGTGGTTCCCCTCGCCCTCCGTCCGGTGTTCCGCCAATCAGTACACAATTATTTTGGTTCTGCTCCCTTGCCCAATGCCTGCGCCACACTCAGCTGCAACAGCGGAAGAGCGGTCAAACCACAGAACCCCTCCTGCAGCAAGCTGCAAGGATCTGCAGCTCACCGCCTGAAAGGGTAGCAGAAGCCGAGGCCACGGGAACGTTCCAAAGGGAACTGGATAAATCCTCCTGAATGAGGCGTTTAGAAGGACGTGGGGTGGAGACGGACTGAGTAGGAGCCCTCCAGCGCCTTTGGTTCTGCCTCAGACATCCTTTACCCTTGGTATTTGTCTGCAGCCCAACTGGAGAACTCTACGACAGGCGACCTCCGGTGCTGACCCTGAGCATGCCCTCATGGGGATGTTTCTCCTCAGACGCTGACCAGCTCCTGGCTGAACTCCAGGCTGGTTCCTCTTCTGCATTCCAGTTTAACATCAGCGAGGAAGACAGAGGGCAGTGAGTAATCTGTGGGTTGATCCTACAACCAGCGACCAGGGCACGAGCAAGACCCCGACTCGGTGGTATTGGGGAGCACGGTGACGGGGAACCTGCTCCTCTGGAATGGGGAGGACGAGGACCAGGATGTCCTCTGACAGACCGACACTGAGTGTGCCCAGGACAAGGGTTACAGCTTGCCTGCCAGCCAAACCAATCCACTGTTCGGGAGGTCCTTGCATTCATTCAGTAACTATCACATCCCCAAGGAGTCGACTAATGACCCAACACACAATCTCCTGGAGGAATTCAGTGGGTCGAGCAGCATCTGTGGGAGGGGGAAAGGAACTGTTGTTGTTTCAGGTCGAAACTGCAGTCTTGCACCTGTAGTCCCTTGTGTCTCAATTGGCAGATACATTAGGGATATTTAAGAGACTCTTAGGTAGACACACGAATGATAGAGAAATGGAGGGCTATGTGGGAGGGAAGGGTTAGATAGATCTTAGAGCAGGATAAAATGTCAGCGCAGCATTGTGGGCCGAAGGGCCTGTACTGTGCTGTACTGTTCTATGGTCTAATTAATGTCCCACTTGGTGTCACTGCTGTTGTAAGGTTAGGAAACACAGAAGCCAAAGTGGACACATCGCTAAGTCACAGCATTAGTCACAAGGAAGTGCTTCAGTGGGTTTCCCCCCCGGGTGCTCCAGTTCCCTCCCACATCCCAAAGATGTGTGTCTCAGTGGGCTAATTGGCCGCTGTAAATTGCCCCCAGTGTGTGGATGAGTGGTAGAATGCGGGGGGAGTTGATGGGAATGTGGGGAGAATTAAAAAAAATGGATTAGGGTGGGATTGGTGTAAAAATGGGTGCTTGTTGGTCAGCACAGACCCAGTGGGCTGAAGGGCCTGTATCCCTCTGAAGCTGAAATCAGGACTGTTGTTGAGAACACGGAACAGTACAGCCCTGGAGCAGGCCCTTCGGCCCACATCTGTGCCAACCATTATGCCAAATTAAACTACACTTATCTGCCTGCACGTGGTCTATATCCTTCTATTCCCTGCTTGTTCAGGTGTCTGTCTAAATGCTTCTAAAACACTGCTATCACATCTGCTTCCACAACCACCCCTGGCAGCCCGTTCCAGGCGCCCACCACTCTCCGTGTAAAAAAATTGGCCCCGCACATCTCCTTTGAACTTTCCCCCTCTCACCTTAAATGCATGCCCTCTAGCACTTGACATTTCAACCCTGGGGAAAAGATTCTGACTGTCTATCCCATCTGTGCCTCTCATAAACCTCCATCAGGTCTCCCCTCAGTCTCCGATGCTCCAGAGAAAACAATCCAAGTTTGTCCAACCTCTCCTGTAGCAATAGAACAGTCAAATTAGGAGCAGGAGGACTTGGCCTCTTGAATCTTCCCTGCTGTTTAATAAGATCATGGCTGATCCAATTGTAAATTCAACTCTACATGCCTGCTTACCCCCCAGTAATCTTCCACCCCTAGCTTATCAGGAATCAACCTTCTTCTACTTTAAAAATAATCGAGAATTTTGCTTCCATCACCCTTTGAGGCTTTGAAAGAAAATAATTTGGCCCTAACTCTTTCTAAGTGGATGAGGCATCACTCTTTAAACAGTGAACTGTTGTTCAAGGTTCTCCCACAAGAGGAAACCTCCTCTCCCCATCCACCCTGTCAATGCCCCACAGGGTCAGTGGGGAACTCCCTTGCTCTTCCTCAAGATAAATGTCCGAGTGTGGACATCTCATCTGAGAACTGGCACACAGGGAGTCTGTTATCAGCTCACCATGTTACAGGAATGGATGGGGGTTGTTGATCTTATGGTGGGGGAAGTCAGGAGAAGAGGCAAAGAATTTACAGGAAAAACACGGATTTATTTTGAAGGGAAGACTGCTTGGAATGCAAACAATCCAATGATCTCCCTATTCAAAAGGCAATCTGGATTCCATTTTGATGAGGGGATTCTATTGTGATCACATTACCAGTCCTCCGGAAACCAGGCCTTATGTGAGGTACCCAAAAGCTGCCTTCGCATACTGGCTTTCAATACGCACTGGATCGCCATAAATTTTAGGCACAGGGAGTCCTTTCGGCCCCTTAGGCTGGAATTAGTATTGGTTCCACTTTAGAAGTGAACAACAGCCTGTCCTGGTCCAACCACGTAGACGCCATGGCCAAGAAAGCTCACCAGTGCCTCTACTTCCTCAGGAGGCTAAAGAAATTTGGCATGTCCCCTTTGACACTCATCAACTTTTATCGATGCACCACAGAAAGCATCCTATCTGGATGCATCACAGCTTGGTATGGCAACTGCTCTGCCCAGGACCGCAAGAAACTGCAGAGAGTTGTGGACACAGCCCAGCGCGTCACAGAAACCAGCCTCCCTTCCATGGACTCTGTCTATACCTCTCACTGCCTTGGTGAAGCAGCCAGCATAATCAAAGACCCCACCCACCCGGGTCATTCTCTCTTCTCCCCCCTCCCATCAGGCAGAAGATAAAGGAGCCTGAGGGCACGTACCATCAGGCTCAAGGACAGCTTCTATCCCACTGTGATAAGACTATTGAACGGTTCCCTTATACGATGAGATGGACTGTTAACCTCACAATCTACCTTGTTATGACCTTGCACCTTATTGTCTACTTGCAATGCATTTCCCCGTAGCTGTGGCACTTTACTCTGTACTCTTTACTGTTATTGTTTTTACCTGTACTACCTCAATGCACTCTGTACTAACTCAATGTATCTGCACTGTGTAATGAATTGATCTGTACGAACAGCATGCAAGACAAGTTCTTCACTGTACAAGTGACAATAATAAACCAATACCAATACATCAGTGGGTTTCGGGTGCACATTGAACACTCAACCAAGCAATCGCAGCAAACACTCCAGGCCACCGCTGAGGGAAAGCTATACTGTCAGAGATTGCATCTATTGGAGGAAAATTAACCTGAGGTCCTGCCCACCCTGCTCAGATGGATGTGGGAGATCTCACTGCACTACTCTACGAGACAGTCCTCCCCTTCACACTTATCAGTGGCCAACAATTGCAACATCCACACTGTTCCAACATGCCCTTTTGGTCACCCTGCTATAGGAAAGAATATTAAGCTGCAAAGCGTGCAGAGGAGATTGATGAGGATGTTGCCGGGACTTGAGGGACTGAGTTATGGAGAGGGGTTGAGCAGGTTGGGACATTTTTCCATTGGAGTGTAGGAAAATGAGGGGTGATCTTATAGAGATGTATAAAATCATGAGGGGCACAGATAAGGTGAATGCGCACTGCCTTTTTCCCAGGGTTGGGGAATCAAGAACTAGAGGACATAGGTTTAAGGTGAGAGGAGGGAGATTTAATAGGAACCTGAGTGGCAACTTTTTCACCCAGAGGGTGGTCAGTATATGGAACGAGCTGCCAGAGGAAGTGGTTGAGGCAGGTACATTAACAACATTTAAAAGGTACTTGGACAGGTACATGGATAGGAAAGGTTCAGAGGGATATGGGCCAAACGCGAGCAAATGGGACTAGCTTAGATGGGAATCTTGGTCGGCATGGACCAGTTGGGCCGAAGGGCCTGTTTCCATGCTGTATGACTCTATGACTCTAACAAACTCAATACAAATCCGAGGAATGGCACTTGGTTTTCCAACCTGGAATATAGCAGCCTTCAGGACTCAACACCGATAAATGTTGTTGTACCTGCTTCAACCACTTCCTCCAGCAGCTTGTTCCATATACGGACCACCCTCTGGGTGATCAATTTCAGATAACCAGCCTTATCTGACATTTCCAGCTTTCGATGACTTCAATCATCTCCCCCTATTTACACCTCCCTCAGACATCTCAGCATTGCCCTCTCCCAGCAGGCACCACCACCGCTAGTGTCATTCAGCCTCTCCTGGTATCCAACAAACAAGATGCTGGAGGAACTCAGCAGGTCAGGCAGCATCTGTGGGGGGGAAATGGACAGACCACGCTCCAACCTGCTTTCCTATCAGATTCCATCATCTGTAGCCCTTTGTGACCTCCACCTATCACCTCCCGGCTTGCATTCATCTTTCACTTCCTCCATCTGCCTATCTCACCTGGATCCAAATATCACCTGCCATTTCTTACTCCACCCCTTCCCCTCACCGCTTTATACTGGCTACCTCCCCTCTATCATTCAGTCCAGATGAAGGGTCTCGACCCGAAATTTCCAGTCCATTTCCCTCCACAGTTCCTCCAGCAGATTGTTTGATGTTCCATATTCCAGCATCTGAAGTCTCGTTCCTCCTGGCATCTATCCTATCACAGACATTCCCTTTTATTTGCTTCATCCTCCCCCCCCCCAACCTGTTTTACTCTTGACTTCTCCCAGTTCGGATGAAAAGTCGTCGGCCTGAAACATTCTCTCTCCACAGATGCCGTCTGACCTACTGAGTTTCTCCAGCATCATCGGTTTTTATTTCACGTTTTCAGCATCTGCGGTATTTCATCTTTAAGGATATTTTCACCCCTCCCAACATCTAGAGCAGACTTGAGAGTCTCGATGCAGGGTTTTGACCCGAAACGTCAACAATTCCTTTCCCCGCTGAGTTCCTCCAGCAGATTGTTTGCTGCTCCAGATTCCAGCCTCTGCAGTATCTTATTTCTATTCTGAAGAGCAGACTTAACCAGCCATGATCATACTGGGATCTTGCTGTGCAGAGAAGGTCCGCCACCCACCTGACATTTTACCAACCACACTGCACTTCAGAAGCATTTCCTCATCTGATATGCCCTGTTACGTCCCAGGGCTGGGAAAGGTGAGATGAAAATTAAAGACAGCTGCACGTTCTACTGAGAATTCATTTGCATTGCTGGCATTACACCTCTGCATATTTAATACAAACTTTCCGAACAACATATTGCATTATCTCCATGGGCAGTAGATTGGCAGTCCAAGATGTGAGCTCACTGCCCTCTCACCTCAGGGAGCACTGCTGATTTGCGAGACAAGACAGAGGAACGAGCGACTTCCAAACTGTCTCCTGAAGGTACCCATCTCAGGAATAGTGAACTCCCAGAATCTGGGCTGATCACGTTCTTCCACCCCCTCCCACCACCTCGATATTTTGACTGAATTTACAGTTCTAGGTCAGGTCTCTTAGTTATAAAGCCACAGAGAGATGCAGGCCCTACATCCCACCAACTGACCACCAACCACCCACTTATACTGATCCCATTTTATTCTCCCAACACTCCACCACTCACCCACACACTAGGGGCAATTTACGACGGCCAACTATCCAACCCAACCATTGCGTATTTGGGGTGCGGGAGGAAACCAGAGCACTTGGCGGAAACCCACCCGGTCACAGGGAGAACGTGCAAACTCCACACAGACAGCGCCGGAGGTTGGGACCAACTCTGGTGAAAACTCATTGACCCGAATCCTCAACTGCTTCTCTCACCGCAGATGCTGCCAGACCTACTGAGGATAAATAGCACTTCCTGGGCTCCATCTCGGAGCAATGTGAGGTGGAACGCTGGGAGCTGAGACAACAGGAGATTCTGCAGATGCTGGAATCTGGAGCAATACACAAAAAGTGCAGGAGGAACTCAGCAGGTCAGGCAGCATCCACGGAGGGAAATAAACAGTCGACGTTTCGGGTCGAGACCCTTCATCAGGACTGAAGACCTCAGCCTTGGCCGAACGCCAGAGGTTCCAGTATTGAGCTACAAACAATCTGCCGGAGGAACTCAGCAGGTCGAGCAGCATCTGTGTGGGGGTGGGGGGGGGGGGGGGGGGTGCAGGAATTGTCGACATCTCAGGTCGAGACCCTGCATCACTCTTGAGTTCCTCCAGCAGATTGTTTGTTGCTCCAGATCCCAGCAGTCTCGTGTCTCCAGTATTGTGCAGCCTATTATCCTGCCTGATTTGTGTTGATCCAAGATGATGTGGGCCAAGCCCACATCCTGCATTTCTCAGGCGTTATGCTATTTAACTAATCCCTGGCCCCTCCCTGTATTCCTTTCAACACTACGAGATCTCTACCTCTTGTTCATGGTACCTTGCACTTGCATTTCAACAGCACCTCAACAGCACCGTCCACATTCCTTTCTAAACCAAAACCCGTCGGCCGTCGAGGGGGTGGGCGCAGCTTCCACTGCCAAGATCCCAAGCTCTGGAATTCCCTCTTGTGAAGCTTGGCACCTCTGCCTCTCTGCGCTGTAACAACACTCCCAAGAACTCCTCCCACGCCTGTCCTTGGGTGGCTCGGTGGATGATTTTCATGCCACTCGCCTGGATTGCCTGAGGAATTTTGCTCTCCTGAGACGCTCCACAAATGTAAAGTTTTCTTTAAGAGGAAGTCAGCAGGATGCTAGAATTAGATGGAGCACAGAACAGTACAGCCCTGGACAGGCCATTCGGCCCACAATGTTGTGCCTATCTTGATGTCACTTTATACAATGTCCTCCTCCTGTGTATCATCCATATCCCTCCATTCCCTTCGTATTCATGTGTCTATCTAAAAGCCTCAAACTCCACCAAACTACCTGCTTCCACTACTACCCCGGGTAACCCACTCCAGGCACCTACCACTCTCTGAGTAAAAAACTTACCCCTCAAGTCACCTTTAAACTTCCCCCCTCTAACCTTAAAAGCGTGTCCTCTGGTGTTTGACATTTCTACCCTGGGGAAAAGATTCTGACTGTCTACCCTATCTATGCCTCTCATAATTTTAAAAACCTCTATCAGGTCTCCTCTCAGCCTCCAACGTTCTAGGGAGAACAACCCAAGTTTGTCCAACCTCTCCTTATAGCTCATACCCTCTAATCCAGGCAGCGTCCTATGGAGAAACAATTATTGGCTGGAATGTTAGTGAGCTGTAGAATCATAAGAGTCACACAACACAGAAACAGGCCCTTCGGCCACCAAGTCTATACTGACCATTTGCACTAATCCTACCCTTTCTATTTTATTCACCTACATTCCTATCAACCCTATGTCCACAGATTCTACCCCTCACCTGCACACGAGGGGCAGTTTACAGCAGCCAATTTTAAGATATAAGACATTTATTTATTAGTCACATGTACATCGAAACACACAGTGAAATGCGTCTTTTTGCGTTACTGAGAACGTGCTGGCGGCAGCCCGCAAGTGTCGCCACTACTCTTCCACAGCTCCTAACCCGTACGTCTTTGGGATGTGGGAGGAAACCGGAGCACCCGGAGGAAACCCACGCAGACGTGGTGAGAACATACAAACTCCTTACAGACAGCGGCAGAAATTGAACCCGGGTCGCTGGCGATGTAATAGCATCACGCTAACCATTACACTACCGTCTCGGATACTGTCCTTGCCTGCTAGCTTGGGTTGAAAGGAAAACTGCAACCAGCCTCTCGAGCTCTGGAACCAGCCGACGCTTCGGCTGTCTTCTCATCAGGAGTTTGTCAGTTCAAGTCCCACTGCAGGGAAAACATGGTGCGGTGCGGCATGGAGGGGACACAGCCCTTTCTGAGGGGACGTCCGCAGTGGGTTGAAAAGACCTGGTGGTCACTCCTCGGGAGGGGAGGTCTCCCCGTCACCCTGGCTGATATTTCGTCCCTCGAACGGCATCTCTAAAACATGCAATTCAATCCCGCTCCCACTGCTGCTTGTGGGATCTTACTGTGCACTGTCTGGCTGTTGTGTTTCCTGGTGTGTACACAGAAGTACCTTGTTCCCTTTATCATGATTTGAAAAGCGCTTTGGGCGTGCTGTGCAGTTTGCTTTCACTGTGGCCTCAAGGATTAGGCTGAGGTGATCATGGCTTGTACAATGACAAATATATGGGGCACTCTCTATAGCCAGAATGCCTGTGGGGATTGGACTGTCTGTGTATCCTTACACAGCTAAACGCACAGTGGAACGTCGATGAGAGATTGCATACAGACTGACCACAGACTAAGACTTTTCCTGGTTTTTTTGAACTGCCTCAAAGACTTTGATGTGTCAAGAGAATAAAAGAGGGGCCAGGAAGTGTGAGGTCTTTCGATTTAAGACAGAAGTTACAGGCGCCTAACATCTGCTGCTGTGGGAATAGGTGACCAAGCAGGCAGTCCTGCAGAGAGACATGTGTTACAGCAAAGCCCTGAGCTGCTGTTGCGTTATCTGGTCCGTTTCCACAATCTGTCTCGTTCGTCTGAGACCTGGCTTTCCAACCGGGCGACACAAACTGTAGACCACCGTCGAACGTCTGCAAGGATCTTCCGTACCCTGAGGCTAACTGGGCTCAAATTTAGCCTTGGAATGTGGGGATCAAACCGGGACAGTCTGTTTACAATTATCCCTGGAGCCTGGCAGCGTGCAGCCACTTTCCCATTTGCCTCAAGCAGGGCTCTGCCTCAGACTCCTGGCAATGCCATGTTTGAGGTAGAGGCTTAACCATCTGTTTTCCTAGCATCTAATTGGGCTGACCTGGAGCCTTCAGCAGCCAATGAATTCTAATCTTGCTGTCCCCTTGTTGAAACCCCGTCTTATGGGGAATAAGTGGGCAGGTTGGGCCAAAACTCCAGTGCAGTTTGGAAAGACGAGGGGTGATTTTGTTCACGGTGGCGCAGCTAGCGGAGCTGCTGCCTCACGGTTCCTGCGACCCGGGTTCGATCCTGACCTCCGGCTCTCTGTGGAGCATGCACCTTTTCCCTCTGGATTTGCTCCGGTTTCCTCCCACAGCCCAAAGAATGAGCAGAGTTAGCAGGTTAACGTGGAATTCATTGCCACGGAGGCCAAGTCATTGGTATTGGTATTGGTATTGGTTTATTATTGTCACTTGTACTGAGGTACAGTGAAAAACTTGTTTTGCATAACGATCGTACAGGTCAATTCATTACACAGTGCAGTTACATTGAGTTAGTACAGAGTGCATTGAGGTAGTACAGGTAAAAACAGTAACAGTACACAGTAAAGTGTCATAGCTACAGAGAAAGTGCAGTGCAGGTGGACAATAAGGTACAAGGTCATAACAAGGTAGACTGTGAGGTCAGGAGTCCATCTCATCGTCTAAGGGAACCGTTCAATAGTCTTATCACAGTGGGATAGAAGCTGTCCTTGAGTCTGGTGGTACATGCCCTCAGGCTCCTATATCTTCTGCCTGATGTGGGAGGAGAGAACAGAGAATGATCCGGGTGGGTGGGGTCTTTGATTATGCCGGCTGCTTCACCAAGGCAACAAGAGGTAAAGACAGAGTCCAAGGAGGGGAGGCTGGTTTCCGTGACACGCTGGGCTGTGTCCACAACTCTCTGCAGTTTCTTGTGGTCGTGGGCAGAGCAGTTGCCGTACCAAGCCATGATGCATCCAGATGGGTGTATTTAAGGCAGAGATTGATGGGTTCTTGATTGGTAAGTGTTACAGGGAGAAGAAGGGAGAATGGGGTCAGCCATGATCGAATGGCGGAGCAGATTCGATGGGGTGAACAGACTAATTCTGCTCCTGTATCTTATGGTCTAAATTAGCCGCTATTAAATTGCCCCCGGTGTATCGGTGAAGGTAGAATCTGGGGGGCAGTTGATGGGAACGTGGGGAGAATAAAACGCAATTACTGTACATGGGTGGTGGATGGTTGAAAGGGCCTGGTTCGAGAATGCAAGAAGATAGGAGTAGGCCACTCAGCCCCTCAATCCTACCCCACTACAGAGTACGATCACGGCCTCCTCTCTGTGCCCTCAACAGCCCAATCTTCCATACAATCTGTCATGGTTCTGAGTGCTGGTTCTCGATTCTGCCCCTTATCCCCATTGATGGGGCCTTGTTGTGCAGCACCTGGCTTCCATGCACTACTATTTGCCTGATGACATACACCTGAGTTCCATCAGGAGACCAGTATAAGAACCCTGGCTTCACAAACACTGGTTGCCAGCTAATCGGTCTATCCCTGGGTATACTTCGCCTCCTGGCTGCTTAGAGCCATTAACTCTAGAGCAGTCCTGGTTTCGCTATTTCTCCTAGAAAACCCTGTTTCTGTGTGGGGACTCCGTTTCAGAGTCCCGAGCAAAATTCCTCCTGTTCGTTGTTCTGCGTTCGGTACAGAGGAAGCATCCCGACTCCAGTCCCGTCCCGGTGTTCCGCATTTGGGTTCTCCGTGATCTCGCTCTTCGTGCGGCATTGTAACACAATCATCTTCCCACAGACGATATCTTCCCCCTTCCTTCATCCTCCCATTAAGGGATTTAACAGGCAGCCTACTCTGAACTTTCCCCATAATCTGCCAATGTGAATCAAGCAATAGGAATACAGAGAGATGACACATGTTACCCTTTGCTTAATGCAAGCTATTTGTCTTCTAATTATGTATGTAAATAGGGCAATTTGCATCCTAATTTGCATGTTGCAATTCCCTGGGTTTCTTTCCCCTGGATGAGCGCGTCTCAGAGCCACTGCGCTGCCAACCTCAGCTGGCCGCCTGCTGCACAGATGTTCATCGCACACCTGCACCGTACGCACAGCAGCAGCAGGGGGTGTCCCAACCCCGGCTCCGGCCCCCGCCTTCCCGGTCTCCTTCCACGCTCCCCTCGAAGCCCAGCCGCTGGGAGCCCTTGGGAGCGGAGCCCTGAAGGAACATCCCAGCCAAAGTCCCATCTCAAATCTGAAGCGGACCCCCAGAGAGAAAAGGCCACAGTGAGGTGGTGGTGGGGTAGGGGGGGGGGGGGGGGAGAAAGAGGTTCAACGTGATCTGCTGGAGGTCCTAATGCAGGGTTTCAACCCAAACGTCAACCATCCTCTCTTCCCTCTACAACCTGCTGCTCGACCCGCTGAGCTCCTCCAGCAGATTGTTTGTTGCTCCAGATTCCAGCATCCGCCGTCTCTCCAAACAAAAAAAGGGGTTGGCCCCTTTAAGAGGGCGGTTCCAGCTGTGTAGAATTCCCCCGCCTTCTTTCAGCTGTCATTAACCCAAGGCTCCCGTGGCATTAAAGATCCCACTGCGCTCCCCAAAGGTGCGGGGGGCTCTCCCGGTGACCTGAGACCAATATTTACCCCCCCCAAGCAATGCCAATAAAGCAGATTACCCAGCCTTTGCTCTTTGTGGGAGCTTGCTGTGCGCAAACTGGCTGCCGTCCAGTTTTAGAGACATACAGCACACACAGGCCCTTAGGTCCGCTGAGTTCCTGCTGACCATCAATCACCCATTTTTACATTAATCCCATTTTATATTCTTCCCGGATTCTATCATCCACCCACACCCTTGGGGGCAACTTACAGCGGCCAATTAACCCACTGACCTGCTTGTCATTGGGATGTGGGGGGGGAGACCCACGCAGTCACAGGGATAATGGGGCAGTACAATGGTGTAGCAGGTACAGCCACTGCCTCACAGCTCCAGAGACCCGGGTTTGATCCCGGCC
Source organism: Pristis pectinata (assembly GCF_009764475.1). Classification (NCBI taxonomy): domain Eukaryota; kingdom Metazoa; phylum Chordata; class Chondrichthyes; order Rhinopristiformes; family Pristidae; genus Pristis; species Pristis pectinata. The sequence continues at coordinate 5,280,278 of NC_067410.1, read as the reverse complement.
TCGGGTGCTGTCTGCATGTGGAGTGTGCACGTTCTCGGCAGCGAGCGGGTGTCGAACGCACCCCCCGCCCCGTGTAACTCAGTGTACGCAGTCTACACAGTGCACATTTACGAGGACAGGTCCCCAAGGTACGCGCACAGAGTGCTGCGCTCTTCACGGTGGCGATCGCCATGGGTACCAACCTTCCCTTTAACGCAGGAGTGGGGGGGCGGGGGGAGAATTATCTGGGAAACGTTATCGCTGGAGGAGCCTTTAAACGATCCGGGGGTGTCAGGAGTACTGCCACCTGACCCTCACACACCACCGGATACAGCTGGGGTACATTCCGGGCAGTGGAAGTTTCTGAGCCGACACTCCCGCCCCATCCCCATGAACCCGCAGCTGAAGGACCACCCAGAGACCACCTGCCCACCCGCAAACCTCTGTTCGGCAGCTGGCACTTCCGGCCACTGCCCCTGGTTCTTCTTTCCCCCAGGTGAGTTAATGTTGGCAAACACTTTCCAGTTCATGGTCCCTGAAGGGCCAGAATTTCTATATAACCTTTCCCAACCTTTCCCATACCACAACCAATGGTGTAGCTGGGGTTAGAGGTCCTCTGCTGGCGTAGCGGTTAATTTGCCATAGGCCTGGGCTAGCAATCTACAAACTGAGTTCAAATCCCACTACTGCAGCTGTCCTGGTCAAATCACATAGATGCCACGGCCAAGAAAGCTCATCAGCGCCTCTACTTCCTCAGGAGGCTAAAGAAATTCAGTTTGTCCCCTTTGACATTCACCAACTTTTATTGATGCACCATAGAAAGCATCCAATCTGGATGTATCACGGCTTGGTACGGCAACTGCTCTGCCCAGGACCGCAAGAAACTGCAGAGAGTTCTGGACACAGCCCAGCGCGTCACGGACACCAGCCTCCCCTCCTCCCCTTTACCTCTCACTGTCTTGGTGAAGCAGCCAGCATAATCAAAGACCCCACCCACCCGGGACATTCTCTCTTCTCTCCTCTTCTATCAGGTAGAAGATATAGGAGCCTGATGGCATGTACCACCAGGCTCAAGGACAGCTTCTACCCCACTGTGATAAGACTATTGAACGGTTCCCTTATACAATGAGATGGACTATGACCTCACGATCTACCTTGTTGTGACCTTGCACCTTATTGCACTGCACTTTCTCTGCAGCTGTGACACTTTACTCTGTACTGTTATTGTTTTTACCTGTAGTACATCAATGCACTCTGTACTAACTCAATGTAACTGCACTGTGTAATGAATTGATCTGTACGATCAGTATGCAAGACAAGTTTTTCACTGTACCTTGATACAAGTGACAATAATAAAGCAATACCAATAGAATTTAACAATAAAACTTGCCATTAGTAACATGACCACAAGACTACAGGAGAGTTGTAAAAACCCCATCCGGTTCACCAACACCCTTCAGGGAAGGAAAGCTGCCGTCCTTACCCCAGACTGGTCTAGAGGTGACTCCAGACCCACCAATATTGACTCTTAAATGTCCAGCAAACCACTTTATTCAAGGGTAATTCGGGATAGGCAATAAATGCTGGCTTTGCCAGCGATGTTTTGTTCTAATTGTGTTCTTTCTTATAAAAATTGTGCATAATTTATGTTTTTCTTATGAATGCTGCTTATCTGATGCTGTGTGCCTGTGATGCTGCTGCAAGTAAGTTTTTCATTGCACCTGTGCACACATGGACTTGTACACAAACTCAATAAACTCGAAAGCTTGATGGCCAGATCCTGAAATATAACCAGACACCCAACCAGCATGCACAGCAAGCGAGAGGGCTCAGGTTTAAGGTGAGAGGGGATTTAATAGGGACCTGAGGGGCAACTTTTTCACCCAGACGGCGGTCAGTATATGGAATGAGCTGCCAGAGGAAGTGGTTGAGGCAGGTACATTAACAATATTTAAAAGACATTTGGACAGGTACATGGATAGGAAAGGTTTAGAGGGATATGGGCCAAGCGCAGGCAAATTGGACTAGCTTAGTAGCTGGGTGTCTTAAATAAAATATTACAGCACAGTACAGGCCCTTCAGCCCACAATGTTGTGCCGACATTTTATCCTGCTCTAAGATCTATCTATCCCTTCCCTCCCACATAGCCCCCCCATTTCTCTATCATACACGCAGATTGTTGGCTTGGTCGGCATGGACCAGTTGGGCTGAAAGGCCTGTTTCTGTGGTATGTGACTCGTTGACTCCAAGTTCCCACAAACACAACAATGGTTAATTAAGCCTACACTTCCCCCCTTCCCTTCCCTCCCTTTCATGACATTGGATTTTAGGAATGAATGTTGGCCCAGGGTCAACTCCAGCCTCCAGATCCCTCCGTGAGGACAAGCAAGGCCACAGTTTAATCTCTCTGCCCAATGGTTCAGGGTGTATGAGGGCAAGTTGAAGCCAGGCACCGAACAAGCATGTTAGCTAAATCAGCCTTTTCAGATAATTGGTTTGCGAAGCAGTATCAACTATCCAGTGAGCCAGCAGTTTTACAACTCACTTGGACCCGTTCCAACGGGATTAAAAACTCGGAGCAGTTTGGTCACATCTCTCGATGGATTAAAGGCATCAATACAAGCAGAGAGGACTGAAAGCCAACACTGATACTCAAGGTTAAAGCAGCAGTGTCGGATGTGGGTATCTAATAAGTGCAATGAAATCTGATTTTCACAAACATGGTCCGAAGGGCACGCTGTTTGCACCGGTTAGACTCAGAAACCCAAGCATCCATGGGAGTCGCAGAGTTATCCAGCACAGAAACAGGCCCTTCGGCCCAGCTGGTCCATGCCAACCAAGTCATCTACCTGAGCAAGTCCCATTTGCCTGCGTTTGGCCCTTATCCCTCTAAATTTCTCCTAATCCATCTACCTGTCTAAAGGGCAGGCACGGTAGTGTAGCGGTTAGTGTAACGCTATTACAGCGCCAGCGACCCGGGTTCAATTCCGGCCGCTGCCTGTAAGGAGTTTGTACATTCTCCCCGTGTCTGCGTGGGTTTCCTCCGGGTGCTCCGGTTTCCGCCCACGTTCCAAAGACGTACGGGTTAGGAAGTTGTGGGGATGCTATGTTGGCGCCAGAAGCGTGGCGACACTTGCGGGCTGCCCACAGAACACTCTACGCAAAAGATGCATTTCACTGTGTGTTTCCATGTACATATGACTAATAAAGATATCTTATCTTAAGTGTTGTAATTGTACCCGCCTCTACCACCACCTCTGGAAGCTCGTTCCGTATAACCACCACCAAAAGTTGCCCCTCAGGTCCTTTCCCCCTCACCTTAAACCTCTGTCAGAGGGAAGGTTGGGATGGGCCATGTACACTGGGCCTTGCTACTGGGATAGGGCATTATTGTGATTAACAGTCAGAGAACTGGTCCGCTGATGCAGGGATACAAGGCCAAGGAAGCTCACCAGTGCCTCTACTTCCTCAGGAGGCTAAAGAAATTTGGCATGTCCCCTTTGACACTCACTAACTTTTATCGATGCACCATAGAAAGCATCCTATCTGGATGCATCACGGCTTGGTATGGCAACAGCTCTGCCCAGGACTGCAAGAAACTGCAGAGAGTTCTGGACACAGCCCAGTGCATCATGGACACCAGTCTCCCCTCCATGGACTCTGTCTATACCTCTCACAGCCTTGGTGAAGCAGCCAGCATAATCAAAGACCCCACCCACCCGGGACATTCTCTCTTCTCTCCTCTTCCATCGGGTAGAAGACACAGGAGCCTGAGGGCACGTACCACCAGGCTCAAGGACAGCTTCTACCCCACTGTGATAAGACTATTGAATGGTTCCCTTATACAATGAGATGGACTATGACCTCACGGTCTACCTTGTTGTGACCTTGCACCTTATTGCACTGCACTTTCTCTGTAGCTGTGACATTTTACACTGTACTGTTATTATTTTTACCTGTACTACATCAGTGCACTCTGTACTAACCCAATGTAACTGCACTATGTAATGAATTGACCTGTACGATCGGTATGCAAGATAAGTTTTTCACTGTACCTCGGTACAAGTGACAATAGTAAACCAATACAAGTCCAAACCCCACCAGGGCAGCTGGGGATAGAGTCAGAGACATCCTGTGCAGAAACAGGCCCTTCAGCCTATCCCTTCTCCATGACAACCATCTATACTAATCCCATTTACTGGCACTTTGTCCATAGCCTACTTGTTAATCATGGTGAGCTTCCTCTAACACCCTCTCATGCAGTGTGTTCCAAACTCCAGCCAGCATCTGGGTGAAAAAATTCTCCCCTCTGAAACTCTTACTCTTCACCTTACGCCTATGCCCTCTCATTGCAGACACGCCTGCCATGGGGGAAAGTTTCCTACTGTCTACCCTGTCTATGCCGCTCACATCTTCGTACGCCTCAGTCAGCCTTCTCTGCTCCACGGGAAACAAACCCGGTCTCTCCTCATAACCGAGACACTCCATCCCAGGCAACGTCCCAGTGAATCCCTTCTCCAGCACAATAACATCCTTTCCATACCGAGGCAACCAAAAATGCACGCAATCCTGGACAGATCTCCTGATCTAACACACTCCTCATCTCCTGGTGTTCCAGGCACACTCGGCCACTGGGATTTAAAATTCAACTAATAAAGAAAACTGGAATTTTTTTCCTTAAAAAAACTGCTAGTGTAACAGTAACTGCCAGACTCCTGGAATGTTGTTGAAAACCCACATGGTTCATAGCTTTAAGGTGAGAGGGAGAAAGTTTAAAGAAGTTATGCTTGGTAAATTTTTTTTTACCCAGGTGGTGGGTGCCTGGAATGGGCTGCCAGGGGTGGTGGTGGAGGGAGAAATGATAGCCACATTTAAGAGGCATTTAGACAGGCACATGAACAGGCAGGGAACGGAGGGATATGGACTGTGTGCAGGAAGATGGGATGAGTTAGGATTGACATCATGGCTGGTACAGATACCACGGGCTGAAGGGCCTGTTCCTGTTCTATGTTCACCTATGCAATCTGCTATCCCCACCCAGTCATATAATCCCAGACCACACTCCAGCCAGTGTAGTCAACCATGTCCTAACTCAGGGGCAATTAGGGATGGACAAACAATGTTACACCTGCACCTCGCAAACAAGTAAATAAAAAAAGATAACTTATAGAGTCATACAACATGGAAACAGGCCCTTCAGCCCAACTGGTCCATGCTGACCAAGATTCCCATCTAAGCTAGTCCCACTTGCCTGCGTTTGGCCCAGGTCCCTCTAAACCTTTCCTATCCGTGTACCTGTCCAAGTACCTTTTAAATGTTGTTAATGTACCTGCCTCACCCACTTCCTCTGGCAGCTCGTTCCATGTATGGACCACCCTCTGGGTGAAAAAGTTACCCCTCAGGTTCCTACTAAATCTCTCCCCTCTCACCTTAAACCTGTGCCCTCTAGTTCTTGATTCCCCATCCCTGAGAAAAAGACTGTGTGCATTCACCCTATCGATGCCCCTCATGATTTTATACACCTCTATAAGATCACCCCTCATTCTCTGACACGCCAATGTAAACTGTCCCAACCTGTTCAACCTCTCCACAAGTCCCGGCAGCATCCTCGTAAATCTTATATTCACAGAGCACATTTTAAAACAGTAAACCATTCGCAGAGACTTTGTAAGAGTGTTAACAAAGAAGATGTTTCAGTGAGTGGACAGAGACATATTGGGACAGGGACCCAGCACTTAGTCAATTAGTATTTTGCTGAGTGACAGAGGGTTTTACGGCAGTGGGTGTAGGGGACGGGGAAGTTCCTAACATCCATAGGCACCATGGAGAAGTAATTAAATTCAATGATTACCTCGGGACTGCATACAAAAAGTTGCCCCTCTCTGGCACCATCTTTTTTCCATTTGGCCCCAACACATTGATGCAACCAAGAAGAAGGCACGCCAGCAGCTCTACTTTGTTAGGAGTTTGAGGAGATTTGGTAGGTCACCAAAGACTCTTACAAATTTCTACAGATTCTGACTCGATGCATCACCGCCTGGTACGGAGGCTCCAATGCACAGGATCACAAGAGGCTGCAGAGGGTTGTAGACTCAGCCAGCTCCATCACAGGCACAACCCTCCCCACCATTGAGGACATCTTCAAGAGGCGGTACTTCAAGAAGGCGGCATCCATCTCTAAGGACCCTCACCATCCGGGACACGGCCTCTTCTCGTTACTACCATCAGGGAGGAGGTACAGGAGCCTGAAGACCCACACTCAACGATTCAGGAAGAGCTTCTTCCCCTCCGCCATCAGATTTCTGAACAGTCCATGAACCAATGAACACGACCTCCTTATTCCTGTTTTTTGCACTATTTACTTTTATTATTTAGCAATTTTTATGTCTTTGCACTGTACTGCTGCTGCAAAACAACACATTTCATGTCATAAGGTCAGCGATAATAAATCTGATTCTGATTAAATTTGGGAATCGTCAAAAGGCCTGAATTGGTGGAGCACAGAAATCCCGATGGGATCAGGAACTGGAAGAGATTACAGATACAAGAGGGTGGAGACGACAGAGCGCTTTGCAAACAGGAATCAGAATATGAAAATCAACGTTTCCCTCACTACATTGTTGACCAAGAATCCCAATTGGGTTAATTAAGGACAACAATCCAACAGCTTCATGTCCCTTTTACTGCACGTCGCATAGTTTTGGATTCTCAAATTGGCTGAGTGAGATTTGAACTCGCATTCTGCTGGTTATTAGCTGCATTACTGATTTAATAACAGGACCACCCCATTGCCTTGACCTGACAGAGGACCTGGGGAGAGAACAAACTCAGGCAAAACTGAAACACGTTTGACGCGCACTTCCACGCAGTTAAGTCAAAGTTGCTCTCTGCAGCTCCCACGAAGGCGAAGAGGAGACTTCACCCCAATCAGCCCCCATCGCTCTGACTTGTCAGTAGCTGGAGCTGACCAACAATGTCAGCTCAACTTGGTATGGCAACTGCTCTGCCCAGGACTGCAAGAAACTGCAGAGAGTTCTGGACACAGCCCAGCGCGTCACGGACACCAACCTCCCCTCCTTGGACTCTGTCTTTACCTCTCGTTATCTTGGTGAAGCAGCCAGCATAATCAAAGACCCCACCCACCCAGGACATTCTCTCTTCTCTCCTCTTCCATCGGGTAGAAGATACAGGTGCCTGAGGGCACGTACCACCAGACTTAAGGACAGCTTCTACCCCACTGTGATAAGACTATTGAACAGTTCCCTTATACAATGAGATGGACTATGACCTCATGACCTACCTTGTTGTGACCTTGCACCTTATTGCACTGCACTTTCTCTGTAGCTGTGACATTTTACTCTGTACCGTTATTGTTCTTACCTGTACTACCTCAATGCACTCTGTACTAACCCAATGTAACTACACTGTGTAATGAATTGACCTGTACGATCGGTATGCAAGACAAGTTTTTCACTGTACCTCGGTACAAGTGGCAATAATAAACCAATACCAATGTGTCTACACCCATGGAGGACCTTGGTTCTGGAAGGCTCAGTCACTGCGTCAGGACAAGACATAGATTTGTGGAAATTTAGGGAATCGAGGTGAGTGCAGGAAAGTGACTGTAAGATAGAAGATCAGCCATCTTTATTGAGCGGCAGAGCAGGCTCAAGGGGCTGAATGGCCTGCTCCTTCTGTTTCTAGTGCCCCTTGAACCTCATCATATGTCCTGTCAGAGCCGTCTCAGTCAGAGGGTGGATGGCCAGTGACACCAACGGCTGGCCACCCTACAGGGACGGACCCCCGCTGGCTCAGACCACAGCTTTCGTCACTGAGCACAAAGAGGGGAGCCGAGATTCCCAGTCACGAGGTGGGAGCGGGTCCCTTCAGTGGAGTCCCAGAGAACCAGAATCCATCCGGCGACCTTAACCTTCAGGGCACTGATCAGTCTCGGAGCGAGCGTCAGATCCGGACACCCCGGGCCTGGGTCTCAAGAGCTGGCACTCCGAGCCAGGCCACAATCTCTGTCACTCCATTCCCTGACCCAAGGATCCATCACTCTGTCCCCGACCACAGCGTCCGTCACTCCGACCCTAATCCCCGTGACTCCATCCCTGACCCAAGGACCCGTCACTCCACAGACACAAAGCCTCAGTTCAGTCAACTCACTGAAGTGAATTTTCCCCACTCCCTCACTCCTTCCAGGAAGGGGAAGGACGGCTAACATGCACCAGTCTACACTGGTGGATGGGTGGTGGAGAGGGTCAGCAGCTTTAAATTCCTGGGTGCTAACATCTTGGGTGACCTCTCCTGGGCCCAGCACATAGATACAATTACAAGGAAGGCGTGCCAGCGTCTTTACTTTCTTAGAAGGTTAAGGACGTTCGGCTTGTCACCGAACACTCTAACAAACCTCTACAGACATACTGCTGAAAGTATCCTGACTGGTTGCATCATGGTCTGGTATGGCAATTCGAATACACAGGAATGTAAGAAGCTGCAGAGAGTAGTGGGCTCTACCCAGTACATTACGGGCACATCCCTCCCCACCATTGGTAGTACCTACATGAGGCAAGAAGGCAACATCCATCATCAAAGATCCCCATCATCCGGACCATGCCATCTTCTCGCAGCTACCATCGGGCAGGAGGTACAGAAGCCTGAAGTCCCACACCACCAGGTTCAAGAACAACTACTTCCCTTCAACCATTCCGTTCTTGAACCAACCAGCACAACCCTAATCACTACAGTTTGACCACTTTGCACTAAAATGGACTTTGTTTTTTTTTTGGTTCTAATTGTATTTTCTTGTAAAAGTTGTGTATAATTTATGTTTGATTTATGTTTCTCTTGTGAATGCTGCTTATCTGACGCTATGTGCCTGTGATGCTGCTGCAAGTAAGTTTTTCATTGCACCTGTGCACACATCTGACAATAAACTCAACTTTGACAAGTTTGTCCTGAGCCCACGAGTAGCAGCACACAGTTCTTTGCTGCGTGTGATGTGGGGAAATCGGGAAATGCATGACAAACGCAGACTACAGGAGAGGCCTCCAAGTAACATTCCCACCCCTGCAGCCCCAGGGAGAATGCCAATACATCGTGTTGTCCGATTCGCTGCTCGTGGTGGCTCAACCAGCTCTCTAGCACTTTGTCCACCCACTTTATACCTTCCATTTCCCTCTCAACAGACATCACTCTCACCGCGACTTCTCCCAGAGAATCCCGTGTTCCGGCACCTTCTGTTACTCCAGCTGCAACACTCAAACTCGACACTCTGCAGGACAAAGCAGCCAGCTCGATCGGCACCGCACCCACCACGCCGAGCACTCCCTCCACCACCGGCGCACGGAGGCTGCAGCGTGCACCGTCACTCGCCCAGGATACACCCAGACAACCCCTACCACCAAGAAAGCCAGGGGAACACCACCACCTCCAAGGTGGATCCTGAAGGGAGGCTCTGCACTTCTTGGACCAGGAACCAAATGAGGGGCTCAAGAAATGGATGGTATAGAAGATCACAACAATAACTTTCATTTCTTTAGCATCTTACATACGATAAAACTGTATGGACCAACCAGTGGGGTATTATTGGTTCACCTGTGCACTTTCACTCTTGTGTGTTGGAGATGGACAGACCATTGATTCTAATAACATCAGCGTAGAAAAAGTACCTCCTTTACTACAGCGATTCCCAATATCTTAGTCCTGATACTATGTAGTGAGATAACAGTTCAGTCTGATGATATCTGGACTGGCACAGCTGTGTGTGGAGAAAGGTTGAACAGACTGAAGTTTAGAAGAACGAGAGAGGACTTGATTAAAACATAAAATCCAGAGGGGCAATGTTAGGGTGGATGCAGAAATGTTGTTTCCCTAATGGGAGAATCCAGGTGCGTAAATATAAGGGATAACCAACTTAAAACAGAGATGAGGTGAAGTGTTTTTCTCTCGGTCCTTTGGAACTCTGGTTCCACTGCCCTTTGAGGAACAAAGTCGTTGAATGTTTTCAAGGCACGGGTCAATGGATTATTAACAAGCAATGGGGTGATGAAAGATTACTGCGGTTAGACAACAATGTGCAGTTGAGGTTACGGTCATTGAGTTATACAGCATGGAAACACGCCCTTCAGCCCAACACATCCATGACGACCAAGTTGTCCACCTGAGCTGGTCTCATTTGCCTGCGTTTTAACCTTTCCTATCTATGAACCTGTCCAAATGTTTGTCAAACATTGTAATTGTACCCGCCTCTACCACTTTCCACATACCACTGTTCGTTCCATATACCCATCACCCTCTGTGTGAAAACGTTACCCCTCAGGTCCCCTTTCCCCTCTCACCTTCAACCTATACCCTCTAGTTTTAGACTCCCCTAACCTGGGAAAAAGACTGACTATCTACCCTATCTATGCCCCTCATAATTTTATAAACTTCACCCTCAGCCTCGTACACTCCAGGGAAAAAAGTCCCAGCCTCTCCTTATAACTCAAGATCTCCATTAAATCTTTTCTGCACCCTCTCTAGCTTAATCACACCCTTCTTACAGCATGGCGACCAGAACTGCACACAATACCCTAGGTGTGGTATCACCAGTGCCTTGTACAGCTGTAACAAGACGCTCTTGTAGTCAAATCAGCCACGATTATATTGAATGGAGGAGCAACTCAAGGGTGAGAGTGAGAGAGAGCCAGACAGAGAGCGAGAGAGCAAGAGAGAGAAAAGAGAGAGAGAAAGGGAGAGGGAGAGGGAGAGGGAGAGATGGAGGGAGGGAGGGAGGGAGGGAGGGAGAGAGAGAGATAGAGAACGAGAGAGACATACATACATACATAGATCATAGATGTGGTAAGGGCTAGCTCCTAATTCTTACGTTCATGTTTTTACAGAGGAGGAGCTTTCAAAAAGGCAAAGAGATGCGGAGGGTCAGGGAGGGAATTCCAGAGCTGGGACCCAGGCAGTTGAAGACACGGCCATTCGCAGACTCAGGTATGATCCAGAGGTCGGATATGAAAGAGTCCCCAGAACTGAGGATTGCAGAGACAGGGAGCACGCGTCACCTTAGAGTCATTTAAAAATAAGACATGAACTCAACGTGTCACATAAATATCAGAAGATCTCTTTAGTGTTCCATACCAGGGAGACAAACAAGAAAGCCCAAAGTGGGAAAATTACACAAGGGAAGATTCTTGAACCATTTCCCAAATTCCTGCGTGCTATTTCAATTCACAGCCCCACACAAAGCAGCCGAGTTGTTATGGACGCACATTGCTTCACTCAAACTACACACAATTCCTCCAACGTTCGTTCACTGCAAAGTCAATTTCCAACAGAAACTAATTCCAAACACTTTCAGCAAGCCCAGGATGACTCAAAACAGGGAAACCCACTGCACAGCAACCCGCAGTTTCTTTGCCTCGAGTTATCCCCGCTGTCTCAGCTCCCATCAACGCAAAGGCTCGGCGGTGACATGGAAGAGATCCGGAGGCCGAAGCGGTAAACTAACATTGAAACAGCCCCAGCGAGAGACCTGGACGCAAGTCGGGAGGACCAAGACAGAAGTCTAGCACCGTCACTTGCTCAGTGAAGGCACATCCCACATCTCCATGGAGCCACTCCAATGTTCTCGTCAGGACTCTCTCCCAGCCACATCGGTCTTGGGTTATACCTGGGCATCAGACCCAGGTACATCAGCTCACGGGCTCCAACAGGTGTACACCCATTCCCTAACATGTACCATTCAGAGTCCCCAGACCCAGGTACATCAGCTCATGGGCCCCAACAGGTGTACACACACAGTCCCTAACACGTACCAGAGCCCCCAGACCCAGGTACATCAGCTCACGGGCCCCAACAGGTGTACACACACAGTCCCTAACATGTACCAGTCAGGGACTCCAGACCCAGGTACATCAGCTCATGGGCCCCAACAGGTGTACAGACACACTCCCTAACACGTACCAGTCAGAGACCCCAGACCAAAACCTGGCCTATACTTTGAAGTGGGCAGAAATCCAGGGATTTTTATCAATGACGGTAGAGTCAGAGAGAGAGAGAGAGAGAGAGAGAGAGAGAGAGAGATACAGCACGGAAACAGGCCCTTCGGCCCACTGAGTCCGTGCCGACCAACAACCACCCATTTTTACACCAATCCAACCATAACTGATTTTACTCTCCCCACATTCCCACCAAGATGGCGAGAGGTACAAGATGGTAAGGAGGCATCGATCGAGCGGACAGTCAGAGACTTTTTCCCAGGGCGACAATGGCTAACACGAGGGGACGTAATTTTAAGGTGATTGGAGGAAGGTATAAGGGGGATGTCAGGGGTAAGTTTTTTTACACAGAGAGTGCTGGGTGCGTGGAACGCACTGCCGGCAGAGGTTGTGGGTGCAGATACATTAGGGACATTTAAGAGACTCTTAGATAGACACATGAATGATAGAGAAATGGGAGGGGGGGCCTATGTGGGAGGGAAGGGTTAGATAGATCTTAGAGCAGGATAAAATGTCGGCACAACATTGTGGGCCGAAGGGCCTGGACTGTGCTGTAGTGTTCGATGTTCTATGACTCTTCTACCTATCACCTCTCAGCATCTTACATCTCCCTCCTCCCCCCTCACCTGGACTCACCCGTCACCTGCCTGCGTGTGCTCCTCCCCCTCCCCCCACCTTCGTATTCTGGCTTCTCCCCTCTTCCTTTCTAGTCCTGATGAGGGGTCTTGACCCGAAACGTCGACTGTTTATTTCCCCCCATGGATGCTGCCTGACCTGCTGAGTTCCCCCAGCATTTTGTGTGTGTTGTCCCACCAACTCCCACCTCCTTTAGAGTCTACCACTCACCTACACACCGGGGGCAATTTACGGTGGCCAATTAACCGACAAATCCACATATTTCTGGATGTGGGAGGAAACCGGAGCACCCGAGGGAAGCCCACGCAGTCACAGGGAGGGGACACAAACTTCAGGCAGACAGCAGCCGAGGTCAGGATTGAACCCGGGTCACTGGAGCTGTGAGGCAGCAGCTTTACCCACTGCGCCACTGGGCTTCCTTCAAACCCAGAGGAGCCCCAGGTGCCCAAGTCAATGGCTCAAGTCCAATGTATCCAGATTCCCAGCTCTTGGCTTTCTGCACCGTTGTGAATACCAACTCTCCAGCCTGATCCTGGAATCTCCAGAACTTATTCCCAGGACACAATCCAGCAAAAACAATCTTAAAAACCCACTTGTGGTGAGAACGGGAAGGTTGCTTTAACTGATCCCATTAGGTGAAGCATCTCTGTTCACTGGACTGGGTGGGAGGAGCAACATAATGATTGATGTGACAGGAAACCAATGGCAGGAGTGAGAGGCGGCCAGGAGGAACACAACAGTACAGCACAGAACAAGCCCTTCGGCCGACAATGTTGTGCCGACATAGCTAATCCCTCCTACCTACAGATTGCCCATATCCCTCCATTTTCCTCTCATTCATGTGCTCATCCAAGCCCCTCTTAAAAGCCCCCAATGAATTTGCCTCCACCACCTTATCAGGCAACGCATTCCAGGCATCCACCACTCTCTCAGTAAAAAACGTGCCCCTCACGTCTCTTCTAAACCTACCCCCCTCACCTTAAATGCATGCCCTCTGGTATTGGATCGCTCAATAATGGGAAAAAGATATTGCTTGTCCACCCTATCTATGCCCCTCATAATTTTATACACTTCCAACAGATCACCCCTCAGCCTCCGCCACTCCAGAGCCCGTTTGTCCAGCCTCTCCTGATAGCACATGCCCTCTAATCCAGGCAGCATCCTGGTAAACCTCCTCTGCACCCTCTCTAAAACCTCAACATGCTTCCTGTAGTGAGGTGACCAGAATTGTACGCAATACTCTAAATGCGGCCTAACCAGAGTTCTATGGAGACGCATCATAACTTCTTGACTCCTGTACTCAATAACTCGATTAATGAAAGCAGGCATTCCATAAGCCAGGAGGAGCAGGAGAGGACATCTGGAATGAATCCAGCAAGAGGTGACAACTGCCCTGCAAAGCCTCATGGAAAAAACACTCACTTCCCCTGTCACAACATCAGACCTTTGGAAACACCGAGGTTTTACAGATCAACAAACGATCTGTTGGAGGAACTCAACACGTCGAGCAGCATCTATGGAGGGAGAGGAATTGTCGACATCTCAGGTTGTGACCCTGCATCAGGACCTATCACCTCGTACCTTGACCCTATCCCGTCTCCCCTTGTTCAGTCTCTTCCCACCTACGTCCAGGACACCTCGGAGGCCCTCTGCTGATGAGGTCCGATTCCCCAGCCCTTACCGCTTCACCTTCAACTCTGGATGTGCAGGGACGTAGGTGAGAAGAGAATGGACAAGGGGAGATGGGACAGACTCGGGGTACGAGGAGACAAGTCCTGCTGCAGGGCATCAACCCGAGTCGTCAACAATTCCTTCCCCCCGCCCCCAGACTCTGCTCAACCCGCTGACCTCCTCCAGCAGATTGTTTGTTGCTCCAGATCCCAGTGTCTGCTGTCTCTTGTATCTCCAAGGTTTTCCAGATGTCCATTATCCTTTCTGGGTCACCTGAGCCCACGTACTCACCCCTGCGGGAAACCCTCGCACGCTCCCATTGGTGCGTGCACACCTGACGAGGGGGAGTGCGTGCACTCCTGTTACAGCCCGCGCCGGGATATCCCCAGGTACTTCACCCGCCTAAAGTCGGCCATGAAGCGAAAACACAAACCACACTTCGAGACTTTACACCATCAGGGGCCTTACCTTTTTGATCTTCCCGCTCCTGGTCCCAAAGAAGGCCACCGAGTGGCCCCTGTAGTCGTAAGCAGCGATGGACGTCATGCCGTCCTCTCCGTCGACAAAGAGCGGGATGCCCTCTACCAGGGTCGTCCCACCAGCGGCTGGTTGAAGTCTTGTCCGCAGAAGTCATCGTCAATCTGCAAGGGCTGTGGGGCGCGGGGGGAGGAACGGGGGGGGGGGGGGGGGGGGGGGGGGGGGGGGGGGGGGGGGGAGAAGCACAATCATTACGCTCGCCTGACAAGACTCCCCATTGCCCCACCAAACCAAGTCGCGGTCCATGCTGTGAACCTGCCTGTTTCAGCCTGGGATCTTGCTGTGCACACACGTGACAGCGGCTCACGGGTATGGCCAAGAACACGGTGACAGGCTTCGCATACGGTTCACCCAACCACACCAAGGTTGCCCGTCACCAAGTACGTTAATGGCAGGGTCCTGGGGAACGCTGTAGAACAGAGGGACCTTGGAGTACAAGTACATTGTTCCCTGAAAGTGGAGTCACAGGTAGACAGGGTTGTGAAGGCGGCTTTTTTCAGTCAGGGCATTGAGTATAAAAGTTGGGAGGTCGTAGTGCAGTTGTACAGGACGCTGGTAAGGCCACATTTGGGGTATTGTGTTCAGTTTTGGTCGCCCTGATGTCAAAAAGATGTCATTAAACTGGAAAGATCACAGAAAAGATTTACAAGGATGTTACCAGGACTTGAGGGACTGAGTTATAGGGAGAGGTTGGACAGGCTAGGACTATATTCCTTGCAGTGTAGGAGACTGAGGAGTGACCTTATAGAGGTGTGTAAAATCATGTGGGGCGTAGATAGGGTGAATGCACACAGTCTTTTTCCCAGGGTCGGAGAATCAAGAACTAGAGAGCACAGGTTTCAGGTGAGAGGGCAGAGGTTTAATAGGAACTTGAAGGGCAACTTCTTTTACACAAAGGGTGGTCCATATGTGGAACGAGCTGCCAGAGGAAGTGGTTGAGGCAGGTACAATAACAACTTTTAAAAGACATGGATTGGAAAGGTTTAGAAGGTTAGGGACCAAACCCTGGCAAATGGGACTAGCTTGGATGGGGCATCTTGGTCGGCATGGACCAGTTGGGCCGAAGGGCCTGTTTCCGTGCTGTATGACTCTATGACTGTATGAACCCTTTCCTTCAATAGGGTCAAATTTCTCCTTCTCCTCAACTTCAGAACTGTGGTCAGCAAAACCCAGCCTGGATCTGGTTGCTGGAAACGGTCAGCACTTTAGCAAGTCCAGGACCTGCCCCGCAAGTGCCTGGAACACAAAAGTTTCCATGCTGTACTGCTCTATGACTCTCTCTCAGAAACGGCAGCAAGACCACTGGCCTAGGGTGGAATTGAATTGGAATTGGTTTATTATTGTCACATGTGCCAAGGTACAGTGAAAAACTTGTCTTGCATACCATTCATACAGATCAATTCATTACACAGTGCATTGAGGTAGTACAGGTTAAAACAATAACAGAATGCAGAATAAAGTGTCACAGCTACAGAGGAAGTGCAGTGCAGGTAGACAATAAGGTGCAAGGCCATAATGGGGTATACTGTGACATCAAGAGTCCATTCTTATCGTACTAGGGAACCATTCAATAGTCTTATAACAGCGGGATAGAAGCTGTCCTTGAGCCTGGTGGTCCGTGCTTTCAGGCTCTTGTATCTTCTGCCCAATGGGAGGGGGCAGAAGAGAGAATGTCCAGGGTGGGTGGGGTCTTTGATTATGCTGGCTACTTTACCAAGGCAGCAAGTGTAGCCAGAGTCCGTGGAGGGGAGACTGGTTTCAGTGATGTGCTGAGTTACGACTTGCCTCTCAGGAGAGGGAGCCCCAGTTGGGGCTGAGACAATACACCGAGTGCACCTTCTGTTGCGAACCACCAGCTCTCCATTAAAAGAGCTTTCACTCTCATTGATAGAACTCTCTTCATAATTGAAAGTGCCAATGCAGAAAATGCAGCCTCTTGTTGTGTTGTGGCCCGAGGGATTTAGCAATCAGAGGCTAACTGAATTATTTAAACAAACTCTGCCCTGGTTTTTTTTGGTACTGTAGGATTCTGCCCAGTCTGTGACCAATGCAAATATTCCGTTTCATCTCCCTAAACCTTCCCGTAAAAGTGGAGCTCGTGATGCGCAAGGCAAAAGGGAAGAGAAGTACAAGCGGGGGCTTCTTCTGGGGGGATACACCAGTTCCGTGCGTTGAGGGTTTTACCACGCAAGGTCCTTACTCAGCAGAGACTGGGAGGTTAACAAGTTAATTCATCTGGGGGAAGGGTTCACGAGATTTATGATTCTATTAGCTCTGGTTACAGTCCAGAGGAGTCTGAGTGCCTGGTTCTGGAGCGTGTGGTTACAGAGACGTCAAATGAGGGTCAAGCTTCGGGGAAAGCGCCCTGCCCCAGAGGAATGCCAATTGTCCTGGGGTACCCAGGGCTTACATCAGGACACAACTTGAAAACAAAATCAGGGCAATACAAGGAAGTTTTTTTTTGGACGAGAAATCTGGTGTTACTGTGCAAAGTCTTTGAGAGACAGCTGGGTATGAGGGAGAGGTTGTTTACTTGGGTTGGAGGGTGGAGTACCGGGTGTGGATGGAGCAGAGAGGAGGCAGCAGTCACAAGATTACATCGAAAGCTGGGAGCTCTGAGTCCACAGCTCACAAATCGCGTACAGCAACACTGGACGCACACAGTCGAGCCCTTACTTGAAGGGGAGACACCTGCTCCTGTACCCACAGAACAGCGTTTGCAATCCTGGACCAGGATTATACAGCTAGTACCCGAGAGAAGTAGGTTCGTCAGCCCCTCAGAGCTGTTCCGTCACATGGTCAGAGCTGGTTCTGCCCCTCGACTGCACTAACACTTCCCCCAAAAAACAAATACAGGCGGGGTGGGGGCGAAGGGTGGGGGTGGGCTGGAGAGAGAGGCGGGTGGGGAGGAGGGATAGAGGGGAGAGAGTGAGAAAATGAGTGTTGGGGGAGAGAGAGAGTGAAAGGGGGGAGAGATAGAGGGGGGTGGGGAGGGGGAAGGGAGAGAGAGAGAGAGGGGGGTGGGGAGGAGAGAAAGAGTGAGAGAGTGGGGGGAGAAAGAGGGAGAAGGAAAGGGTGGGGGTGAGGGGTGGAGAGGGAGAATGTGAGAGTGAGTGGGGGGAGAGAGAAAGGGGGGGCAGAGGAGGACTGTGAGAGAGAGAGAGAGAGAGAGAGACAGACAGACAGACAGACAGACAGACAGACAGAGACAGACAGACAGACATCCTACACACAAACAACCTCCCCCAGACACACATGACGGATTCCACTCCTTTTCAGTGTGAACTGCCACCTCATTTCATTCCGGTGTGTCTGGCATTGACTTCATTTCCCATCGTCCCACAACACTCCCTGACAAATCCCCTTCGAGGTGTGTGTGTGTGTGTGTGTGTGTGTGTGTGTGTAGGGGTGTGTATAGGTATGTGTGTGTGTGTATGTGCGTGTATGTTCTGGCAATGAGTTTCCACCCTTAACCACTAGCATCTAACTGCCTTCTCTGTGATGGACCAATCAGGCCCTGGCTTGGGATCTTCCTGACCTACATGCCCCATCGCTCAATGGAGAAACTCACTGACATATGAAAGCTTTTCAAGTTTCAAAAAAAAAGCTACTTCTGGGAATCAGGGAATATATTCGGAACAGCAGTAACAAGGATTCGATGTTAATTAGTGGATTTATGCATATTGATGAGTGGTTGACACGTTTCTCCATGCTGTGTCGTGTGTTCGCTCTGTGGTGCTGCTCCTTCAGAGCAGATGGTTACCTCAAACCAAGTGTCGAAGCAAGCAGCTCACGCACTGGACAAGTCATGGGCCTCTGTTACCCGTTGGGGTAGCCTCCACGTGGACCACACACACGGGCACTGAGGGTGTCACCTCGCAGCACCAGAGACCCGGGTTCAATCCTGACCCCTCGGCCTCCTCCACTCCAGGGGAAGACAGTCCCAGCCTATCCCACCTCGCCTGATAACTCAAGCCCTCCAGTCCAGGAAACAACCTTAGGCCCCAACCCACACAACTGGAATGAGGCAGGAGGTGCAGCTGCCCCACAGCTCCAGTGAGCAGAGTTCGATACTGACCCCAGGCGCTATCTCTGTGGAGTTTGTACGTTCCCCCCGGCGGTGTAGGATTCCTCCCACATCCCAAAGACGTGCGGGTTGGTGGGTTAATTGGCCGCTGTAAATTGCCCCCAGTGTGTGGATGTGAGTAGAATCGGGGGGGGGGGGGGGGGGGGGGGGTGTGGTTGGTGGGGGCGAGAATTAAATAGGACCAGTGCAGGGTTAGTGTAAACAGACACTCGATGGTCAGCTCAGACTCAATGGGCTGATGGGCCCGTTTCCATGCTGCATCTCTCTGTGACTTAATATTGCAAACAGGCAGCGGATCTGGAGGGGTTCCGACAGGATGGATGTGGAGAGGACGTTTCCTCTTGTGGCAGAACGTCGATGGTGGTGCAATCCGAAATGGTCACCATGTTTAAGGGGCAGTTGGACAGGCACTTGAACAGACAAGGCCTGCAAGGATGTGGGCGGACAGGGTGGGTGTAGGTGGGTAAAGTTCAGCAGTGCCTGTTTTTGTGCTGTACGACTATAATTCTCTGAGAACCAGGGCTCACTGCCTACAAACAGGGCGGCTGCGTACTGTGGATGGGGCTAATAAGAGACATCGTTCATTGGGACACAACACAGATTGGGGATGATGGCCAAATGAGGCTTGGAGAGAGTTGGGGCAGAGGAATTTTGGATGACCTCGGGATACGAGCATGAGGAAGGTCAGAGAGGAGAGAGGTGTAGTAGTCAACTCAGTGGGGTAGTGAGCAGGAATAAGGGTTTCAACAGATGAGACGAGGCAAGAACAGTGTCGTTGATAGCGGGAGTCTCAGAAGGCTTGAAACCAAGCAAGGACATGGTGCAATCTTGTTCCGGGTTTGCGTACTGTTTCTGAATGGCCACAAGCTAAGAAACCAGCTTCGAAGGCGCACAAGGCACTGGGCTTTATGATGAGGCATAGGACACACAGACAGGAATTTCCCCACGATTCTGCCCAAGGCTTTCACACTGACCCAGCAGAAGTGCCAGCGCCCGTGGATTTATGCACCACACTATCGCGGTGTTACAGCACAGCAGGAGGCCAGCTGATAGATATTCAGGGAATCGAGGGACGGGAGGTTGATGCAGAAGGATGGTGCTGAGCTCAATCAGCCATGATCTTAGTGGATGATGGAGCAGGAATGAGAAACTAAATGTGCTACTCCTGCTTCTACTAGTGTTCCAGTGATGATCAGTGCATCGAGTCAATGCCAACCTTCCGTGGACCAAGCCCATTTCCCCACTCTTTCCCCATCCAACCCTGCACTTCATACCATCCAACTCCTTGTTGAAAGCCCCCATTGATTGTGGACACACAAAAAATTCTGCAGGTGCTGGAATCTGGAGCAATACACAAAAAGTGCTGGAGGAACTCAGCGGGTCAGGCAGCATCCATGGAGGGAAATAAACAGTCGACGTTTCGTGCCGAGACCCTTCATTTCCCTCCGTGGATGCTGCCTGACCCGCTGAGTTCCTCCAGCACTTTTTGCATATTGCCCCATTGACTGTGTTACCACTGCCCATTCAGGCACTGAGCTCTAGATCGTGACTACTGTGTCAGCTTTCCCCCACATCCCTCTCGGTACACTTTGCCCAGATTTTAACCTTCTCCCATGATCATTGAACTACCCCCTGCCGGGAACAGCACCCACTGTCCGTCCACCTTAAACCAAGATGGCGCCAGAGCATGGCGACTCGTTGCAAGCTGCTCTCTGCAAATATTAGGTTTACTATAATCATTCTACTCTTTTAAATTTAAATTCTATGTCACTAAGTATTACTAATAATGTTCTTTTAAATCTTTTTACAGGGCTGGCGACCTGCAATGCACTTCCCTGCAGCTGTGACACTTTACTCTGTATTCTGTTATTGTTTTTACCCTGTACTACATCAATGCACTGTGTAATGAATTGCTCTGTCCAGATGGTATGCAAGACAAGTTTTTCACTGGACCTCGGTAAACGTGACAATAATAAACCAATTCCCATCACTGCCTCGTCCACTTCCTTTGCTTCAAGGAAAGACCCAGAGAAGTTGGTCTGCGCGCTCTTGCTGTGTGAATTTCAAAACTCCGATAATGATCTCCAAGCACTGGAATCTTGGTTGATGGAACGACAAAAGCCCAGACCTTTTTTCCCTAAAATTATACTGTACTCATAAAATATATAGCAACACAACGGGAACATCTTCATTTCCTGAAGCAGACAATTCACCACATTCCCTTACAAAGCAACAGAGCGACGGAGGATGAGAGGTGACCTGATGGAGATGTATAAGATGATGAGAAGCATTGATCGTGTGGATAGTCAGAGGCTTTTCCCCAGGGCTGAAATGGTTGCCACAAGCGGACAGGTTTAAGGTGCTGGGGAGTAGGCATAGAGGAGATGTCAGGGGTAAGTTTTTTACTCAGAGAGTGGTGAGTGTGTAGAATGGGCTGCCGGCAACGGTGGTGGAGGCGGATACGATAGGGTCTTTTAAGAGACTTTTGGATAGGTACATGGAGCTGAGAAAAATAGAGGGCTATGGGTAAGCCCAGTAATTTCTAAGGTAGGGTTTGTGGGCCAAAGGGCCTGTATTGTGCTGTAGGGTTTCTATGTTTCCAAAGCGTAGTGCCACTGTTTGTTTTCTTTGTCAATATTCCATCAGTCAAGTGTTCGAGAGGCTGTTACACAGGGTCCAACTCCCCAGGGTCAGGAGATGGCAGGACCCGAGACTGTAGTCCTTCCCCACAGATCCTTTGTGGTGGCTGCACTGAGCTTCAGTGTGTCCCTCAGCACGGACATCTGCACCCTGGGATGTGCCAGACGGCAGCATCAACTTGCGGACGTCTCCGTACACCAGAAGACCACAGTTTCAGGCAGACCAAAGTGGGTCTTTCACCGAGCTGATGATCTTCCTCCCTCTGTTGTCCCTGGGAACAGCCCGTAGATCAGAATCCTGCGTCATACAATGTTTGTGATGAACCTCAAGGACCCTTTTCTTGACAAACAGGAAGATGGACAATCATTTCATCTTCGCCGCAGCTACCTCAAGGGTTTGGGGAGCAGTGGGTTTGAGGCTCCAACTGCATCATAGCGACACACAGCACAGAAACAGGCCCTTCAGCCCAACTGGTCCATGCCAGCCAAGATGTCCATCTAAACTAGCCCCATTTACCCATGTTTGGCTCAAATCCCTTTAAACCTTTCCTATCCATAAGATATCTTTATTAGTCACATGTACATCGAAACACACAGTGAAATGCATCTTTTGCATAGAGTGTTCTGGGGGCAGCCCACAAGTGTCGCCACGCTTCCGGCGCCAACATAGCACGCCCACAACTTCCTAACCCGTACGTCTTTGGAATGTGGGAGGAAGCCGGAGCACCTGGAGGAAACCCACGCAGACACGGAGAGAACGTACAAACTCCTTACAGACAGCGGCCGGAATTGAACCCGGGTCGCTGGTGCTGTAAAGCGTTACGCTAACCGCTACACTACCGTGCCTGCCATGTGTCTGCCCATGTACTTGTTCCAGTGTCTTTTAAATGTTGTTATTGTACCTGCCTCAACCACTTCCTCTGGCAACTTATTCCATATACGGACCACCCTCTGGGTGAAAAAGTTGCCCCTCAGGTTCCTATTAAATCTTTCCCCTCTCGATCCTGATTCCCTGACCCTGGGAAAAAGACTGTGCGCCTTCACCCTCTCTACGCCAAGTTCTGAAGGGTCTCCTCACCAGCCAAATGAGGTCTTGATGCCTGCGTGAGTTTCCTTGTGACGAGACATTCTGTCAAATGCCCAGACTGCCAACCTATCTTGGTGGAGCCCCTTGTAACCACACAAAGCCAGTGGTCTCGGGACAATTTATCTGGTGTGTGGTGAGGCGGGGAGAGTGGGCAGGTGGGTCAGGCAGTGGGGTCCGGGTGGGGGAGGCAGAAATTAGCGTCACACTGGGAACAAATCAAGGACGCAGGGTTCTATTGTGAGGTGTCTGAATATTTATGAATGGGGATTGTTCTCAGAGCAGCAGGTGGGGGAGGGACAAATGTCCGCTGACCCTCACCCCTCACAGCTGAATGGCTCTCCGTACAACCCTTGCTGGTTCCCATCTGCCAGCCAGTTCAGGCAGCTAATGGGAACACTGCAGTTCCAGCAGCAGTCCCTGTGGTTAATTAGCCCACACGGTGAAGCAATGGGAGAGGTGAGCTCTGCAGAATTAACGATCAGCCACTGTTCTCCGGTGCTGCTACTGTCCTGGTTAACGGAAACCTTCCCCTCCCCTGGGCCTATGAGGCTTCGGTTTTCAAACATCCCAGCCTGCTATGTGCACAGCCATGTATCGACAGAGAGATAGACACAGAGAGAGAGAGAGACAGAGATACAGAGACAGACAGACAGAAAGAGAGAGAGAGACAGAGACAGAGAGAGAGAGATAGACACAGACACAGACAGAGAGGGATAGACAGAGAGAGAGAGACAGAGAGAGACACACACAGAGACACAGAGAAAGAGAGACAGAGAGAGAGACAGAGACACAGAGCGAGAGACACAGAGAGAGAGACACACACAGACAGAGACAGAGAGAGAGAGAGAGAGAGAGAGGAGAGAGAGACACACACAGACAGAGATAGAGAGAGAGACAGACAGAGAGAGAGAGAGAGAGAGAAAGACAGAGACAGAGATAGACACAGAGACAGACAGAGGGATAGACAGAGAGAGAGAGAGAGACACACACACAGAGACACAGAGAGACACAGAGAAAGAGAGAGACAGAGACAGAGAGAGAGAGAGAGAGAGAGAGAGACACAGACAGACAGAGACACAGAGAGAGAGAGACAGAGAGGGGGGGAGAGAGAGATAGATGCAGAGGGAGACAGAGAGAGAGAGACACACACACAGATAGACAGAGAGAGAGAGAGAGAGAGACAGAGAGAGAGAGATAGACACAGACAGACAGAGACACGGAGAAAGAGAGAGAGAGAACCTTACTCTTCGAACAAGAGCAGGGAGCCTTTCCCCTGATCCAATGATCCTTCAAACAATTTCACCAGTCACCTGGTGATCATTGTCATGCAGTTTGTGGGAGCTTGCTGTGCACACTTTGCACACCACGTTTCCACATCGCACTTGTTCGGGATCCCCTTTTGCCGGGGTGTGCTGTGCTGCAGGACAGCGCGAGATTCACATACAGCACCGTGGAGCTGAGAATTCTTTTAGCCGCCCACAGAAAATGCAGGGACAGTTCCCGGAGGGAGACCAATCACCGGGAAACACATCCTCCGTGGCGACTCATCGCCCTGCGGAACACAACCCTTCCCAGAACCCCAGAGGACAACTGAACTGGTCGGGATGGCGAGGAGTTAGAGACCGTCATGCCTTCCTGGAGCGACAAAAGAAATGTTCCCGAGTTGGTGGCAGGTCTATTTTTAAAGCCTTGGCTTGTGTGGTCAGCAGCTCGGGTGAAAGGTCCCAGGAGTTGCCCCATATCTGGATGAGACAGGATGGAATTTCCTCCTATCTCCTGAGACCAAGTCACCAGACACCAGCAGAGTACTCTGACCACAGTGGGCTACAAATAGATCATAGAAAAGTGCTGTACAGAAACAGGCCCTTCGTCCCATAATGTTTGTGTCGAATACAACACCAAATTAAACCAATTTCTTCTACCTGCACATGGTCTATATCCCTCCATCCCCTACACATTCATGTTCCTATCTAAAAGCCTTTTAAACGGCTCTATTGTACCTCTATTGGGCAGGCACAGTAGTGTAGCAGTTAGCGTAACGCTATTACACCGCCAGCGACCCGGGTTCAATTCCCGCCGCTGTCTGTAAGGAGTTTGTACGTTCTCCCCATATCTGCATGGGTTTCCTCCAGATGCTCCGGTTTCCTCCCACATTCCAAAGACGTACGGGTTAGGAAGTTGTGGGCTTGCTGTGTTGACGCCAGAAGTGTGGCGACACTTGCGGGCTGCCCCCAGAACACTCTACGCAAAAGAAATGCATTTCACTGTGTGTTTCCATGTACATGTGACTATTAAAGATATCTTAAATAAAGATATCTATCCCTCCACCACCCCTGGAAGCGTATTTCAGGCACCCACCGCTCTCTGTGTAAAACAAAATCTTGCCCCACACATCTCCTTTAAGCTTCCCCTATCTACGTGTCTCATGATTTTATAAACTTCTATCAGGTCTCCCCTCAACCTTTGTCGCGCCAGAGAAAACAACCCAAGTTTGTCCAACCTCTCCTTATAGCTCATACCCTCTAATCCAGGCAGCATCCTGGTGAACCTCTTCTGCACCCTCTCCAAAGCCTCCACATCCTTCCTGTAATGGGGTGACCAGAACTGCACACAATGCTGCAAGAACAAGATACCATTTCAGCTTGATTATAAAAACTATCTGTTGAAGGCCCAATTGCAAAGGAAATGAGGTCAAGAACTTCTGGAAGTTCAAGATAACTCCCGTCCATGGCCAGTAATTAGACAAGAACCAGTGAGCTAATACTTTAAACACCCACACTCAGTTCTGAGATCAAGAGAATTTGGCCTCACAATTCCTCTTTTATCCATGGTAAGTTCCCCCTCCTGGTTCCTGCTTATTGAGCCAATCATGGCAAGGCACCTGGACAGCCTAGCTCCCGTTGGCCATCTCACCTGCGGCACCTTCAAAGAGACTTCAGTGGCAGATCACGTCCCCACAGAATCCCAAAGGGAGCCAGGCACTGAACGTTTCCAAATCCACTAATCCTCTTGCACACAATCTGCTGCTGAAATGCAGCATCGCATGTGAAGTCACCGCATCATTACTGCTCTCGGCTCCAACTGTGTCAGTGTTTCAATAAACACTGTGAAACAACAAATACAGCTGTACACATCGACTGGCAAAGCCATTACTGATGCATCAATAAATAATTAAGCCTCCAATTAACTCATTGATGACAGAAGTCCTGGATTTTTCCCAGCAAGCAATTTAGCCACACTCCCTTGTTGGGGAGAATTGCATGGCTCAACAAGGTCACGTACGCCATAAAAATATTTAAAAGATTGCAGATGCAAAAGACTGCGGATGCTGGAAATCTGGAGCAACACACAAACTGCTGGAGGAACTCAGCAGGTCGGGCAGCATCTGTGGAGGGAAATGGACAGTCAACGTTTCGGGTCGAGGCCCTTGAGTTGTTCTGGAGGGGAGATAGCCAGTATAAGGAGGGGGGGAGCAAGAGCTGGCAGGCGATAGGTGGATCCAGGGGTGTGGAGGGGAGAGAGGGAGCAGTGACAGAGGCTGGGAGGTGATAGGTGGAGGTGACAGAGGGCTGCAGATGGTGGGATCTGATGGGAGAGGAAGGTGGAACATGGAACCAAATAAGGGAGGTGGGGAGGGCAGGTGGGAACGGTTGGGGGGAGGGGTTGGAGGAGGGGTGATCAGGGGGTTGCCAACAGTTTCGTCATGGACACCTGCCACCCTGACCATTCCCTTTTCTCTCTCCTGCCTTCTGGGAGAAGATACAGGAGCTGGAAAGCCCGGATGCCCAGACTCAGGAACAGCTTCTTCCCCACTGCTGTCAGACTCCTGAACCAGTCCCCTCTCTCACACCCCCTTCGCAGTGGCACTGCCACATTCTACCTGTTCCGCTATGGTCACTTTAGCATTTGTTTTTGTACTACTTCAGT
Organism: Pristis pectinata; assembly: GCF_009764475.1. Lineage (NCBI taxonomy): Eukaryota > Metazoa > Chordata > Chondrichthyes > Rhinopristiformes > Pristidae > Pristis > Pristis pectinata. Next base: position 5,253,722 of record NC_067410.1, on the reverse strand, counting down.
TTACACGACAATCTTTGCACCATTCTGTTCTTTTGTCCTCGCTCTATTTATTCTTATATTTATTATTACCACGTAAAAAGAAATTTGGCATGTCCCTTTGACACTCACCAACTTTTATCAATGCACCATAGAAAGCATCCTATCTAGATGCATCACATCTTGGTACGGCAACTGCTCTGCCCAGGACCACAAGAAACTGCAGAGAGCTGTGGACACAGCCCAGCACGTCACGGAAACCAGCCTCCCCTCCTTGGACTCTGTCTTTACCTCTCGCTGCCTTGGTGAAGCAGCCAGCATAATCAAAGACCCCACCCACCCAGATCATTCTCTCTTCTCCCCTCTCCCATCAGGTAGAAGATACAGGAACCTGAGGGCACGTACCACCAGGCTCAAGGACAGCTTCTATCCCATGGTGATAAGACTATTGAACGGTTCCCTTATACGATGAGATGGACTCTTGACCTCACAATCTACCTTGTTTGACCTTGCACCTTATTGTCTACCTGCAATGCACCTCCCTGCAGCTGTGACACTTTACTCTGTATTCTGTTATTGTTTTACCCTGTACTACCTCAATGCACTGTGTAATGAATTGACCTGTACGATCGGTATGCAAGTCGTTTTTCACTGTACCTCGGTACAAGTGACAATAATAAACCAATTCCAATACATTGTTTACTCTGTGAGCTTCACACGAGAGCAAGGAATTTCATTGCACCCTGGTGTATACATCAAACTAACCTAATCTAGAGACATCATGATACAACCTGGGTCTTCAGCTACCCACTTACACTAAATCCTCCCTTTTTTTTGTTCTCCCCACATTCCCATCAACTGCCCCCAGATTCCACCTCCCACCAGAAGCAATTTACAGCAGCCAATTAACCCGACCCACATCCTTGGGACGAAACCGGAGCACCCGGGGGAAAGCCCACACAGTCATGGGGAGAACGTGCAAACTCCACACCAACAGCGCCCGAGGTTGGGATCGAACCCGGGTCTCTGGAGCTGTGAGGCAGCGGCTCTACCAGCTGCGCCACTCTGCCATCCTTGCTCTGTGTAAAATGGTCGCCTTAATGAAGCTCAATATTGTGCGAGGTCTGTAACTAAGCATCATTTGAGGACCTCACACCTTCTTTCTAATCGTCCCCCAAATACCATCAATAAAACATCACAAGCATCTTTTCTCATTGAGAAAACACTGCCCATTCAACACAAAGAGTTCATTCACTTCCGTTGCTTATAGACATTTCACCTGGAATGAAATTAAAGCACTATCTAATAAAAAATACATTAGCATTTCATTAGTTCCTTGCAAACCAGCAGCTTTTCACAGCAGGTCAGCTCACGATCTTTAGTGCTTGATAGTTTTTCATTAAACAAGCCAGCCTGAACTACAAGAAGAGCAAGGAGAAGCTGAGGAAACCAGATTAATTACTTTTACCAAGGATTGACATCATATGGGCCAAGTTACACAGCAAGATCCAACAGTGTGAGGGACCTTTTGTTTGAGAGAGGAATGTTGTCCAAGATCTGAAAAGTCTCTGCGGCTTCTTCAAATGAGGATTTTGGGGACAGGTATTGGTATAATATACACGAAGATACATATTATGTTTTGTATGCCATCCAGACAGATCAGTTAGAGTCATACAGCACAGAAACAGGCCCTTCGGCCCAACACATCCATGCTGACCTTCGTGCCCAGGTACACAAACCCCATTTGCCCACATTAGGTCTGTACCCTTCTCTGCCTTGCTATCCAAGCGCCGATCTAAATGTCTCTTAAATATAATGACTGTATCTTCCTCTACCACCCTCTCTGGCAGTGAGTTCCTGATATCAAACACTATGTGTAACAAAACTTTCCCCTCAAATTCCCTTTAAAAGTGTAGCAGTTATCATGACGCTATTACAGCACCAGCGACCCGGGTTCAATTCCGGCCGCTGTCTGTAAGGAGTTTGTATGTTCTCTCCCTGTGTCTGCGTGGGTTTCCTCTGGGTGCTCTGGTTTCCTCCCACATTCCAAAGACGTACAAGTTAGAAAGTTGTGGGCATGCTACGTTGGCGCTGGAAGAGTGGCGACACTTGCGGGCTGCCCCCAGCACATTCTCAGTAACGCAAAAAGATGCATTTCACTGTGTGTTTCGATGTACATGTGACTAATAAATAAACACCTTATCTTATCTACTATAATATTTTCATTACTGATTCTTAAAATTGTACTTTAATATTTTAAATATCTTTTGAAATTTGTTCGAGAAGATGACTCCCCCCACACCAAACAGGAACTGAAGTAAGAGTTTAACTTTAAGAACTACATAAGAAATAGCCCAGATTGCTCTGAGAAATAGAGTTTGGAGAGGAAAACAAAGCAAGGAAATTTGTTTAATTACTTTTGCACTCTGAATGCAGTGTACATCATTCCATACACAAGTACATTGAGAAAACTGAATGCAGAATATAGTGTTACAGTTACAGAGAAAGTACAGTGCAGGCAGACAAATAAAGTGCAAGGGCCACGACGAGGTAGATTGGGAGATCAGAGTTCAAGACTTTTAGCATACGTGAACTCCGTTCATGCGTCCGGTTAAAAAGCTGTGCTTAAGCCTGGTAGTAGGTGCTCTCAGACTATTGTATCTTCTGCCCGATGGGAGGGGGGAGAAGAGAGATTGACCCGGGTAGGAGAAGTCCTTCATTATGTTGGCTGCTTTCCCGAAGCAGCGGGAAGTGTAGACGGAGTCAATGGAGGGAGGCTGGTTTGTGTGATGGATAGGTAGAACATAGAACACTACAGCACAGTACAGGCCCTTCGGCCCACAATGTTGTGTTGACATCTTATCCTGCTCTAAGATCGATCTAACCCTTCCCTCCCACATAGCCCCCTATTTTTCTATCATTCATGTGCCTATCTAAGAGTCTCTTAGATGTTCCTAATGTATTTGCCCCCACAACCTCTATACATAGAACACTACAGCACAGTACAGGCCCTTCGGCCCACAATGTTGATAGGTGGTCAGGATCTTTGGCATTCTTCTAAACTGGAAACAGGGACCTGTTCTTATTCCAAAAGGTGGAACACCCAACACTGTGGCCTTCCTCTCAACAACATTTAGAAGGAGATACACAGGCCATGTGCAGTTTAAATTGGCATCATGTTCGGCACAGACATGGAGGGCTGAAGGGCCTGTTCCTGTGCTGTACCCTTCTATGGTCTATGTGAATAATCTCACGGAGAATAAAGAGTGAGTGAGGAGATGCTGAGCAGCTGCTTTTTCTGGCTGCAGAGATCGATACCAAGGGGCTGGAACCCCAGCACATGGGGTTGGATGGTTTGCAGCTGACATAATGAAGGACTTCTCCCACCCGGGTCACTCTCCCTTCTCCGCCTCCCATCGGGCAGAAGATACAACAGTCTGAGAGCACGTACCACCAGGCTCAAGCACAGCTTCTATTCCACTGTTATCAGACTCATGAATGGACTTCTCGAACGCTTAGTCTTGAACTCTGATCTCCCAATCTACCTCGTTATGGCCTTGCACCTTATTGTCTGCCTGCACTGCACTTTCTCTTTAACTGTAACACTTTATTCTGCATTCGGTTTTCTCAATGTACTTGCGTATGGAAGGACCTTTTAAGCAGGGCATTGCCAATCTTTGGAAAATCTTACCGCAGGGGACAGATGTTCTATCATTCCGCGCAGTTATAAGCGAGACTGATAAGAGTTTTGGACACAGGGAATCCAGGGAAATGGGGAGAGGGCAGAAAAGTTGACAGTTCTTAATGGCAGAGCAGGGCAGAGGGGCCAAATGGCCTCCTCTTGAAACTATGTAGGTTCACATCACTGCATCACAAGTATCATCAGATTGTTTTCTCTGGAGTGCCGGAGGCTGAGGGGAGACCTGATAGAAGTTTTTAGAATTATGAGAGGCATGGATAGGGTGGACAGACAGAATCTTTTTCTCAGGGTAGAAATGTCAAATACTGGAGGGCATAGGTTTAAGGTGAGAGGGGGAAAGTTTCAAGGAGATGTGTGGGGCAGGTTTTTTTCTCCCCCACGCAGAGTGGTGGATGCCTGGAACTGACTGCCAGAGGTAGTGTTGGAAGCAGATACGATAGAGGCATTGAAAAGTCTTTTAAAAAGACACACGAACATGCAGGGAATGTGCAGGCAAAAGGTGATTAGTTTAATTTGGCATTGTGGTCGGCACAGACGTGGTGGGCCGAAGGGCCTGTTCCTGTGCTGTACTGTTCTATGATCACAGGCCTGGGATACCGGACAGCGAGTACTAAGAGCAATAACCTACCTATCACCACCCCACCTCCCCTCTTTTGCCCACCTATCACTGCTCTGCTTTTCCCTCCTATATATTGGGCTTCCCCTTTTCCTATCTTCAGTCCTGAAGAAGGGTCCTGACCCGAAATGTTGACCACCTGCTTTTCTCCACGGATGCTGCCTGGCCTGCTGAGTTCCTCCAGCATCATTGTGTTTTTCATCTAGATTCCAGCATCTGCAGTCCTTTGTTCTGAGAGTATTAAGGGGTATGGGGATCAGGAGGTAAAAAAAAATCAGACACAATCTCATTGAATGACGGGATAGGCACTCCTGCTTCTACCCCTTGTGGAGGAACAGAGGGATCTTGGGGTCCACGTCCATAGATCCCTCAAGGTTGCCGCGCAGGTTGATAGGGTTGTTACGAAGGCGTATGGTGTGTTGACCTTCATTAGTCGGGGTATTGAGTTCAAGAGCAGCGAGGTGATATTGTAGCTCCATAGAACTCTGGTTAGACCACACGGAGTATTGTGTTCAGTTCTGGTTGCCTCATTATGAGAAGGATGTGGAAGCTTTATGGAGGGTGCAGAGGAGATTTACCAGGACGTTACCTGGACTGGAGAGCATGTCTTGAGGATAGGCTGAGCGAGTTAGGGCGTTTCTCTTTGGAGAGGAGGAGGATGAGAGGTGACTTGATAGAGGTGTATAAGATGTTAAGAGGCATAGATCGAGTGGACAGTCAGAGACTTTTTCCCAGGGCGACAATGGCTAACACGAGGGGACATAATTTTAAGGTGATTGGAGGAAGGTATAAGGGGGATGTCAGGGGTAAGTTTTTTTTTACACAGAGAGTGGTGGGTGCTTGGATCGCACTGCCTGCGGAGGTTATGGGGGCAGATACATTAGGGACATTTAAGAGATTCTTAGATAGACACATGAACGCTAGAGAAATGGGGGCGATAGGGGAGGGGAGGGGAGGGTTAGATAGATCTTAGAGCAGGATAAAATGTCGGCACAACACTGTGGGCCGAAGGGCCTGTACCGTGCTGTAGTGTTCTATGTTCTAGTTATGTTTCAGACTTGGAGGCCGAGCCCCCCCAGCTTCCATCCACAATCACAGGCCACCAAGGCAGGGCCATGGCACTGTTACAACTGGCCTCTGGCCTCCAGAACAGGCAGATGGAAGTGGCCTGTTTAAGCCAGGACGGAGTGAAAACTACTCCCCACCCTCCCTTCTGGGCTCAAGTCCAAGAGAACTCCAGACAGCACAAACCCACAACTGAGCACTGGCGAGTTCTTTAAGGATGGGGGAAAAAATAACTTAGCAATGAAAGCAGTGCCAAAGATTACAGAAGATCCATGAGGCTTAAAAGTAATTTAGTTATAAAGTTCACAAAAAGAGCAAAGATGAATAAAAACATACAGCCAAGAGCACAGAGGAGCTCACTTATTTCTTATATTTACGTACTGTAGTGGCCCTTGTTCACGGGACTCGAACCGCCATCGGCGGCCACGGGAGGAAGCGCGGGACCGCGTCGTAGACTAACCGTGGGGCAGGCCTCCCGGCAGGGATCTTACATCACGTCCGCTGGAGAGGCTCTCGGGTACTTTTGCGCGCGTTTTGCTTGTTACAGTAAAGTGTGCTCCGGCCCAGCCTCCACGTCTCTGAGTTCTCCTTTTGGCAACGCGCCGCGTTTGGCTACAGTACAATATAATTTACCCCAAGTCTATGCTGGTTTCCAATCCCACCGGTTCCATTCCACCTCCCCACCTCCCATCCCTTACTTCCCTGTAACCCATTCTCCCGTCCATCTCCCCAACTCTCCCGTCACCCACCTAAACTGGGGGCAATTTACAGTGGCCAGTCAACCTACCAAGCCGCACGTCTTTGGGATGTGGGGGGAAAACCAAAATCAGAGTACCCGGAGGAAACCCACGCAGTCACACGGAGAACGTGCAAACTCTGCACAGACAGTGCCCGAGGTCGGGATTGAACCTGGGTCTCTGGAGCTGTGAGGCTGAGGCTCTATCAGCTGCACCACCTTTGCTCGGTGTAAAATGTCTGCCTCAATGAAGCTCTAGGGTTGTGAGAGATCACTAAGCATCAGTTGAGGAGCACACACCTTCATCCTGATCACCATCAATAAAATATTGCCAGCAACTAGAGGAAACCCACACGGTCACAGGGAGAACATGCAAATTCCACACAGACAGCATCTGAGGTCAGGATTGAACCCAAGTCTCCGGAGCAGTGAGTCAGTAGCTCTACTGGCTGTGACAGTGTTTCCCCTCTCAGAAATCCAGGCACAGTTGTAGACCTCCATCAAGGGCACAACCCTCCCCGCCATCGAGGACATCTTCAAGAGGCGGTGCCTCAAGAAGGCAGCATCCGTCATTAAGGACCCTCACCATCCGGGACATGCCCTCTTCTGGTTACTACCATCTGGGAGGAGGTACAGGAGCCTGAAGACCCACACTCAACGATTTAGGAACAGCTTCTTCCCCTCCATCATCAGATTTCTGAACAGTCCATGAACACTACCTCATTATTCCTTTTTTGGGCACAATTTATTTTGTTAATTTATAGTAACTTTATGTTTTTGCACTGTACTAATTTCACAACTGTACTAAACAACTAATTTCACAACATATAAACCAGATTTCACGTCATTTAAATCTGATTCTGAAATTATGGAACTGTGCGGAACTTGGGAGAGTGTGGGGGTGGGGGGGGGGGCGGCTGTGTTGGGGGACGGTGATTTACACAAGTAGAGACACAAGAGACTTCAGACACTGGAACCAGGAGCAACACACAAAAAGCTGGAGGAACTCAGCAGGTCAGGCAGCATCTGTGGAGGGGAATGTCGACTGTCCATGAAAGTAGTTCATTTCACCCTCGCTCTGCTATTCTACAAGAATTGTGGGCTGGTAGGTTAATGGTCCACTGTTAATTGCCCCTGGTGTGGAGGTGAGCAGTAGAATTGGGATGAAAGACTGAAGGTTGATGGGATTGGAGAGTGAAAAAAAATGGGTTACAGTAGAATTATGGGTGGTTGATAGCACGGACTCATTGGGCTGCATCAATCTATGGCTAAGATCAGGGCTGACGTTTAACCTTAGCACATTTCCAGCACCAAGTCCATATCCCTCAATATGCAAGGATCTCTCAATTTCCACCTTGAATAGACTTGGTGGCTGAGATCCTTTGGGAGCATGAACTCTGAAGGCTCATCAACCTCTTCTCACCTCTCCTAAACGGCTGACCCCTCAGTTTGGAAACTATAACTGCTGGGCTCGGCACATCAACCAGGAGGATCATTAACTCTGCGTCTACCCTATCGAGTTCCGTTATACCTTCCTATGACAGATATCTGTCACACTCACAGAACACCAGAACTTTCACAACGGCCTTCCAAATGCATCTTCCACACTCTCTCCCCCACACAAGGACAACAACAGCATCAGAATAAAGTGGTTAAAAGTGACACTTACAAACCCACCTTAACATTCAGTTGCCGTTGCAATGTTCCAATAAACACACAGTAACCAACTGACTTAATTTAATTCACTCTGTGGGGTCCTGTTTTAACACCATGTGAAAAGTTTCAGTTAAATGCCCTTGCTAGGATGTGACAGATGGTGTCAGGACAGTTAGAGAGCAGTACAGCACGGAAATAGGCCTTTCAGCCCAACTCATCCATGGTGACAACCAAGCTAGTTCCATTTTCCTGCATTTGGCCCATATCCCTTTAAACCTCTCCTATCCATGTACCTTTTAAATGTTGTTATTGTACCCGCCCCTACCACTTCCTCTGGCAGCTCTTTCCATATACGCACCACCCTCAGTATGATGTTGCCCCTTGGGTCCCTTTTAAACCTTTTACCTCTCTCCTTAAACCTATGACCTCAAGTTTTTAGCTCCCCTTCCCTGGCAAAAAGACTGAGTGCATTCACCCGATCTCTCCCCCTCATGATTTTATACACCTCTGTAAGATCACCCCTCAGTCTGCTACATTACAAGGAATAAAAGTCCTAGCCTGCCCAACCTCTCCCTATAACTCAGTCCCTTGAGTCCTGGCATCCTCGTAAATCTTCTCTGCATTCTTTCCGGCTTAATGGCATTATACTCCATAATAGAAGGCCATTCAGTCCATTCAGTCTATCACCTCAGAGCTATCCCATTCCAGCTGATTTTCCCTGTAACCTATGCTCAGTAGTGTAGCGGTTAGCATAACACTATTACAGTGCCAGCGACCCAGGTTCAATTCCGGCTGCTGTCTGTAAGGAGTTTGTACGTTCTCCTCGTGTCTGCGTGGGTTTCCTCCGGGTGCTCCGGTTTCCTCCCACATTCCAAAAGACATACGGGTTGGGAAGTTGTGGACATGCTATGTTGGCGCCGGAAGTGTGGCGTCACTTGCGGGCTGCCCTCAGAACACTCTATGCAAAAGACGCATTTCACTGTGCGTTTCGATGTACATGTGACTAATAAAGATACCTTATCTTATATCTCATTTCCATGTCTGGGATCACAAAGCCTCAGAATAAAGGGACGTCCCTTTAGAATTGAGATAAGGAGGAATTTCTTCAGCCAGGGGGTGGTGAATCTGTGGAATTCATTGCCACAGACAGCTGTGGAGGCCAAATCACTGGGTGCATTTAAGGCCGAGATTGTCAGGTTCTTGACTGGTAAGGGGGTTAAGGGTTATGGGAAGAAGGCAGGAGAACGGGGTTGCAAAATAAATCAGCCGCAATTGAATGGCAGAGCAGACTCTATGGGCCAAATGGCCTAATTCTGCTCCTATGGCTTGTGGTCTTATGGTCTATGTTGACTCCTCCAAGACTCCTGCCATCCAACTACACCAGGGGCAGTTTACTGCGGCCATTTCAAAGTCTTTCCACTGTACTTGGTACATGTGATAATAATAAACCAATTCCATTTCTAATTCCACCTACCCGCCCACGGCTTCGAGGAAACCAGAACAGCCGGAGGAAGTCCACGCGGAATTTGGAAAATAGTCAAAGTTTGGTACTCACGGAATTAATACAGGCCAGTTCCTTGTTGAGCAGCCAGGGCAACGAGAGCTTCCCTTCCCCCCTGTAGCAGGATTGGATCCTCTCCTTAATCTTCTCCTTGATTTTCCTCAACGTGAACAGGCAAAGAGCCGACTCCTTGGGCGGTTTCATCCGGTTCTTCTGCCCTTGGGAAAAGACGGTGAAGAGGATATCCTCCTTCTCAGACACCTTCAGGGAGCGAGCCAGGAACTTGCCCGGCTTGGCCAGGTAGGCATCTTGAATGAGCCGATACTCCACGCCGTCTTTCAGGCAACCGATGGGAAACTCGACGTAAGAGTAAAACTTGGGGTCACCCACGCACAGCCGGACGATCTTCGAGGTGAAGAACTGCTCGCCGCTCGAATCGGGCGACGTCAGCTGGGTGTCAAGTTGAAGGGTCAGGTAGTAAACGAACTGCTCGCTGCTGAAGCTGTAGATGTAATAGATGTCGAAGGCCGGGAATTTGGAGAGGGTGTCCGACGGGATTTTCAGCTGGGACGACACAAACTCGTCCTGATAGACGAAGCCGAACATCTCCGCGTTCTCCTCGTTGACCATCAGCTTACGGCTGGAAAGGGTGGGGAAGTACTCAGACTTGCCGTCGATGGGCGTGCCGATGAACAGCTTGTTGTTGGTACCGTTGGGGCCGGCGATGATCACGCCCGACATGGTGGCGGCTTCGTTGACGCTGGACAGGTAGTGCTCCTTGCGGTGGTGGGGCTCGCCGAGCTTGAAGAGGTCATCCAGACGGAGGAACTGGCAGATTCCCTGGAAGGTGCTGCCGCAGGCGATCAGCCGGTTCTGGGTGTAGTCGATGAGCAGGAGCTTGTTGACATTGCGGGTGAGGGTAAGGGGGTGGGGACAGGACTGTACACTGGGCGGAGGGTAGCACCTCTCGTTGTCTTCCACGGGGCCCGTCACATGTGAGCGCAGCACGGTCAAGTTGTCTGCCAGCTTGTAGATCCTGTCGATGGCCCCCACATAGACCACGCCGGTTTTCTCGTGGACCGCCAAGTGGGTGAGGCTGGTGTCGGTGATGTTGAAGGTCCTGAAGAGGGGCTGGGCCCCGGTCGCCGGGGCAACGAGGGCCAAGTGGGACACGACTTGGAACGTCCACAGGTACTGGGCCCAGCAGCTGCCGCCGGATAGCGCCGTCATTGCTTTCTCCGGCGCCGTCTCTCTCTTGCCTCCTACCACCGCTCGGAAGAAATATACCCTGCAAGACCACTTGCTCGGAACCCCTCATCTATGTCATCCTCCCAGCTGGAGAGACGGCTGACGCTGCAAGTGAAGGAGAGCCTCGTTAGAAGCGGATCACAGTCAACCCAGCCACCACAGAGCAGGCAGACAGCCAGAGACCCAGGTTAAATCCCGACCTCCGGTGCTATCTCAAATGAGCAGACTCAATGAGCCGAACGGCCTGATTCTGCTCCTATGTCTCACGGTCTGTGTGGAGTTTGCACGTTCTCCCATTGCCTCATTTCCTCCCACATCCCAAAGATAGGTGAGAGGCTGATTGGCCGGCGTAAATTGGTGGCTGGCGAGGGAATGGGGTGAACGGTAATGAGCGTGCGCAAGGGAGAATACGGGAGGAGTGGGAGTGATCCAAGTGCTGGGGTACGCTTGATGGGCCGAATGGCCTTCTTCAGCACAAGGATTCATGAAACTTGTACCAAGTGTAGCAGTTAGCTTAACGCTATTACAGCGCCAGAGACCCGGGTTCAATTCCGGCCACTGTCTGTAAGGAGTTTGTATGTTTTCCTTGTGTCTGCGTGGGTTTCCTCCGGGTGCTCCGGTTTCCTCCCACATTCCAAAAACGTACGGGTTAGGAAGTTGTGGGCATGCTATGTTGGCGCCGGAAGCGTGGCGACACTTGCGGGCTGCCCCCAGAACACTCTCCGCAAAAGATGCAGTGCACTGTGTGTTTCGATGTACATGTGACTAATAAAGATATCTTATCTTAGACCACTAAACAATCTGCTGGAGGAACTCAGCAGGTCAGGCAGCATCCACGGAGGGGATGAACAGTCGACGGTTCAGACCAAGACCCTTCATCACGACTGGAAAGGAAGAGGGCAGAAGGCAGAATAACCGGCGGGGGGGGGGGGGGCGCTGGGGTCCCAGGGAGAGCAACCCCAGCTTCTCTAGTCTGTTCCCATAACGGAAGGCCCTCACCTTCATGACCATCGTACTAAATATCTTCTGCACCCCCTCCAAACCCTTCACATCTCTGCTAAAGTGTGTTGCCCGGAATGGGACGCACGACTTAATTCTCCATTAAGCCCAGGTTCCTGAATGCCTTAACGAAATCCCTGTACTTCTTAAACCAAGAAACCCAAATGCTTTACCCAGTTTCTCAACCTGCCCTGCAACTTTCAACAAACTAACCCAAATCTCTCTGATGTTGAAGTCCTGTCAGGAATGTACCCTCTACTTTATATTGCCAAAGCTGTGATTCGTACAGCAGGGGAGCAAAGGAAGAGGCAAGATGTAGGAGTCCCAGTGAGCTCGTGAGGTTACAGTGATACCGAGGGTCAAAGTCATGTACAGGCAACTTGGCAGACAGCCAGGTCCAAAGGAATGTGCATTCAGATTCGGTGATCCACGATCTCTACATTTTCAGCTGTATGCAACGAATCCACTGATGGGTGAAACCCAACCTTGCATCAGTCTCCACCGAGGCTCTATAAATAATCTCATTCATTTCCGGTCAAGGAAGCAGAAGGCAATCAGGCCTGCTCAGGGGAATTCGAGGCAATGTCACGGCAATGCTCAATAAAAATCGAGCCCAGGAATCACTGTAAAACACAAGACAGAATCAAATTCTGCTTGCGTTGCAGTTTAACAGACACTTCGGTTTCCCTGTACTCATTGAGACAACTTCCACGAATAAGGAATTGTGTTTAATTTCAAAAAGGAGAAATTAAAACCGCAGCCACTTTGACCCCTCCTGGACTAGCCTGGTGTCGAGAGGAATTGGAGATTAGACTGTGGGGCATTGGCACAAGCAAAAAAAAATCCAGAAGTGTAAACTATCTCAAGGTCTTTAAAATTACCTGGGAAAACAAGAGCTATGGAAATGCTGCAATATAAATTTCTGGTTGCCCCATCGCAAGGATGTGGAAACTTTGGAGACGGTGCAGAAGAGGTTCACCAGGATGCTGCCTGGATTAGAGAGGGTATGAGCTACAAGGAGAGTTTGGACAAATATGGGCTGTTTTCTCTGGAAAATCAGAGGCTGAGGGGAGACCTGATGGAAGTTTAAAATTATGAGAGGCATAGATAGGGTAGACAGACAGAATCTTTCTCCCCAGGGTAGAAATGTCAAATACTAGAAAGCATGCACTTAAGGTGAGAGGGGGAAAGTTAAGGGAGATGTCAGGGGCGAGTTTTCTACACAGAGAGTGGTGGGTGCCTGGAACGGGTTGCCAGTGGTGGTGGCGGATGCAGATACAATGGTGGAGTTTCAGAGGCTGTTAGATAGACACATGAATGTGCAGGGAATGGAGGGGTATGGATCATGTGCAGGCAGAAGGGATTAGTTTAATTTGGCATCATTTTCGGCGCAGATATTGAGGGCTGAAGGGCCTGTTCCTGTGCTGTTCTATGTTCTATAATTAATAAGCAACGTACAAGTAAATAGGAATAAGGAGATGAAGTTTCAATCAGATCAGCCTAATTTATTGTTATATTGTGGAATAAACCCAAGGTGGGAACCACAATTTCTGAGAGGTGTAGAGAGCAAGTTAATCTTTCAGCTTTCCGCTGCTGAGTGCAGGAGACAGAGACCCGTTCAGTGAACTCCTGTTACACAAGTGTTTCTAATAGGAAGGTTTGATCATGAGGGATGCTCTCCAATTCCTCCCAAGTCCCTGCTCTTTCCCCCACATCCCTGCAACCTCCCCCACCTACATTTTCAAGCATTTTTATCAGGCTCCCTTTCAAGAGTTACAAACTGATCTGCCTCCCCTCACGTCCCCTCTGGTCCTTCTGCCACATCCAATAAATCTGGGATCAGGTCCCGCTAAAGTTGGAATAATAAAACTGCCCCAAACTCTGCACCATTCTCCGAGGAATGGCACATTGACTCACGGTGATTAGCAGCCGTCACCGATCCCCTCAGCCTCGATTCAAGTGGGCATCCGGTTCAAGAGGAGGCCGAGGGATGACCAAGGTGAGAGGACTCAATACTGAACTGAGCAGATGCTTCAGCCCAAGACTAAAGACAGAACTCATCAATGAAAGCACCTACGGGAACCAGGAGGGACTTCCTTCCCAAGAGAGTAGCAAGGACGTGGAACTTGCCCCCCACAAGAAGATGACGACAGTGGGAGGAAGGTTTGGAAGGACATCTCGATGACGTGAGATGGGTAGGTGGGGGGGGGGTGGTGGAGTGTCAATTTGCACAAGGTAGCTCAGATAGCACAGCTCCAGAAATCTAGGGTGCAGGAGAAGACCATTCAGCCCATTATTGTCATGCCAGCCCTACAAAAAGAGCTATCAAGACCGAGCCCAACCCTTGGTCCAACGCCTTGTGTGATGCGCTTCAAGTTCCTCATGCAGCTGGTACTTGGTGTGCTCAGGCTTTCTGTGTCCACCACCCCTTCAGGCAGTGCAGTGTGGGGTCCCACCCCACTCCTACCTCAAAATAAATAGTAAAAAATTCTGGAAACACTTAGCAGGTCAGGCAGCATCTGTAGATAGAGATACAGGTCTGAGACTCTTCACCGGAACAGGGAAAGAGAAAAACAAAGTTAGTTTTTAGTGGTAGAGAAGGGTTGGAGGGTGACAACAGTGGGAATCTCTCTGATAGGGCAAGACCAAATGGGTTAGTAGAACAGTACAGCACAGAACAGGCCCTTCGGCCCACGATGTCTGCGTAAAGCATGAAACCAAATTAAACTAATCCCTTCTGCCTGCAAACGATCCATATCCCTCCATTCCCTACGTATTCGTGTACCTATCTAAAAGCCTCCTGAACACCACTATCATGTCTATTCCCCCCACCACCCCTGGCAGCCCGTTCCAGGCACCTACGACTCTGTGTAAAAGAACTCAACCCGCACACCTTCTTTAAATTCTCCTCTCACCTTAAAGCTATGCCCTCTAGTATTTGACATTTCTGCCCTGAGAAAAAGATTCTGTCTGTCCACCCTATCCATGCCTCTCATAATTTTAAAAACTTCTATCAGGTCTCCCCTCAGCCTCCAACGCTCCAGAGAAAACAACCCAAGTTCGTCCAACCTCTCCTTATAGGTAACACCCTCTGATCCAGGCAGCATCCTGGTGAACCTCTTCTGCAAAGCCTCCACATCCTTCCTGTAATGGGGGCAACCAGAACTGCACACAATGCTCCAAGTGCGGCCTAACTAATGTTTTATACAGCTGCAACGTGACGTCCTGACTCTTATACTCTATGCCCTCAGCCATGAAGGCAAGCATGCCGTACACCACCTTTACCACCTTCTCTATTTGTGTGGCCACTTTCAGGGAGTTATGGATTTGCACCCGAAGATTCCTCTGTATGTCAGTTCTGTTATGGCAGTTCGAAGCACAGGCAGAGAAGCTTATCTTGCTATGTGTTGCTAATAGCAGCGCTGTGGGACATGTCCAACAAGCCTGATTACACAAAGGCCAGGCTTTCACCCCTCAGCTCTAAACTACCTTAAATCTGTGCCCCCAAGTTACTGACTTCTGTCCAGAGAAAGGGGTCCTTTCTGTTCACTGCAGGCTGTCAATATTTGACGTAATTTAACATCAATTTAAAACTTTTGCAGATTCTGTACAAGGAGACAAATCAAATTTTCAAGAGCATTGTCAAGGAGTTTTAATTTTTAAAAAAATGAAATGAGCAAAGTGGACTAAAAGGTGGTAAATGGTGTTCAGCAAGAGGCAAGCTCTGACGTCCCAGGGTAGAACAAGGGAGGGGGGTGAATCACTTACAGCTATTCCTGTTAATCACCATTAATGAAATGAACATCTCTAAATGTTTCGGAGAAGGTCCATTATACAGCAGCCACCTTGACAGAGGGGGTAGATGTCCCACAGGTACATAAAATCATGAGGGGCATAGATAAGGTGGATAATCAGTCTTTTCCCCAGGGTACGGGATTCTAAAACTAGAGGGCGTGTTTAAGGTGAGAGGGGAAAGATTTAAAGGGGGCCTGAGCAGCAACTTTTTCCCACACAGAGGGTGGTGAGTATACGGAACGAGCTGCCAGAGGAAGGGGTCAAGGTGGGTACAATTACAAGGTTGAAAAGACATTTGGACAGGCACGTGGATAGGAAAGGCTGAGAAGGATATGGGCCAAATGCAGGCAAATGGGACCTTGGTGACATCTTGGTCGGCACAGACGAGATGGGCTGAAGGGCCTGTTCTGGTGTTGTATAACTCTATAAACCTCTGCACTCTGTGAGTGACTCAGAATTTGATGCAAGTGTCCGTTAAAGGCACAGCACACACTTTTACAAACGTCACAAAGACTCAAGTCTCTGCTGTGCGTCTGGTAACAGGACCCAGTCTCTCTCTCTCTCTCTCTCTCTCTCTCTCTCTTTATATTTAGTCTCTGGCCAGTTGCCCGAGAGAATAATTGGCTTTGACAACATTAAGGAAGATACTGGAGATAAAACCGGCCAGCACTTTGCTGTTCTATTGATCCGCTTCCCAATATACAGATCTCATGCATCCAACAAGAAGATTAAACCAAACATCGAAAGGTTTTTATAAATAATTGAGGCAGGGAATACTTTCTGAGATCAACACAATTCCAAGGAAGGATCATCCCGGATCCTAGATCAGTCCCGCTCAACACAATAAACGTCCAACCTGCCTTAAACATCTTCCACTGGCACTCTGTCATTTTTAATTATTGGAACGTTATTAAAACTGGGTAAGGACATTACTGCCGTTCTCCCCCTGACCAGAAGACTTGCTAAATCAGAAGCACATTTATTATCATGGACTTATATGATGTGAAATTTGTTGTTTTGCTGCAGCAGTACAGTGCAAAGACATAAAATTACTATAAATTGATTGTGGACCTCAGGAAGGGGAAGTCGGGAGAACACACACCAGTCCTCATCGAGGGGTCAGCGGTGGAAAGGGTGAGCAGCTTCAAGTTCCTGGGCGTCAACATCTCGGAGGATCTACCTTGGGCCCAACACATTGATGCAATCACGAAGAAGGCACTCCAGCGGCTCTACTTCATTAGGAGTTTTAGATGTGGTACTTTTTTTCAAATCTTTCAAATTTCTATAGATGTACAGTGGAGAGCATTCTGACTGGTTGCATCACCGCCTGGTATGGAGGCTCCAATGCACAAGAGGCTGCAGAGGGTTGTAGACTCAGCCAGCTCCATCACGGGCACAACCCTCCCCACCATCAAGGACATCTTCAAGAGGCGGCGCCTCAAGAAGGCGGCATCCATCACGAAGGACCCTCACCATCCGAGACATGGCCTCTTGTCGTTACTACCATCGGTACAGGAGCCTGAAGACCCACACTCAATGACTCAGGAATAGCTTCTTCCCCTCCACCATCAGATTTCTGAACGGTCCATGAACACTACTTTGTTATTTTTTTTGCACTATTTTGTAATTTACAGTAATTTTATGTCTTTGCACTGTACTGCTGCCACAAAACAACAAATTTCATGACATAAGTCAGTGAGAATACATCTATTTTGATTAATAAATAGTGCAAAAAAGGAATAATGACGTAGTCCATGGACCATTCAGACGCTCCTTCGTTTCAGAACAGTCAACCATGTTGGTCTGAGACTGGAATCACCTCTGGCCGCAGATGGAACAAGAATGTCAGGTTCCAACCCAATGAAGATGTGGATGAACCAGATGGCATTTTATGAAAATTGGACAGACACATTTACCCCAAATGTCCCAAGGGGATTTACCTGGCTGCGGGGTACAAATCTCATCCATTTCAGCAGGCAGTGGGCTTCAACCCCAGTCCGAGGAATTGTACACAAAAACCAGGCCAACGCAGCCAGTACAATGGCAGTGTTCCCCAAGAGAGGCACCATGGTTTAATGGAGCTGGTTTTGCCTTATGTTCATTTCTTTGACTCCCCTAGGAATCTGTGGAGGCTCAATCACTGATTGTTTACAAAGCAGAGTTCAATAGATTTCTCCAGTTCTGTAAATAAGTGGGGATAGGCCAGGAATAGTGCTCAGGTAGAAGAATCAGCCATGATCTTGATGACTAGCAGAGCAGATTCCAGGGGCTGAATGTCCCACTCCCTCTATTCCTTGTGTCCTCAGCCTACTTGCCAGGAGTGAATCACTTTTTTGGCCTGTCTCAAGTTGGCTGTTGCTTTGCTAATACAACACACTCTCCAAGACCGGCAAGTGCAAGTGAACTGTGTGTGGTAACACACGACCTCCTGATGGCGGAGAATTCCTGTCAATCGGGAGCTTCTTCGCACGTGCATGGGAGATTGGTCGAGGCAAGGGGAGGGTGGGCTGGAGAGATGGAATGTAGTTTGAATCATTGAATCATAGAATAGTACAGCACAATACAGGCCCTTCGGCCCACAATGTTGTGCCGACCTTTAAACCTCGCCTAAGATTATTTAATCCCTTCCTCCCACATACCCCTCTATTTCAAATTCCTCCATATGCTTATCTATAAATCTCTTGAATTTGACCAATGTACCTGCCTCCACCACCACCCCAGGCAGCACATTCCATGCACCAACCACTCTGTGTAACAAACCTTCCTCTGATATCTCCCTTGAACTTCCCACCCATTACTTTAAAGCCATGCCCTCTTGTATTGAACATTGGTGCCCTGGGAAAGAGGCGCTGGCTGTCCACTCTATCTATTCCTCCTAATATTTTGTGCACCTCTATCATGTCTCCTCTCATCCTCCTTGTCTCCAAAGAGTAAAGCCCTAGCTCCCTTAGTCTCTCCTCATAATGCATACTCTCTAAACCAGGCAGCATCCTGGTAAATCTCCTCTGCACCCTCTCCAACGCTTCCACATCCTTCCTATAATGAGGTGACCAGAACTGGACACAGTACTCCAAGTGTGGTCTAACCAGAGTTTTGTAAAGTTGCATCGTTACCTCGCGGCTCCAACTCAATTCCACGACTTATGAAAGCCGACATTTGAGCTGCTGTACCATCGGCAAGTGCTCACTTTCACTCAACTCCTTCACTGGACATGGACGTTGCTCACCAGGTCAGTATTTATAGAACACACTCCAGCACAGGAGTAGGTCCTTCGGCCCACCAGGTCTGTGCTGACCATGATGCCGATTTAAACGAATCCCATCTACCTGCACATGGCCCACAGCCCTCTGCTTGTTCAGGTGCCTTTCTGTTTGTAGCCCATCCCAAACCGCCTTGCATCTGGGAAGTCCAGAAAGTTGCTGCCAATGGTTCTGGAGTAAAGGGTTTGGGATCAGCCTTGACAGTGAACCAGCCACATAAGAAAGCTTATGGGATATTAGCTTTCATAAGTTGAGGGATCGAGTTTAAGAGCCGCGAGGTAATGATGCAGCTCTATAAAACTCTGGTTAGACCACACGGAGTACTGTGTCCAGTTCTGGTCGCCTCGATGTGGAAGCGTTGGAAAGGGTGCAGAGGAGATTTACCAGGATGCTGCCTGGTTTAGAGAGTGTGCATTATGAGGAGAGACTAAGGGAGCTCGGGCTTTACTCTTTGGAGAGAAGGAGGATGAGAGGAGACAAGATAGAGGTGTACAAAATATTAAGAGGAATAGATAGAGTGGACAGCCAGCGCCTCTTTCCCAGGGCACCAGTGCTCAATATAAGAGGGCATGGCTTTAAAGTAATGGGTGGGAAGTTCAAGGGAGATATCAGATGAAGTTTTTTTACCCAGAGAGTGGTTGGGGCATGGAATGCGCTGCCTGGGGTGGTGGTGGAGGCAGGTACGTTGGTCAAATTCAAGACATTGCCAGATAAGCATATGGAGGAATTTAAAATAGAGGGATATGTGGGAGGAAGAGGTTAGATAGTCTTAGGCGAGGTTTAAAGGTTGGCACAACATTGTGGGCCGAAGGGCCTACATTGTGCTGTACTGTTCTATGTTCTATGTAATTCTATTAAATGGCAGCTCAGACTCAAGGGCTTAATGACCTACTCCTGTTCCTATTCTCCATGATTCTAGTCTGGGTCAGTGGGCAAGGACATTACTTGTACCTTTAAGGACTTTAGTGAACCAGATTTTTTCTTCTTAAATTGACAAAAAAAAGTTTCAAGTTCAGCCTTAAGGATACTATTTTATTGCCGTTTATTAAATAAATTGATGGCACAGTAGCCATGGTGGGATTCAAACTTGTCTCCAGATTATTAATCCAGGGTTCTGGATTTTTACCAAGAAAACCGCTGTGCTAACATACCTGTAATTACAGGAATTCCCACTCACGTACAAATCGTTGGCTGCAGTACAAGGTGAGGCAGTTAAAAATACGCAGGGACTGTTGGTTTTATCAACAGAGACCGGGGACAGAAGTTAGTTATGCTGCACCTTTATAAATCATCTGACAGTCTTCAGCTGGGACACTGCACCAATCCTGGCCCTCAGGGAGCGTGGACTGTACTACCATGAAGAAAAAAATTTAAAAACCGCAGCTACTGGAAATGTAAATACAAAAACAGAAGATGCTGGAAGCACAGGTCAGGCCGTATGTGTGGGAAGAGAAACCGAGTTAACATTTCAGTTCAAAGGCCCTTAGTCAGAACTGGGAGTTGGGGAGGGGGGGGGGGGGGGGGGGGGGTGGGCGGCAAGGATTGGAAAAAGAGGAAGAGGAAATGCAGTCAAAAGTTGCATCAGGAATTTCTGTGACCTTCCAACTCACAGCCCATGCGCCAGGCGGGAGAGATTAGGAAGTTATCAGGAAAGATGCAATAATCTGCATCATGTGGACCGCACAAGGGTTTGTTATGGAAGAAGAGGTCCTTGTACAACTGATATCGCTCACACAAACCTTGGCTCACTGTACAAATATAGACATGCATTCCTGTAGTGCCGTTCACGACTTCAGAACAACCCTAACCCAGCAAAGTAGAACATAGACCATTACAGCACAGGCCCTTCAGCCCACAATGTTGTGCCGACGTTTTATCCTCCTCTAACATCTATCTAACCCTTCCCTCCCACATAGCCCCCCATTTCTTTATCATTCATGTGTCTATCTAAGAGTCTCTTAAATGACCCTAATGTATCTGCCCCCACAACCTCTGCCGACAGCACGTTCCACGCACCCAGCACTCTCTGTGTAAAAAAACTTACCCCTGACATTCCCCCTTATACCTTCCTCCAATCACCTGAAAATTATGTCCACTCGTGTTAGCCATTGTCATTTTGCCAAGTACTTTTGGACCAGAGTGGGGTGAGGTTACAGGGATCAGTCACACCAGCGGAGCTCCAATTAGACCCATCGTGATCTTATCGCGGGCCCAAGTGACCTATTGCTGTCCTTCTTAAGTCTCGTCAGCAAGCTCCCACACAGAGGTAAATTGGTTTATTATTGTCACATGTACCAAGGTCAGTGAGAAAGTGTTTTGCATGCCATCCATACAGATCAATCCATCACATCAGTACATCAAGGTAGTACAAGGGGAAACAATAACAGAATGCAGAATAAAGTGTTACAGTTACAGAGAAAGTGCAGTGCAGGCAGACAATAAGGTGTAAGGTCATAACGAGGTAGATTTGAGGGATCAAGAGTCCATCTTATCGTACAAGAGGTCCATTCAATAGTCTTATAACAGCAGGATAGAAGCTGTCCTTGAGCCTGGTGGTATGTGTTTTCAGGCTTTTGTATCTTCTGCCCGATGGGAGGGGGGAGAAGAGAGAATGTCCAGGGTGGGTGGGGTCTTTGATTATGCTGGCTGCTTTACCGAGGCAGCGAGAAGTGTAGACAGAATCCATGGCGAGGCCGGTTTCTGTGATGTGCTGAGCTGTGTCCACAACTCTCTGCAGTTTGGGGTCACGGGCAGAGCAGTTGCCATACCAAACCGTGATGCATCCGAATCGGATGCTTTCTATGGTGCGTCACTAAAAATTGGTGGAAGTCAATGAGGACATGTCAAATTTCTTTAGCCTCCTAAAGAAGTAGAGGCGCTGATGAGCTTTCTTGACCAAGGCGTCTACACGGTTGGACCAGGACAATGAGTTCTGGTAATATTGACCAAGGGATATATGTTGACCCCAGCAAACAGGGCAAAATCTCCTGTTCTGTTGGACCCAAGAGGCAGACAGCACTCCCTCAGTACCGTAGTAACATAGCAGCCGAGATGTTGTATTCAAATATCCAGAGTAGGATTTGAACCCATGAACTTCAGACTAAGATGTTAAGTGCCGAGTCATTTGAACCATGACGATTCCCCCATAAATCGCGGCTTTGGGGAGCAATAAACGATTCTAAAGGCTACCTGTAAATCACAGAGAATTAGAAATTCATGAAGAATTTAGCTATGGAGGCTGTGCCAGGGAGATAAAGCCTCATCCCACCTCCCAGATCTGGAGCTATGGTCCCATTACAGAGGGGAGGGTTCCTGTGCCCACTTCCAGGTTCTGCTCATCTGTCCGTAACCCGAACAGGTTGCAAGTCATAAATGCAGCCACAAACCAAATTCCCACCCGGCAGAAGACGCCTGGAGCCCAGCAGCAGCCGGCAAATCCACCCCGCCGGTCTCCCAAACGCTTGTTCATGTGTACAGACTGTCCGTAAGTCAGGCGTTCTGGGGAGGACCTGCAGCCAGTTCCAAACTCCACCACCCGGTCAATGGAAAACAATTGTCTGCTCCTTCCTTGCCACCGATCACTTCAATTCTACGTTCCCCAGTTATGGAGTTCAACCTGGAAAAGTGTGAAGTGATACACTTTGGGAGATCAAATTTGAAGGCAGAATACATGGTTAATGGCAGGACTCTTAGCAGTGTGGAGGAACAGAGAGATCTTGGGGTCCACATCCATAGATCCCTCAAGGTTGCCATGCAGGTCGATAGGTTTGTTAAGAAGGCATATGGTGTGTTGGCCTTCAGTAGTCAGGGTATTGAGTTCAAGAGCAGCGAGGTGATGTTGCAGCTCTATAGTTAGACCACACTTGGAGTATTGTGTTCAATTCTGGTCACCTCATTATAGAAAGGATGTGGAAGCTTTAAAGAGGGTGCAAAGGAGATTTACCAGGATGCTGCCTGGATTGGACTGGATTGGACAGCTAATTGGTGAGCTAGGGCTTTTCTCTTTGGAGAGGAGGAGGATGAGAGGCGACTTGATAGAGGTGTTCAAGATGATAAGAGGCATAGACAGAGTGGACAGTCAGAGACTTTTTCCTCAGGGCAAAAATGGCTAACACGAGGGGGCATAATTGGAGGAAGGTATAAGGGGGATGTCAGAGGCAAGTTTTTTACACAGAGAGTGGTGGGTGTGTGGAATGCACTGTCAGCAGAGGTTGTGGGGGCAGGTACATTAAGGACATTTAAGAGACTCTTAGATAGACACATGAATGATAGAGAAATAGGGGGCTATGTGGGAGGGAAGGGTTAGATAGATCTTAGAGCAGGATAAAATGTCGGCACAACATCGTGGGCTGAAGGGCCTGTACTGTGCTGTAATGGTCTATGTTCTATGTACTGACCTCTCTGTTCAGAGAAGTTGCTGTTCGCCCTGCCCAGGGCCTGAGTAATATTTATATGCCTCATTTATTCTCTTTTTAGATTCTATGGTTCCAAAGAAAACAAGCACAGCGTAGGCAATTTTTCCTAATGACTAAACTTCCTCAGCCCTAGCAATATCCTTGTAAATCTCCCCTGCACCCTGCCCAGTGCTGTCACATCCTTCCTGTGGTGAGCAGAACTGCAATGCAGTGCTCCAACTGTGGTCCAACTGGTGCTGAACGCAGCTCAAGGACAGTCACACTGTCCATAATCCACACCTCAGAACCAAACCCACCATGACCCTGACCTATATAATCCATCTCCTTCACCGTGAACTCAGCATTAACCAAACCGCCGCATCTGAAAGACCGTCACAGACTAGCTGGGGAGAACCATTCAGGCCACCTCTCACGCCCGAGTCTATCCCACAATTCAAACAGGCCAAGCTGGTATCTCAAAATCCATGCACTTCAGACACTTCCAATGATAATCATGGAACTGGTTTAGTATTGTCACATTTACTGAAATACAGTGAAAAGCTTTTGTGTGTGTGCCATCCAGACAAATAAGATAACTTTATTAGTCACATGTACATTGAAACACACAGTGAAATGCACCTTTTGCGTAGAGTGTTCGGGGGGCAGCCCACAAGTGTCGCCACGCTTCCGGCGCCAACATAGCATGCCCACAACTTCCTAACCCGTACGTCTTTGGAACGTGGGAGGAAACCGGAGCACCCGGAGGAAACCCACGCAGACACGGTGAGAACATACAAACTCCTTACAGACGGTGGCTGGAATTGAACTCGGGTCGCTGGCGCTGTAATAGCGTTACACTAACTGTTACACTGCCATGCCTGCCCTTCTCAAACATAAGTACATCAAGATAGTTAAAAAGGAAAACAGAATGCAGAATATAGTGTTACAGTTACAGAGAAAGTGCAGTGCAGGCAGACAAATAAAGTGCAAGGGTCACAACGAGGTAGATTGGGAGATCAAGTGTTCATCTTTTAGCATGTGAGAGACCTGTCCAAGAGTCTGATAACAGTAGGATAGAAACTGCCCTCAACTCTGGTGGTACGTGCTCCCAAGCTTTTGTATCTTCTGCCCGACAGGAAGGGGGGGAAGGAGAGAACGACTGGCGTGGGGGGGGCCCTGATTATGTTGGCTGCTTTCTCGAGGCAGCAGGAAGTGTAGACCGAGTCAGGGGAGGGGAGGCTGGTTTGCATGATGGACTGAGCTGTGTCCACAACCTCTGCAGTTTCTTGCGGTCCTGGGCAGAGCAGTTGCATGGACACAAGAGACTGCAGATGCTGTCCCCAAAAGCAAAAGAAACTGCTGCAGGAACTCAGCTGGTCAAGCAGCATCTGTGGGTCTCCACCCAAAATGCTGACCAACCCTTTGCCTCCAGAGATACTGCTCGACCCGCTGAGCTCCTCCAGCAGATTGATTTTTGTCAATAATAACTACCCCACTTTTTCCACTGTTCAGATGAACAAACGTAGTGAAGGCTCCTCTACTTAACTATTACTCACCCTAGAACCACGGCAAAGTCTGATGTACACTACCTGCACCTCAAGATGGGGATCGTTAATCGGTATTGGTATTGGTTTATTACCGTCACTTGTACCGAGGTACAGTGAAAAACTTGTCTTGCGTACCGATCGTACAGGTCAATTCATTACACAGTGCAGTTCCATTGAGTTAGTACGGAGTGCATTGAGGTAGTGCAGGTAAAAACAATAACAGTACAAAGTGTCAATAAGTGACCGATCTGAACACTTTGACCTGCGACAAGTTGTCTTGCAAGTGCCCAGTGATGAGGTCACCAAGACTATTCTGGACCGAGACAGCTCCCCAGCCAGGCTTCCGGATCCCATCACATCCTGGGCAACTTTCCCATTTGACACAGCAAAACATCCTGTGCTGCGTTACGGGAGCGCTCCCAGACAAAACCAAACACAGCTACGCGGGAGATATTTCGTGAACCGAAGCTTGGTCAGGGGTGGAGGAGGGGGCAGGGGGGTAGGGAGTGAATTCCAGAGCCCAGGGCTAGACGACCACTCATGGAGCATTCAATTCGGGTGTGCGGAGAGGCCAACAGGGAAAACTGCAGAGATCTCAGAGGGTCGTGGGCTTGGACCAAGTTTGGTACATTGATCACAGCACATTAGACGCATACATAATGAATCCTTCAGTGTGATGCACAGAGAAGGCTAACCCCGTATTGTCAAGGATGCCTGCCACCCTGACCATTCCCTTTTCTCAGGATATCTTCTCTGGGAGAAGATACAGGAGCTTGAAAACCCAGACGCCCAGACTCAGGAACAGCTTCTTCCCCACTGCTGTCAAGACTCCTGATCCAGTCCCCTCTCTCACATCCCCTTCCCGGTGGGGCTGCCACGTTCTCGGCCCCTTCATTCTACCTCTTCCATTATTGTCACTTCAGCATTTCTTTTTGCACTACAATCTTTGCATCATTCTGGTTTTTTTTTGCACTTGTTGCTGTATTTACTTTTGTATTTATTCTTAACGTGTGCACAGTTTACTCCGCGAACTTCAAACAAGCAAGGAATTTCAATGCACTCTGGTATACATGACAATAAACTAAATAGTCAGCCCATTGGGTTCATGCTAGATCCCAGCAGGGCAATTCCATCAGCTCCACACCCTCCCTCTCATTTCCTTGCATCTCTGAGTTACTCTCTCTAACCCATGCCCATTAGCGCCCCCAATTCTCCTGCCACCCACACCACCGCTTAACCAACCCTCACATCTTTGGGGAGGAGTGGAAGGAAACCAGATCCCGCGGAGGAGACCACAGGGTCACGGGGAGAACGTGCAAACCCCACCTCATCTAATTGTTGCCTTTGCAAACTGACTGTAATGTCACCTCAAACAGCTTCACACGACGAGGAGTGCACTTGAGAATTTTTCCCGAATTGCACAACACATTCATAAATAGCTTTCTTTCAATGATGTCACCAGCACCTCCTCAGGCTGGGAACACAGGCTGTTCCCAGTACTGGAGGCTAGGAAGTGAGATCCTGGTCACGTTGGGGCAGCTCACCAGATGCTGCAAGCCCATTTTAAATGATGTTAGCTGCCATTCAGAAGAGATCACAACCCTACAAATCTCATGCCCTCCTAAAAGTGCAACGCAGCCAACCAAATTCTTCCAAGTAGCTGTTCTGTTACTTTGTTGGCTCTGACATTACCGGGCATGCTCCAAGCTCGAGAAATCCCTGCCTAGAACTGTTTCTCCTCATTTGATGCACCTTAAAGCCCTTTGATCTGTCCTAAGATTTAACCCAATTTTGGTCCGACAGTACCACTGTTATAAGCATCTCTAATTATTGGAGTCAGAATTACACAGCATAGAAACAGGCCACTCAGCCCAAAACGTCCATGCCAACCTGTGAGCACACATCCAAGTCAAGTCGAGTTTATTGTCACATGCACAAGTGCGGTGAGGTACAGGTACAAGGAAAAACTTGCTTACAGCAGCATCACAGGCACGTAGGTACAGACAACACACAGAACAAGACAGTGAAGAGAAAAAGTGTGCAAAACAGGACAAAAAAAAACATACAGAACAAGTCCACAGTACTGCAAGAGGTGGTCCATCGTGTTCCGTTGCTGAGGTAGGGTTGGGGTTGTGCAGGTCGGATCAAGAACCTGATGGTTGTAGGAAAGTAGCTGTTCCTGAACCTGGTGGTGTGGGACTTCAGGCTTCCCGGGTCTCTGGCGCTGCGAGGCAGCAGCTCTACCAGCTGCGCCACCCGGGGATTTTGGGCTCAAATCTCTAGCACTGGAACCTTGAAATGGCAGCAGCTCAAGAGGAAAGGCTGGAGCCTCTGCAGATTCTGCGAGCTAAAGGCAACTCCAAGGGTCAAGCCTGCATTTCACTACCTTGATTCTAAGCAGCACCGCCTGTCGTAACAGCAGAAGCTGTCAGAAACACTCAGCAGGTCAGGCAGTGTCCACGAGGAGAGAAGCAGGTAATGTTTCAGGTTGAAGACTGTTCGTCAGGATATCATCCAAAATGTGACACTCCCAGCAGTCCCCATCGTTAACTCTGCTTCTCTCTCTCTCTCCCCCCACGGATGCTGCCTGACCTGCTGAGTATTTACAGCTGTTTCTGACTTTATTCCCTCATGTTCTTCTCCCCTTTAAACACATCCACCTCTTCTCCACCGCTCTCGGCTGAAAGCAGCTTCTCCTGAATTCCGTTCCATTTCTCAGCAGCCTCCCAAATTAAAACCGCAGCAGCACAGATGGTAGAGGTGCTGCCTCGCAGCTCCAGAGACCCAGGTTCGATCCCGACCTCCAGCGCTGCCTGCATGGAGCTTGCACGCTCTCCCTGCAGCCATTTCCTCCCACATCCCAGAGACGTGCTGGTTGGTAGTTTAATTGGCCACTGCAAATTGCCCCTGGTGTGCAGATGAGTAGTGGAGTCAATGGAAATGCAGGGAGAATAATATTAAAGAGTGCTTGATGGTTAACTTTTTGATTCTAAACAGCAGTGAACTCACTGCAAGACAGCACAGCTAGACCTCCACACCATCACAAGCCTTGAACCCCAATCTTGGGCCACCCTTTGCTCTCGTCAGTCAGTCCCACCACATCTGTACATACCATCACTCAGACTGGGCAGAGCTAATAACAGAACGTCCTTTACTGAAGGACGCCATCCCCCAAACAAACAGCACTGTCTTGTGCAATAATCTGCGAAGGTCACACCATGCGGTACATACAGTTCTTAAAGTTACGCTAATATACACTGCAGAGTTGTTATCCCTTTTCAAGTCCCTTAGACTCTTCGTACAGAACTTCCTTCAGCCCCTTCCACTGCACAAAACATTCTGCTCGTTTAATTCTGACTTCAAGATGTGCCCTGCCTCTTGTACGACAAAGATGATCTCTTGACCTCACAATCTACCTCGTCGTGGCCCTTGCACCTTATTGTCTACCTGCACTGTACTTCCTTTGTAGCTGTCACATTATATTCTGCAACAGTCCTGATGCACGGTTTCGACCCGAAACATCAGCAATTCCTTTCCCCCTCCCCCCCCCCCCACAGATGCTGCTCGACCCGCTGAGTTCCTCCAGTAGATTGTTTGTCCTGCATTCTGCTCCATTTTCCTTTTGTACTAACTCGATGTACTTATGCATGGAACGATCAGCCTGGATAGCACGCAAACAAAAGCTTTTCCATTGTATCTTGGTTCGTGTGACAATAATAAACCAGTTACCTGCTGCAAGTGCCTTCACCGTTCAGTTCAGAACTCACTCAAACTCAAAATAAGGCCCCGGGTTTAACACCCTCCCCCACGGACAGAGCTAACTGGACTCACTGTGCTACTGTTGCAGCTCTATAGAACTCTGGTCAGACCACACTTGGAGTATTGTGTTCAGTTTTGGTCACCTCGTTATAGGAAGGATGTGGAAGCTTTAGAGAGGGTGCAGACAAGATTTACCACGATGCTGCCTGGATTGGAGAGCACGTCTTATGAGGATAGGTTGAGCGAGTTAGGGCTTTTCTCTTTGGAGAGGAGGAGGATGAGAGGTGACCTGATAGAGGTGTACAAGATGATAAGAGGCATAGATCGAGCGGACAGTCAGAGACTTTTTCCCAGGGTGACAATGGCTAACATGAAGGGGCATAATTTTAAGGTGATCGGAGGGGGGATAAGGGGGATGTCAGGGGTAAGTTTTTTTTTTACAGAGAGAGTGGTGGGTGTGTGGAATGCACTGCCTGCGGAGGTTGTGGGGGCAGATACATTAGGGACATTTAAGAGACTCTTAGATAGACACAAGAATGATAGAAAAATAGGGGGCTATGTGGGAGGGAAGGGTTAGAGAGATCTCAGAGCAGGATAAAATGTCGGCACAATGTCATGGGCTGAGGGGCCTGTACTGCGCTGTAATGTACTGTGTTCTATGTTCCAAGGGCAGGAGTTACACATGTTGATCTGGGACAGGAGTCACATGGAGGCTCAGACCAGACAAGGCCAGTCCAGGACACCAGGGTTGTGGGTGGCCCGGTGGCGCAGTTGGTAGAGCCGGGTTCAATCCTGATCTCCGGCGCTGTCAGTGTGGAGTTTTCACGTTCTCCCTGTGACTGCATAGGATCCCCCCCCCCCCCCCGGGTGCGCCGGTTTCATCCCACATCCAAAAGTTGTGCAGTTGATAGCTTATCACATGGAGTAATACAGCACGGAAACAGGCCTTTCGGCCCAACTTGCCCATGCCGACCAAGATGAATTTACCACTGGGCAAGGACCAAGGTTAATAAACCACTGTAAATTGCCCTCAGTGTGTGGGTAGTAGAGTCCAGGGGGAAATGGAGGACGGCAAATTCTGAATAAAATGGGATTAGTGTAAATAGTTGTTTAAAAAGGTGAGTATGCACTCCGTGGGCCAAATGGCCTGTATCTGTGCTGCCCTTATTACTCTATGATTCTGTCCCAGGGATATCAGAGAGCCTGAGAGTCTCACAGCAGCTCCACAGACACCAGTTCCCCATCCCACCTCCCTCTGACTTGTCTGTCTGTGACCTCCAGGACTGTGTACAACAAGGGTCAACACGGGCTTGAGGAATACCCACCTCATCTTCCTCCTGGGCACAGTGCAGTATTTCAGACTCAACAATCACATGCAACCATTTCAGGGAGCCCGTTTTCTGCGCAGTTCTGTTGCAAGTTTAGCCTTCTGTGTTATTATTAGATCAGAGAGGGGAGTTTTCTCCCCCACAAAAGAAATGTTGGTGTTGATCTGGGATGGGAGTCACATGGAGGCTCAGGCCAGGCCAGGACACCAGGGTTGTAAGCAGCCCAGTGGCACAGTTGGTAGAGCCGAGTTCGATCCTGACCTCTGGTGCTGTCAGTGTGGAGTTTGCACACACTGCCCAGGTGGTGGTGGTGGGAGCAGGTACTCTTAACATTTAGGCATCCAGACAAGTACTTAAATTGCCAAGGTATAGAACGCCAACAGACCAAATGAAGTGAATTGGTTTATTATTGTCACATGTACCGAGGTACAGTGAAAACTTTGTTTTGCATGCCATCCATACAGATCATTTCACCACGTCAGTGCATCGAGGTAGTACAAGGGAAAATAACAGAATGTAGAATAAAGTGTTACAGTTACATAGAAAGTGCAGTGCAGGCAGACGATAAAGTGCAAGGCCATGACAAGGTAGATTGTGAGGTCAAGAGTCCATCTTATGGTACTAGGGGACCAATCAATCGTCTTATAACAGTGGGATAGAAGCTGTCCTTGAGCCTGGTGGTATGTGCTTTCAGGCTTTTGTATCTCCTGCCTGATGGGATTTGGGGGGAGAAGAGAGAATGTCCGGAGTGGGTGGGGTCTTTGATTATGTTGGCTGCTTTACTAAAGCAGCGAGAAATGTAGACAGAGTCCATGGAGGGGAGGCTGGTTTCGGTGACGCGCTGGGTTGTGTCCACAACTCTCTGCAGTTTCTTGCGGTCCTGGGCAGAGCAGCTGCTGTACCAAGCCGTGATGCATCCGGATAGGATGCTTTCTCTGGTGCATTGATAAAAGTTGATGAGGGTCAAAGGGGACATGCCAAATTTCTTTAGCCTCCTGAGGAAGTAGAGGTGCTGGTGAGCTTTCTTGGCCGTTGCGTCCAAGTGGTTGGACCAGGACAGACTGTTGGTGATGTTCACTCCTAGGTACTTGAAGCTCTCAACCTCGATAGGTTCAACGGTCGGCATAGACATGGTGGCCAAAGGGCCTGTTTCTGTGCTGTACAACTCTTTGAATTTAATAACTGGCTCAGTTTTTCCTCTCTCTCCACGAGCACAGCCTGGTCAGCTGGGCCTTTTCTACAGTTCTGACACATTCCCTTCTCTCTCACTCACGGCTCTTATTAACCTATCAATCTGATGGCTTCATCACCACAGACAACCCTGGTCTCGCCCTACCAGATATATTCCCCCGTCCCTACCCATCACTCCCCCACCTTCTCCACTGCTGAACACCAACTTGTTTTTTCTCTTACCCTATTCTGACAGGGCTACCCAGACCAGAAAAATTAATTGCTTCTCTTTCCACAGGTACTTGCCAAAAGTCTCCAGCACTTTCTGGTTTTACTTTGGATTTCCAGCGGCTGCAGATTTCTTTCTCCCCCACATTGAGGCCAGCCATTTAGTGCTGTTAAGTCCTGATGCAGGGTTTTGACCCGAAACATTGACAGTTCCCTCCCTCCCCCACAGATGCTGCTCGACCCACTGAGTTCCTCCAGCAGATTGTTCGGTGCTTCAGATTCCAGCCTCTTGTGGCTCTGTTTAATACTGTCAACGGGCTTCCATGAAGTAGCCTAGCTCGAGTTGGGAAGACTCTACATCGGTCATAGTCAGTGGCGATGCATTTTTCCCCACTCTGTAGCACCACCAAAAAATCTCAAGCTTCATTCCACAGGAAAAGCCACAAAAACGTGAAGAAAAAGAGAATGTCAGAAGGTTCAACTGCATTAGGGCCTAATTGATAGATGTTTGTGGCTTTTGTATGACATGCACATCAAGCTAACAAGAGGGCCTTCACTAATGGATCTGTCATTAACTCACAAGCACGGTCGAAATGCCTGTGTGCTGGTATACGCGAGTCAAGTGTTCTTCAAATGATTTATTGTCAGAGCACTAACAGTGTACTTAATAAAAGGAAATCAGCGAGTGTTGGGTTCAGCTCCTGACAGATTCACTGGAAGCAAACAGAGGGGAAAAAAAAACACACAAGGCTTTTATTTTATATAAATTTAAATACACAACCTGTTCCAGCCTCACCACGCTCCCCGCACTCCCTCCTCCGGAGCATCCCAGTTCTTCAACATTTCTCCAGTGCCTTCTGCTTCCTGACCCACCTCCCAAGCTGTGGAATTCCCTCCATCTCCTCCTTTTCAAAGCAAGCAGCTTAAAGTTGGACATGCTTTCTAACAAAGGCATCTTAATTTATTCTTGTGTGGCTCCCTGTCGTTCTGCCCCCGTGAGGGACCTTCAGACCTGATTAGGTAAAGACTATATACAAATACAGGTTGTGGTATTCAAATGCTTCCAAAGGTAAACCCCTGAGGAGTTATACAAGTTTTTGTTCGATAACCAAAATTAAAAGGCAGGTATTTAACATTCGCAAGGGTGGAGCATCTTCTCTACACCAACATGTTCTCTATACCCCACACTCAATGGCTCACTTTTGGTAATTGGTTTAATACTGTCACATGTACCGAGATACAGTGAAACGTTTTTGTTTCTGTGCCATCCAGAAAGATCATTCCAAATGCAAGTACATCTAGGTAGTAAAAAATAATCAGAATGCAGAATGTAGTGTTGCAGTTACAGAGAAAGTGCAGTGCAGGTAGACAAAAAGGTGCAAGGGCCACAACGAGATAGATTGGGAGCTCAATGGCCACAGTAGTGCAGCGGTTAGCGTAACGCTATTACAGTACCAGCAACCCAGGTTCAATTCCAGCTGCTGTCTGTGAGGAGTTTGTACGTTCTCCCCGTGTCAGTGTGGGTTTCCTCCGGGTGCTCCGGTTTCCTCCCACATTCCAAAGACGTACGGGTGAGGAAGTTGTGCGCATGCTATATTGGCGCCGGAAGCGTGGTGACACTTGCGGGCTGCCCCCAGAACACTCTACGCAAAAGACGCATTTCACTGTGTGTTTCAACGTACATGTGACTAATAAAGATATTTTATCCTATCCCTTCTGTAACGTGAAACAGGTCTGTTCAAGACTCTTGAAACAGCAAGATAGAAGCTGTCCTTGAGTCTGGTGGCACACGTTCAAGCTTTTGTAGCTTCTGCCCAACGGGAGGGAGGAGAAGGGGGAATGACCGGGGTGAGAGGGATCCTCTATTCGGTTGGCTGCTTTCCCCAGTGCAGTAGAAATGTAGAGACTCAATGGAGGGGACGCTGGACTTCATGATGGACTGGACTGCTTTCACAATCCTCTGCAATTTCTTGCAGTCTTGGGCAGAGCAGTTGCCATACCAAGCTTGTGATACATCCGGATAGGATGCTGTCTGTGGTGCATCTGTAAAAAAAAAAGTTGGGGAGGGTCATCTGGGACATGCCAAATTTCCTTAGGAAGAAGAGGCATTGGTGAGCTTTCTCGGCCGTGGTGTCTGTGGTTGGACCAGGATAAATTATTGGTGATATTTATACCCAAGAACTTGAAGCTCTCAACCATCTCCACCTCAGCTCACTTTGCCAAGAGCATCACAATCGCTCCTAGTCACCAGCATACCAAGGAATCTAACCAATTCCCCCCTTCCCCTCTATTCAAACCAAGCAGTTACGATTCAACTGAGCAGTTCAATAGACCACTAACTTTTGACCACATTCTGTGGGCTGGGCAATAAAGAAAGATTTCCATCTGTGAAGTGAAGGAGTTTTTAAAACAATGAAACCTTAGTTTTGTGGTCAACACCATGAATATTCCTATTAATCCCAGGTCATTATAAAGTGAATTTAATTTGGCATGGTAGGATTTGAACTTGTGTCTTTGGATCCTCAGCACAGGCCTCTGTGTTCCTCTGTGACTAGGTTACAGGATGTGAACCCTGCTGACGTTTATTGCCCGTCCTTAATTACCCCGGAAACGAGAAGTGGTTAAAAGTCAACCGCAGCGATGAGTCGGAAGTCATTTATAGGTCAGACTGGTTAAGTGTGGCAGATTCCTCTCATGAGGGGCATTAGTGAACCCAAGTGCTTTCTTTCTCTAATGATACATTTCTAGTTTTATATTTGTATATTTTTTTTAATTAATATTTTAATTAGTTACTGGAATTTAAGTTTCT
Organism: Pristis pectinata; assembly: GCF_009764475.1. Classification (NCBI taxonomy): domain Eukaryota; kingdom Metazoa; phylum Chordata; class Chondrichthyes; order Rhinopristiformes; family Pristidae; genus Pristis; species Pristis pectinata. Next base: position 5,219,935 of record NC_067410.1, on the reverse strand, counting down.
CCCTGCTGCCTTGGTGGGATTTGAACTTAGGTCTATTGATCAACAGACCAGAACTCTGGCTGCTGACCACCGAGATACAGGAGCCTGAGGGCACATACCACCAGGCTCAAGGACAGCTTCTATCCCACGGTGATAAGTTCCCTTATACGATGAGATGGACTCTTGACATCGCAACCTACCTTGTTTGACCTTGCACTGCACTTCCTCTGTAGCTGTGACACTTTACTCTGTATTCTGTTATTGTTTTTACCCTGTACTACCTCAACGCACTGTGTAATGAATTGATCTGTACGAACGGTATGCAAGACAAGCTTTTCCACTGTACATCGGTATAAGTGACAATATAAACCAATACCAGGCCACCATACATTTCTTCATCACTGCAGAGCACCACTCCTGTATCAGAAGGACTGCATGCTGGGCTTGCAAACATTGCTGTCATAAGAGTCATGAAACAGGCCCTTCGGCCCAACTCGTCCACGCCGATCAAGATGTCTACCCGAGCTGGTCCCATTTGCCCACGTTTGGCCCTTATACCTCTAAACCTTTCCTGTCCATGTACCTGTCTAAATGCCTTTTACACCTTGTAATTGTACCCACCTCTACCACTTCCTCTGGCAGCTCGTTCCATATACCCACCACCCTCTGTGTGAAAAAGTTGCTCCTCAGGTCCCCTTTAAATCTTTCCCCTCTCACCTTAAGACCTATGCCCTCTAGTTTTAGACTCCCCAACCTTGTGAAAAGGACTGATCATCCACCTTATCTATGCCCCTCATGATTTTCCAAACCTCCATAAAGGTCACCCCTCAGCCTCCTACACTCCAGGGACAACAGTCCCAGCCTATCCGATTGCTCCTTACAACTCAAGCCCTCCAGTCCCAGTAACGTCCTTGTGAATCTTTCCTGCAGCCTTTCCAGCTTAATGACATCCTTCCTACAGCTGGGTGACCAGAACGGCGCACAATGCTCCAAGTGTGATCTCACCAATGTCTTGTAAATCTAGTAAAAGTACAGAGAATGTGCCTCCCGTGCCAAAGAGAATTCAGCAAGGATTGAGGTGCAGGATTCCTTCACTCCACAGAGTTGCTGAGTTTGAGCTCCTCAGCCAAGAGGTGAGAACAGAATTCCTGCAGACACAATATTACTGAACAATAACTCCAAAGGACAAGGCTACATTCCAGAGACTCTACACCCAAACCCACCAGGGAATTAAAGTAATTAAGTAAATTAGTTTGAAATGAAAAGCTTCAATCTGGATAAAGGGCAGGAGAACAGAATACTGAACGAAGATGGATGTATATGGTGCCATTGTGGTGAAGATTCAAAACTGACACACAGAAGCCTTTACCTATGAACCAGAAACAAGTTTGAATCCTTCCACAGCAGCTGGGGAAACTAAATTCAGTTAATTATATCAGATCTAAAATTAAAAGCTAATCTCCGGATTTCTATAAAAATCCATCTGCTTCACCAATGTCCTGACCCAATCTGGCCAAGTCCACAGCGAGGTTGCCTCCAAAGCCAGTCAGGTGCATCAACCCATTACAACATTATCTGGAGATCAGGAATGGATCACACTGATACAAATCGTCAGACAAAATGAGGAGAAATGTACCCGACAGGCCTCTCGTCCTGATGGCTACCTCCGTGTGACTGAACCAAGTTGGTCCAAGACACTGGGTATGCGAACACCAAACTTCACCACATGTTCAGGGCTTCTATCTGGACCCTGCTGTCATGAAGGACGAGTTGTCATGAAATTTAGCATTCTAGTGTGCTGAGGTCAGAGAGTCCTACAGCACAGAAACAGACCCTTTGCAATATCATAGGCAGGCACGACGGTGTAGCGTAACACTATTACAGCACCAGCGACCCGGGTTCAATTCCCGCCGCTGTCTGTAAGGAGTTTGTACGTTCTCCTTGTGTCTACGTGGGTTTCCACCAGGTGCTCTGGTTTCCTCCCACATTCCAAAGACGTACGAGTTAGGAAGTTGTGGGCACGCTATGTTGGCGCCAGAAGCGTGGCGACACTTGCAGGCTACCCCCAGAACACTCTACGCAAAAGATGCATTTCACTGTGTGTGTTTCAATGTACATGTGACTAATAAAGATACCTTATAATGACCATCTGATATTCATGTGTGATAATCCCATTCACTAGGTCCACAGTCTTCTGAATTGAGGGAGTTCCTGCCTCCACCATCCACTGAGGAGGGTGAAAAAAAATTCCTCGGGTCCCCTCCAAGTGTTTTTCCCCTTACCCTAAACCAAAGTCCTCAAATATTTGATACCTCTGACAGGGAAAAGTTTTCTACTAGTTACCGTGTCTATGCCACACACCTTTTGTACCCCTCTATCAGGAACCCGCTCTGCTCCAAGAAAAACAAAGCCAGCCTATCTCGTCTCTGCTCATAACGGAACTGCTCCATCCCAGGCAACATCCCGGTGAACCTCCTCTGCACTCTCTCCAGCACAGTCTCATCTTTCCCACAGTGCAGCAACCAGAACTGTACACAATACTCCAGATGCGGCCTAATAAATATTTTATAAGGTTATACCTGCTCTTATAGTCAATCCCCAGCAAGGCTAGCATTCTGAAAGCCTTCACCTTATCTGCCTGTGCTGCCGCCTTCAGAGGTCGTTGGACTTCTATACCAGGGTCCCTTGTTCCTCAATATGGCTCACCATCCATTGTGTATGTCCTGGTTAGTCCTCCCACAGTGCATCACCTTGATGAAACTCCATATACCATTGTTCTGCCCATTTTACCAATGGATCAATACAATCTAAGACCTTCCTCCTCACACCACCAATTTTTGCATCATCTGCACTCACTAAACACGCCTCCTACTTTCATATCCAAATCATTAATGTATACAGCAAACAGTAAGGGTCCCAACCCGACCCGTGATACACTGCTGGCCAAAGGCTTTAAATCAAGACCCTCCACCATTACCCCCTGCCTCCTATCACCAAGTCAATTTTGGACCAATTTGCCAAGATCCCATCAATTTGTCAAGAGCTCTAACCTTTTGGACCAGTCTGCCATGTGGGACATTGTCAAAGGCCTACTGAAGTTTATGTAGACTACACTGTACTCCAACACATTTGATTATGCAGGACCTCCCCCTAACAAAGACATGCTGACTATTTTAGATTAATCTTTACCTTTCCAAGTGTAAATTAAATCCTGTCCCTTGAGACTTTTTCCCCCAATAACGTCCCTACTACTGATGTTAGACTCACAGGCCTGTGGTTACCAGGCTCTATCACTGCTGACCTTCTTGAATAAAGACATCACCTGTCGTTTGTGGAAAAAGTTTGGACAGCAGTACACCTTTGACCACAAATCTAGCAGACACTGAATGTTCGGGAGGCCCTGTGGGAGAAGGAGAGGACAAATCCTGTGGGATGGGTCCCCAAGGAGACAAAGTCATGGGGCATAATACCTCATCACCAGCACTTTCAAACAAGTGCCACAACCTTGGTTGGCTGGTGGTGAGAAGGGCCCTTGGCATCTCATTCCCACTGTGGACATCTCAGCCATCTCCTTCTGGAGCACACGTTTGCCAAGAGGATCTGGAGAACAACTCAGCGATCTTTGTCAATGTTCATCCTGAACAGCTGGATAACACAGGACTCTGCTCTACTGGCCGCTCCCAGCGATGAACAGAGGAAAAACAATCGACTGCTGCTGGAAGGCCGTCAACTCGGTGAAAGATGCACTTTGGTCTTCCCGAAACCTGTTGGTCTTCCGGTGTAAGGAGACGTCCACAAGCAAATGCGGCTGACTGGCACACTCCAGGGTGCAGGAGTGCGTGCTGAGGGATGCACTGAAGCTCAGCGCAGGCAAAGCAAAAGACTGTGGAGAAATGGGGAGGCAAATGCTCAGCAGGTCAGGCAGCATCGGTGAAGAGAGAAGCAGAGTTAACGCTTCAGGTCGATGACCCTGGGGAAAAGCTAGAAAGCAAACACATTTTCAATTGCAGAGAGGAGGCCAGGGTAAAGAGGAGGAAGTGTTTTCAATTGGGTGGAGACATTCCCTTTTGTTCTTTGTCCCTACAACTCAAAACTTGTCCAATTTTCCAACTTCCCACTTCTGATGAGAAATCTTCAACCTGAAACCTCAACTCTGGTCCTCTCCCCTCAGCTGCTGCCTGACCAGAGTATTTCCAGAATGTTCCTTTTATTTCAGATTTCCAGCATTTGTCTCTCCCACCCTAGTGCACTGACGGGTTAGAATCCGTGGGAACCCCTTTGAATTATCACTCATGGAATGTGTGCAAAAGAAAAAAATCTGATGTAAATCTTTCAGTAAATGGAATAATACATCATCTTGCACAGAGTATAATGGACATCTAAATGTACTGTATTAAATATTTGCAAGTTTTGAGTCAAGGATGTTTTTGAAACAAGAAAAACTACAATGAATGGAAAAGCAAACAGGTCACTTGGCATGGACCCAGGCACCAGATTCAGACATGACAACACCACACCCAGCACTGACACTGGAATATCCTCAAGAACAAATGCCAGGCGGCTCAGAAACCAGTTAAACCACCCAACCAGAACAGTCACATAAACACTGTGGCTACAAGAGCAGTTCAGACACCGGGTATCCTTACAACCCACAGACTTCCCACCATCCTTAAGGCATAGTTGCGGAGATTCGTTTAATACTCTCCGCCTGCCTGTTTGGGATAGCTCCCAACAACCTGTGCAGCTCGACACCATCCGGGACAAAGCAGCCTGCTTGTCTGGAAGCCCACCCCCCCCACACACAATGGCTGCTGATTTCCCAACCACCAGCTGCCTTCTCCCTCCCACGTGACAGGGTTTGTACAGCGACGATTCCCCTCTGACTGGCCTTCCTAGAACCGGGGTCACAGTACCAAAAGAAGGGGTCGGCCATTCAGGACCACGAAAAGAAACTTCTCAAACAGCAGCTCCCAAACCCATGGTTTCTATCACCAGAGAGCACAAGGGCGAACAGGCTCAGGGGAACACCACCACCAGCAGGTTCCCCTCCAAGTCACACACCATCCTGGCTTAGACCATAAGACAAAGGAGCAGAAGTCGGCCATTCGGCCCATCGAGTCTGCTCCGCCATTCTATCATGAGCTGATCCATTCTCCCATTTAGCCCCACTCCCCCGCCTTCTCACCATAACCTTTGATGCCCTGGCTACTCAGATACCTATCAATCTCTGCCTTAAATACACCCAATGACTTTGCCTCCACAGCCGCCAGTGGCAACAAATTCCACAGATTCATCACTCTCTGGCTAAAGAAATTTCTCCCCATCTCTGTTCTGAATGGGCGCCCTTCAATCCTGAAGTCGTGCCCTCTTGTACTAGACTCCCCGACCATGGGAAACAACTTTGCCACATCTACTCTGTCCAGGCCTTTTAACATTCAAAATGTTTCTATGAGGTCCCCCCTCATTCTTCTGAACTCCAAGGAGTACAGCCCAAGAACCGTCAAACATTCCTCATATGTTAACCCTCTCATTCCTGGAATCATTCTAGTGAATCTTCTCTGAATCTATCACCTCACCTTCATCCTCATTGGATCCAAATCCCCCAGTAACGTTGTGGGAGCACCTTCCGCAGAAAAATTACAAGGATTCAAGGTGGTACCTCACCACCACCTTCTCCAGGGCAATTAGGGATGGGCAATAAATGCTGGACTTACCAGTGATACCCAGGTTCCATGAATGAGATTTTTTTTAAAAAAACAAAAATAGGTGCTGCCCATATGCATGATTATACCTTTCCTCTATGGAGACTCTGTACAAGTCAGTATTGATTTGCTACTGAAACCCATCATACAATATAAACGGGGTTAAACTAGGTCACAGAGGAAGTAAATGGAGCCATATTACATGCTGCTCCAAATAGAAAAGGCTTTGTTATATAAATAGGCATTAGTTGATCTTCCCCACCTCCCCCCCCCCCCCCCCCCCAATCCAACCACGAACGATGGCAGTGACTGCGTCAGCGGCGGGCAGTGGGGGTTGTTCAAGGCGGGAGACTCAGCCAGAGCATTCTCATCTCCTGACTGAAATGGAATTGAAAGCGACACTTGGGGGAAGGGAGCAGGTGGAGACACGAAAGACTCATCTCCTCAAACACCCTTTAACCCAGGGTAGAAATGTCAAGTACCAGCAGACGTGCATTTAAGGTGAGAAGTTTAAAGGAGATATGCGGGGCATGTTTGTTTTGTATACACGGAGCGGTGGGTGCATAGAATGCATTACCGGGGATGGTGGTGGAAGCAGATACAACAGTGGTGTTGAAGAGGTCATTAGATAGATAAATGTGCAGGGAATAGAGGGATATGGATTATGTGCAGGCAGAAGATTTAGTTTGATTTGGCATTGTGTTCAGCACAGACGTGGTGGGCCGAAGGGCCTGTTCCTGAGCTGTACTGTTCTACGTTCACCCCTTCAGACCTGCTCGTCCATTCAGTAACATTGCAGCCCGCTGCCCTTGTGCTTTTTGCTGGTGGAGACCACGGGCTCAGGAGGTGCCACCAGAGAAGTTTACTGACTGAACCCACTCAAGTCGCAGGTTGTGACCTCTGAACATGGATGAAGCTTGGGAACAGGTACCACCAGGCTCAAGGACAGCTTCTATCCCGCTGTTAGAGGACTGAAGCAGACCTCTTATACAATAAAGATGAACTCTTGATCTCCTGGTCTGCCTCATTACTGCACCTTATTGTCTGCCTGCACTGAACTCTCTCTGTAACTGCAACACTTTATTCTGCATAGTTTTATACTACGTCAGTGTGCTGATGTACAGAATGATCTGTCTGGATGGCATGTAAAAGCTATTCATTGTATCTCGGTACCTGTGACAGTAATAAACCAATAAAGAAATTTCTTCACCTGTTCCGAACCTGAACTACGATCCCTTATTTTGAGACCGTGAGCCCTGATTCTTTTACCTCGATATCACTTTCCTCTATAAACTCTACTTTTTGAGCCCTTTAATACCCAAACACATGTTGATTTCTATCTTGAATATACTCAGCGTCCAGAGCCCTTTTTGGTTACAAATTCCAAAGAATCACTGCCCGTTGAAGAACTTTAGAGTTGTACAGCACAGAACCAGGCCCTTCGGCCCACCACATCCATGCCTACCACCGTCCTCATCTACACCTATCCCATTTACCAGCACTTGGTGGTTCATTTGCTCACCTACTCTGTTTCTCTGTCCTTTTGAGACTGTGCCCCTTGTCCTTGAAACCGCAGTCAAGAGAGAAATCATCCCCATACCTACCCATCCCGGACACTGTGGATGGAAAAGGGTGGGGGGGGAGGGGGGGGGGAGGAGAAAGAGGGGGAAATAGTTCAAAGAGAGGCAGAAGGCCAGGAAGCCAACTAGGAATGCTGACGGAAATGGAGTCGGAATAATACAGCATGGAAGCAGGCCCTTCAGCCCAACTCGTCCATGCTGACCAAGATGCAGAAGTGACAATCTCTTCTATAAACAGATTTGCAGAGAGGTTCACAACAATACCACCAGGATTTAGTCTGAGGATGCCACGATGATTAAGGAGCCAACAGCTGGCATGGGATGGTGTGACGTTTCATTATATAGCAAACTACACCAGCCCCTGCCAACTGTGGATTAAGATTAAGATCTTTTAGTCACGTGTACATTGAAACACACAGTGAAATGCATCTGCGTAGAGTGTTCTGGGGGCAGTCCACAAGTGTCGCCACGCTTCCGGCGCCAACATAGCATGTCCACAACTTCCTAACCCATTACTCTTCGGAATGAGAGAGGAAACAGGAGCACCTGGGGGAAACCCACGCAGACACAGGCAGACAAGGTCACGGCTGCCTGCTTCTGGTTTTGTTTGAGGGAGGAATGCTGGACTGGTGAATTTTCTAATGGTCTGGGTGCTGGGGAATCTCAGACACCAACATGTACCCAGTGCTGGTGACCCTTCACCACTGGGCATCTTGAGTGGAAATAATGACACCACTATGACATCTTGCTGTGCAATGGTAATGTGCACACACACACACACACACAGTACGTTCTAAATGGAACTTACAACTAGTGACCAGCTTTCAAGGTTCTTGACTGATAAATGCCAAATGAATTGTCACAGCCAAGCGCTCATTGGTCACCGAGACTCCACCCAGCCCACCCGTCCCCTCTACCTACCCTCCCACCCCCTAACCCACCTCAGGTGCCAGCTCCTGAACAATTAACAGCTCAATTTCTATGTTAGTGCATGGCTGAATACGGAGGGGGATGGGCAGCCAGACTTTCTCCACCTCCCCTGCCCTGATACCTACTGCGGTTTGATGTCCATTTCTTTCACAACTCACCAGAGAAAGCATCCTATCTAGATGCATCACAGCTTGGTACGGCAACTGCTCTGCCTGGGACCGCAAGAAACTGCAGAGAGTTGCGGACACAGCTCAGCACATCACGGAAACCAGCCTCCCCTCCATGGACTCTGTCTTTACCTCTCGCTGCCTTGGTGAAGCAGCCAACGTAATCAAATACCCCACCCACCCGGGTCATTCTCTCTTCTCTCCTCTCTCATCAAGGCAGAAGGTACAGGGGCCTGAGGGCACGTACCACCAGGCTCAAGGACAGCTTCTACCCCACTGTGATAAGTTCCCTTATACGATGAGATGGACTCTGACCTCACAATCTACCTTCTTGTGACCTTGCACCTTATTGCACTGCACTTTCTCTGTAGCTGTGACACTTTACTCTGTACTGTTGTTATTCTTACCTGTACTAACTCAATGTAACTGCACTGTGTAATGAATTGACCTGTACGAACGGTATGCAAGACAAGTTTTTCACTGTACCTCAGTACAAATGACAATAATAAACCAATACCAGTGAAGCTCTTTAAGTGTTTCAGGCACATTAAAGGCAGCACATAAATTCAACTTGTTGCACGTGCATCTGCATCACACAAATGCACAGTTGGAGGGAGGTTAGGAAGCAGGGAAGTTTCAGCTCACCACTCCCTCCTGGTGATTAAATATCCTGCTCGGGGGTAGGGTTCAGCACACAGGCTACAGCGAGGGGCAGACCCCACTGGCAGGAGTGAGAGTAAAGCTGGGGACAGGGCTCTGGACACAAACAAGCATCTGTCTCCAGCTTGTGCATAAACAAAGTGGCAGCCTATAATTTAGAGCAAAATGCAAATTGCTTCTTACTCAAGGTTGACTGATCACACCCTGGGCAGATGCAAGGAAGCTCCACTTTGCAGAGGAGGCATGGAGGGAGGTAGTCGAGGGGAAAGGATTTGTGCAGTGATTGAAGGGCTGTGTTACACAGCAAAAGAGCCCAGTGCCTGCTCAGCAGCGTGTAAATCCAGCCGCCCGCATGCTTTCTGAACAGGGAGGACGATGAGAGACCACCCCCCCCCCCCCCCCCACCAACCCTTGCGGACAGGAAGAGCATCACTTTACACCAACCATTCCAGGGCCAGTGAACTTTAACACAATCATTCGCTGGTCACCCACGGTTTGCCACAGGTCACTTCTCTCTGCCCATGGCCCAAGCACTCGGGGTGGGGGGTGTTCCAACACCCCCGGGTGACACGTGCCCAGACCACCACTCTCCAGGGTGCAGGGGTGAGCATACTATCCCAATTGCACAGCATCAATACCAGTCAGTCGAAGCCACTCCCCACCATCCCCCCCCAATCACAGTCCCTCCCCTAAACACCTCCACCCGTCCCAGGTGTCAGCCGCAACTTGTTCAGGAGATAGTGGGTTCAATCCCAACTATGGAAAGCAGAAATCTGTGGACACGAGCTGTACCAAGGGAGTGTAGCACCATCAGGGTCAACTTTAAATCAAGGGTCTGTTTCAGGCAAGAGTAAAAGATCCAGTACTCGATAGAAATAAAAGCAGGGGATCTAATATATATTCTCAATCCACTTCACCACAGCACACGACCTGGTAATTATGTCATTAATTTTAATTCCTTGTCAAGTACAAAGCAGCTGCCACAATCCCTCCACTAAAAAATAGAGGACAATATTTCTATAATACATCACAATGCCCCAACACATTTTCAGCCTATAACTCCGTATGACCCTGCAAACGGCTAATAATATTATAGTGACCTTTATGGAGGGATTCCACAATAATTGAAGACGTCAGCGAGACCGCACTTGTATTGTGCACCGTTCTGGTCACCTAGCTAGGGGAAGGATATCATGAAGCTGGAAAGGGTACATAAAAGATTCAGAAGGATGTCGCCAGGACTGGAGGGCTTGAGTGACATGGAGAGGCTGGGACTGTTTTCCCTGGTGAGGAGGCAGCTGAGGGGTGACCTTACAGAGGTTTATAAAATCATGAGAGGTGTAGATAAGGTGGAGGGTCACAGTCCTTTTCTCCCCAGGGTAAGGGAGTCTAAAATTAGAGGGCACAGGTTTAAGGTGAGGGGGAAAGATTTAAAGGGGACCTGAGGGGCATTTTTTCTCCCCCCACACAGGTGGTGGTTATATGGCACAAGCTGCCAGAGGAAGTGGCCGAGGCAGTACAGTTAAAAGACATTTAGATGGATAAGAGAGGTTTGGAGGGACGTGGGCCAAATGGGACTAGCTCAGGTAGGCTTGGTCGGCATGGGCGAGCTGGGCCGAAGGGCCTGTTTCGATGTTGTACAACTCTGACTCAAACTATGAAGAGCAGCTTGCTTTTATTTAAGGCTCTCTCCCCTCAGAGGTGTGGTTGGGAGATGCAGCAGTGAGTGCTGCTGCCTCAGGGATTCAAGTTCGATCCTGACACCCGGTGTTGTGTGCAGTTCACGTACGCTTGCCGAGACCTCGTGGAGGTTTCGGACCTCAGGGTGCCCCGGTTTTCTCCCACATCCTGGACACAAGCCGGCTGGTTAAATGGCCTTTGTATGTAGATCAGAGGCAACGAAAGAGTTGAAAGGGAGGGGCGAAATGGGACCGATGGGATTGCTTCCCTGGAAGCCAACAGTAGAATAAGTCATAGTAGTACAGCACAGAATCAGGCCCTTCGGCCCAACTCATCTGTGCTGGCCAAGATGCCCGTCTAAGCTAGTCCCATTTAGAGTCAGAGTACTACAGAAACAGGCCCTTCGGCCCATCTAATCTATGCCGACCTGTCCTTCTGCCTAGTCCCATCTACCATTCACCCAGACCACAGCCCTCTATACCTCTCATCCATGCACCCATCCAAACTTCTCTTAAACGTTACAATTGAAACCACATCTACCACTTCCGCTGGCAGCTCATTCCACACTCACACCACCCTCTGAGTGAAGAAGTTCCCCCTCAAATATTTCACCTTTCACCCTCAGCCCATGTCTAGTCTAACCCAACCCGATGGGAAAAAGCCTGCATGATTTCACCCTATCTATACCCCTCAGAATTTTGTATACCTCTATAAGATCTCCCCTCATTCTCCTGCGCTCCAAGGAATAAAATCCTAACCTATTCAATTTTTATTCTTTGGAGCTCATGAGGGTATTGGTATATTATTGTCACTTTTACCGAGGTACAGTGAAAAGCTTGTCTTACAAACCGATCGTACAGATCAATTCATTACACAGTGCAGTTACATTAAGTTAGTACAAAGTGCATTGAGGTAGTACAGGTAAAAACAATAACAGTACAGAGTAAAGTGTCACAGCTACAGAGAAAGTGCAGTGCAATAAGGTGCAAAGTCACAACAAAGTAGATCGTGAGGTCAGAGTCCATCTCATTGTATAAGGAACCGTTAAATAGTCTTATTACAGTGGGGTAGAAGCTGTCCTTGTCTGGTGGTACGTGCCCTCAGGCTCCTTATCTTCTACCCGATGGAAGAGAAGAGAAGAAAGAATGACCCGTGTGGGTGGGGTCTTTGATTATGCTGGCTGCTACACCAAGACAACGAGAGGTAAAGAGAGTCCATGGAGGGGAGGCTGGTGTCCGTGATGCGCTGGGCTGTGTCCACAACTCTCTGCAGCTTCTTGCGGTCTTGGGCAGAGCAGTTGCTGTACCAAGCCGTGATACATCCAGATAGGATGCTTTCTATGGTGCATCTGTAAAAGTTGGTGAGAGCCAAAGGGGACAAACCAAATTTCTTTAGCCTCCTGAGGAAGTAGAGGCACTGGTGAGCTTTCTTGGCCGTGGCATCTACGTGATTTGACCAGGACAGGCTGTTGGTGATGTTCACTCCCAGGAACTTGGAACAGGGGAGATCTTACAGAGGTATACTATTTGCCTGCATTTGGCTTACATACTAAAAAGGAGCTTATTGGAGGGAGAAGGAACAAATGCCTCCAAGAGGAAGGTGCAACTAGAGAAGGAATGCCCCTTCCACATCACCTTAAAACAGGAGCATTTATAAACCCAGACACATAACTGGATTTATATTTACAGCCCTGATATCTCCCTGAATATACAATGTACAACTTACATGGAGGCAAAACTGTGGATGAAAAATAATTAATGGCAATGGAAATAAATCAAAGGATCTCTCTTAATAAGTAGGCAGATGGGTCTTTTATATCACCAACTTAATGATACCCATCTCATGAAATTTAAATGAGGGGTGCAGAGTTCAAAGGCATGACCTTTGACATCCCTGCATTCTGGGGTCACCGAAGGCACAGTTATTTATAATAATGCTTTATTTAGAGCTTTGTGTCATAGGCACCTCACACAGAATGTTTAAGGAAGTGATTTATGTAGAAAAAGTGCTGGTTGTTTTTACAGTGCACACATTGCATAGATTTACAGAGACGTGCAAGCAATTGCAGAGTGCCTCTCCCAATACTTCAACAATTTGCATTTACATCGCACCCATAACGTAGTAATGCATCCCAGAGTGATTCAGGAATGTCAAACAAAAATTGACGTTAATAAGGATGCGTTAGGGTAGCTTTTGAGAAGCGATTAAAATGGGGGCTTCTTGCCAGGCAAGAAGTACGGAGCACTTGGGAGCGAGGGGTTGAAGAGGCGAGGGGATCACAAGGATAGGGAGGGGCATGGAAATAAAGGGCACGCGTACACAATGGCGAGGATTCACTCCAAACTCGCTCTGAGAGGAGGGACCTCCCATTTTGCCGTTATTGCACAGAGTAGCCCCACCAGCAGCCCACATTCTGTGGATATAGACTTGCATTGACCATCGAGTCAGAGATACAGCACAGGAACAGGACCTTCGGGCCCACTGATTCCATACCAACCACCATTTACACCAACCCTACGTTAATCCTATTTTATTCTCCCCACAGTCCCATAGGTAGTGGAGCGGTTAGCGTAACACTATCACAGCGCCAGAGACCGGGGTTCAATTCTGGCCGCTGTCTGCAAGGAGTTTTGTACGTTCTCCCGTGTCTGTGGTTTCCTCTGGGTGCTCCAGTTTCCTCCCACATTCCAAGACGTACGGGTTAGGAAGTTGTTGGACATGCTATGTTGGTGCCAGAAGCGTGGCGACACTTGCGGGCTGCCCCCAGAACACTAGGCGCAAAAGATGCATTTCACTGTGTGTTTTGATGTATATGTGACTAAGAAAGAATCTTATTCTTATCAACTCCACCCAGATTCTACCACACACCCACACACTAGGGGCAATTTACAGCAGACAGTTAACCCACCAACCCGCACGTCTTTAGGATGTGGGAGGAAACCTGAGCACCCAGAGAAAACGCACGTGGTCACAGGAAGAACGTGCAACTCCACACAGACAGCACCCAAGGTCAGGATCGAACCCGGGTCTCATGTGCTTTGAGGCAGCGGCTCTACCAGTTGCGCCACTCTGCTGCCCCAGCCTTCTGATGTTTCAAAGCACTGAACAGCCAAAACAGCCATCCTTGGCATTGGGGGAGGATTGGTGGTGGGAAGTTGGAAGGTCAATATAGTTAGAACATCCCAAAACCCACAGAAATTCCCACATCAGCCTCATGTGGGAGAACGCACATCATCACCTCAAACATTCACTCCCTCCACCACCTACACAGTGGCTGCAGTGTGGACCATCTACTCTGAGCACTGATGTTACACAAACTCCTCCCATCTCAAATAAGGGCAGTAGATGCAGGGGAACACCACCGTCCACAGGTTCCCCTCCAAGTCACACACAAGCCTGACCTGGAAACGTCACTGGTTGTTCATCTAAACCTGGGACCTCCCTCACCAACAACACTACCAGAGCACATTCACCACAGGGACACAAGAGATTCTGCAGATGCTGGAATCTGGAGCAATACACAAAAAGTGCTGGAGGAACACAGCAGGTCAGGCAGCATCCAGGGAGAGAAATAAACAGTCGACGTTTCGGTCTAAGACCCTTCATCAGGACTGGAAAGGAAGAGGGCAGAAGCCAGAATAAGAAGGTGGGGGAGGGGGAGGAGCACACGCAGATAGGTGATAGGTGAGTTCAGGTGAGAGGGGGAAGGTAGGTAGGTGGGTGGGTGGGGGGGCTGGAAAAAGATGTAATAAGCTAAAAGGTGATCAGTAGAAGAGGAAAAGGGCTGAAAACAGCAGTTGTTCAAAGCAGCTCACCACCACTTTCTCAAGGACAATTAGAGGTGGGAAATAAATGCTGCCTTTACCACATTCTTAGATTTTGTTTTGGACTCTGGGCATTGTAGGCAAGACCAGCATTTATTGCACATCCCCAATTGCCCTCGAGAAGGCGGTGGTGCCACCTTCTTGAACCGCTGCAGTCCTTCTGGTGAAGGTGCTCCCACAATGTGGAGGGAGTGACGTCTCCAAGGATCTAGACCCAGCAACAAGGATTAGCTACAAACTTCCAGAAGTGGAGAGAGAGCAGCCAGGATGGGAGGGCCCCTGAGTTATCGGGAGAGGTTGGGCAGGCTCGGACTTTATTCCTTGGAGCACAGGAGACTGAGGGGTGACCTTAGAAGTGTATAAAATCATGGGGGATAGATAGGGTGAATGCACAGCTTCTTTTTCCAGGGAAAGGGAATGAAAAAATTGGAGGGCAGAGGTTTAAGGTGAGAGGGGAAAGATTTAAAAAAGGACCCAAGGGGCAACTTCTTCACACAGAATATGGAACGAGCTGCCAGAGGAAGTGGTTGAGGCAGGTACAGTAGCATTTAAAAGACACTTGGACAGGTACATGGATAGGAAAGATTTAGAGGGATCTAGGTAAATTGATAATTAGTCTATACAGTGAAAAGCCTTTTACGTGCCATCCAGACAGATCATTCCGTACATAGAGGTAGTAAAAAGGAAAAGCAATAACAGAATGCAGAATAAAGTGTTACAGTTACAGAGAAAGTGCAGTGCAGGCAGACAATAAGGTGCAAGGCCAATGATAAGGTGGATTGGAGATCAAGCATTCATCTTTGTCATACAAGAGGTCTATTAAAGAGTTTTACAACAGCGGGATAGAAGCTGTCCTTGAGCCTGGTGATATGTGCTTTCAAGCTTTTGTATCTTCCGTCTGATGGGAGGGGGGAGAAGATTGAATGACCAGGGTGGCTGGGGTCCTTGATGGTGTTGGCTGCTTTACTGAGGCAGTGGGAACAAATGGGACTTGCATAGATGGGCACCTTGGTGGGCATGGACAAGTTGGGGCCGAAGGGCCTGACTCCACTCCCGAGATAGAGAAAAGCAAACAACAGCCCCTTGAGCCATCCCTCTTTACACTTTACGATCCACTAACACCACTTTATTCATGAGGCTTAAAGGCACAAAAATAAGATGCCTTTGCTGATGGGAGTGCAGCGGTTACCAAGGGTACAACGATGGCAGACATCGTTAGGGAGCTGGAATTTCTTGCTGATTTACATATTTTATTAATTGGCTCAAACTACAGCTATTGCCGATAACCAGGCTGGAATCTGTCACTGGTCGCCTGGATGATTTTAGCAAGGTATTTTAACAAAAAGGGAATTTCAACCCCAGTACCCCTCAGCTTGGGACAGGGGGAGAAAGAGAGAGATCAGGAGGTGGGGAGGCGGGAAGTGAGCTGCCGGAGTTTCTAACTTACAACAGCTGATACTCAACAGAACAGCACAAACTTCCCGTTGAGCAGAAGACAGAAAAGCTTAGAGCACAAAGCACCAGACTGAAGGTCAGCCTCGATTCCATTGTAAACAGACCTCTTGCACGCTAAGAGATGAAATCTTGGTCTCCCAATCTACCTCGCCGTGGTCCTTGCACTTGGCCTACCTGCCTTGCACTCTCTCTAACTGCAACACTATATCCTGCATCCCGTTTTCTTTTTTCACTCCCTCGATGTAATTATGTGGGCATGATCTGCCTGGATGGCACGCAAACAAAGCTTCTCACTGTATCTCAGGATATGTGACAATAATAAACCAGGACCAAGCTAAACAAGAGATGGAAAGGAAGCGAGAGGTAGTGCAAGGGGTGGCAAGGATGGGAAGTGAGAAGGGGGAGGGGGACTGCTAAAGTACTGAGGGTGTTGAACTGTTAAACCTCCTGTCACAAGTCGGCCATCTCCTGACCTCACTGCAGACAATACACTGAGCTTTCCCTAATGTTGTACCCCGTCAATCAGGACTGATAGCCACACTCGATGCACAAGTACTGGGGACAGTTGGTATCTCTCCAGTGAGCACAGGGTCCAAGGTTTGGCACACCAGAGATCAGGGTGCCAGGCTAGGTCTACCGGATGGCAGGAATGAGCACAGTCAAGAGTTCAATGTGGTTGGCGTGTGCCAATTCCCACTGAAAGTCAACCCTGCCGAGGGCCGGCCTTTCAAGGTGTCTGCGTTAGTACAATCAGAAGATGCTGCCCAAAACACGACTTGGGGGGAGCGTGGATGCCAAGCTAAGTTTCAGTGCGTTTAATCATTTAATTTCAGTGTTGAATTGCTTTATTATTGTCACATGTACCAAGATACAATGAAAAGCCTTTGTTCGCTTGGTATTCCATATACAAGTACATTGAGGTACTACAAAAGGTATACAATAACAGAATGCAGAATATGAATTGCACATGAATGACAGCAAAATGGGGGGCTATGTGGGAGGGAAGGGTTAGATAAATCTTAGAGCAGGATAAAATGTCAGCACAACATCGTGGCCGAAAGGCCTGTTCTATGATGTAATGTTCTAATACAGCGTTACAGTTACGGAGAAAGTGCAGTGCAGGTAGACAGATAAAGTGCAAGGGCCATGATGAGGTAGATTGAGAGATCAAGAGTTCATCTTTACCAGACAAGAGGTCTGTTCAATAGTCTTATAACAGCAGGATAGAAGCTGTCCTTGAGCCTGGTGGTACGTGCTTTCAGGCTTTTGTATCTTCTGCCCGATGGGAGAGGGGAGAAGAGAGAATGTCCAGGGTAGGTGGGGTCACCTGGAGTTTTGTGCTCACATTATGGATTGGGGAGGCAGGAGGTACAGATGGACATCTTCTGTGTTCCTTCATAGGCACCATAAACAGCCTCTGTCTCACTCGGCTTAACAAGGCACCGCGAGATGTTTTTATTTATTTTTTGTTTGTTTTACAGAGCAGGGAGGTTCCGCATATATTTAACAGTGGACACCAGGCGGGACAAGAGGAACGAGCTCCCTACATCCCAGTCCCCAAAATCACCATCAACTGGGAGAGGAATAGCCGTGCGGGTGGGAGGTATCAGGTGACTTGTACGTCAGAGGAACGAATCAAGAGAACAGGAATTAAACCAGAATCAGAACTTCGCCACAAGAAAATAAATTACTGGAAAATTAAAGTGGCATCAGTAAAATAACCACGAGCTTTTTTAGTCACTGCTATAAGAAGCCCACCCACTTCACTAACATCCTGCAGAGGAGGAACTGCGCCTCTGACCCAGTCTGGCCAGAATGTAACTCCAGGTCCAGAACAAGGAAGCAGAGAATAAATCAGTTTGCCCAGATCCCAAATACATTTAAAAAGTCACGGAGTGCATTCAAGTCTGCGATCAAACATTCAGAATGCAGGGTGGTGGGCAGGGGAAGACTCAGAGAGCCACTCCTGCCTCTACATCCTTGTAGTCGTGAACCCCACTGAAGGTAACTGCACACATCACCAACCTGCCCTACGGTGCAATGATACCCACGCTGGCAAGCGAGAGGGGTTGGATTCAACCACAATGAACAACAGCCTGCCGATGCCCCATGGTCACCCCCCAGGCGAACCTGCCAAGGTACAGAAGCCCTTTGAAATGACACATGCTATGGACTGCCGTACTACTGTGGGTTTCACACCCAGCAATTCAATCATACTTCCTTATCTAGTGAGATCTACAGTTTCAGGAAATGAGATGAGGTAATGCTGTAACTCCCATGGGCCTTCAGGGGGTGGGTGGGTTTTAAAGGAGAAGGCACATGGGGTGTCGAACTGTGACCAACCAGGCAGGTCAGAGGTCATGGAAGCACCTGGGCGCAGGTGTGTGTTGGGGAGGGGGTGGAGAGAGCGCGGATAGCATTGGCATCGACGCTGGAGGATTTCTAGAGCATGTAGGCCTCCTGTCAGCCAATGAGGTCTTCCACCCTCCGGTGGGACCACCCCACCCCACCCTCCCCAATCTGACAAAACAGGACTGACACCACGGCATGTTAGCACACCAGCGCTGACAGCTCACGGGCAACAGAATATCCACTTCTGCAGGAGGAAGCCCTGCCCTTGGTCTTCCAGCCCTTCACATCCCCCTCCCCTCAGAAATCCCAAATGCCGACCGTCCTGCCTGAGAGGTCAGCACTTTGACTGGGCAATGTGACATTTCCTGTTTATGGGAGCTTGCTGTGCACAGTTCCAATGGTGACTACACTTCAAAGAGTACTTCCTGGGCTTCTGGGGCATTGAGAGACACAGTAAGGCACTATATGAAGACGTCCACCATTCATTTAAAGCAGGCAACTCTCTCAACCCCCTGCTCCCTCATCCCAGCCTCAATATTCCCCATTTCCTTACATGGATTTGATTAGGCTAAATGGCCTCATATACGTGCATTCCCATTCTGCCCAGTAACCTCTCTCTCTCCCCATCGTCCACCACTCACCTACACTAGGGGCCATTAACCTACCAACCTACACGTCTTTGGGATGTGGGAAGAAACCCACACGGTCACAGGGAGAACGTGCAAACTCCACACCAACAGCACCAGAGGTCAGAATTGAACCTAGGTCTCTGGCGTTGTGGGGCAGCAGTTCTACTGGTTGTACCACTGTGCCGCCCTGAATACTAATTGTCCCGGGGGATTCATTGTTCTCATTTCCCCCTGCTCCCCCAAAGTTCGCAGTCCAGTGGGAGCTTGCTCACCAAACAAGGCTTCAGGATTCAGCTGACTGAGTATCGGAGGGAAGACCGAGAAGACGAGTCAACTCCAGGCTCTGCCACAGATAACAGCTGCTTGCAAGGATGACCGACTCTCCCAGGAGTTTGCCGCATTCCCCACATATTCGGAATGCCAAACAGACAGGCAGAATCCCGGCCGGATAGAGAGAATTTAGTGCTGTCCATGTAGATGAAATCCTTTCCGAATACGAATAAAGTTATGGACAAAGGGCAGGGCAGGTAAATCCAAGCCAGCTCAAGGTTATCAGGAACAGCGGGGTTGTGAGAGAGATAATTAACAGGATACAGACCAGACTGGTCATGCCTTCACCATAGTTATATTAACCTTCAGTCTTGAGATAAAATGGTTAGGAGGGTTTGATCACCATGACAAGCAAGAAACTGTTTCTCCCAGTTGAAACTTTAAAATGGAGTTTGGATACAGATTGACTGTGACCTGAAAGAACAGGTGGTCAGGTTGGTTCGACTTGGGAGTGGTGGACACAGCTCAGCACATCACGGAAACCAGCCTCCCCTCCGTGGACTCTGTCTACACTTCCCGCTGACTCGGGAAAGCAGCCAACGTAATCAAGGACCCCACCAACCCCGGTCATTCTCTCTTCTTCCCCCCTTCCATCAGACAGAAGATACAAAAGCCTGAGAGCACGTACCACCAGGCTCAAGGACAGCTTCTATCCTGCTGCTATAAGACTATTGAACAGTCCCTTAGTACAATAAGATTGACTCTTGACCTTAATCTAACTTGTTATGGCCCTTGCACCTTATTGTCTGCCTGCACTGCACTCTGTAACTGTGACACTTTATTCTGCATTCTGTTATTGCTTTTCCCTTGTACTACCTCAATGTACTTATATTGTGAAATTATCTGTATGGACAGCATGCAAAAAAATGGTTTTTACTGTACCTCAGTACATGTGACACTAATAAACCAATTGCTTATATGACCACCTCCTGAGCAGGAATGGGCTGCCACTGAAACCAGTACTCATCCCAAATCCTGGCCAGATGACTGCACATCCACGTGACAGTGTTGCTGCCCTATCAGCAAGGCATGGTAGTATAGTAGTTTTGTTATTACATCCACAGCCAAGGCCTGGACTGGTAATCCCAAGGACAAGGGGTTTGAATCCCACCAGGCAGACTGGGAATTCAAAGCTGTGTTTTTTTTAAATTAGAAGTCAAATATTTAATTATCAGGGAACATTACTAGGAATTTGTGGCACTGGTGTGAAAACCAACCTGGTTCTCTGATGTTCTTTGAGGAAGTCAGCTGCCTGGCAGTTATACATTGTAGAAATAAACACAAGAGGGAAAGAAAGAGACCAGTGGAACATTGACTCATCTCCCCTTTCTCAGTTCTGACAAATGGTCCTTTGACCTGAAACCTTAGCTGTTTCCTCTCTCCGTAGATGCTGCCTGACCTGCTGAGTGTTTCCAGCATTTCTGTTTTATTCCAGAGGAGGGCAAGGTGATGTGGTTATCTGGACAGGGGAGAGGACCTCAACTTTGGTGGGGAATAGTTGGCTCAAAAATCGCCTCTTTCTGGATGATTACCCATGGGCAGGACAGAGTCAAAGAGCAGAGAAACAGGCCCTTCAGCCCACCACATCCATGCCGACATCAGAAACATCCATCAAAAGATCCCCACCATCCAAGCCATGCCATCTTCTCACAGTGACCATCGGGCAGGAGGTACAGAAGCCTGAAGTCCCACACCACCTGGTTCAGGAACAGCTACTTCCCTTCAACCATTTCGTTCTTGAACCAATCACCACAACCCTACTCACTACAGTTTAGCAACACTATGACCACTTTGCACTAAAATGGACTTTTTTGTTCTAATTTTGTTCTTTCTTCTAAAAATTGTGTTTAATTTATGTTTATATGTTTTCTTGTGAATGCTGCTTATCTGATGCTATGTGCCTGTGATGCTGCTACAAGTAAGTTTTTCATTGCACCTGTGCACCACATGGGACTTGTGCATATGACAATAAACTTGACTTTGACATCGTCGACCAGTAACGAGGAACTGCAATGTTGGTCTTTATTCCACTTTGGTCAAAGCATTAAACCCAAGGGATGAGTACACTGTGCATCCTGATACACCACAGCTTATTATTGAGTGGGGCGAGGGGTCTGTGGAAGAGAGGCCCCCTCTTCAGGTTAGCAATAGGAGACTAGATATGATGAATATTCACAATAATACAGGGACACACTAGATAAGCCACAGCAAGGAGCCATTACAGAGCCGTAATCTCATTAAGTGAGGTCAAAAGGATGTCAACGTACAAGACCAAAGCTGCTATTCATTTGCCATTGGAATCCCATGATTAGATTACTCTATTCTGCTGACGACTATCTAATATCACTTACAATATTCACAGGCTGGTTAATTTTTAATAAATAGCACTGAGGCAGCCTGCAATCGATGTCGCATGTACCTCCATCCAAAGTGTGAGATGCTGGGATACAAACAGAAGACCGAGCACCACATTGGGCTCTCCTGGCAAGTCTCGCCACGGTGCCGAAGTCAGAAAAGGTCAAATCCGGGCTCCGGTCGACCAGCTGACCGCTAGTCTGCGCATTGGCAAGGGTGATCCACAGGGATGGTATCCAAGAAAAGCTTGAGAACACGTACCATCAGGCTCAGGGACAACTTCTCACAAGAGTGACTGGAGATGCTGGAATCTGGAGCAACACACACACACAAAGTGCTGGAGGAACTCAGCAGGTCAGGCAGCATTTGTGGAGGGAAATGGACAGTCGATGTTTTCAACTCAAGAGATGTTGGAATCCAGAATCCAGATGAAGGGTCTTAACCCAAAACATCGACTGTTAAACACAGATGTTGCCTGACCCACTGAGCTCCACCAGCTTTGTGCATTGCTCAAGAACAGCTTCTATCCCGCTGTTGTAAAACTCCTGAATGGACAAAAGGGATACACAGCGTTGTGAACACAGCATCATGGCAAACCAGCCTCCCCTCCATTGACCCGTCCACACTTCCCTCTGCCTCGGGAAAGCAGCCAACATAATCAAGGACCCCTCCCACCCAGGACATTCTCTCTTCTCCCCCTCTCCCATCAAGCAGAAGATACAAAAGCTTGAGAACACATACCACCAGGCTTAAGGACAGCTTCTATCCTGCTGTTATCACTCTTGAACAGACCTCTCATATACTAAAAGGTGAACTCTTGATCTCCCAATCAACCTTGTTGTGGCCCTTGCACCTTATTGTCTATCTGCACTGCACTTCTCTATATTTTTGATTTCCTTTTTGCTACCTCGATATACTTATGTATGGAATGATCTGTCTGGATGGCATGGAAAATGTTTTGCTTATCTCGGTACATGTGACAACAATAAACCAATTGCCCCCACAGTGGTGGGGCAACAATCACTCACTGAGAAGCAGATGATTGGTCAGGATGAGATCCAGCAGGACTCCAATAACCTCAGGGAGTCAATAACCTCAAGGACAACCTCAGACAAGACCTACAAAAGCAGAGTAGTGAAGCTAGCGTTTGTAGCTTTCACCGATTTCATGACATTGAGTCCCTGGACTCGCTCTGTAATCTAGCAGTCTTGCCAAGAGATTAATGGGCCACCATTGGTTCTGTTTGTGTGCATCTGTCTACAACGAACGGCCTCCTTAAGCTGCTCTTTTAAAACAAAATTATAGGTTAGAATCCGCCTGAAGGCACAACAGGCACTCAACTATACTTAGAACAAGTTAACACAATCACCAAGCTTCATTTTATGCTGCCCCGTCTCCTAGCATCGTGCATCAGACAGCGAGGTGGTCACCGATAAAGATTTGTCTTTCTAATAGTGCCCTGTTGGAAAGTCCTATAAAGCCCTTTTCCAAGTATAATCACTGCTAATAATGTAGAAGTTATCAGACAACTGTGCACTCTCACAATGTGGTGACCATCAGACAATCTGGTGGCTTAAGGCTCCTCCCAATTACAGCAACCTCCTCCAGGCCCCACAACCCTCAGAGATCCCAGCCTTTTTCCAATGCCAACCCTTTGCACATAAACCAAATTTAATCGCTCCACCATTGGCCTCTGTGCCCCGAGATTCTGAAGCTACAGACCACCTTATCCACCATCTCTCTTTCAAGAATTACAGCTCTTCACCTGCTCTTTAACCAATGCTGATTCGGAAAAACCTAGTCAGCAAGGAAGGCACAGTGGAAATCTACGTTGTCGTGTAGATTGAGGTACTTTATAGAGAACAACCCTCTAATTTTCCCGGGAATCATGGAAGAATATGGCATGGAAACAGGCCATTCAGCCCATCGAGTCCATGCTGACCATCTCCACCTTCTTCCCAACTGATGATGACACTAAAGCACTGGTACCCAGGATTGCTCTTTGATCCAAGATCTAATCCAGGTCTTCTTTCAAGCCTCTCTTGGAAAGGCTCCGACACACATCTGAGAAGCACATTTTGTTTTTAATTAGAGTCAGAGAGATGCAGCATGGAAACAGGCCCTTCTGCCCATTGAGTCCATACAACCATTTACACCATCCTATATCAATACTTTTTTTGTTCTCCCCAGATTGTACCACTCACCCACACACTGGGGACAATTTACAACAGTCAATTAACCTACCAACCCGCACGTCTTTGGGATGTGGGAGGAAACTGGAGCACCCGGGGGGAACCCCACATGGACACAGGCAGAACGTGCAAACTCCACACAGACAGCGCCGGAGGTCAGGATCGAACCCCGGTCTCTGGCACTGTGAGGCGGTGGCCCGACTAGCTGCGCCACTGTGGCACTCAATTTTCCCCAGAGTTCATCCGGTAGAACTTATTGCCCTCTTCTTCACTGGTGCCAAGGGTGGAGGGTCACCTTCGTACACCACTGCTGTTCCCTGTGGTTCCACTGTGCAGTTAGTTGAGAAATCTCCAGGAAGAAAGGCCCATGAACTTCCAAGTCAGAATGGTCCAGGATGGAGGTGGGGAGGGATTATGTAGATGGTGGATGAAAAACACGATGATGCTGGAGGAACTCAGCAGTCCTGAAGAAGGGTCCTGACCCGAAACATTGACCGCTTGCTTTTCTCCACAGATGTTGCCTGGCCTGCTGAGTTCCTCCAGCATCATTGTGTTTTTCATCTAGATTCCAGCATCTGCAGTCCTTTGTTTCTTTATGTAGATGGTGACATTAAAATCAGTCAAGCTGATTGGTTTGACAATTTGCAAATTAAATATGATCAGCTACAATAAAAGTCACACCACAAACAAGATCTCAGTTACAAGATAAACATTAATTGCACCCACTGTCTAGGATCACCTCCTAAAATTACTATTTTATCAAGATTGCGCAAGATTACAACTTGGTGATGTTAGACAGAAGCACAACCGTGACACACTCTTCCAGTCTCCCAACCATAACAGTCAGAAACTTCACAGAAGACAAACACCCAAGAGTGTTGCCAATGCTAAAAATCAGAATGCTGGAACACTCAGCAGGTCAGGCAGCATCTACGGAGAGAGAAGCGGAGTATACGAT
The DNA here is from genome assembly GCF_009764475.1 of Pristis pectinata. Classification (NCBI taxonomy): domain Eukaryota; kingdom Metazoa; phylum Chordata; class Chondrichthyes; order Rhinopristiformes; family Pristidae; genus Pristis; species Pristis pectinata. Next base: position 5,195,142 of record NC_067410.1, on the reverse strand, counting down.
GGCCCAGTGCAGGAACAGCTGGCCCACGCCTGGGAGTTGCTTATTGTTCCTCACATCGATCCTTATGCGATCTTGCTGTGCTCAGGTTGTTCACATAACAGCCCCTATGCTTCACAAGCGACATGTTGGCCCCAGGAGTATTTGGAAAATCAGAATCAGGTTTATTATCACTGACTTGTATGTTGTGAAATTTGTTGTTTTGTGGCAGCAGTACAGTGCAAAGGCATAAAAATTAATGTAAGTTACAAAACTAAATAGTGCAAAAGAGGAATAACATGGTAGTGTTCAGAAATCTGATGGCGGAGGGGAAGAAGCTGTTCCTGAATCATTGAGTGTGGGTCTTCAGGCTCCTCTACCTCCTTCCTGATGGTAGTAATGAGAAGAGAGCATGTCCCAGATGGTGAGGGTCTTTAGTGATGGATGCCACCTTCTTGAGGCACCGCCTCTTGAAGATGCCCTCGATGGCAGGGAGGGTTATGCCTGTGATGGAGCTGGCTTTGGTGACATACCAAATCTCCTCAAACTCATAATGAAGTAGAGCCACTGGCGTGCCTTCTTCATGATTGTATCAATGTGTTGGGCCCAGGATAGATCCTCTGAGATGTTGACACCCAGGAACTTGAAGCTGCTCACCCTTTCCACCGCTGACCCCTCAATGAGGACTGGTGTGTGTTCTCCCGACTTCCCCTTCCTGAAGTCCACAATCAATTCCTTGATCTTGCTGATGTTGAGTGCAAGGAGGTTGTTGTGACACCACTCAACCAGCCGATCTATCTCACTCCTGTACGCCTCCTCATCGCCTTCTGAGAGTCTGCCAACAACTGTGGTGTCATCGGCGAATTTATAGATGGCAGTTGAGCTGTGCCTAGCCACAGTCATGAGTATAGAGAGCAGAGCAGTGGGCTACTCATTTCAATACACAATCCCATTATGCCTGGGGTCCCGAGGTCAAATGCAGTTGCCCAGCTGCTGCTCTGGAAACACTGCCAGCCCAACACAGATAACAAACACTCACCCTATCAACCAGACAGCTTTGTAATCAGTGTATCACCACAGCAACCCTGGCCTCACCGCCCCCCCCCCCCCCCCCCCCCCCATCCATCCCTTCTCCATCCTCTCAACTTAAAGCTAACTCCTCTTCCCTCTGAGTCTTCAACCTAAAACATTAACCTTGTTTCTCTCTCCACAGATGCTGCCTGACCTGCCGAGTGTTTCCTGCATTTTCTGTTTTTAAATTCAGATTTCCACCTGCAGTTTTAAGATTTTCAGTGTTCCTGCTGTGCTAGCCCTGTGGACAGACTTTACAAAGTCTGCTTCATCTGTGTCTTTGGAGGGAAAAGACCTGTTAGAATTACCACACGTGCACAGCACAGGTTGGTATTTGTTACTGGAACTGGGGCCTTACAGGGTTAATGTGACCTGCAATATGGCACCTGTCAGTCATTTTGGAAAAGCAAAGGATTTCAAAGCTTTACTGCTGTTGCCAAGAGTGTGACAGGAATGCCTTTGGAAAGAGTAACCGTGTGGCATAATAGAACAATTCAGCTGTTAAAGTGGAGCACTTAGAGTGGGAAACCAGAAGTGTTTTTTCTCAGGACGGAGAGGACACACACACACAAACCCATGTAAAGTAAATATCTTTCCTACATTACAACAGTAACTATACTTCCAAGGTATTTCAGTGATTATTTTTAAAGAAACAAGAATGTTACCAGGACTCAAGGACCTGAGTTTCATAGGGAGAGGTTGGGCAGACTAGGATTTCATTCACTGGAGTGTTGGAGACTTAGGGGTGACTTTATAGGTGGTGTATAAAATCATGAGGGGCATAGATAGGGTGAATGCACTCAGACCTTTTTTTCCCCCCCAGTGAAAGGGAATCAAAAACTAGAGGGCATGGGTTTAAGTTGAGGGAGGAGAGATTTTAAAAAAAGAGACCTGAGGGGCAACTTCTTCACGCAGAGGACAGTATGTATATGGGACAAGCTGCCAGAGAAAGTAGTTGAGAGAGGTACAATAACTACATTTAAAAGACACTTGGATTACTACATGGATAGAAAAGGTTTCGGAGGGATACAGGCCTAATGCAGACAAATGGGACTAGCTTAGGTGTAGGCACCTTGGTCAACATGGACGAGTTGGGCCAAAGGGCCTGTTTCCCTGCTGTATTACTCAATGGCTCTGTACTATAGGAAGTCCCAAAGGATATGTAAAAGGTGCTATAGAAATACATGTCATTTTTTTTAATATAAATATCACACACACACAATACTTCACACTTCCCTGGACCTTCCAATGCCAATACTCTAAACACTGTTTGACAAGAATCGCACTTAATTACTTGACACAATGAAGAAATTGGGAATCACATTGCAAGGACATTGTACACAAGTCCCTACAATCTGTCAAGTGGGAGTGACACAGGTGCAAACGAGCAGCTACTTAAATCATCAGCCCCTCCCCCTTCCCCCAAACACACCAGGCCTGTACAAAACTTGAAGGTGACACTGAACGTTACGTACACTTCAATGGTTTCCCGGAGCAAGTTAGATAACACAACTACCGCTTCATTTACGGGGGAGAAATTTGCAGTTCCACCACATTGTGAAAGAGAGATCACAGCACAAAGCACGAGCCTGGCGAGACCACTTTGCATTTTGGGATCAAAACAATTGGCTCTGCCTCTGAAGACCATCTCAGTGTCCAACCTCCCCCGTTTGGAGGAGCAGACTGGGGTCTTGGTGAGGCAGCAAAGGGCTGGCTAACACTCACCAAATGACCAATATTTGTGGGTTGGCACTCTGGGAGAGGACTCATGTGGCTCACTGGCTTGGCACACTTGCCTCTGGGTCACAAGGTGGTGGGACTCTGGGTCACAAGGTGGTGGGCTCAAGTGCCCCATCAGAACCTCAAACATCGAAATCTTACCTGACACTCTAATGCAGTACTAACAGAACGGTATAGTGCAGGAACAGGCCACAGTGTCTGTACTGAACACAATGCCAAATTAAGTCTCTTCTGCCTGCACACGATCCATATTCCTCCCTGTTCATCTGCCTATCTAAAAGCCTCTTAAATGCCACTATTGTAGCTGCTTCCACCACCACTCCTGGCAGTACGTTCCAGGCACCCACCACTTTCTATGTTAAAAAAACTTGCCCTGCACATCTCCCTTAAACTTTCCCCCTCTCACCCTAAATGCACGTCCTCTAGTATTAGACAGTTCTACCCTGGGATTTCGGGACTTTGTTTAATTTAGTGTCATGTTCGGCACAAACATCGTAGGCCAAAGGACCTGTTCTACGTTCCACCATCTGTACAGTGCTTCCCGGAGTATTTCCGGGTACAACAGCCAATACAGCGTAGCCTCTGTCGTAACATGGAACCACGACAGACAATCTGGGTGAAGCAACATTCAAACAGCAATGAGATAGTGACCAAATAAACCAGTTTAGTGATGGATAAATATTAACCCAAGACAGAAGGACCTGTCCTTCTGAAACTGCACCCACTGTTTTATCCCCCCCCACATACACTGGAGGGGAACGATAGGTGTTGGTTTAACAACTCCCCAGAAAAGGCAACGTGGAGAAACTGTGTGTTGGAATCTCTGGGGTTGAAGTCAAACCCATGACCTTCCGACGGAGAGGTGGGAATGCTCCTGACTGTGTCACTGTTGACAGCAGGGAGATAGATGGCCAGTTAACCCATGTCTGCGGCTGGTGTTGGCTGACAGAGGAACGTTGCCATGGGCACAGAGAGAATCACGCCTCTTCCAATCGTCCCACAGAATCTTAAACAACTCGAACAGGCGCGTGGTATCTCAGCAGAACATCTTGCTCGAAGGCCACACACACACCGTCCAAAGTATGCATCCATTCCAGTACAACCCACCAACATAAGCAGCTTTATTCACACCAAGTTATCCCATCTAACTTACAAAAAAATAAAGACATTTACTTCAAGAAAAATAACTCACCAGCTGTCTCAGATTCAACAATGGAGCACAACTTAATCTGCCTCCAAGTGTGATGAGAACACACATTCCTGTCTAGCCAGTGTGATGCTGCTAACACCCAGAAGCAAGCAGTAATGTTGCAAATTCTTTGGAACACACGATCTTAAAAGAATTTTTTTAAAAAGAAAAGGACACCTTAAAAAGGGAAGAAAGAGAGAGCAGCAGATAGAACATGTCCAGGCAAATCCCCAAAAGGGAGGGACACAGGGAGGGGGTGGAGGGAGGGAGGGGAGGAGGAGTGTGGAGCAGAGAGGTGTTGCAGAGGGAGTACAAGGGTGAAGATGAGGCATTCAACTTCCCCTTCCTCCCTGGGAGCCCCACACATTGATAAACCCATCCGCTGAATGAGGCCTCTTAAACGTTCAATTATTTCTAACTCCAGCTTCTTCAACATCCCAAGAGCCTTCGCTCAGCCGGTACTAACTACTTTCTCAAATTTTTCAAAACTAAAACTGAACAAAGTGTTGAAGGAAACAAGCCAGCGAATGCTAGACACAGCGGGTCAGGCTGCATGTGTGTAGAGAGGAACAGAGCTCTTGTTTATTAGAAATGCTTGCTGTTTCTCAGTCCACATACCCGACCCACCAGCTGTTGAGAGAGTGCAGCCCTGTGTTTTATGGGGTGTGCTTCCAGTGAAGCCCAGGGAATAAAACACAGGGTACCAAACGCGGTCAGATTCTGTTCTAATTCCTTATACAAGTTTGCAGATGATACTACCGCCACAGTAGGCTGTATCTTAAACAACGATGAGTCAGAGTGCGGGAAGGAGATAGCGAGTTTAGTGACATAGTGCCATGACAACAACCTTTCCCTCAATGGCAGCTAAACAAAAGAGCTGGTCATTGACGTCGGGGGGGGAGAGAGAAGAGGTGCATATGCACCTGTCAACATCAACGGTGCTGAGGTCGAGAGGGTTGAGAGCTTCAAGTTCCTAGGAGTGAACATCACCAATAGCCTATCCTGGTCCAACCATGTAGATGCCACGGCCACGAAAGCTCACCAGCACCTCTTATTTCTTCAGGAGGCTAAAGAAATTCAGCACATCCCCATTGACCTTCACCATTATTAATAGATGCACCATAGAGAGCATCCTATCTGGATACATCAAAGCTTGGTATGGCAACTGCTCTGCCTGTGACTGCAAGAAACTGCAGAGAGTTGTGGACACAGCCCTGCGCATCACGGAAACCAGCCTCCCCTCCGTGGACTCTGTCCACACTTCTCACTGCCTCAGTAAAGCAGCCAACATAATCAAAGACCCCTCCCACCCTGGAGAGAATTCTCTCTTCTCCCCCCTCCCATCGGGCAGAAGGTACAAAAGCCTGAAAGCACGTACCACCAGGATCAAGGACACCTTCTATCCTACTGTTACAAGACCATTAAATGGTTCACTAGTACGATAAGATGGACTCTCGACCTCATAATCTACCTTGTTATGGCTTTGCACCTTATCGTCTGTCTGCACTGTACTCTCTTTGTAACTGTAACACTTTTATCCTACATTTTGTTTTACCCTGCACTACCTCAATGCACTGTTGTAATGAACTGATCTGTATGAACGGTATGCAAGACAAGTTTTTCACTGTACCTCGGTACATGTGACAATAATAAACCGATTCCAATTAACCCAGAGCCTTGCAAATCTTTCCGCCTCAATTCAGGCGGCTTGGAACGAACAGAAAAGAAAAAGCAAATTCCTGATTAAGATCACTCCTCATAATAGTTTCCTTCCCCTCTTGGTAAACTTGGCACACTTCCAATAAAACCTCTCTCCGGAAATCAATTGTATTCCAATCCTCCACGCCAAAGGAACTCGAGAAAATACATGATTGAGTACAAACAGGATACGCCGCACAGTTGGAAAATAATGGGCATTTGCGTTGATCCACGCACACCAGAGGGACAAGCCTCACTTTGATTGATGTAATCTCAGTCATCACCAAAAGATAAATCAGAATAATTGCGTCAAAGGACAGTGTGTGTGGGGCAGCCAGAAGCACAAGAGAATTTGTAAACTCGTTGACTGAATTGGTTACCGAGGTCAGAAAACAGAAGCACTGGCTTGTTTACCCCTCAGATGAGATGGTAAACAAGGCTGTATCTATCATCCCTCCAAGGTGGGGGAGAAAGATAGGCAAATTAGTTTATTATTGTCACATGTACCGAGATACAATGAAAAACTTTGTCTTGCATGCCGTCCATACAGATCATTTCATCACATCAGTGCATTGAGGTAGTACAAGGTAAAGCCATAACAGAATGCAGAATAAAGTGTTACAGCTACAGGGAAAGTGCAGTGCAGGCAGACAATAAGGTGCAAGGCCATAACGAGGTAGATTGCGAGGTCAAGAGTCCATCTTATTGTACTAGGGGACCGTTCACTCGTCTTATAACGGCAGGGTAGAAGCTGTCCTTGAGCCTGGTGGTACGTGCTTTCAGGCTTTTGTATCTCCTGTCTGATGGGAGGGGAGAGAAGAGAGAATGTCCAGGGTGGGTGGGGTCTTTGATTATGTTGGCTGCTTTACCGAGGCAGCGAGAAGTGTAGACAGAGTCCTCGGAGGGGAGGCTGGTTTCTGTGATGTGATTTCCGTGATCCTACAGGTGGTATTCCAAAGCCACAGTATCCTGGTAATACTCCTCTCTCGACCAACATCACTGAAACCTTTCTGGCTGCTCTCACGTTAGTGAGACTTTGCAGGGCACAAACTGTCTGCTGTGACTTCTAGGTGGGGAAGCAGAAGGGGTATAGTTCAATGAGTATGTGGGATAATAAGTTATTGGACCAGCACCACTAATCCAGAGACACAAGTTCAAATCCCACTGGAAACTTAAATTCAAGTATTTAAACAAATCTGGAATTACAAACAGGGAAACCAATGGTAATCATAAAAGTACCATTCAGCATAAAAACCCATCTGATTCACTTCGTCAGGGAAGGAAGTCAACTGTCCTTGCCCAGCCTGGTCAATGTGTGACTCCTGGCCCATCAACATGGTTGTGTTGATGTTAAATGGAATAACTTCTAGCATTGACAGTGACATCTGCCGAATGAATAAAATTATGATACTTTGGTCGTGAAGTGCTTCAAAATGTCCCAGGACTGAATTGTACCAAAATCCAACTATAACCTTTGAAATTACTATTTCAAACGTTTTGAAGATTGATTTACAACCTCACCCTATCACTGCAATTTTTGGATTACCAAGGATAGAGCCATTTATCTCCTTCCGCTAACCGTATAATTGCCTTTGTCACATTAATGGCCAAACGATCCATTTTGCTTAAATGGAAGGATCCAATACCCCCTACTACTTTTCACTGGTTCTCTCAAACTATATCATGTTTAAACTTGGAAAAAATTAGGAGTGGTACTGTTGATCCTTCGCTTAAATTTGAAGATATTTGGAGTCCATTTATTCAATATTTTCACATGATGTAGATCCCTCTTCAATAACTTTCCAATTTAGAGGAACGGAGTTGACAACATAATATTGCTCTGTTTCTACTGAGAAATTTTAGCCCAGTTTTTTCTCTTTTTTTTTGTTGTTTGCTTTTTTTTGAAATTTTATTTATTTTTTTGTTTAATTTAGTTTATTGTTTACAATTTTTCTTATTGATTTGGGTTTTTTAATTTATATAATAAATCTTTTTCTTTCCTTTCTTTTATATTATGTTTTATTTACTGAGATCATTGGATCTACAGATTTTTTATATTTATTGCTCTTTATGATTAAACTATGCCATGATTGTTCTCCTGATCTCTTTGTATTACATGTATAAATATTGATGTTATATATTAATCTGTATTAATTTGAAAACTAATAAAAAGATTGAAAAAGAAAGAACCTTTGAAATTACTTTTATGGACACAGTCACATCCTGGACATTCTCTTTTCTCCTCTCCCTCATCAGACAGAAGATACAAAAGCCTGAAAGCACGTACCACCAGGCTCAAGGACAGCTTCTATCCCACTGTTATAAGACTATTGAATGGTCCCCTAGTACGATAAGATGGACTCGATGTCACAATCTACCTCATTATGGCCTTGCACCTTATTGCCTGCACTGCACTTTCTCAGTAACTGTAACACTATTCTGCATTCTGTTATTGTTTTCCCTTGTACTGCCTCAATGCACTGTTGTCATGATCTGTATGGGTAGCATGCAAGACAAAGCTTTTCACTGTATCTCACTACCTGTGACAATAATAAACCATTGTAGCCACTCCCAATGCACTACTCAAGGAGCGCACGGAGGCAGAGAGTACTGAACTCAAAATCCTTTTTTTGATTCACCAAAAACGTGCGCGAAACTTCCTACTCATGGGCCCGTGACCCGCCAGGCGGAAGTGACGTCCAACTGTCCCCGGAGGGTCCGCCCCGAGCGGGTAGTTCAAAACGCGCTACCGCATGTCTGCCCGCGGCTCCCGATGGCGGTTCGAGTCCCGCGTGTGCGGGCCGCCACACCCCCCCCACTGAAACGTCCATCGGGGGAGTGGAGCCCCCAGTCTGTGTAGCTTGTCTGGGTAGCCAGACACACCGGCGTGGTGCGGGTACCTTCACTGGTTGCTCAATGTCCAAGTGCGCCAGTTTGAGGCGGTCCACTGTAAAAGTCTCTTCCCGGCCACCCAGCTCCACGACACACATGGATCTGTTGTGCCGGATCACCTTGAAGGGTCCTTCGTACGGCCACTGTAGAGGTGACCTGTGCGTGCCCCCGCGAATAAAAACGTATTCACAGTCTCGGAGGTCTTTAGGGGGTGAAGGATGGTGTGGGACCATGCCTGGAGGTTGGGACCGGTGCCAGGGTCCCTACCTTGTCCCGCAGCCTCGTTAGTACTGCTGCTGGAGTTTCTTCTGAACCTCGAGCCTCTGGTACGAACTCGCCTAGGACCATCGGGGGGGGAGTGCCGTAGACCAATTCCGCCAAGGAGGTGCCCAGGTCCTCCTTGGGGGCTGTGCAGATGCCCAGTAGGACACACGGAAGCTCATCTGTCCAGATGGGGCCCCTAGGGCACGCCATCAAGGCCAACTTGAGATGCCGGTGGAATTGCTCCACCGAACCGTTGGACTGGGGATGGTACACTGTGGTGTGATGCAGCTGGGTGCCCAGGAGCTGCGCCAGTGCTGTCCACAAACCAGAGGTGAACTGCACCCCTCTGTCGGAGGTGATGTCCATTGGGAGGCCAAACCTGGCGATCCAGTTTGCAATGAGCGTCCTGGCGCAGGACTCAGTGGACGTGTCTGCGAGCGGTACAGCTTCCGGCCATCTGGTGAACCTATAGTAAAGATATACCTGGCGCCCCGGGAGACTGGCAGGGGGCCGACGATGTCCACGTGGATGTGTTGGAACCCCCCGTGCATTGGCTGGAACTGCTGGAGGGGAGTCTTCACGTGCCGCTGGGCTTTGGCAGTCTGGCAGTGTACGCAGGTCCTGGCCCAGTGTCCGGCCTGTTTGCGCAAACTGTGCCAGAAGAATCTGTCCACTACCAGCTTGATGGACGCCCAGATGGACGGGTGGGCCAGGTCGTGCAGCATGTCAAACACCCGGCGCCTCCAGGCTGCTGGTACCACAGGTCAGGGTTTGCCGGTAGACACGTCGCACAGGAGTCGATCCGCTGCCAGGCCGATGGGGACGTCCTCCAACTGGAGCCCCGAAACGGCGGTGCGGTAAGCTGGGATCTCGGTGTCCGACTGTTGTACTTCCGCCAGTGTTGCGTAGTCTTATTCCAGAGGACGATATGCCCGCTGAGTGGAGGCAGGGGCGAGAGTGTGTCGGCAACGACGTTGTTCTTCCCTGCGATGTGGCAGATGTCCGTGGTGAATTCTGATATAAAGGACAGGTGCCTCTGCTGCCGAGCCGACCATGGGTCCAATACCTTGGTCAATGCAAAGGCGAGGGGCATGTGGTCCATATACACAGTGAACTCCCTTCCCTTGAGGAAGTATCGGAAATGCCGGACAGCCAGGTAAGGCGCTAGCAACTCCCTGTCGAAAGCGCTGTACTTCACCTCTAGTGGCCCTAAGTGCCAGCTGAAGAAAGCGAGTGGTCGCCACTGGCCCTCGACGAGCTGCTCCAGGACTCCGCCGACCGCCGTGTTGGAAGCGTCAACTGTGAGTGCCGTGGGTACATCGACTCTCGGGTGCACTAGGAGGGCCGCCTTTGCCAGCGCCTCCTTGGCCTGCTCGAACGCCTCCGTGGACTCCGCGTCCCATGCCACATCTTTGGCCTTGCCGGCCATCAGGCTGAACAAGGGTCTCATGATGCGTGCCGCCGCCGGCACGAACCAATGATAAAAGTTGACCATCTCTACGAACTCCTGCAGGCCCTTGACCGTGCTGGGCTTGGGAAACTGGCGGATGGCCTGGACATTGCCTGTAGGGGAACTGCGCCATGTCGGTTGACTCTGTGGCCCAAGAAGTCGATCTCCGTCAGCTCGAACTGGCACTTCGCCGGATTGATTGCTAGTCCGTGGTCGCTCAGGCATTGGCAGAGCTGGTGCAAATGTGCCACGTGCTCTTGGTGCAAACTGCTGGCCACCAGGATATCGTCTAAGTAAATGAAAATGAAATCCAGACCGCGTCCCACCGAGTCCATGAGCCTTTGGAAAGTTTGGGCTGCATTCTTGAGACCGAAAGGCATCCTCAGGAATTCGAACAAGCCAAACGGGGTGATGAGGGCTGACTTGGGCACGTCATCGGGGTGCACTGGGATCTGATGGTATCCCCTGACCAGGTCAATTTGAGAAGATGGTCACTCGGTGCAGGTTCACCGTGAAATCCTGTATGTGGGGTACTGGGTATCTGTCGGCAGTTGTGGCGCCGTTGAGCCTTCTGTAGTCTCAGCAGGGCCTCCATCCTCCTGCAGACTTGGCCACCATGTGCAGCAGGGATGCCTACGGGCTGTCTGAGCAGCGTACAATTCCCATCTCTTCCATCTTACGGAACTCCTCCTTGGCGAGGTGGAGCTTGTCGGGTGGGAGCCTGCGAGATCAGGCATGCAGCGGCAGTCCTTGCGTGGGGATGTGGTGCTGCACACCGTGCTTGGGGTCAGCCGTGGAGAACTGCGGGGTGACTATGGAGGGGAATTCCGCCAACACCCTGGCGAATTTGTTACCCGAGAGGGTCACGGAATCCAGGTGGAGGGCTGGTAGCTTGGCTTCTCCTAGCTGGAAAGTCTGGAATGTCTCGGTGTGGACCAAACGCCGGCCCTTTAGGTCGGCCAGGAGGCAGTTGGCTCGTAGGAAGTCTGCCACTAGTAGTGGCTGTGACACCGCTGCCAACATGAAAGTCCAAGTGAAATGGCTCGACCCGAAACGCAGTGGGATGGTTCGCGAGCCGTACGTTCAAATACTGGTGCCGTTTGCGGCGGTGAGCTCGGGGCCTGGGACCGCGTTACGAGTGTCCATGTTCGAGTGGGGGGATATACGCTGACTTCGACTCTGGTGTCTACCAGGAAGCGCCGCCCGGAGTGTCGGTCCCAGAGGTACAGGAGGCTGTCCCAGTGGCCAGCCGTCATAGCCATTAGCGACGGCTGGCCCCAGCACCTCCTGGAAAAACACATGGTGGACGGCAGCGGCGCGCGCCTGAACCCCATCTTTGGTGATAGAAACACCGTTGTTCTGAACTTTCGTCCTTTTCCCCCATGGGTCTCGAAGGCTTCGGTTGCGGGGCCTAGGCTTTGGAGCGCGCGCTCGTGGCTAGGCTGATGGAGGCTACTCCACGTTGCTTACTCTGAGTGGGTCGCTGAAATCCTCACTCGCGAGAAGTGCTCGAGGAATAACTGCTCAAATAAAAGGCACGGCTTATGGCCGTCCATGAGCGCCAGCATTTCATTTATGAGCCCAGATGGCGTGCGGTCGCCCAGACCGTCCATGTGTAGGAGCTGCGCAGCTCGTTCACGGCGGGAGAGTCCGAAGGTACGGATCAGGAGCGCCTTAAGCTTAGTGTACCTGTCCTCTGTTGGTGGCTGATGTAGGAAATCGATGATCCGGCCTGCCGTGTCCTGGTCAAGCGCACTGACCACGTAGTAGTACCGCGTGGCATCGGCTGTAATATTGAACTGGGCCTCAGCCTGCTCGAACCAAACGTGGGGCTGAGTGGCCCAGAAGGTCGGGAGCTTCAGAGAGACCGCGCTGTGCGAGTTGCTCGAACTCATAGCTGGTCGTTGAGTCACCAGCTCCAGATGCCGTCTGGAACGTCGGGGTCATCAATGTAGCCGCTCACAACGCGCTACTCAAGGAACACACGGAGGCAGAGAGTACTTAACTCGAAATCCTTTGATTCACCAAAAACACGCACGAAACTTCCTACCCACGGGCCCCTGCGACCCGCCGGGCGGAAGTGACGTCCGACTATCCCCGGAGGCTCCGCCTCGAGCAGGTAGTTCACAACCCGCTACCGCGTCTGCCCGCGGCTCCCGATGGCAGTTCGAGTCCCGCGTGTGCGGGCCGCCACACCATTTTAAATATTAAGACTTCCAGGGTTTTGCTTGTTTAGACTCAGGAGGGAGAGTATCAGCTGACAATGAAACTATATGGAAGATTCTGGATACTGGGAAGTGACCCTTGACCTCACTGCACTCTCGCTCTACATTTATTCAACAGGAGGTGGAACCCCAGCACAGGTCCGAGGGAGAGCTGCACCGTTGACGCTGCTGGCTTTTTGGGTTTGCCGCCTTCCTGCTTTCAAGTGGATGAGCAGAACGTGTGTTCCGGCACACTATTGAGCACTCAGACAACTTCAGCACAAACCATCTATCACACTGCTGCTTGTGAGGGCTTGCTGTGCATAAATTGGCTGTCATATTACAGCAGCGGCTGTTAGAAATATCGTCACTGGCTGTGGAACAGCAGACGTTTTGAAAGGCACTGAAGACAGAGAGAGACCACAGATGCTGGAATCCAAACCAAAACAGTGGAAGAACTCAGTGGGGTCAATCAGCATCTGTGGGAGGCAAAAGGTGCAAACCTCCCTTTCTTCAAGGCAGAAGGCTGCAGATTAAGAGACCTATAGTTTAGTTCAAGGCCACAAACTAGGCCAAAAGTCTGAAGTGAGCAGTGCATTGCAGAGAGTACTCAGAACAGGCCTTGTTATCTCCATTCTGACCTAGTTATTCCCCCATCATGCTGTCTGCACATTCACAAGGTTAGTCCCAGTCTCGATCCATACACTTGTATGCATTGAGGAACCAATCATAATGTAAAAATATACTGATCAATTTCTAGATCACTTGTGTCAAGTGACTCCCCACTGTGCTCTGCTCAAGGTAATCCAAATTCAGCAATGCAAACCAAGGATAAACACTGGCCCAGACATTGCAGAGGTCTCACCTACACTCCACTGAAGAAATGGCCACAGGATATTTTACTTTCATTAATCTCAGGAGTCAGACTGGGCTTGTTCTTGCTAAGGACTGTTCACCAGACTGATTCACCAGATTTTGGGCCCCTTATCTTAGGAAGGATGTATTGATGTTGGAGAGGGTTCAGAGAAGGTTTACGAGGATGATTCCCAGAATGAAAGGGCTTACATACGATGAGCAATTGTCGGCTCTTCGACTGTACTCACTGGAGTACAGAAGAGTGAGAGGGGACCTCATAGAAATATTTAGAATGTTGAAAGGACTGGACAGAGTAGATGTGGCTAAACTGTTTCCCTTGGTGGGTGAGTCCAGAACAAGAGGGCACAGTCTTAGAATTAGAGGGTACCCATTTAGAACAGAAATGAGGAGAAATTTCTTTAGCCGGAGGGTCGTGGATTTGTGGAATTCATTGCCACATACAGCTGTGGAGGCTCGATCACTGGGGGTGTTTAAGGAGGAGATTGGTAGGTATCTAATTAGTCAAGGTATCAAGAGATATGGGGAAAAGGCTGGGAATTGGGGCTAGATGGGAGAATAGTTTAGCTCATGGTGAGAGCAGACTCGATGGGCCGAAAGGCCTACTTCTGCTCCTTTGTCTGTGATCTTGTGATTCCTAGAATGGTAAGATGTAATGAGAGAGAGCGATTGGGTCAATGAGGCTAACATCCACGAGTATAGAAGGAGAAAAGAAATCTCACAGAAAAACTGTAAAAGTGTAACAGGACGGGACAGATTAGATGCGAGGAGGACATTCCTAATGGCCCAAAAGTTCAGGGGTCACAAACCAAGGCGAAGGAGCAAGTCACACAAGCCTGGAAGGAGGAGAAATTTCTTCTCCTTGAGCCTATAAAGTAGTGAAACCAAATCACTAAATATATCGAAGTAGGAATTGAATATTTTTCTTAGGGTTTAGGAGGGATCAAGGGATTATGGGCAGAAAGCTGGAACAGGGTATTGAATCTGGATGATCAGCACATTGTACAGTGAAGCAGGCTTGGAGGGCTGAACTACCTCTACTTTACCTTTAGTCAGTTTCGGTCACCCTGTTATAGGAAAGATGTGGTTAAACTGGAAAGAATGCAGAGAGGATTTACAAGGATGTTGCCAGGACTAGAGGGCCTGAGTTATCGGGAGAGGTTGGCCAGGCTAGGTCTATATTCCTCGGAACATAGCAAAATGAGGGGGGAGTTTATAGAAGAGTTTAAAATTATGAGAGGCATAGATAAAGTGGATGGTAACAGTCTTTCAAACTTTTCTATAAGGTCGCCCCTCATTCTCCTATGTTCCAAGGAATAAAGACCTAGTCTGGCCAACCTCTCCCTATAACTCAGGCCCTCTAGTCCTGGCAACACCCTCATAAATCTTCTCTGGACTCTTTCCAGTCCAAAACCAGGGGGCATAGGTTTAGGGTGAGACGAAAGATTTAAAAAGGACCTGAGGGGCAACATTTTTCACGTATATGGAATGAGCTGCCAGAGGAAGTGGTTGAGGCAGGTACAATAGTATCATTTAAGAAGCACTTGGATAGGTACACGGAGGGGAAGGACTTGGAGGGATATGGGCCGAACGCAGGAAATTGGGACCAGCTGGGTGGGCACCATGGTCAGCAGGAACAGGTTGGGCCGAAGGTCCTGTATCCGTGCTGTATTGCTCTATGACTATAATTCTCAAAAGACAGCAGCTACGGCAGTGCAGCACCCTCTCAGCGCTACCACACTCACAACTTAGATGCCCGTGCCCAAGTGCGGGGTAACACACACACACAACCAAAGATCACACATGCTCGCAAACAGGCGAGAGATATCGGGTTGCACACAAGCATCACTGGCAGAGATTAAAACGATTTACACTGGCTCTCTCTGCAAGACTGTTGCTGAAGGAGATAGTTTGCATGTTATTATGATAAAATGCTTTTCCTAATTAGGACTGAAAGGATAATGATGGATTTAAACTATGATATATTGCAAGTTGAATGTTCTGCTCACTCAACGCTTAAACAACATGATGGACCATCATAATGCAGCCAAGAAATCTTCCTCTTGGGTCTTTTTAAACCTGGCATCACTTCACGGTTTACAGAAGACACTGGCTGCTTACTGGGGATTAAAAATGCTTCACTATGTGCAAAACTTACAGGGTTTAAAAAAAACTTGTGCTGTGGTCGCCTTTACAGACAGGCTGCGGAGGAGATAAAGGAGGCAGGCACTCAAGTAGAAACCCCTCCCCTGAGCTTCTCTTTACTGACGCATCACTGTAATTAAGGAATAGATTATATTGGTCATTCAAGGCAGCCAATAAAGCTCTGCCATGTTAGGGAGGAATACAAAATGTGTCTCTATACTTCTCTCCTGCAGTGCAGGAGGCAACATTCGTTGCAAGTACTTTGGGAATGCGGCCAGCATTATCTAAATGTCCCCCATATAGGGTGGTCTTCGGGTCAATGCCTAGAGTACTGCAAATCCCCGTCTGAAATGCTTGTGTGTTTGTAATACCATTACACACACAACACACAGAGGGAAAATGGCAGAATTCAACTCAATTGCAGACCTCTTTGGTTGAAAAGTCCACCGTCGGGCAGGAGGTACAGAAGCCTGAAGTCCCACACCACCAGGTTCAGGAACAGCTACTTTCCTACAACCATCAGGTTCTTGAACCGACCTACACAACCCCAACCCCGCCTCAGCAACGGAACACTACGGACCTCCTCTTGCACCGCTATGGACTTCGCTGATAGTGCAAAAAAATTTTTCTTCTTCACTGGCCTGTATAATTTATATTCTGTGTTGTCTGTACCTACGTGCCTGTGATGCTGCTGCAAGCAAGTTTTTCCATTGTACCTGTACCTCAATGCACTTGTGCACATGACAATAAACTTGACCATACACACACAGTCCAGCCACTGTGACAGGCCGTGAGGATTGATCCGCATCTTTAGACCCTGGCCCAAGGCTGAGCCAACATCTCCCGATTCTGACCACTTGTTGGTCCCCTCATCTGTCTTCAACCCTGAATCCCAATGCAAACCTCCCCCTTCCTGGAGAGACCAAGGGAGCTAGGGCTTTACTGGAGACACTAAGGGAGCTAGGGCTTTACTCTTTGGAGAGGAGGAGGATGAAGGAAGACATGATAGAGGTGTACAAAATATTAAGAGGAATAGATAGAGTGGACAGCCAGCACCTCTTTCCCAGGGCACCACCAATGCTCAATACAAGAGGGCATGGCTCTTACAAGAGTAATGGGTGGGAAGTTCAAGGGAGATATCAGAGGAAGGTTTTTTTTTTTACCCAGAGAGTGGTTGGGGCACGGAATACACTGCCTGGGGCAGTGGTGGAGGCAGGTACATTGGTCAAATTCAAGAGATTGCTAGATAAGCATATGGAGGAACTTAAAATAAAGGGATACGTGGGAGGAAGGGGGTAGATAGAATCAGACTGAAAGGATATCAGGCCACTTGCCTCATTGGACACAAAGAAAGCAGCTTGGATTGTTGGAGGTTATAGAATTATGAGGGGGGATAGTTAGGGTAGAGAGCAAAAATCCTTTTCTCACGGCAGGGTACCTAAGAGGGCTAACGTTTAAGGTGAGAGGGAGGAGGTTTAGAGAGGATCCGAGGGGGAATTTTTTGCCCCACTCCCAGAAGATGGTTGGAGTCTAGAACAAGCTGCCTGAACAGGTGGTGGAGGCAGAGACTCTCATAACAATTAAGAAGCATCTATTCTTCTACTTGAATCACTACAGACCCAATGTGGGTAAATAGAACTAGTGTAGGCAAGTGCAATGGGCGGCATGGATATAATGGGCCGAAGGGCCTGTTTCTCTGCTGTATGAAACTGGGCTAGAACTACATTT
Organism: Pristis pectinata; assembly: GCF_009764475.1. Lineage (NCBI taxonomy): Eukaryota > Metazoa > Chordata > Chondrichthyes > Rhinopristiformes > Pristidae > Pristis > Pristis pectinata. The sequence continues at coordinate 5,177,912 of NC_067410.1, read as the reverse complement.
CATTTTTAGGTCAGAGCAGGAGTACCAGCAAGGTACAGTCCCAGTTGCCCCACTGCGGGAAGACAATGACCACACCGGGGAGGGTGCAGAGGAGATTGAAAGGGTTGTTGACAGAACCAAAGTCTCAACTGTCCATTTCCCTCCACGGATGCTGCCTGACCTGCTGAGCTCCTCCAGCACTTTTTGTGCGTTACTCCAGATTCCAGCATCCGCAGGGTTTCTAGCGTCTCCATGGAACCAAAGAATTTTTAGTTTTGAGACTTACTGGAGCCACTTTCTTTCGAATAGAGGCTGCCAAGGGAGAGTTAATTGAAGTGTTTAGAGTGGGTGAACAGGAAGGATCTATTTCCCTTAACTGAGAGGCCATCATCAAGGGAATAGAGATTTCAGGCAACTGATGAAAGAATTGGAGGGGACTGGAGGAAAACCAAAATCCTGCAGGTTCTGCTAACCTGCAATAAACCAGAGAATGCTGGAAATGTTCCGATCAGGCAGAGTCTGTGGATGGAGAAGCAGGGTTAACTTTTCAGGTTGCAGACCCTTCAGTAGAACATTTCCTCCCCCTACTCCCTTAAAGGTCAGATCCGGCAAAGGGGCCTCGAGCAGAAGCATTAAGCCCGTCTCGCTGCCTGACCCCCAGCATCTTCGGGCAGGGGTTGGAACTCTCCACCAGAAAAGGTGGTGGAGACGCAAAGCCCTTTTTGCATTAGAACGGACCTGGCTGAGTAATGGAGAGAGCGGTGACCTGCAGGGCTACAAGCCAAGACTTGGGAATATTGACCTTTCGAAACAGAATTGGATCTACACAGGAAAGAAAATCATTTGTACAGGGCCACACAATAACAAGCAGAGGCAATGGGACTGACTGGTTGGTTCAAAGGGCTAGTGTAGACACACTGCGTCACATGGCATCCACGAGCTGGTTAAACTCGGCCTGGACACAAAGGCCTTCTGTTCCATTGTTTCTACCAGGTAAAGACCAGAGGGGGTGAGATAAACTCATCCCATGCTGTTACAGTGGGTGGGGTTCATTGCTCAGGAGACACATAAAGGGACCTGCAAGCAGAGCTTGAGGCTGCACCAGAATCCACCCTGCTTCCCCAGAAGATTAAACACCATCAGCTCTCTCCCACAAAAGAAAAGTTATTTTTAAGAAAAGGCACATCAATGCATCTTAATCTAGATTGTAGAGTTACATTTAAAAACAGTAGACTGTTAAATTATAAATTAGGATAAATGATCCTGACTGCATCCATACATAAAGGAAAAAAATGGGAACATGAATTCATCCAAGTTAGCTGATCAAACAAAGGAAGACCAATAGGCAACATTCAATCGTTAGTCTTCAGTAGTAGCTGCAGGAGGGGTTTACCAGGGTGCTGCCCAGACGAGAGGGCATGTTCTATGAGGAGAGGTTGGACAAACTTGGGTTGTTTTCTCTGGAGCAGCAGAGGCTGAGGGGAGACCTGAGAGAAGTTTATAAAATTATGAGAGGCATAGAGTAGACAGCCGGTATCTTTTCCAAGGATCAAAATGTCTCATACTAGACAAGGTGAGAGGGGGAAGTTCAAAGGAGATGTACAGGATGCGTGTGTGTCTATATATATGTATATATATATATATAGACACACACGCACACAGTGGTGGGTGTCTGGAATGCAGTGCCAGGGGTGGGGGTGGAGCCAGATACGATAGAGGTGTTTTAAGAGGCTCTTAGATAGGGACATGAATGTGCAGAGACTGGAGGGATATGGACACTGTGTAGGCAGAAGGGATTAGTTTAGTTAGATGTTTAATCACTAGTTTTAATTAGTTCAGCACAACATCGTAGGCCGAAGGGCCTGTTCTATGTTCTAGTAGCTCTGACAGGACACAAGGAAGAGTCACTTTGTACTAACCGTGAAGACAAGAGACTGTAGGAGTCTTTGTACTAACCACTGGAGGAACTCAGCAGATCGAGCAGCATCTGTTGGGGGTGGGGGGGTGGAGAAAGAGGGATGGTCGACATTTCAGATCGAGACCCTGCACTAGTCCTGTTGAGTTCCTCCTTCAATTTGTTTTTTCAGATACTAACCATGTGCTCAGCAGACCGAGGGTTAAATGGTATTAATGATACAATCAAATCAGTCAGCAGCTGGTGGAAGGTGCAGGTACATCAACAGTGCCTTTCACAGTCTCCCGATTTCAGCCAATGAAGTGCAGTCACACCGCTGCAATATTGGAGACGCAGCAAAGTCCCACAGACAGGAACGTGACAATGAGATCATCCGCCTGTTTTTAAAAAGATGAATGAGAAACAGTGTCCTTCCCTCTGATGTCAAAGTTCCCAAAGCACCGTATTAAAGAGTCCTCCCCACCAGCCCATAATAGGGTTGCCCCATTACAGGAAGGCTGTGGAGGATTTGGAGAGGATGCAGAAGAGGTTCACCTGTAATAGAGAGTGCTGGCTATAAGGAGAGGTTGGACAAACTTAGATTGTTTTCTCTGGAATGTCAGAGGCTAAGGGGTGACCTGATAGAGGCATAGACAGACGGTCTTTCCACCCCGCCACCCCACCGGATAGAAATGTCAAATACTAGAGGGGGAAAATTTAAAGGAGATTTACGAGGCAAGTTTTTTTTTAAAAAACCAGAGTGGTAGGTGTCTGAACGGGCTGCCAGAGGAACAGGTGAAAGCAGATATAACAGCAATGTTTAAGAGGCAGTTGGACAGACACATGAACAGGCAGGGAATGGAAGAATATGGACCCTGTGCAGGCAGATGGGATTAGTTTAGATTGGCGGTTGGCACAGACATTGTGGGCTGAAGGGCCTGCTCCTGTGCTGTACTGTTCTATGTCCATGCCAACCATCAAGAACCAATCTATACTAATCCCATTTACCAACACTTCGCCTGCAACCTACCATACCTTGTCAATTCAAGTGTTCATCTAGATAACTATAGAGAGTAGCTAGTTCCACCAACCACTCAAGACAGAGTATTCCAGACTTCAACCTCCCCCTGAAAAATTCTCTCTCAGATCACCCCTCACTCACCTTAAGTTCATGCCCTCTGGTCTTAGGCACCTGTCATGGGGAAAGTTTCTTCCTGTTCACCTTATCTATGCCTCTCATAATCTTATATACATTTCTACCAGGTTCCCACCTCAGCCTCCCCTGCTCCAAGGAAAACAAACCCAGCCTATCCGTAGTGTAGCGGTTAGCGTAACGCTTTACAGCGCCAGCGACCCGGGTTCAATTCCGGCCGCTGTCTGTAAGGAGTTTGTACGTTCTCCCCGTGACTGCATGGGTTTCCTCTGGGTGCTCCGGTTTCCTCCCACATTCCAAAGATGTGGGAGTTAGGAAGTTGTGGGCACGCTATGTCGGTGCCGGAAGTGTGGCGACACTTGTGGGCTGCCCCCAGAACGCTCTACGCAACAAGATGCATTCCACTGTGTTTCGATGTACATGTGACTAATAAAGAAATCATATCAGTCTCTCCTCATGACTGGTGAATCTCCTCTGCACCTTTCTAGCACTATCCCTAGAGTGTGGTGACTAGAACTGCACACAATATTCCATCACTGGCCTCACCAATCTTTATAAGGTTGTACCAAGGCCACCCTTGGTATATTCTATTCCCCAGCTGATGATCTGGTCATTAACACTTTGCCAAGCATAGTTTCACCATTTTACTGTCATTACACTGAATCACTGACTAGACTTTGATGGGTACTCAAGAGAATCGATGTGGGCAGTGCACTTGATGTGATCTACATAGGTCTTGGCCAAGCCTTTGTCTAAGTCCCACTTGGCAGGCTTATCACAAAAGTAAAATCCCACAGGAGCCAAAGGGAAAGGAAAAAGGTCCAAAATTGGCTCAGTGGGAGAATTCAAAGGGTCATACTGACAGGTATTTCAGCGACCAGAGAGATGCGTGCAATGGTGTTCAGATTCCATAGAACCAGGTCCCTTGCTATGCGAAAGACATTGATACAAATGTCAGACCTGTGATTGAATAATTCATCAACAATACCAAAACTGGCCATGTGGTTGACTGTGGGAAAGAAAGTTTTGGAAAGCAGAACATTTTCAAACTGACTGGTTAGGTGGCAAATGGAATTCACACCAGGGAGGAGCAAGGTTACGTGTTCAGGAGGGTATACAAGACATAAATGTACAGTCAATGGTAGCATCCTGTGGAGCCCATCCACAGATCTGATTTATCTGCCTTGATGCCTTCAAGGTCTGGAGGACACATGCTGTTGTTGGCAAAGGCACAGAACACAAGAGCAAGTACATACTGCCACAATGAAAAACGTCAGCTAGGCAACAATTTGGGGGTTACGTACACTACTGGAAGAACGTAATAGCATTGGAGAGGATGCAGAGATTTATTTAGTCACAGACAGCACTGCAGAGTTATAGTCATGAGGGGAGAATTGCATAACATAGAACAGTCCAGCACAATACAGGCCCTTCGGCCCACAATGTTGTGCCAACCTTTAAACCTCGCTGAAGACCATCTAACCCCTTCCTCCCACATATCCCTCTATTTCAAATTCCTCCATATGCTTATCTAGTAATCTCTTGAATTCGACCAATGTACCTACCTCCACCACCACCCCAGGCAGTGTATTCCATGCCCCAACCACTCTCTGGGTAAAAAACCTTCCTCTGATATCTCCCTTGAACTTCCCACCCATTACTTTAAAGCCATGCCTTCTTGTATTGAGCATTGGTACCCTGGGAAAGAGGCACTGGCTGTCCACTCTATCTATTCCTCTTAATATTTTGTACACCTCTATCATGTCTCCTCTCATCCTCCTCCTCTCCAAAGAATAAAGCCCGAGCTCCCTTCGTCTCTCCTCATAATGCATACTCTCTAAACCAGGCAGCGTCCTGGTAAATCTCCTCTGCACCCTTTCCAACGTTTCCACATCCTTCCTATAATGAGGCAACCAGAACTGCGGTGGTTTCAGTTGGAACCAAGGAGAGATTTAATTGTGACATGTGAATCACTAACTGGGGATCAGCAAGAGTTAAGTAACATGGAGACAATTACAAACTAGACTGGATTCCAAGGAATTCAGAAGCTAAAGCTCAATATGAAACACTGAGGAGGGAAACAAAGATCGATTGGGTAGGGAGAAATTATCTCTGCTGGGTGGGGAGTGGAGGGCTGTGGGATCACTGTTGCAAAATTAGAGACACATCCTCCAGAGACGATTAGGAAACATCTCAACATGCAGAGGTGATAAGAGATAACACTGAATGCCAAGTTCGTCATTGACTTTAAATTGAACACCAGCAGAGTTGTGTCAAACATCGAGAGGAGCAGGAAGATGGTGCTAGTCACAGATTGCCCATGATCCATCTAAGGCAAGGGGAGGGGTGGGGTGTGAAATGGACCCCTATCCCCAACCCAATGTTAAGGGGCACACACAAAATGAAGGCCAGCTGAGTAAATAATCTGAAGGAAACAGTTCTGGACCAGAGAGAATTAGAGGAATCACAGGGACTCACTCCAATACAACTCTTGCAGATTTCCATAGATGTACAGTGGAGACATTCTGACTGGTTGCATCACTGCCTGGTATGGAGGCTCCAATGTGCAGGATCGCAAGAGGCTGCAGAGGGTTGTAGACTCAGCCAGCTCCATCACAGGCACAACCCTCCCCACCATCGAGGACATCTTCAAGAGGGGGTGCCTCAAGGCAGCAGCATCATTAAGGACCCTCACCACCCAGGAAACGCCCTCTTCTCGTTACTATCATCAGGGAGGAGGTACAGGAGCCTGAAGACCCCACCCAACGATTCAGAAACAGCTTCTTCCCTTCTGCCACCAGATCTCTGAATGGTCCATGAACACTAACTTTTTTTTGCACTATTTAAAGTAATTTGATGTTGTTGCACTGTACTGCTGCTGCAAAAAAAACATGTCAGTGATAATAAACCTGATTCTGAACATGATGCCCTATATCAGGGCAACCGACACTGCCAGCATTTTATTGCCCATCCCTGACTCCCCACGAGGTGAGGGCAAGCTTCCTCCTTGAAGCCCTGCAGTCCTGCTGGTGAAGGTGCTCCCACTGTGCTGTCAGAGAGGGAGTTGCAGGATTTAGACCCAGCAACGACAGAGAGGGTTGTGCACGCACACAGGAACACACGCAGACTGGGGCGCGCGCACGGACACGCAGGCATGAAGAGTACATACACATGCAACTACACTTGCGCCTCGAGCCCCTCACAGGCAGGCACGCACACCGCACCCCTACACACGGGCAGGCGCACGCGGGCCCCACCCGGCACACACGGGCGTACAAAGGCGCACAGAACCCACTCCTACAGAAAGGGGGCGCGCGCACACCTACACAGGCAGGCGCGTGCAGACCCCACCCTGCACACACGGGCATACAAAGGCGCACAGAACCCACTCTACAGATGGGGAGACACACACCTCCACCAGCTTCCACTGCAGACGGGACAACCTCTCGCACACCCCACACGCACTAGAACTCCACACCCCACTGGCATGCATGAGCGTACACACACACACAAACATTAAATATTGCTTTATTAATGAGGTGGTCTGTGCAATACTGGCTTGAAACACAAAATAAATGGTTCACAATGTTACAAACACAACAGCAGCCCACGTCTGACACGGAAACACAGGCTGGATACACAGCCCCAGACTTGTGTATTCTCACGGAGAGGCTCTACTCTCATTCTATTCCCCCAAACCACATCTGGGCTGCTCCGGGAGGGGGAGTGGGGTTGAGATTTGGTCTCACAGTCACCGAATGTTCAGAGGCAGAAACTGGTGAAGAGCAAGAATGAAAGCAACAAGTAAGAATACATCACAGAAATGAAAACGCCCTTAGAAACTTGCTCTTCGACCTGCTGCACAACAGTATGAGGGGAGTGTGCCTCTGGTGCTGTAGAGGTGGAGAAGATTGCCACATATCTGCCTTGCAGATTCCAACACCCAGAGAGTTGCCCTCCTAGCCTCTGTCTTCTGTACCGGGGGCTACCAATTTGCCCCCCCCCCCCGAACCCCCCAGCCACTACTTAGAAAAATCTCCCACATACCATCCTCAGACAACAAAACATACCAGCTGCCCGCTTTGTTCTCATCCATGTCTCCCAATACCAGAACCTATTTTAGTTTCAGTTTTGAATTGCAGCTTGACTGGATTTAAAACCACGAGCCATGTCAGTGCTGCTCTGTGCACTGAGGATAAACAAACCCAGCTCACCGACAAAAACCTGCAGGATTTCCATGGACACCCCTCCTCCCTTTCAGACTTTCCCTATCTCACCGCCAACCTTACCATAAACAACAGTGACTCAAAACACTTACAGCAGTGTGGCTGCTAATCATAAGCAGCCTACAAACAAATCCTGAAGAACAAAACACTTAATTATGTTCTGTACTTTGTGGAGAATTGCGGTGAGTTATTTAGATAAAAGTTGGGGAGATTGGAATGTGATCGTATAACAAAAAAAAATCCAAACATCCTATTTTATGGTTTTGTGGTTGTCAGGCATCAAACTGAAATGATGGGTCAATTGGATACTGAAAGTTGCTCTGCAAGGATTTCCCCATTCCTGCCCTGTGAAACACACGCAGTTAAAATTTCCAGCAAGAAAACTTCAATTCAACTACGTAAGGGGGAAGAGAGAGAGAGGAGAGAGAGAGGAGAGAGAGAGAGAGAGAGAATGAATATAGACTACAGCACAGTACAGGCCCTTCAGCCCACAATGTTGTGCCGACATTTTATCCTGCAAGATCTACCTACCCCTTCCCTCCCACATAGCCCTCCATCATTCATGTGGCTAAGAGTCTGAGAGAAAAAGAGATAGGAAGAGAGAGAGGCAGAGACAGGGGGGAGAGAGAGAAGCAGAGACAGACAAACAGAGGGAGAGAGGGGGAGAGAGCGCAAAAGCAAGACAGGCAGAGGGAGAGAGAGAAAGAGACGGGGAGAGAGAAGCAGACATATACAGAGAGAGGGAGAGAGAAGAGAGAGACACACACACACAGGTGGAGGGGGGAGAGAGAGGGAGGGAAAGAGAAGGAGAGACACACAGGTGGAGGGGGAGAGAGAGGGAGGGGGAGAGAGAGACACACACAGTCACAGGGAGGGAGAAGGAGAGAGAGAGACACACAGTCACAGGGAGGGAGAAGGAGAGAGAGACACACACAGTCACAGGGAGGGAGAAGGAGAGAGAGACACACAGTCACAGGGAGGGAGAAGGAGAGAGAGAGAGAGACACAGTCACAGGGAGGGAGAAGGAGAGAGAGAGAGACACACAGTCACAGGGAGGGAGAAGGAGAGAGAGAGAGACACAGTCACAGGGAGGGAGAAGGAGAGAGAGAGACACACAGTCACAGGGAGGGAGAAGGAGAGAGAGAGACACACAGTCACAGGGAGGGAGAAGGAGAGAGAGAGACACACAGTCACAGGGAGGGAGAAGGAGAGAGAGAGACACACAGTCACAGGGAGGGAGAAGGAGAGAGAGAGACACACACAGTCACAGGGAGGGAGAAGGAGAGAGAGAGACACACACAGTCACAGGGAGGGAGAAGGAGAGAGAGAGACACACACAGTCACAGGGAGGGAGAAGGAGAGAGAGAGACACACAGTCACAGGGAGGGAGAAGGAGAGAGAGAGACACACACAGTCACAGGGAGGGAGAAGGAGAGAGAGAGACACACACAGTCACAGGGAGGGAGAAGGAGAGAGAGAGACACACACAGTCACAGGGAGGGAGAAGGAGAGAGAGAGACACACACAGTCACAGGGAGGGAGAAGGAGAGAGAGACACACACACAGTCACAGGGAGGGAGAAGGAGAGAGAGAGACACACACAGTCACAGGGAGGGAGAAGGAGAGAGAGAGACACACACAGTCACAGGGAGGGAGAAGGAGAGAGAGAGACACACACAGTCACAGGGAGGGAGAAGGAGAGAGAGAGACACACACAGTCACAGGGAGGGAGAAGGAGAGAGAGAGACACACACAGTCACAGGGAGGGAGAAGGAGAGAGAGAGACACACACAGTCACAGGGAGGGAGAAGGAGAGAGAGAGACACACACAGTCACAGGGAGGGAGAAGGAGAGAGAGAGACACACACAGTCACAGGGAGGGAGAAGGAGAGAGAGAGACACACAGTCACAGAGAGGGAGAAGGAGAGAGAGACACAGTCACAGGGAGGGAGAAGGAGAGAGAGAGACACACACAGTCACAGGGAGGGAGAAGGAGAGAGAGAGACACACACAGTCACAGGGAGGGAGAAGGAGAGAGAGAGACACACACAGTCACAGGGAGGGAGAAGGAGAGAGAGAGACACACAGTCACAGGGAGGGAGAAGGAGAGAGAGACACAGTCACAGAGAGGGAATGTCAACCCTGAAAGGATCAGTTGTTTGAATCCTGATGCCCCTCCAACATCCTCGTCCAAATGTTACCTGAAGACACCTCAGCCCCCATGATCTAGACCAGGTCAGTAAACGCCCCCAACACCCGAGATGAAACCCGTCTCCGAGAGCGCGGAGCGGGCGAACGCTGCCGGAGCGGCGCCGCTGTCAGCGCTCCCTCCTGCCGAGCGGAACCCGCCGAAGACGCCGCTGCCTTCGCCCTACCACCCCGAAGTGCCGGCGATAAAGGCACTGCCAGGAGAAATCACTAATGAAGATAAATTCTTATTTCACATTCCTTGCTATGCCTTGACCTTTTCCCACAGTGGGCAAGGATTTAGGCTCTGCACAGGGTGAGACCAGTCTGCACGACGCAGGTTTACCAGCACAATACAAATTTGGAACCAATTTGCAATACTCATCGATTATGATACACACCGGTCCGCGAGACAGAAGGCTGCTTCTCCACGCAAACCAGAACACAGATCAAAAAAAAAACATTGCATACAGTACTTATTTAAATAAACTTAGTGGTTAACCATTTATTAAATAAACTCCCCGGACAGATCCAATCAAACACCCATCAAAACTTGGAATCTTTAATATTAAAAGCCTTTCAGAGCTTTAAGGGCTGTTCCTCGTTTTTTTATGTAATTACAGTGGCCTTTCCTTTCTCAACAGTAGTGGGTCAATTTCAACCCCTGTCACTGCTTCCCCCCCCCCCCTCTATTCTAAATCCTTCCCCCACTGCTCACCCCCTGCACCAGTCCCTCAACTCTGCAACACTGCTTCTCAAGCCTTTAAGAGGTGGGGTATTCACAGCCTCAGCTGTAAGTGCCCGCGGACTAGCTCGCAATGCTTGTTCCAAAAGAAAAATCCACATGAAATCCATCAGAAAGTACTCACTGGAAGCAAGTTTATCTCTGTTTTCTCTTCCCTGGAATTTCACAGTCCTTAATAATACGAACGCGGGACAAGAAAATAACGCTGATATTTTTTTTAAAAATCCTTTTGCAAACACACCAGAGATTATCTTTCCCTCTCAGACAAATTCCCCAGATCTGTGCCGTCCCAGCGGCGGCGAAAGAGCGAGAGACAGAACAAAAAAAAACCCTCTCGATTCGCGAGCGGCAGCTTCCAAAAAGTCCTTTCAACGAAATTCCTTTCCTCTTCTTGTGTTAAACTACAGCAACACACGGGGGGGGGAAGAGAGAGAGAAGGGGAATAGCCACACCGACAAAAACACGCCAACAATCCTCTCTGGGTGTTCCAACTTACTGCAGTATTTACTTACTAAATATTGAAACGAGATTTACACCGACTGGCTCGTCCTTGGACCTTCTTCCAACCTACTTACAAGCGGCGAACACGCGTAGCTCTTCGCACACACAGAATCCTTGGCCGGCACAGAAATGTTCCCTGATCGCGTTAAAAACTGTTCTAACAAAGAAATCACATGGATACAACTGGCGCAATTGCTTGCTTGCTACTTTGATTGTATCAGAAAGCAGGAAACCTTGTATCTCTTGTTAAAACGTGTACAGTCTGTGCGAGGGGAGAAGGCCGGCCCGGAATACTCACTGTGTGAATGGATGAATGTCCTTGCCATAATTAGCTCGCAACACTGCGCTGATACCGCTGCTCGCTACACTCCAGCTGAATGGAATGTAACTCCAGGCATCCAATGGGAACCCCAGCCTCGCTCTCACCGCCATGCCGCCGTGCGATCCTGGCACTAGGGGGAGCCTGTGCACACCCAGGGCGCTCCGCATTGCAATACAGCGCACTGTCTGCCCGGCACACTGCTGCCTTAAAGGGGCAATGCACTCGCTCCGGCCCAGCTGCCTTAAAGGGGCAATGCGCTCGCTCCGGCCCAGCTGCCTTAAAGGGGCAATGCGCTCGCTCCGGCCCAGCTGCCTTAAAGGGGCAATGTATTCCCTCCGGCCTAGCTGCCTTAAAGGGGCAATGCGCTCGCTCCGGCCCAGCTGCCTTAAAGGGGCAATGCGCTCGCTCCGGCCCAGCTGCCTTAGAGGGGCAATGCACTCGCTCCGGCCCTGCTGTCTTAGAGGGGCAATGTACTCCCTCCGGCCCAGCTGTCTTAAAGGGGCAATGTACTCGCTCCAGCTCCGCTGCCTTGAGGGGGCAATGCACTCCAACCCAGCTGTCTTAAAGGGGCAATGCACGCCAGCCCAGCTATCTTAAAAGGGGAAATGCACTCGCTCCAGCCCAGCTGTCTTAAAGGGGCAATGCACTCCAGCCCAGCTTTCTTAAAGGGGCAATGCACCCCCTCCAGCCCAGCTACCTTAAAGGGGTAATGCACTCCCTCCAGCCTAGCTCTTAAAGGGACAATGTACTCACTCCGGCCCAGCTGTTTTAAAGGGGCAATGCACTCCACCAACCCAGCTACCTTAAAGGGGCAATGAACTCACTCTAGCCCCGTTGCCCTTTTAAGGGGAAGTGCACACAGTCTATATTTATCCTGTATTGGTTTGATATTTACAATATTAGAGGAATCAATAGATATGGGAATAGGGCAGAAAAATACTATTGAGGTAAATCAGCCATCATTCATCATAAGATGATCGATTATAGATCAGTATTGAGGGCAGGCACAGTAGTGTAGCGGTTAGCATAACGCTATTACAGCGCCAGCGACCTGGGTTCAATTCCGGCCACTGTCTGTAAGGAGTTTGTACGTTCTCCCTGCGTCTGCGTGGGTTTCCTCCGGGTGCTCCGGTTTCCTCCCACATTCCAAAGACGTACAGGTTAGGAAGTTGTGGGCATGCTATGTTGGCGCCGGAAGTGTGGCGACACTTGCGGGCTGCCCCCAGAACACTCTACGCGAAGATGCATTTCACTGTGTGTTTCGATGTACCTGTGGTTAATAAAGAAATCTCATCTCATCTCATCTCATCTCATCTCATCTCATCTAAATGGCTTACTCCTGCTCCTATTTCTTACATTCCCATGAAGGGTAATGAACTTTGTCCCAGGTGCCCAAAGGGGCAATGCATACACTCTGGTCTGGTTACTGTAAGGGAGCAATGCACAGACTGAAAGTGCCCAACTGATCCAAGAAGGACAGTACAAATAGCCTCTGCTTTGGCTAGCTTACAGGGTGAATGTACTCACTCCCTGGCCCAGCTACCACAGAGAGACAATGCACTCACTCTCCCCACCCCGTTGTCTTAAGGTGGCAATGCACAAGCTCTACACCCTCTGCTGTCTTAAAAGGGCAATACACTCACTCTGCCTGAGCTGCTTAAAAATTGATACACATTACTTATACATCCCAGATATCTTAAAAGGGTAATGCATACACTGTATGCCCAAACGGCCTTAAAGGAGCAATGCACACCCACTATAGTCCCCAGCTGTAGCCACTGCCCAATCAAAGACCCCACCCACCTGGGACATTCTGTCTTCTCCCCTCTTCCACTGGGTAGAAGATACAGGAGCCTGAGGGCACGTACCACCAGACTTAAGGACAGCTTCTACCCCACTGTGGTAAGACTATTGATTATACAATGAGATGGACTCTGACCTCACGATCTACCTTGTTGTGACCTTGCACCTTATTGTATTGCACCTTCTCTGTAGCTGTGACACTTTACTCTGTACTGTTATTGTTTTTACCTGTACTACCTCAATGCACTCTGTACTAACTAAATGTAACTGCATTGTGTAATGAAATGACCTGTACGATCAGTATGCAAGACAAGTTTTTCACTGTACCTCGGTACAAGTGACAATAATAAACCAATACCAATACCATAAACGGATGCTCTGTCCCAAAATGGAAATGTACTTCCTCATGCTACAGCTGCCTTAAAGGGGCAATGCACTCACTGAGCAGTACCTAGCTGCCTGAAGGAGAGAATACTTTCTACCCCAGGAATGTTGAAGGGGGAATATATTTAGTCTCCAATCCAGCAGTTTTAAAGTGACATTGCATACATTCATTACCACCCCACCAGCTGCTCTAAAGCAACATTACACCCTACGTCCAGCCATAAAGCTGCAACATGCCCACTTCCCTGGGGCCAGCTTTCTTAAAGGGGCAGAGCAGTGCACTCATTCCTTGCCCCAGCTGTTTAAAAAGGACAACCTGCTCCCTCCAAATACCCAGCAGTCTTAAAGGGAAAATGTACCCATTCTCTCTCTCTCTCTCTCTCTCTCTCTCTCTCTCTCTCTCTCTCTCCCCCTCCCTCTCCCTCTCTCCCTCTCCCTCTCCCTCTCTCCCTCTCCCTCTCTCCCTCTCCCTCTCTCCCTCTCTCCCTCTCTCCCTCTCCCTCTCCCTCCTTACCCCACAACCTCCTCCCTCCCACAGCACCAAGGCAGTTTAAAACATTAATGAACACATACTTTTATGCATCCTTCAAACTGGCATAAAATTGAGACATTGGTAAGTCACTGACCAAATGCATGTGGTAAAAGTCTGGGTGATCTCCAAAGCAGATTGCATAGAAAGCCAAGCACCTGAGTGGAGAGCAGACACCAGACACCTCAAATGGAGCAACACACAAGATGCTGAAGAACTCAGCAGGTCAGGCAGCATCTGCAGAGGGAAATGGACAGACGACGTTTCAGGTCGAGACTCTTCATCTGGACTGGAAAGATAGAGGGGAGAGAGCCAGAATAAAAAGTGAGGGAAGGGGAGGAGCAAGAGCTGGCAGGTGATAGGTGGATCCAGGTGGGAGGGGGATGTTAGGCAGGGTGGGGGTGGAGGCAATTTTTTTTTATCTCAGAGGGTAGTGAGTCTTTGGAACTCTCTTCCTCAAAGAGGTGATGTTGCAGCTCTATGGAACTGGTTAGACGACACTTGGGAGTATTATGTTCAGTTCTGGTTGCCTCATTATAGAAAGGATGTGGAAGCTTTAGGGAGGGTGCAGAGGAGATTTACCAGGATGCTGCCTGGATTGGAGAGCATGTCTTATGAGGATAGGTTGAGTGAGCTCGGGCTTTTCTCTTTGGAGAGAAGGAGGATGAGAGGAGACTTGATAGAGGTGTACAAGATGATGAGGCATAGATCGAGTGGACAGTCAGAGGGCGAAAATGGCTAACACGAGGGGACATAATTTTAAGGTGATTGGAGGAAGGTTTAAGGGGGATGTCAGGGGTAAGTTTTTTACACAGAGAGTGGTGGGTGCGTGGAACGCACTGCCGGCAGAGGTTGTGGGGGCAGGTACATTAGGGACATTTAAGAGACTCTTAAATAGACACATGAATGATAGAAAAATAGGGGGCTCTGTGGGAGGGAAGGGTTAGAGAGAGCAGGATAAAATGTCAGCACAACATTGTGGGCCGGCGGGCCTGTACTCTGCTATAGTGTTCTATGTTCTATGTTCTAAAGGGCGGTGGAAGCAGAGTGTCCGAATGTTTTGAAAGAGGTGAATGGATTATTGATAAGCAAAAGGGTGAAAGGTTACTGGGAATAAGCAGGAATGCCGTGTTGAGTTCACCCATGTTCTTTCCTAAAGGTGGAGGAGGCTCCAAATGACCTACACACACAAAAAGTGCTGGAGGAACACAGCAGGTCAGGCAGCATCTACGGAGGGAAATAAACAGTCGATGTTTCGGGTCGAGACCCTTCATCAGGACTGCTTCATCCCCAGCTTCAGGATCCCAGTCCTGATGAAGGGTCTCGACCCGAAACGTCGACTGTTTATTTCCCTCCACGGATGCTGCCTGACCCGCTGAGTTCCTCCAGCACTTTGTGGGTGTTGCTCCAGATCCCAGCATCTGCAGAATCTCTTGTGTCTCCAAGTGACCCACTTCTGCTCCTAAACCTCAGCAGCTATGAGGGCCCAAGGGAGGAAGTCTGGGAAGGATCACAGAAAAGGGAATACTTGCTTGACCAAGGGAGCTGTGTCAATGTAATTCCACTTTCACTTGGTCCTGCCAACAACCCCACAGAATTCCAAATCACATCGCGTCCCTTATTTATCTAATTTTGTACTTCACACTACCAAAACTGAATGTTCTGTCGTCGTGACTGTCATTTGATGCTGACCTTCAGTATTTATTTGCTGTTCCATATTTTTCCAGTGTAAACATTCTTTTGGAAGTTTTTTTTAAAGGAGTGATACGCCACCTCTTTGCCCCTTAAAGCCCAGGTAAACTGTGTGTTCATTTTCTGGGTATGAGTGGGCAGAATCAGAACATCTGTCTTCCTTGGTAACTACCACCCCAGTAGATGGGCCGAAGGGCCTGTTTCTGTGCTGTAGTACTCTATGACTACATGAAATTCAAAGGAACTGCAGACACTAGAAAACTGAAGTAAAAGCAGAAAATGCTGGAAATATTCAGCAGATCAGGCAGCATCTGTGGTGGGGGTAACAGGTTTAATGTTTCAGGTTAAAGATCCCCTGTAAGAACTGGGAAAGGTTGATACAAAGTTTGCGTCACACTGCACAGAAGGTGGGAAAGGGCTGGATAGGACAGAAGGAACATCTCTGGGAGGTTGGGGCCAGGGTGGATGCGTGGATGGGCAGATATTGGGGCAGTTAGAGGGTGACAAAAAGCAGGAGGTTTCGCAAGCCGCAGGTCAGGGTGCGCGAACGGAGAGGGAAAAAGTAATTGCATCCGGTGCTCCCGGCGTGGCCTCCTGTACATCGGTGAGACCCGACGCAGATTGGGTGACCGCTTCGTCGAGCACCTTCGCTCCGTCCACTGCAACAGCCAAGATCTCCCGGTGGCCGCCCACTTCAATTCCACATCCCACTCCCATACTGACATGTCTATCCACGGCCTCCTGTACTGCCACGTTGCGGCCAGACGCAGGTTGGAGGAACAACACCTCATATTCCGCCTTGGGAGTCTCCAACCTGACGGCCTCAACATCGGTTTCTCCAATTTATGGTAACCCCACCCCTTCTTTTTCTCCCCCCCCCCCAACTCCTTTGTCTTCCCTTATTCCTGTGGCTCCCTTCCCCCACCTTGATGACCTGCCCATCTCCTCTCCTACACTCCCTCATCCTTTATTCCATGGTCCACTGCCCTGTCCTACTGGATTCCTTCTTCTTCAGCCCTTGGCCTCTTCTACCCATCACCTCTCAGCTTCTTACGTCTTCTCCCCCTCCCCCACCCACCTACCTTCCCCCTCTCACCTGGACTCACCTCCCCCTCCCCTCACCTTCTCATTCGGGCTTCTGCCCTCTTCCTTTCCAGTCCTGATGAAGGGGCTCGGCCCAAAACGTCGACTGTTTATTTCCCTCCATGGATGCTGCCTGACCCGTTGAGTTCCTCCAGCACTTTTTGTGTGTTGGTCCAGATTCCAGCCTCTGCAGAATTTCTTGTGAAACCAATTTCAGGGGCATTTGGCTTCCTATAACTTCTGATATAGACAGAGGAAGAGAGTTATTGGAAGTTGGTGAATTCAGTATTGAGGCTGGAAGACTGCAACATGCCCAGACAGAAGATGAGGTGTTGTTCCTCAACTTTGCGTTGGATCTCACTGCAACAGTACAGGAGGTCATAGAGTGAGATTAGGATGGAGAATTGTGGCAGACATCTGTAATTTCAGGGCTACTCCTGAGGAATGAACACACGTGCTCTGCACCCGATCTGTGTTTGGTTTCTCCAGTGTAGAGGAGGCCACATTGTGTGCACAGAATACAGGACACTAGATTGGCAGAAGTGCAGAGATACTCACTCATTGTCACTGTCAACTGCTGTGAGTGTGCGAGGGACAGTCGAACGGACGCCAATAATTTTAATTGAGGAAGGGTCTCAGCCCAAAACATCGACCATTCGTTTCCCTCCAATAGATACTGCCTGACCTGCTGAGCTCCTCCAGCATTTTGTGTGTGGTGCTCCAGATCTCGACCATCTGCAGTCTCTTGTGGCACCAAGGTGGTCTCCTCCAGTAATTAATTTGTCTTCCAGATATTGTCTTGGTGGGCACCATAGTCAGCATGGACGAGTTGGGCCGAAGGGTCTGTTTCCATTCTGTATTAATCTATGACTCTGTTGCCAAAGGTCCCAAAATTTCCAGCAAAAGTTTGGTGATGGGTATAGAGAGAGAGGCAGAGGGGTTCACACAGAGAGGAATATCAGAGGGCTGAGAGCAGTTTACACAGGTAGGAAAGTGAGCTCATGTACAGACCGGATAACATGGATAACATTTTAAACCCAAGGTGCTGCCTATTTGGGTGACAACTCGCGTCAATGAGCACAATGTGCAATTGACAAACTGGATTCAGGTCTGCCAACACTCACTGCCAAGAGAGGAAAGAAGGGAAATTATTATCATTTCAGCTCTGAGATTAAATTCTCTCCCCACACGGGGCACTGAGGGCTTGTTGGCCTTTGTGACTCTGACAGGTTTTAAGGTTCCTCAGTAAAATAAGTTTGGACAGTTTCGCTCCAGTCCCCAGTGGACACAGTTCCACAACATGGTTCTAATCTTCAGTTAAGTGCCATTAAAGTTCTCATGCTGCTCAGGAAGACGGGAGCATTGGATCCACTGCTGTGTCAGACGGGGCTCAGAAACACACAGGTAAGGTGTACAAAATCATGAGGAGGACAGAGAGGGTGAATTTACACAGCTTTTTCCCCAGAGTTGGGGAATCAAGAACTAGTGGACACAGGTTTAAGGTGAGAGGAGGGAGATTTAATAGGAACCCGAGGGGCAATTTTTTTATCCAGAGGGTGGTCAGTATATGGAACGAGCTGCCAGAGGAAGTGGTTGAGGCAGGTACTTTAACAACATTTAAAAGACACTTGGACAGGTACATGGATAGGACAGGTTCAGAGAGATACGGGCCAAACACATGCAAATAGGGGTGGCTTAGATGGGAATATTGGTCAGCATGGACTAGATGGGCCAAAGGGTCTGTTTTGCTGCTCTGTGACTCTATGACTCCAATGTCTGGTTAAGCCCCAACATGCTTGCTTTATGAAAATCTGGATCCTATAGAATCATAGAATGAATTAAGAGGCCATTCAGCCCATCAAGTCCATCCTCTCACTCACATTTCCCAGCTCTGTCGCTATAACCCTGCAAATTATCTATTGTCAAGTTCTTACATAACACAGAGTACAGCACCGGTACAGGCCCTTCGGCCCACGATGTCTGTGCCAACCAATGATGCCAGATTAAATCAATCCCTTCTGCCTGCACATGGCCCACATCCCTCCATTCCCTTCCTGTTCATACACCTGTCGAAAAGCCTCTGGAACACCTTTATCATGTCTGCTTCCACCAACACCCCTGGCAGCCCATTCCAGGCACCCACCGCTCTCTGTGCGAAAAATTTACCTCAGACATGGAGTCACACAGCACAGAAACAGTCCCTTTGGCCCAACTCATCCATGCCGACTGTGTTGCCCAGTGAACTAGTCCCATCTAGAACATAGAACATAGAAAAACTACAGCGCAATTCAGGCCCTTCAGCCCACAAAGCTGTGCCGAACATGTCCCTACCCTAAAAATTACTAGGCTTACCCATAGCCCTCTATTTTTCTCAGCTCCATGTACCTATCCAAAAGTCTCTTAAAAGACCCCATCGTATCCGCCTCCACCACCGTTGCCGGCAGCCCATTCCACACACTCACCACTCTCTGAGTAAAAAACTTACCCCTGACATCTCCTCTATACCTACTCCCCAGCACCTTAAACCTATGTCCTCCTGTGGCCACCATTTCCGCCCTTGGGAAAAGCCTCTGACTATCTACCCAATCAATACCTCTCATCATCTTATATACCTCCATCAGGTTCCCCCCTCATCCTCCGTCACTCCAAGGAGAAAAGGCTGAGTTCCCTCAACCTGCTTTCATAAGGCATGCTCCGCATTCCAGGCAGCACCCTTTCTGTGGCTTCCACATCCTTCCTGTAGTGAGGTGACCAGAACTGCCCACGTTTGGCCCATAGCCCTCTAAACCTCTCCTCTCCATGTACTTATCCAGACAGCTTTTAAACATTGCTAGTGTGCCTGCCTCAACCACTATTTCTGGCAGCTCATTGCAAATACACACCACCCTTTGTGTGAAGAAGCTGCCCCTGATGTCCCTTTTAAATCTCTCGCCTCTGACCTTAACCTATGCCCTCTTGTTCTTAGCACCCCCCCCCCTCCCTGGGAAAAAGACTGTGTGCTTTCACCCTGTCTATGCCCCTCATGATCTTATACACCTCTATCAGGTCACCCCTCAATCTCCTACGTCCCAGGGAATAAAGTCCCAGTCTACGTGACCTCTCCTTGTAACTCAGGCCCCCAAGGACCAGGCGACATCCTGGTAAATCTTTTCTTCATTAATAACACCTTTCCTAATAGAGTGACCAAAACTGCACACAGTAGTCCAAGTGAGGCCTCACCAATGTCTTACATCTACTTTAAACTCTCCCCCTCTCACCTTAAAGCTCTGCCCTCTAGTATTTGACCACACTGGCAAAATGTCTCCGACTATCTACTCTATCTGTGCCTCTCATAATTTTCTAAATTTCTTATCATATTCCCTTATGAAAACCCTGAACAACTATTTCCACAAGGAAATGAATTCCAGATCAAAGGAAAAGAGTTTTATCTCACATCCCTTATGAATCTTGGGTTCCAAAATTTAAATCTGTATCATTTAGTCCTTGAACCATCTGATAAAAGGAATAGGTTCTCCCTACATATCCTCCCTATACCTGGGTCGACTTTCTTTGGTCCCAGTTTATTGAGGATGTCATGTTATTGGTGGAGAGGAGTTCTGATGGAAACGGTGCCAGCGAGAACTTGCCTGCTCTTCTTCAGCATGGAAGTGTGACTCTAAACCTGTCTTGTATCTCCAGACCAACATTCGCACCCTCAGGATCCATCACAGCACCACAGGTAATTGGCAAGAGTGGATAGTATCCATCACCACCCAGGACATGCCCTCTTCACATTACTACCATCGGGGAGGAGGTACAGGAGCCTGAACACCCACACTCAACATTTCAGGAACTTCTTCTCGGCTCGAAGCGTCAGCTGTTCATTTCCCTCCATGGATGCGGCCTGACCTGCTGAGTTCCTCCAGCATTTTGTGTCTGTTGCTCCAGATTCCAGCATCTGCAGAATCTCTTGTGGTTTCTTCCCCTCTGCCATCAGATTTCTACATGGTCCATGAACCCATGAACACCACCTCATTATTCCTCTTTTGCACTATTTATTTATTTTTGTAACTGGAAGTAATTTTTATGTCTTTATGTCTTGCACTGTATTCCTGCCGCAAAACAACAAATTTCACGACATATGTCAGTGATAATAAACCTGATTCTGATTCTGCGAGCTACCCAGTGTTATTTTCTTCCAGAGTCGTGGAGGTGTACAGCCCAGAAATGGGCCCACCAGCTCAAACTGGCTCTGATTCAGGGAAAAGTGCAGAGGGGTAGGGATGGGAATGTTGAGTTCCAATTACCCTTCTACGCATTAGCACTGTTGTGGTTAAGTAACTGATGAGTACCCCAAAGCCACAGATGATCGATGGAGAGACATGAGATCAAATGTTTTACCTTGTACTACCTCAATGCACTGTTATAATGAACGGTATGCAAGACAAGTTTTTCACTGTATCTCAAACTAGGGCTTTTCTCTTTGGAGCAGCACAGGATGAGAGGCGACTTGATAGAGATAGGATTATGAGGGGCATAGATAGAGTGGACAGCCAGCATCTTATTCCCAGGGTGGCAATGGCCAATACCAGAGGACATCCATTTAAGGTCAGAGGGGGAAAGTTTAGGGGGGATGTCAGAGGTAGGTTTTATACACAGAGAGTGGTGGGTGCCTGGAACGCACTGCTGGGGGTGGTGGTAGAGGCTGATACAATAGGGACATTTAAAGGCTCTTCGATAGGCACATGGATGTAAGAAAAATGGAGGGTTCTGGACTGTGTCGGAGGGAAGGGTTAGATTGATCAGGAAGTAGGCCGAAGGGCCTGTACTGTGGGCCGAAGGGCCTGTACTGTGGGCTGAAGGGCCTGTACCATGGGCTGAAGGGCCTGTACTGTGCTGTAGTGTTCTATGTTCTATGACAATAATAAACGAATTTACCAATTTTAAATAAATCTGGAATTAACAAGTTAAGATTGATAAGACTGACCATGTAACACACTCCTTCCACAACTGTTCCCCCCTGCCCTCCCCACCTCCCTTATTTGGTTCCATGTTCCACCTTCCTCTCCCATCAGATCCCACCATCTGCAGCCCTCTGTCACCTCCACCTATCACCTCCCAGCCTCTGTCACTATCTCCACCCTTCCCTCCTCTGTGTCTACCATCCCCCCCCCCTCACCTGGATCCACCGATCGCCTGCCGGCTCTTGCTCCGTCCCTTCCCACCTCTTCATACCGGCTACCTCCCCTCTATCTCTCAGACCAGATGAAGGGTCTCAACCCGAAACGTTGCCTGTCCATTTCCCACCAAGTTCCTCCTGCGGGTAGTTTTTAGCTCCAGATTCCAGCATCTGCAGTCTCTTGTGTCTCTGCGTGACCGTAAAACGGTAGGAATGCTGGAAAGGAAATGCATCTGATTTATTAATACCACTTGGGGAAAGAAATCAGATACCCTTACCCTGTTGGGCTGATATGTAACTCCAGACTGACCCTCTGGAATGGCTCAATAAGCCACTCAGTTGGAGAGGGACAATAAATGCCAGCTTTTGTGCAATGTCCACAGTCTGTGAATGAATAAATAAAGCATGCAAGTCTCCCTCCCACCCCAGTGCGTCTGAAGTATAATCATCATCTCCCAGGCAGCAGACATCAGCTAAGACTGGTGCAGCAAGATTCTGTCAACAATCAGTAAATGATTGGCCAAATAAGCTGGGCTTGTGTTGAAGACACTATAATTAAGTACAATAATAGAATTTCTATATTAAATACAGCCTTCCTTTCATTCAGGCATCATAACCTGTGCAATCTACTGAGACACAGCTGAAGCACTGGAATGCCTGAGGGATTGCTTTAAGGAGATCTTAAATAGAGGCACTATGTAAATGCACTTTTGTTGTTGGCTGCTTAGGTCAGGTAATACAGCAGTGTCAGTGAAATTCTGGGACATCTTGATTCAAGACCCCTGAGCCATAGATCTTAACTTATCTTAGGATGATACCTGGCGCACACTGTCCAAACACAACCATGAGGCACACTTTTGGACAACATATCTTCTTGAAACTGCGCTCCCCCACTGAACAAAGGGACTGTCAGTGGGGAACAGATGTTGAGAGCCCCCTTTATGTGAGATTATCACCATCAATGTATCCCCACATTACTTCATGGCACAGAAGGAGGTTGTTTGGCCCATCATGTCAATGCTGGGTCAAAGCGCAACCATAGAAAGCATCCTATCCAGATGCATCACAGCTTGATATGGCAGCTGCTCTGCCCAGGACC
The DNA here is from genome assembly GCF_009764475.1 of Pristis pectinata. NCBI lineage: Eukaryota > Metazoa > Chordata > Chondrichthyes > Rhinopristiformes > Pristidae > Pristis > Pristis pectinata. Next base: position 5,155,157 of record NC_067410.1, on the reverse strand, counting down.
ACAAGAAACTGCAGAGTTCTGGACACAGCCCAGCACATCACAGAAACCAGCCTCCCCTCCATGGACTCTGCCTACACTTCTCACTGCCTCAGTAAAGCAGCCAACATAATCAAAGACCCCACTCACCCCGGACATTCTCTCTTCTCCCCCCTCCCATCGAGCAGAAGTTACAAAAGCCTGAAAGCACGTATCACCAGGTTCAAGGACAGCTTCCATCCCACTGTTATAAGACTATTGAACAGTCCCCTGGTATAATAAAATGGACTCTTGACCTCACAATCTACCTCGTTATGACCTTGCACCTTATTGTCTGCCTGCACTGCACTTCCTCTGTCACTGTAACACTTTATTCGGCATTCTGTTATTTCTTTTCCCTCGTACTACCTCAATGCACTGTTGTGATGAAATGATCTGTGTGGATGGCATGCGAAACAAAGTTTTCACTGTACCTCGGTACATGTGACAATAATAAACCAATTTACCAAACCCATTCCCCATTAATTTTCTCTTTATCCTATTCTCCCCACATTCTCATCAACTCGCCACAGATTCTTCTGCCCACCCACACACCAGGGGAAATTTACAGTGGCCAATTAACCTACCAACCCACATGTGTTTGGGAAATGGGAGGAAATCGGAGGAAACAGTGCTGTCTGTGCGGAGTTTTCACGATCTCACAGGGAGAACGTGAAAACTCCACACAGACAGCAGTGGGATTGAATGGGAGCTGCCACAGCTGTGATGGCACTGCACAGTCTGATCACATAAGTGCAAGGGGTAGTTATTTGCTACCCAGGTACCCACCAGAGTCTTTTATTAGAAGTGTCAGGAACAGGGTCAGAATCCATACCAAAAGTATTCACAGGAGAATCTCACAGACTCCACTGATCAAACGCACATTCTGAGTAAACCATCAAAGACATCTTCAAAAGGCGGTGCCTCAAGAAGGCGGCATCCATCATTAAGGACCCTCACCACTCGGGATATGCCCACTTCACATTACTACCTTTGGGGAGGAGGTACAGGAGCCTGAAGACCCACACTCAATGATTCAGTAACAGCTTCTTCCCCTCCACCATCAGGTTTCTGCATGGTCCATGAACCCATCAACACTACCTCGTTATTCCTCTTTTGCACTATTTATTTATTTTTGTAACACAGTAATTTTTATGTCTTTATGTCTTGCACTGTACTGCTGCCACAAAATAACAAATTTCACGACATACGTCAGTGATAATAAACCCGATTCTGATTCTGATCCAAAGAGCTCAGCATCTGTACAAACAGTCAGCAAATAAAAGATCGACTGTGTTAGTAACATTCAATATTGGTCAGCAGAAAGGCTCAGACCTCCATCATCAAAGATCCCCACTATCCGGGTCATGCCATCTTCTCGCAGCTACCATCAGGCAGGAGGTACAGAAGCCTGAAGTCCCACACCACCTGGTTCAAGAACAGTTACTTCCCTTCAACCATTTGGTTCTTGAACCAACTGGCAAAACCTTAGTCACTACAGTTTAGCAACATTATGTCCACTTTGACTACTTTGCACTAAAATAGACTTTATTTTTTTGTTCTCTAATTGTGTTCTTTCTTGTAAAAGTTGTGTATGATTTATGCTTAATCTATATTTTTCTTGTGAATGCTACTTTCCTGATGCTATGTGCCTGTGATGCTGCTGCAAGTAAGTTTTTCATTGCACCTGTGCACACATGGACTTGTGCATCTGACAATAAACTCAACTTTGATTTTGACTTTGTCCTCCACTCACTTTGGAAATTCACTCAATGTGGAAATTCTTTCTTGGTTTTCTGCGTCAAGTAGCATCTGTGGAGGCAAAGAGATGGTGGACTTTTCAGGTCGAGACCCTGCAAGGTCTTGAACTGAACATCCACCATCCCTCTGCCTCCACAGATGCTGATTGACCTGCTGAGTTCTTCCAGCAGTTTGGTTTTTTTGCTCCAGATTCCAATATCTGCAGTCTCTTGTGTCACTTAATTTTCTGATTGGGCTGTTGGCTGGCTCCTTCCATGCTCCCACCTAGATTCTGGCACTCCCTTTTCTCCGAGTCAGGAAGTTGTGGGTTCGAATCCCATGCTGGAGACCTGATCCTGTCACTCCAGCAGGATAAATTGTGGGCACGACATTGTGGGCACAACGTTGTGGGCCAAAGGGCCTGTACTGTGCTGTAATGTTCTATATTCTATGTTCTATGACATAATTTTATACACCTGTGGATCTCTTCCCTGGATCATAATCCATAAAGACCTCCAGGTGACCTGTTCAGCATCATTTTGATATTTGCGGCAGCTCAAATCGTGTCTCATTCCTGCACTGCAATATCATTTTGTTGGGTTCTAAAGTCATAAAAGGCAATACATATGGCAATGCAATAAACCTGGGAGGCACAATGGAGCAGTGAGTAGAGCTACTGCCTCACAATGCCAGAGAGCCGAGTTCGATCCTGACCTCAGGCGCTGTCTGTGTGGAGTTTGCACTTTCTCCCTGTGACGGTGTGGGATTCCTCCCGGTGCTCTGGTTTCTTCCCACATCCCAAAGACGTGCGGGCTGGTAGGTTAATTGGCTGCTGTAAGTTGCCCCTCATGGCTGGGTGGGTGGTAGAGTCTGGGGGAATTCGATGGGACTGTGGGGAGAATAAAAAGTAAGAATAGTGTGAATGCGTCGGTATGGACTCAGTGGGCCGAAGGGTCTGTTTTCACAGTCTATCTCTCTATGGCTTTGACTGACAGCTAGAACTGGATAGATGGGTGTCCACACAAAGAGTGAGACGGGAATGATGCTTATTTTCCTACAAAGGACAGGATATGTTCCATGAAAACAGCAAAAATGCAGCAGAGAATTTTGTTCAACAGAGTTGGTTAAATGTTGTGATGTGGCTGACTCCCACGCACAGATAAAGGAATCAGAAATGTTTCAAAACATACAGAGGAGTTGGGCAACTGTGCTCAAAGCCTTCCTTACCTTCAGTATGTCCAACAGTGCTCCACAGGTGAAGGCCTGCTTCTACTCAGTCAGTGCCGTCTGAGTGTGATAATGGCATGATAGTGGTGGCCATTTTTGTACTAGGCCTTGTCTCACAAGCAGCAACAACTAAGATAACAACTTGCATTGATAAATCACCTGTCTCACCACAAAATTTAATGTGCTTCATAGGATGTCTGTAAAATTGCAGTTGATTCTGAGTCTTAAAGAGAGATTTTATATCTGGTGAACAAAGTTGTAGAGTTATACAATATCGAAACAGGCCCTTTGGTCCAACTCCACCATGCTGACCAAAATGCTTTCCTGAGCTAATCCCATTTGCTGGCGTTTGGCCCATTTTCCTCTAAACCTTTCCTATCCATGTACCTGTCCAAATGTCTTTTAAACGTTGTAATTGTATTCACCTCGACCCCTTCGTCCGAGTTGATCAAAGTGGAAGGATTCGCTTCGAGGTGGAGATGGAAAGGTTCAGGGAGAGAATTCCTGAACTTGGAGCCTTGGGACTTAGTCCACCAATGGAGAAGTAATGAAGGTTGGGAAGGATGATCAGGAGTCCAGAATTGGAGAATCACATCCAGACAGAGCAATAAGAATTGATTACAGAGGTAGGTGAGGGGGCTTGCTGTGAACGAATACATAAAACAATTATAGAGCTGTTATCGAGGCAGAAAGAAAAGTTGTGTGATGCCTTCTGCAGTCAAACAGTCGACCTGAACTCCCTGACGTTCCGGCTGAGGGACTGTAATCTACATCCCACTGAGCCATGACTGACAGGGCCTCAGCTGTGCGCTTCGCTGTGGCAGTGGGCAGGGTGGAGCAGTTGTTGACTCTGAGGTCCACAGGGAATGACAGTAGACATACAATGCAGCAGGAATCTTCTCCTGGCCAGATTTAGGGAGACATTTTTACTTACCGCCAGCATTTCTATCTGATAGTAGAAACCAAGGAGCAAGATTTATAGAGAAACACCATTAGAGCTGCGTATTTAGCATTTTCATTCACTTGATAGTATTTTATAAGACTATAAAATAAAGTTCTGATTGTCAATTTAACACTGAACGGCAAAGGTCAGTGTGTGAGGCTATTGTTAGAATCGTAAGACGTGTTGCAGCATCATACAGATGTACTGTTGGAAGTATCCTGACTGGCTGCATCATGGTCTGGTACGGCAATTCGAATGCGCAGGAACGTAAGAAGCTACAGAGAGTAGTGGACTCTGCCCAATACATCACAGGCACATCCCTCCCCACCGTCGATAGATTCTACAGGAGGCGCTGCCTCAAGAAGGCAACATCTATCATCAAAGATCCCCACCACCCAGGCCATGCCATCTTCTCGCAGCTCCCATCGGGCAGGAGGTACAGAAGCCTGAAGTCCCACATCACCAGGTTCAAGAACAGCTAACTTTCCTTCAACCATTCGGTTCTTAAACCAACCTGCACAACCCTAATCACTACCTCAGTTTTGCAACGCTATGACCACTTTGATCACTTTGCATTACAATGGACTTCGCTTTTTTTTTGTTCTAATTGTGTTCTTTCTTGTAAAAATTTTGTATAATTTATGTTTAATTTCTGTTTTTCTTGTGAATGCTGCTTATCTGATGCTATGTGCCTGTGATGCTGCTGCAAGTAAGTTTTTCATTGCACCTGTGCACACACGGACTTGTGCACATGACAATAAACTCAACTCTGACTTGATGTTGATATTCCGTCAGCTTATTCTAGTGAATGGGCTTCATCACTGTGTTCGAGCCCCATGAGTACACAGTACACAGTAGATGAGGATGGTGTTCCACTGAAGGTATACTGCAGCGTCACCACAGCTGTCTAGTGCAGGGTTCAAGAGGCAGTAAAAGTCCCTGTCGCTTGCCTTCTGAGGAAAGGCATGGAGGAGCACTTGTGGAATTTGGGCAATAATTGCCGCCTAGTTGGCATTGCCACTGAGAAACAAGCTATACTGAACAACTCACTGCAGGAACAGAGCAGCTGGCCCACATCGGTAGTGTAGCGGTTAGCGTAACGCCATTACAGCACCAGCGACCTGGGTTCAATTCCGGCCGCTGTCTGTAAGGAGTTTGTACGTTCTCCCCGTGTCTGCGTGGGTTTCCTCCGGGTGCTCCGGTTTCCTCCCACATTCCAAAGACGTACGGGTTAGGAAGTTGCGGGCATGCTATGTTGGCGCCGGAAGGGTGGCGACACTTGCGGGCTGTCCCCAGAACACTCCACGCAAAAGATGTATTTCACCATGTGTTTCAATGGTACATGTGACTAATAAAGATATCTTATCTTGAATCCTGTCTGAACATTTCTCTCATTGTGGGATCTTGCTGTGCTCAAGTTGCTCCTGTATGTAATGGCCACTGCGTTTGACCTGTTGCCCCAGAGTACCTGAAGCTCCTTTGGAAAAGGTGGTGGATAAATACGAGTTCCTCCTTTCTTAGTTACTCAGTTCAATATGCAATCCCGTCCTGAGCACAAATGCATCAACCTTGTTTTTCTCTCCACAGACGCTGCCTGACCTGCTGAGCATTTCCTGCTTTTTCTGTTTTATTTTCAGATTTTCAGCATCTGCAGTGTTTTTGATTTTCAAGGATTGAACCTGTGCCTTTCTTGACTAATGTTAGTCCGACGTTTCCGAAAACTTTGGTGCCTCTGCTAAAGCCCCAAATGGGGCATTGTGGTGGTGCACTGGGTAAATTACGGGTCCAGGAATCCAGGAACCCAAACTCAAATCTCACTGTGGAGATTAAGTATAATTAACAATCTGGACTTTCTTTTAAGGAGGCGTTAGTAATGATGGCCACAAAGCTACTTAGGTGGTTGGAAAAACCCCTTAGTTCACTAATGCTGCTCTTGGGAGCAAATCTGCCACCATTATCCAGTCTGACCTACACAGGACTCCAGACCAACTAATGTGGTTCCCTCTGAAGTAGCCTACAAACCCACTCAGGGGCAATTAGTGATGGGTAATAAATGCTGGCGTTGCTAGCAATCCCAGATCCTAAAGAATGAATGTAGTTTTAAAAGGTTACCCCATCATGTCATATTAAGATAAGATGAGATAAGATATCTTTACTAGTCACATGTACATCGAAACACATAGTGACGTACATCTTTTGCCTAGAGTGTTCTGGGGGCAGCCCGCAAGTGTCACCACACTTCCGGTGCCAACATAGCACGCTCACAACTTCCTAACCCGTACGTCTTTGGAATATGGGAGGAAACCAGAGCACCCGGAGGAAACCCACGCAGACACGGGGAGAACGTACAAACTCCTTACAGACAGCAGCCGGAATTGAACCTGGGTCGCTGGCGCTTGCTCGACCAACTGAGTTCCTCCAGCAGTTTGCTTGTTGCTTCACTCGAGGGGAAACTGGGTGAACACTGCAGGGTGAAAAAACAGGTGAGGAGATGAACAGATATACCGGCTGCACTAAAGGTTAAAATCTACAGGAGCCTGGGGAGAACGGGTAGCAGAGCAACCTCTGGAGACCCACAGAGATTATCCAAGAGATGAAGAGATTGGAAGGATTGAGCAGGCAAAGTGTCTTCCTTCTTATTTAGAGATTCAGTGATGAGGGAAGTTTGGACATTATTTTGCTCTGGTATGGAAGATATATGAAGCACTGGGACAGTGTGGTTAATCTGTGACTGTTCACAGACTTGGTCCTGGTGCAACGTTGTACCCTGCCATGAAGCCATCCTCCCAATATCCCAACCAACTTATTGAACCCAACTCCACAGCACACTGACCTGTCGAAACCCCTCCCTCCAACATCTGCACTGAAACGTCTTCATCCAACTACCAACTCCGCTGAAACCCCTCCCTCCAACTCGTCACTCTGCTGAAACCCCTCCTCCAACTCGTCACTCTGCTGAAACCCCTCCCTCCAACTCATCACTCCGCTGAAACCCCTCCCTCCAACTCGTCACTCCACAGAAACCCCTCCCTCAACTCGTCACTCCACTGAAACCCCTCCCTCCAACTCGTCACTCTGCTGAAACCCCTCCCTCCAACTCATCACTCCGCTGAAACCCCTCCAACTCCTCAACTTCACTGAAACCCCTCCCTCCAACTTGTCACTCCGTTGAAACCCCTCCCTCCAACTCCACTGACACCCCTCCTTCCAGTTCCTCAGTTCTCCCACTGAAACCTTTGCCTCCAATGCCCCAATTCTCCATTGAAACACATCTCCCAACACCACAACCATATTGCAGCCCCTCCCTCCAAAACCCCAGCTCTCCCACTGAAACCCCTTCTTCCAACTTCCCAGTCCTCCGATGAATCCCACCCCTCCAACATGCCCCATACATGTTGAGATCGCTCTTTCTTGTACTTTGTTCCATGGAAATCCCTTTGCCTTTGGAACCTAACTCTCACGTGGAATCTTCTCCTTCATTTCTCTAACATGTCCAACGCTTTGTTAATGGTTTCCCTTCCAGCTTCCACTTCTACCTTCCAGTTAATTATTTGCCTGTCTTTCCCCTCTGTTCCCTTCTGCCTGAACTTCTCCCGGACAGTCCCTCGGGATTGAGGCTGACTTGCTTACACTCCAGTTCTGTGGGTTCGGAGGTGGCTGATGTGGGAACTCTAGGTTTTCTCCCACATCCCAAAGACAGATGGTAGGTTAGTGTGTTAATTTAGCCACTGTAAATTGCTCTTCACATGTAGAATCTAGGGGGAGGGATGATGAGAATGTGGAGAGAACAAAAAAGTAAGATTAATGTAGGATCAGTGGAAATGAGCAGATGATGTTTGCAGTTGGAATTGGAATTGGCTTAATGTTGTCATTTGTACTGAGGTACAGTGAAAAACTTGTCTTGCATACCGTTCATACAGGTCAGTTCATTACACAGTGCATTGAGGTAGTACAAGGGAAAACAATACAGAATGCAGAGTAAAGTGTCACAGCTACAGAGATAATAAGGTGCAAGGCCATAATGAGGTAGATTGTGAGGTCAAGAGTCCATCTTATCGTGCTAGGGAACCATTCAATAGTCTTATAGCAGCAGGACAGGAGCTGTCCTTGAGCCTGGTGGTACGTGCTTTCTGGATTTTGTATCTTCTGCCCCATGGGAGGGGGGAGAAGAGAGAATGTCTAGGGTGGGTGAGGTCTCTGATTATGTTGGCTGCTTTACCGAGGCAGTGGGAAGTGTAGACAGAGTCCATAGAGGGGAGGTTGGTTTCCCTGATGTGCTGAGCTGTGTCCACAACTCTCTGCAGTTTCTTGTGGTCACGGGCAGACCAGCTGCCACACCAAGCCGTGATGCATCTGGATAGGATGCTTTCTCTAGTGCATCGATAAAAGTTGGTGAGGGTCAAAAGGGACATGCCAAATTTCTTTAGCTGGTGAGCTTTCTTAGCTATGGCGTCTACATGATTGGCATGGAATCGATGGGCTGAAGGGTCTGTTTCCATGATGTATGACTCTCATACAGTAATCATGGTTCTGATATGTTGTGTCAGAGTCTTTCCAAGAGACACTTTCAAAGAATATGTGGGTTATATCTCAGAGTAAGGAGCATCAGTTGATACCAGTGGTTTTGTCTTGGAGAAAGGTAACTTATCCAGTGATTACCTGCTCTTCTAGATGATGCAACTGACAGACTGAGGCGCCAGATGTTTTAAAAATAGCCGATAATTGGATTTCCTAGTCCAAAAAATAGCTGTGAATTTTCATGCGTTGAGAAACATTCTATAAACACTGCTTACTGGATTATTATAGCAGGAGAAACAAAGGACAGCAGATGTTGGAATCTAGATGAAGAACATGAGGATGCTGGAGGAATTCAGCAGGCCAGGCAGCACCACAGAGCAGTCCTGTTCCGCCTGGATTTGGCATGTTCGTGACGTCCCTGGTGTAACTGGTCACTGGCAATATGAAGTGGGAGGGACCACTGGAGACCATTAGAATGGGAGGCAGCTATTCAGCCCCACTTGAGCCTATTCTGTCAGTAGTCTGATCATGTTGGAATTGGTAATTCATTTATTAATGTCACATGCACCGAGATACAGTGAAAAGCTTTGTTTACGTGCCATCCAGACAGATCATTCCATACATAAGTACATCGAGGTAGTACAAAGAAACAGAATGCAGAATATAGTGTTACAGTAATGGAGAGAGTGCAGTGCAGGTAGACAAATATGGTGCAAGGACCGTGACGAGGAAGAGTGGGAGATCAAGAGTTCATCTTTTAGCAGTGAGAGGTCTGTTAAAGAGTCTGATAAAAGTGAGATAGAGTGAGATAGAAGCTGTCCTTGATCCTGGTGGGACACACTCTCAAGCTTTTGTATCTTCTGCCCGATGGAAGAGGGGAGAAGAGAGAATGACCGGGGTGGGAGGGGTCCTTGATTATATTGGCTGCTTTCCCGAGGCAGCAGGAAGTGTAGACTGAGTCAACGGAGGGCACGCTGGTTAGTGTGGTGGACTGGGCTGCGTTCACAATTTCTTGTGTTCTTGGGCAGAGCAATTGCCAGTTGTTTGACCTGTGTATGGGTATCTCTATGTGTTCATCTTTGTGTGTGTGTGTGTGTGTGTGTGTGTGTGTGTGTGTGCGCGCGCACGCGCACGCGTTTGTTTGTCTGTCTGTAGCTAAGTTCCATTTACTTTCTACTCACACACACACACACACACGCACGCACGCACGCACGCACACACACACACACATCATCCAGGAGGGATCAAGCTGCAGACGTCCACATCTATTTTGTAAGAAAGTGTCTTCAGTAAATGAAGCACAAGGAAGGGGTGGGAGGAACTGGACACTGAGCCACCTGATTTTTTTAGGTGTGAAATAAATGAAATATGTGATCTATTTATATTTGATGAGTAAGTAAGTCATGTGGATTAAGGATGTGGTGATGTCATCATGATGTAAATACCACAATCCTTCCCTGCCCCCACCCTTGCTGTTGGACCAGAACAGAGCACACACCCTTGTGTTAAACAGTTCTTTTAGTCTTTTAGTATTCCCTGCCCTGCTAAAAGCCTGTCCTCAAATACATAACAAAGGGGGGCTTCAAGTGACCCAGCCCCAACTGAGGCCTGAACTGGATCTAATAGAAAATTGAACCCGGTGTCCTCTGGGCACCATGCCTCGGTCTGATTTACTTAAGCAGAGTAGGCCATCGGTGGAGGAGTCTCACGTGGGATTGGGCTGTATCCGGGCAGAGCTGGTGTTGTGGATCTTGTCGTGTGGTTTGGTCTGTGGTCCTTAAAAGGCCACTGAAAGCTTCTCATAAATGGGATTGGGGGAAAAGCAGGCTGCAGCTGATGGGAAGTCTCGCCTTGCACCACTTGACTGGCGTCTTTAATGAGGCTTGGCCAGTTATCCAGCAAGACACCCAGGCAGGGGAATTCATCTGAGGCTGGATTCCATGGGGAAGCTGAACTCATCCCAGTAACCCTATCTTGTCCATGGCCAAGAAAGCTCACCAGCGCCTCTACTTGCTCAGGAGGCTAAAGAAATTTGGCATGTCCCCTTTGACCCTCACCAATTTTTATCAATGCACCAGAGAAAACATCCTATCCGGATGCATCACAGCTTAGTATGGCAACTGCTCTGCCCCTGACCACAAGAAGCGGCAGACAGTTGTGGACACAGCTCAGCACATCACAGAAACCAGCCTCCCCTCCATGGACTCTGTCTACACTTCTCGCTGCCTCGGTAAAGCAGCCAATATAATCAAAGACCCCACCCATTCCGGACATTCTCACTTCTCCCCCATTCTATTGGGCAGAACATACAAAAGCCTGAAAGCAGGTACCACCAGGCTCAAGGACAGCTTCCATCCCGCTGTTACAAGACTATTGAACCTATTGACCTAGTATGATAAAGTGGACCCTTGACCTCACAATCTACCTCGTTATGGCCTTGCACCTTATTGTCTGCCTGCACTGCACTTTCTCTGTAACTGCAACACTTTATTCTGCATTCTGTTATTGTTTTCCCTTGTTACTACCTCAATGCACTGTTGTAATAAAATGATCTGTATGAATGGCATGCAAAACAAAGTTTTTCACTGTACCTCGGTACATGTGACAATGATAAACCAATTCCAATACCAAAGCACAGGCACTCACTGTTAAGACATGAGATGGAATGTGTCATTTTGGGCAAAGTTGTCCATGAGGTACTCAAATTTGTCTAAGAGATCAGCAAACAACAAAAGAAAAAGAAAACTTACATCTCTATAGCATCTTTGAAGCACTCAGGATGTCCCAGAAAACTTGGCAGCCAGTGAAGTTTTGTAGCTGTTGTAACGAGACAGGCCATTTCAGCAAGTGAAGGTCACACACCCTCTAAGCCATGCACCATGCTGACTTGGAAATATATCGCCGTTCCTTCACCGTCACTGGGTCAAGGTTCTGGAACTCTCTCCCTAACAGCAGTGAGGGTGTACCCACACCTCAAGGACTGCAGCAGTTCAAGAAGGCAGCTCACCACCACATTCTCAAGGGCAACTAGAGACAGGCAATTAAATACTGGCTCAGCCTGTGAAGCCCACATCCCTTGAATGAATAATAATAAAAAAAATAAGATAATAGGTCACCAGCTTTGAGGTGATTTTAATTGGGGGATGAATACAGGCCAGAATGAGGGACGAGTTTTAGAAATTGGACTATAGGATCTTTTAAATCAACCAAGGAGAGCAGACGAGGTACACACAAAATGCTGGAGGAACTCAACAGATCATGGAGGGAAATGGACAGGCGACGTTTCGGGTCAATGATGAGATAGCTTCATGTCCAAAAGGTGGTACCTCGGACAGTGCTGCCCTCCCTCAGTACAATACTGGGAATGCCAAACATTCCGGTTCTTATGGATTGACAAAGCTTCCAACCCAGAAGGGAACAATGCAACCCACTGAGACACAGACTCAAAGTGGCCAGAAAACTGAGAACAAATTTATATCCTGATTTATCTGTGGATTGTGAGCGGTGCTGACAAAACTGGTGCTCACTGCTTTCCCTGGGATCTCCACGGGAAGGTGATAGTTTGCGGCTTTCTGGAACTGCTATAGTCTGTGTGCAAAACTCTGCCTGAATATAAGATAAGCTTGTTTCCAACCCCCAACGCCCCTCTCTTTAAGACTTTATACATGGATACTGAAGAAGAAAATCTAACCCCATGGCTTACGGAGAGGAGGAGGAGAGAGTAAATGAGGAAAGAGTAAAAAACAATCCTCGGAAAAAAGTTAAAATGAGATTTACACAACGTGGGCACCACGCCGTGCTATCCTCCGAAAAACATGATTTGAAACTACAACAGACTCTGCCAACGTGTTGCCCTCGGCTGATAATGAGTTTCTAGCACATTCTTTTTTAGGGAGTTCTTTGTGAAGTAACTGGTACCTCATGAGTGAGCACTGTTGCCAGGAGAACAGCTTGGAGTGAAATTCTATCCGGACATAAGACTCAGAGCTGGTTTGATTGGGGTATCACACACAAAGTGCTGGAGGAACTTCAGCAGGTCAGGCAGCATCTATGGAGGGAAATGAACAGTCGATGTTTCGGGCCGAGATCCTTCGTCGGGACTGGGATGGGGTATCTTGGTAATTGGGGTATCTTGGTAATGTCACTGCCCCATAGCAACACTGCCTTTCATCCAAGAACTCCTGGTAGCCACTTCCCTCTGTCTGCTCTTTTCTCTCTCCTCCTGAACCAACTGGCCCCCATCACCCTATCTCTTTCCCCTCCCCCCTCCTTCCCCGTCTGCCCATCACCCACACACTCCTCTCACTGGATCCCCATACCCTACTGTTCCCATCCGCCCTCCCCACCTCTCTCATTTAGTCCCTCTTCACCGCGGTAGTGTAGCGGTTAGTGTAACGTTATTACAGCGCCAGCGACCCGGGTTCAATTCCGGCCGCTGTCTGTAAGGAGTTTGTACGTTCTCCCCGTGTCTGCGTGGGTTTCCTCTGGGTGCTCCGGTTTCCTCCCACATTCCAAAGACGTACGGGTTAGGAAGTTGTGGGCGTGCTATGTTGGCGCCAGAAACGTGGCAACACTTGCGGGCTGCCCCCAGAACACTCTACGCAAAAGATGCATTTCACTGTGTGTTTTGATGTACGTGTGACTAATAAAGGTATCTTATCTTATCTTATCAGAGTCATCTACAGCCCTTTGTCACCTCCACCTCTCACCTCCCAGCCTCATTCGCTATTTCCACTCCCCCTTCCTCCATCTGCCTATCACCCCTCCTCACCTGGATCCACCTACCACCTGCCAGCTCTTACCCCAACCCTCAACCCACCTCTTCATTCTGGCTATCCCACCTCTACGCTTCCAGCCCAGATGAAGGGTCTCGACCCAAAACATTGACTGTCCATTTCCCTCCACAGATGCTGCCTGCCCCGCTGAGTTCCTCCTTCTGTTTGTTGCTCCAGATCCCAGCATCTGGAGTCCCTTGTGTTTCCATTTGATAATGTTTTTGTGAAGTTGAGTTGGAGGTGAGGTGCTAGGTAACTACAATTTGTTGTTGTGGCCCCAGTTTCCTCCACAAAGTAAATAAATGTTCAGCAATGTAACGTCTCATCAAACCTCAAAGCGCTCTCCCGTGAGCTTCCCCCCTCTCCATCCCTGCCACGGTCCCGTCAGTCTCTTCACCAATTGCAGGGGCCAGCAGATGCACAGCAGGATCCCACGATGAACAGATAATCTGCTCCTGGGGATATTGACTGAAGGACAAATGCTGGCGAGAAGGCTGGAGAAATCCCACTCTTCATCCCAGTAATAACGCAGCAAGCACCTCAGGCCACACACTCTTGGTGTCACCTTGACTGTGGGAGTGGGATTCACCTGGTTCTCTGATGTCCTTCAAGGACCCAGACTCACCTGTGTGTAACTCCAGACCCCCGATATGCTTGACTCCTAGCTGCCACAGAGTTATGGGGCCATACAGCACAGAAACAGGCCCATTGGCCCAGCTCCTCCATGCTGACCAAGATGCCCATCTAAGCTAGTCCCATTTGCCTACATTTGGCCCATATCCCTTTAAAATCTGTTTGTACTTCTCGCTGCCTCGGTAAAGTAGCCAACATAATCAAAGACCCCATCCACCCCAGACATTCTCTCTTCTCCCCCCCTCCCATCAGGCAGAAGATACAAAAGCCTGAAAGCACGTACCACCAGGCTCAAGGACAGCTTCTACCCCGCTGTTATAAGACTGTTGAACCGTCCCCTGGTACAATAAGATGGACTCTTAACCTCACAATCTACCTCGTCATGACCTTGCACCTTATTGTCTGCCTACACTGCACTTTCTCTGTAACTGTTGCACTTTATTCTGCATTCTGTTATTGTTTTCCCTTGTACTACCTCAATGCACTGATGTGATGAAATGATCTGTATGGATGGCATGCAAAACAAAGTTTTCACTGTACCTCCGTACATGTGACAATAGTAAACCAATTTACCACTCTGTCAATTTATCGTTCCAATCCATGCAGTTGTCTAACGGTCTTTTAAATGTCATTATTGTACCTGCCTCAACCATTTCCTCTGGCAGCTCGTTCCACCTATGGACCACCCTCTGTGAAAAAGTTGCCCCTCAGGTCCCTTTTGAATCCTCTCTCACCTTAAACCTGTGCCCTCCAGTTTTTGATTCCCCTTCCCTGTGAGATGACCCAACAAGCCTCAGCTCAAGATGGGACAATAAATGCCAGCTCTACAAAGTGATGTCCACATCCCCTGAGCAAAACAGTGGGACTTGGTCAGTGCTGGTGTTTCGTTTGAGTTGACCATTAACTTTCCACATGCTTTTGTCTACTCCCAGTCAACTGACATTCAAAGGGCAATTTTCTGACTGCATTCTTGCCGCAAAGTCTCCACCGTCTATCATCTGTCAGAAATTTGGCAGGAAGTGAGAAGATCACCTCCCTGTGACCCCCCCCCCCCCCCCCCCCACTGTCTTTCTAGAGATAACACCCTTCCCGTATCAGTTCTGCTATGGGAAGGGTGTTATTGAACTGGAAAGGCTACAAAAAAGATTTACAAGGATGTTACTGGGACTGGTGGGCTTGAGTTATCATGGGAGGTTGAATAGGTTGGAGCATCACATACAAAATGCTGGAGGAACTTAGCAGGTCAGGCAATATCTATGGAGGGAAATAGAGTGTTGACGTTTCAGGCCGAGACCCTTCATTGGGACTGGAAGGGAAGAGGGCAGAAGCCAGTAAAAGGGGGAGGGGGAGGAGGAGGAGCAAAAGCTGGCAGGTGAAGGGTGAGTCCTGGTGAGAGGGGGAAGGTAGGTGGGTGTGGGAGCGGGGATGAAAGGGAGTGATGCAAGAAGCTGGGAAGTGATAGATGGGAAAGAGCTGAAGAAGAAGGAATCTGGTAGGAGAGGGCAGTAGACCATGGAATAACGGGAAGGAGGTGGGTAACCGGGGGGGTGGGGATGGGCAGGTCGTGAGGGCAGGGGAGGGGATAGAGAAGGGGTGAGCGGGCCACAGGAATGAGGGAAAATAAAGCGGGGGGAGAAAAGGGAAAACAGAGGGGAGAGGCTGGGATTTCTTTCTCTGGAGCGTAGGAGGCTGAGGGGTGAGCTTATAGAGGTTTATAAAATCATGAGGGAGATTTTATAGTTAAGGTGAATGGTCACAAGTCTTTTTCCCAGGGTAGAGGAGGACATAGGTTTAAAGTGAGGGGGGAAAGATTTAAAAGGGACGTGAGGGGCAACTTTTTCACATAGAGGGTGTGCTGCATATGGAACGAGCTGCCAGAGGAAGTAGAGACGGGTAAAATCACAATGCTTAAAAGACATTTGGACAGGCCCCTGGATAGCAAAGGTTTAGAGGGACATGCGTCAAACACAGGCAGATGGGACCAGCTCAGTTAGGCAACTTGGTCGGCATGGACAAGTTAGGCCGAAGGGCCTGTTTTCCATAACTCTATGACTATATGACCTGCTCTAAATCATTGCAATCATTGAAGTGGAGTAGTCTCTGCTGGAGTAGCTGCAGCAGCCAATTTATGCAAAGCAAACTATTTCACTGTTCCAGGGTCCCTGGTTCGATCCTGACCTCAGGTGCTGTCCATATGGATTTTCCACGTTCTCCCTGTGACCGCGTGGGTTTCCCCGGGTGCTCCAGTTTCCTCCCACATCCCAAAGACGTAGGTTAATTTGCCACTGGAAATTGCCCCTAATGTGTGGTAGAATTGGGGGGAGTTGACGGGAATGTGGGGAAGATAAAATTGGGATTGGCATTCGTTTATTATTGTCACTTGTACCAAGATACAGTGAAAAACTTGTCTTGCATACTGATCATACAGGTCAATTCATTACACAGTGCACTGAAGTAGTACAGGGTAAAAACAAATACAGAATACAGAGTAATACTTAGTGACACAGAATTTAAATTTAAAAGTGTAGAGCGATTATAGTAAAAGTAATGTGGATCTGCAGAGAGCAGCTTGCAACGAGTCACCACACTGGGATTAGTGTAGCATGCTTGATGCAATGGGATGCTTGATGGTCAATGTGGGCCAAAAGACCTGTTTCCATGCAGTGTGACTCTATGAGACTAAGGTCCCACAAACAGCAATGCAATAATAGTCAGTGATATTGATCAAGGGGTAAGTAATGAACAGGCAGCCAAGGAGATCTCTCCAAATTCAAGGTCACGTGTCTACCTTAGAGAGCTGATAAGATTCAGCTTAAGGTCCTTTGGGTAATGGTGCAGAGGGTATGGAGTGTGATGGTTGTCCACCAATACAACTTAGTGCCATCAGGAGTGGGCAAGAGGATGTTGCATGGTAGATATCGGGGAAATAAAAACGCAATAACGGAATTAGTGGCGTTAAGGATCCTCTGTAGAATAGGATTAAAGATTTATTCATGAAAGCATTTCAAAATTCTCTCTGGAACCCGAGCTTCTCTCATTTTTCATTATGATATTCAGTGTTTGTAATTTTAGAAATTCATTAAATTGTATAATCGAAAACGTACTTGTCTCCACATCATGGCAGTGCAGTTAGGTCAGAATCTGGCATTTAATTTGCCAAGTGCAGTGTGTGACACCTTGTACTGTTACATACTGGTTTAAGGGTTATATATAGGGTGAGCTGGGCGGGACAGGGGCATAACGGGTAAAGCCGCTGCCTCACAGATGCAGAGACCTGGGTTCGATCCAGATCTCGGGCGCTGTCTGTGTGGAGTTTGCACATTCTCCCTCTGACCCTGTGGGCTTCCACTGAGTGTTCCGGTTTCCTCCCCAATCCCAAAGGTTAGTTAACCACAGTAAGTGGCTGCTATTACATAGCTGAAGGGCAGAATCTGGGGGGAATGGAAGTGAGGGGAATGTGGGGAGAATAAAATAAGATTTAAGATAAGATATCTTTGTTAGTCACATGTACATCGAAACACGCAGTGAAATGCACTTTTTGGGCAGCCCGCAAGTGTCGCCACACTTCTGGCGCCAACATAGCATGCCCACAACTTCCTAACCTGTATGTTTTTGGAATGTGGGAGGAAACTGGAGCACCCGGAGGAAACCTACGCAGACACGGGGAGAACATACAAACTCCTTACAGACAGCAGCCGGAATTGAACCCGGGTCGCTGGCAGTGTAATAACGTTACACTAACTGTTACACTACCGTGCCTGTACTTGATGATCAGTATGGACCCAATGGGCTGAAGGTCCTGTTCTGTGCTGTATGACTCTATGACTCACTCAGCTATACTACTCAAAATTGTACTAACAAGGGAAAGTTGGATTTATCATTTCATTTAACATATAAAATGCTTCAAACAATTTGGCATTAAGCCACATCAGGAAATATTATTTGGCCAAAGAGGTTTTGAGGAGTGTTCTAAAGGCATAGAGACTAGAAAGGTTTAGTGGAGGAAGTTCCAGAGATTAGGACCCAGACAAATGAAGTTCAAGTTCAGGTTTATGAACCATAGAACAATAGAACCATAGAACCATACAGTACAAAACAGGCCCTTTGGCCCACCATGTTGTCCCGTCCATCAAACCACCCTCACACTATCTAACCCTTTCCTCCCGCATATCCCTCTATCTCACATTCCTCCATGTGCCTATCCAACAAACTCTTGAACCTGTCCAATGTATCTGCCTCCACCACCACCCCAGGCAGCGCATTCCATGCACCAACCACTCCCTGGGTGAAAAACCTCTCCCTGACATCTCCCCTGAACCTCCCACCCATAACCTTAAAGCCATGCCCCCTCGTCTTGAGCATTGGTGCCCTGGGAAGGAGGCACTGGCTGTCCACTCTATCTATTCCTCTCAATATTTTATATACCTCTACCATGTCTCCTCTCATCCTCCTCCTTTCCAGTGAATAAAGCTCTAGCACCTTAAGCCTCTCCTCATATTCCATACGCTCTAATCCAGGCAGCATCCTGGTAAATCTCCTCTGCATCCTCTCCAATGCCTCCACATCCTTCCTATAATGCAGCGACCAAAACTGAACACGGTACTCTAAGTGTGGTCTAACTAGAGTTTTGTAAAGCTGCATCATCACTTTGCGGCTCTTAAGCTCAATCCCATGATTTATGAAAGCTAACATCCCATAGGCCTTCTTAACTGCTCTTTCCACCTGTGAGGCAACTTTCAGTGAACTGTGAATATGAACCCCCAGATCCCTCTGCTCCTCTACACTGCCAAGTAGCTTGCCATTTATCCTGTACTCTGCCCTGGAGTTTGTCCTTCCAAAGTGTACCACCTCACACTTCTCCGGATTGAACTCCACCTGCCACTTGTCAGCCCAGCTCTGTATCCTATCAATATCCCTCTGTAAGTTCCGACAGCCCTCCACACTATCCACAACACCACTGATCTTAGTGTCGTCCGCAAACTTACTAACCCAGCCTTCCACCCCCTCATCTAAGTCATCTATAAATATTACAAAAAGTAGAGGTCTCAGAACCGATCCCTGTGGGACACCACTAGTCACTGCCTTCCAATCCGAGGGCACTCCTTCCACCACAACCCTCTGCTTTCTACAGGCAAGCCAATTCCTAATCCACACAGCCAAGCTTCCCTGGATCCCTTGGCCTCATGTGCATACATACCCAGGGTATAAATGCCATGAAGATTGGATTTTCACAGCAGCAGCACAGTACATAACAAGGCCACCAACTATGGAGCAAAGTGAAGGAGCACAGAGACCTCAGAGCATTGTAGGACAGTGGCAGGTTACAGACAGAGAGAAAAGTGAGGAGGGACTAAAATCTGCAAAGCTATTGGTCAATGGGCCCATGACTTGGGTGAAAGGTGATGGACAGACAATATGTAGCGAGGTGTCTCAAGGCACTGTATCTTTCTTTTGTGAAAATGTCTGATTATTAAATAAACTTTTAAACAACTCTAATAGAAAGAGATTTACTAATGGCATATGCATACCAAGTGTATCTGGCCTCTTTATGTACTCTGCCTTTCAGACCGTTCTGTGTCCTGGTCCCACTGACTTGAAGTATTTTCTCATCCTTTTTTTCTAGGCATTTCCAGCTTTTTCTGTTTTTATTTCAGGCTGAGAGGTTTCTTTCTCCACCCCCCACCCCCCCACCCCCGACCCGTTCTACAGCGTCATTGCTCTATTGTCTCAGAAATTGGACCATCCTGCATTTGTGACCTTTCCATAACTTGCTTATTTTTTATTGAGAAACTCAACACCAACCATAATGGAATCGATCAAACAGAGCACAGGAAGAACATGTTGTAATGGAAGCAGTTTTGCTCTCACAGACTCAGGGATGTAATTCATTGGCTGTGAACTACTTTGACACATCCTGAGGCACACAGGAGATGGTATTTAAAGGCAAGTGCTTTCTGTTATCATCGCTGCAGGGCATTCACTTCTCTTCTGTGAGGAGAAGGGTGGGGGGAAAGGAAATAGCAAGGGTCGTTCACAGGCCTGACATCTGGCTCCGCAAACTGCCACTCTATTCTGAGTTCAGTCACGGGAACACATTTCCAGGTGGACAGAAGGTATAATTCAAGGATGTGCTCAAAGAAGAATTGGAATATTCCCACTGACTCCGAGGATCTGTGGCTCCTGACCGCTCAAGTGGAGAAGGAATATACGGGATAGTATTGAGAATCTCAAAGCCTCACTCCAGGAGCCCAGAGACCCTAATAAGGAGTGCACTACCTCACAACATACCACCCACCCTATCAGTCACCTCCTACACCATCTGTGGAAGAGCCTGTGGGTCCCAAATTGACTGCATCAAATGCCTCAGGATCTACAATGGAGACGCAAGAGACTGCAGTTGCTGAAATCTGAAGCAACACACATTCTGCTGGAGGAACTCAGCAGGTCGAGCAGCATCTGTGGGGGGAAAGGAACTGCCAACATTTCGGATCCTGATGCAGGGTTTCGACCCGAATTGTCAATTCCTTTCCTCCCTCAGATGCCTCTTAACCCTCTGAGTTCCTCCGGAGTGGAAGCAAGTCTACCTTCTGGGAGAAGGTACAAGAGCTTAAATGCCCAGACGTCGAGACTTAATAAAGCTTCTTTCCCACTACTGTCAGACTTCTGAACCAATCACCTCTTTCACATCCCCTTCCAGGTGGTGGTGTCATGTTCTTGGACTCTTTACCTCTACTCCCTTGATTATTATGTTATAGTCACTTTAGCATTCCTTTTTGTACTACTTCAGTTTGCACGGCAACCTTTACACCATTCTGCTGTTTTGCGCATGTTGTTGTGTTTATCAGTGTATTTATTATTACCGCATTTACTCTGCGAGCTTTGCGTGAACAAGGAATTGCATTGCTCCCTGGTGTATATGACAATAAACTAATCTGAAACCTGTAATCATCCTCAGTCCTGAGAAAGGGAGACAGGTTAGAATGACGACCTTTGATCTGCTGAAGGTTCCAACATCCAGCCATTTGGTTGTACAGGTACCACTGTCACCACGATACCTCATCCAAATGGATCCTATTCACATGAACTCTGACCATTGCTTATTTTAATTTATTCACAAGGTAATTCTCCCTGAACTAAGTGGCTTGCTGGCCCATTGCAAAGAACAACTAAGAGTTCAGAGGCATTGGCCAGGAGTCACATATAGTCCAGAGTTGTAACGGACCGAGATTTCCTTCTCTGAAGGACATTAACAAATCAGGTGGATTTTATGCTAATTTGCTAGTTTTGTGGTCGCCATTACTGAGACCAAACTCTATTGTTGATGAATTAATTGAATTCCAGTTCCCCAGATGATGCAATGGGATTTCAATTAATTTCTCTGGATCATTAGTGTTGGTCTCTGGATTACTAACCCAGTGATCTAATCGCAATACCGCCAGATCTAGAAGTGTTAAACACACGTCATGATGCATGGAGCCGGCTTTATTTTCTTGAGTTTCAAATATTGAGGGGTAATTTAATTGAAGAGTTTGAACCATTTAAAGGTGTTGATACAGCAGCAGAGACAGAGAAGTCATTTCCTTTGGTGAAAGAGCCCAGATCAGAAGATGAATTGGTTTGGCACAACATTGTAGGCCAAAGGTCCTGTTCCTGTGCTGCACCGTTCTATGCTTTATTAAAACGTTAAAACTTTAAAAGCTTTATTTATACAGCACGGTAACAGGCCCTTCTGGCCCAACGAGTCCACACCGCCCATTTTAAACCCACGTTAACCTACCCGTATACCTTTGGAATGTGGGAGGAAACCGGAGCACCCAGAGGAAACCCACGCAGACACGGGGAGAACGTACAAACTCCTTACAGACAGCGACGGGAAACTGAATCCCAATCGCTGGCGCTGTGATAGCATCACGCTAACCACTACGCTACCGTGCCTGCCCCATGTCCTATGTAACTCAATGTGTCAGGCAGCAGCTGTGGAGGGAAGTGGACAGTCGACATTTCAGGTCGCGACCCTTCATCTGGACTGAAAGACAGAGGGGAGGGAGCCGGTGTAGAGAGGTGAGGGGAAGGGGTGGAGCAAGAGCTGGCAAGCGGTAGGTGGATCCAGGTGAGGAGGAGGTGATGGGCAGATGGGGGAGAGACAGCTGGGAGGTGACAGGTGGAGGTGACAAAGGGCTGAAGATGATGGAATCTAATAACAAAAGAATGTGGGGCATGGAACCAGCCTCCCCTCCATGGACTCTGTCTACACCTCTCGCTGCCTTGGTGAAGCAGCCAGCATAATCAAAGACCCCACCCACCCGGGTCATTCTCTCTTCTCCCCTCTCCCATCAGGCAGAAGATACAGGAGCCTGAGGGCACGTACCACCAGGCTCAAGGACAGCTTCTGTCTCATGGTGATAAGACTATTGAATGGTTCCCTTATACAATGAGATGGACTCTGACCTCATGATCTACCTTGGTGTGACCTTGCACCTTATTGCACTGCACTTTCTCCGTGGTTGTGACACGTTACTCTGTATTGTTATTGTTTTTACCTGTACTACCTCAATGCACTCTGTACTAACCCAATGTAACTGCACTGTGTAATGAATTGACCTGTACGATCAGTATGCAAGACAAGTTTTTCACTGTACCTCGGTACAAGTGACAATAATAAACCAATACCAATACCTGTGTGGGGATGACAGATGGAAGGACTTCTTTACTCAAAGGTTACTGTGAACTTAGAACTTTCTCCTGCTGAAGGGTTCTGACAGAAAAAAATTCAGACTGCAGTTGATGGATTTTTGTTGGGAGACGAGGGTATTGAGTAAGGGAGGAAAATGGGAGATAAGATAAAGATATCCTAATTCAGTGGTGTAACGGCTCTTCCTGTTCCTAACCTCTCCTAATTAAGGTCTCCACAAATGTCAGTCACCGGCAGGGCCTTCTTTTATCAGGCTGCGCCTCAGAAGTTTTACACAGAGCCTGTCACGGGCAGACTGAGCCTTGCTCGCATCAAAATGAAACTTCTGGTCCTTTGGCAGCCGAATGTCACAGCGATTTATGGCAGTGATTGAAGATGAAAGACCTCATTAACGCTTTGATGCTGCATGCGGCTGATTATTCATCCCACTAATCAAAGATTTCACAGCACAGCCTCTCGGCTATAAAGGAGTTAACACAAGGACACAGTGGCACAGCTGGTCGAGCCGCTGCCTCACAGCTCCAGAGACCCGGGTTCGATCCTGACCTTTGGCGTTGTCTGTGGGGAGTTTGCACGGTCTTCCTGTAAGCGCTCTGGTTCCTTCCCACTTCTAAATGTGTGGGCTGGTAGGTTAATTGGCTGCTGTAAATTGTCCCTTAGCGTGTGTGTGTGTGTGAGGGGTAGAATCCGGGAGGAGTTGATGAGAGTGTGGAATTAGTGTAGGTGAGTGGTTGACGGTCGATGCGGACTCAAGTGGGCCAAAGAGACAGTTTCAGTGTTGTACGACTCTAAAACAGGAGCGGCAGTCGGCGTCTGATCCTGCAGGCATCTTTGCCCTTCATCAGCATCATGGCTGACCTGATCTTGGCCTCACTCCGGTGTCCTTCCCATTCCCCATAACCCTAAGGTCACCCATGGACCAAAAACCTGCCTGGCTTGGCCTTTGATTCAACTCCCACAGTTCTGTCACTGAGGACCCTCACCACCTGGGATATGTCCTCTTCTCGTTACTGCCATTGGGGAGGAAGTACAGGAGCCTGAAGACCCACACTCAACGATTCAGGAACAGCTTCTTCCCCTCCGCCATCAGACTTCTGAACGGTCCATGAACCCATGGACACTACCTCATTATTCCTTTATTTTTGCACTATTTATTTATTTTGTAATTTACAGTGATTTTTATGCCTTTGCACTGTACTGCTGCCACAAATCAACAAATTACATGTCAAATAAGTCAGTCATAATAAACCTGACTCTGATGGGAGAGAATATTCACAACTCTTTGCCAGAAGAAGTTTTTCCTAACTTATATCTCAAATGGGCAACCCCTTTGTCCCAAAACCATACTCCTGGTTCCAGATTCCCCTTCGAGGAAAAACATCCTCTCAGCATCCCCCTCTGCCCTCTCAAGCCCCATCAGAATTTGAAATATTTCAATAAGATCACCTCTCACTTTCCTGAACTCCATTGCGGGGAGGGTCAACCTTTCCTGAAAAGTTAACCCTTTTATCCCAGGCATCCACCCAGCGAACATTCTCTGAACTGCTTCCAACATTCCTCCTTGAATGAGGAAACGAAAATTGTACACAATACTCCAGGTGTGGCCCCACCAATGTGTTGTACAGTTGAAACAAGACTTCCATACTTTCATGCTTTGTCACCTTGGCAATAAAGGTCAACATTCCATTGCCATTCCTCATTACTTGCTCTACCTGCTTCCTAACCTTCTGCATTTCATGGACAAAGATTCCTCTGCAAGTAACATTCTGTGGCCTCTCTCCATCTATAAACCGACCTGCTGAGTTCCTCCAGCCGTTGTTTTTTGATCCCAGCATCTTGTGTCTCCTCACTGCTTTCCTCAGTTGTTTCCTCTCTTCCCAATTCTGACATCTTCAACCTGAAACATGAACTCTGTTCTTCTCTCTCCTCAGATGCCGCCCGACCTGCTGAGTGTTTCCAGCTTTCCTTCTAGCTTTAATTCCGCTCTACTTCCTGTTAAAATGAATAACCTCACATTTCCTGAATTATTTTACCCACTCTTTTATCAAAGACCCCACCCACCCAGGTCATTCTCTCTTCTCTCCTCTTCCATCGGGCAGAAGATACAGGAGCCTGAGGGCATGTACCACCAGACTTAAGAACAGCTTCTACCCCACGGTGATAAGACTATTGAACAGTTCCCTTATACAATGAGATGGACTCTGACTTCACGATTTACCTTGTCATGACCTTATTGCACTGCACTTCCTCTGTAGCTGTGACACTTTGTACTGTTATTGTTTTTACCTGTACTACCTCAATGCACTGTACTAACTCAATGTAACTGCACTGTGTAATGAATTGACCCATACAAACTGTATGCAAGACAAGTTTTTCACCGTACCTTAGTACAAGTGACAATAATAAACCAATACCAATACCAAGCGCTCTCTGTGTCCTCCACACACCCTACAGAGAGCGGTGGACTACAGCCAGTTCCACCACGGGTACAGCTCTCCCCACCATTGAGGACATCTACAGGAGGAGATGTCTCAGGAAGGTGGTATCCATCATTAGGGACCCCCACCATCCGGGCCATGCCCTCTCCTCGGTCCTGCCAGGGGACCCGAAGACCCACACCTTAAGGTTCAACAACAACTTCTTTTCACTGTGTGTTTCGATGTACATCTGACTAATAAATAAATATCTATTTATCTATCTATCTATCTATGTTCCCCCTATCTTTGTATCAGCAACATAATTGGCCAGAGCACAATTGGTACACCTGAGTAAACAGGCAAGGGCCCCAGTTTAATTTCTTTATCAGCCAAGACCTACCTCAGTGAAGCAGAGGCAGGCCAGCGGTTCTGACCTACCCACGTGGTACTTCCTGAAAAGACACGACCTGACAATCGGAGTCAGACTGTTTGGGAAGGAAGTCGGGAGCAGGTACTGACTCATAAAGCAGGTAACATGTGATCACAGCTCCAGTGTTTCAAAACCCGCAGGGTTTTCGTCTGCACTTGTACAAGAACTTGAACATAACCTGAGCCGTGACTGACAGCTCTTCTTCCTCACTGTACACTTTTAAACGTTGCAGCAGCTGGGACCACAGGAGCACAGCACTCTGGCAAACACATCACATCCGTGTGTTGGGTTGTGAGGGAAGCCCCCAGGAAGGGTGAGAGGACCTGTCAAAGCACCAGGGGTCTACCGAGAGGGCACCTCAACCTCCTCACAGGGACAGGAGTCCCTCGAGTACGGGGGCCGCCCTTGAATTTGGTCATGCCGGCTTTCTGCAGCAACATTGTTTTACCCCTTTGGGGTTGAGGAAACCACAGCCAGACAAGAACCTCTCACTGCACAAAGCTCTGTTTGACCCTCAGCAATCGCAGTTTTTTGTTAGCAGGTGCATGCAGACCACTTTAAATCTGGTGGACTTTGAGGAACATCACTGCATATGTTTGTGTGTGTGTGTGTGTGTGTGTGTGTGTGTGTGTGTGTGTGTGTGTGTGTGTATGTGTGTGTGTGTGTGTGTGTGTGTGTGTGTGTGTGTGCGCGCGCGCGTGTGTGTGTGCGTGTGTGTGTGCGCGTGTCTGCAGATGAACTCTTGACCTCACAATTCCACTGCTATAAGACTAGTGAATGGTCCCCTAATACAATAAGATGGACTCTTGACCTCACAATCTACCTCATCATGGCCCTTGCACCTTATTGTCTGCCTGCACTGCACTTTCTCTACAACTGTAACACTATATCCTACATTGTGTTATTGTTTTTCCCTTTGTACTACCTCGATGTACTGATGTGTGGAATGATCTGTCTGGATCACATGCAAACAAAAGCTTTTCACTGTCTCTTGTTACATGTGACAATAACAAACCAATTACCAATGAATGTGTACACGTGTGTCCAAGCACAATATGAATACTATTTATGGGCTATTATTTGGGATTGAAGATCCTGTTTTTGTCTCCACCCCACTCCCTGCACTCATCTGTTTGATGGAGTGGCCTTTACACTCTCCCCTCCCCACTGTGTGAACGTCCCTTGAATAACAAGGCAAATTCCCAAGATGATTCTCCTCTAAGTTGAGCAAGGTGACCAGGAGCCACCGTCACTCAATGGCACACTGCCTGTGTGCACTGATGCACGGCTCCCAGTGGGAGGATATCAGCCGGGACCTTTATGACCCAGGCCATTTCGGTTACACAGCAGTTGGAATGATGCGAGGTCAACTAACCTGTTGGGCTGGAGTGTGGTTGGTGATTGATCCTGAAGGATAGAACTGGGTGGAGTCACACAATCACTCGATGATTCACCTGAATCCAGCATGAAACTGTCTGGGGGCTGCCTTAAATCTGATCCCAACCTCACTGTGAGGTTGGACTCCAGGAGCCATTCAGTATGCATCCATCTAGACCATAAGCGTTGGACTTGCTCTTCAACGGTGTGAAGACTGCCTTGGGCCAGTTCTGCCTCTGGTTCATTGGTCATACTTCCCTTAAGAGTGACAATCAAGAGCAGGAAACCCAACCATCTCGTCACCCACTGATAAGATAAGATCTTTATTAGTCACATGTACATCGAAACACACAGTGAAATGCATCTTTTGCGTAGAGTGTTCTGGGGGCAGCCCGCAAGTGTCGCCACGCTTCTGGCGCCAACATAGCGTGCCCACAACTTCCTAACCTGTACGCCTTTGGAATGTGGGAGGAAACCGGAGCACCCGGAGGAAACCCACGCAGACACGGGGAGAATGTACAAACTCCTTACAGACAGCAGCGGGAATTGAACCCGAGTCACTGGCGCTGTGATAGCATTACACTAACTGCTACACGACCGTGCACTGATGAGGCTGATGTCATCTTGGGTGTCATGAGGGTGTCCCTGGATCAACCGATATAACCAATCCCATACCCAAACTGCATCTCCCATGCACGTGTCAGTCCCCGATAGTTGGAGAGGACCCCAAGTCTAAAGGAGTAAGAGGAGCCCACTTAGACCTTCTATTCTGTTCTACTATTCAACTAGATCATGGCTGATTACAGTCCTTTTCCAAGGAGCATTTATCAGAGTTGATCAAAAAAGCTCTGTTACTTTCTTAATGAGACTATGGTTAGTGAGTTTAAATGGACATGCATTTAAGGTGAGAGAGGCTCAGTTCAAAGGAGATGTGCGGAGCAGGTTTTTTACACAGCGAGTGGTGGGTGGAGGGAGGCACATGGATGTGAGGGAAATGGTAGGATATGGACATTGTGTGGGCAGAAGGGACTAGTTTAGTTGGGCATTTTATTACTAATGTAATTGGTTCGGCACAACATTGTGGATCATAGAACATAGAACATTACAGCACAGTACAGGCCCTTTGGCCCACAATGTTGTGCTGATATTTTATCCTGCTCTAAGATCTATCTAACCCTTCCCTCCCACATAGCCCTCCATTTCTCTATCATTCATATGTCTATCTAAGAGTCTCTTAAATGTCCCTAATGTATCTGCCCCCACAATCTCTGCTGGCAGTGCGTTCCACACACCCACCACTCTCTGTGTAAAAAACTTACCCCGACATCCCCCTTATACTTTCCTCCAATTACCTTAAAATTATGTTCCCTCGTGTTAGCCATTTTCACCCTGAGTAAAAGTGTCTGACTGTCCACTCGATCTATGCCTCATCATCTTGTGCACCTCTATCAAATCACCTCTCATCCTCCTTCTCTCCAAAGAGAAAAGCCCGAGCTCACTCAACCTATCCTCATAAGACATGCTCTCCAATCCAGGCAGCAGTCTGGTAAATCTCCTCTGCACCCTCTCTAAAGCTTCCACATCCTTCCTATATTGAGGCGACCAGAACTGAACACAATACTCCAAGTGTGGTCTAACCAGAATTCTATAGAGCTGCAACATCACCTCGTGCCTCCTGAACTCAAGACCCCGACTAATGAAGGCCAACACACCATACGCCTTCTTAACAACCCTATTGACCTGCGCGGCAACCTTGAGGGATCTATGGACGTGGACCCCAAGATCCCTCAGTTCCTCCACACTGCTAAGAGTCCTGCCATTAACCTTGCATTCTGCCTTCAAATTCGACCTTCCAAAGTGCATCACTTCACAAGTGTATGACATCAAAGGGCCTGTTCCTGTACTATGTTCTATGGTGGGATAGCAGTTAGCATTGTTGCCGCTGAACTTCAGGGATGCAGGATCCCTCCTGACCTCTGGTTTGCAGAGTTTGCACATTCATCGCACGACCGTGTGGGCTTCCACTGTGTGTTCCGGTTTCCTCCCACATCCCACAGACTTGTCGGTAGCTTAATTGGCCACTGTAAACTGCCCCTGGTGTAGGTAAATGGCAAAAGAATCAAAGGGAAGTTAATGGGAACGTGTGTGAGGGAATAAGGTGCAGGGATACAGGGAAATAAGGAGAAGAGGACCGACGGAGTGGTTCACAAGATCACAAGATCACAAGACAAATGAGCAGAAGTAGGCCATTCGGCCCATTGAGTCTGCTCCATGAGCTATG
The DNA here is from genome assembly GCF_009764475.1 of Pristis pectinata. Taxonomy (NCBI): domain Eukaryota; kingdom Metazoa; phylum Chordata; class Chondrichthyes; order Rhinopristiformes; family Pristidae; genus Pristis; species Pristis pectinata. Next base: position 5,126,109 of record NC_067410.1, on the reverse strand, counting down.
CCAAAACTATTTCTATCTAGCCCCAGTTTCCGGTCTTTCCCCCATATCCCTTGATACCTCGACTAATTAGATACCTATCTATCTCCTCCTTAAACACTCCCAATGTTTGGGCCTCTGCAGCTGTATGTGGCAAAGAATTCCATAAATTTACCACCCTCTGGCTAAAGAAATTTCTCCTAATTTCTGTTCTAAACCGGTACCCTCTAATTCTAAGACTGTGCCCTCTTGTCCTGGACTCACCCACCAAGGAAAACAACTTAGCCACATCTACTCTGCCCAGTCCTTTCAACATTCAAACTGTTTCTCTGAGGTCCCCTCTCATTCTTCTGTACTCCAGTGAGTACAGTCCAAGACCTGACAATTGCTCATCATATGTAAGCCCTTTCATTCCGGGAATCATCCTCGTAAATCTTTTCTGAACCCTCTCTAGCATCCTTCCTAAGATAAGGTTCTGCTGAGAGCCAGTGTGGACTTGATGGGGTGAATGGCCCTCTTCTGTGTCATAGTAGGTCTAGGGAAGCTCTGTTAATCTAGCACATCTGGGACATTGGCAGTACCGGATTGGCAGGTTTCCCGGACTATTGGATGCTATTCCAATTAATACTCCAATACACTTTGCATTCACTTTTTTTTGTAGATGTTGCACACACAGTAGAATAATAAATGTTCCAGTGAACCTGGTAAGGCTAAAGGAATGTGGGAAACAAAGTCCCAGTACGTTTCAAGGGAGCATAGGAAACAGAATCAGGAGAGTTTCCAGAGAGTGTGGGAACTGGGGCCCTGGTGGGTTCAAAGGGAGTGTGGGAACGGGGGGTCTGGTGAACTTAAAGGGGGTGTGAGAACTGGGGCTCTGGTGAGTTTAAAGGGAGTGTGGGAACTGGGGCTCTGGTGGGTTTAAAGGGAGTGTGGGAACCAGGGCCCTGGCGAGTCAAAAAGGAGTGTGGCAGACATCACCTGCTGATCCAGATGTCAAACCATTGGTTGGATGGTTGATTATTTGAATTTTGCTGTAAGTACGTTAGATTTAAAATTAACATTTGATCCTGTATTAATAAACATTTGTGAAGAAGTTTCCAGATCTCCACCAGTCCTGAAAGGCTGGGCTCCTACTGTCTGTCTCTACCCTTTTGGCTCTGATCATCCAACCAGCTTCCTCACAGGGTAAGACAACCCAGCGCTAACACTAATATTCAAGTATATTTCTCATCGGCTGTGACACTCACAGCTTTGCATCAGATGGCTGTAGGTTCAAGACCTCTGCAGAGTGCCCTGGGGCAGTTCTGCCCTGCCACAGAGATATTAAACCAAAATCCCACAGCAGCAACAAAAACCACTGCCCCCTTCCTTCCCTCTGACACTGCCATTAACAGATAATCTGGGCCACTATCTCAGGGGTTGGTGTGAAGTCTTGCTGTGCACGGATTGGCAGCTACGTATCCCCACTTCACAGAGACTGTGAGGCAGCAAAAGCACAGGAGGTCTCCAGGTGAATAGTCGGTCGAATTGACTTCCTCTTCCATGTCTCTAAACTGGTCAACAACACTAGAAACAGCATCAGACGCCGGTTTTCCAAAGGTAACACTGTGCCCGGGCAATGAGGGGGATATGCACCAGCTCTTTGTCCAACTCCTTATTGTGTGCAGTTCTGGTCGCCCCATCACAGGAGGGATGTAGAAGATTTGGAGACAGTGCGGAAGAGGTTCACCAGGATGCCGCCTGCACTAGAGGGTCTGAGCTATAAGGAGATGTTGGACAAACTTGGGCTGTTTTCTCTGGAGCGTCAGAGGCTGAGGGGAGATCTGATAGAAGTTTATAAAATTATGAGGGGCATAGAAGTCAGAATCTTTGTCCCAGGGTAAGAAATGTCAAGTACGAGAGGACATGCATTAAAGGTGAGGGGAGAAAATTTAAAGGATATGTGTGGGGCAAGTTTTTTAGACAGAGGGTGGTGGGTACCTGGAACAGGCTGCCAGGGGTGGTGGTGGAAGCAGATACGACAATGGTGTTTAAGAGGTTGTTATATCGACACATGAATATGCAGGGGATGGAGGGATATGGATCATGTGCAGGCAGAAGGGATTTACTTTAATTTGGCATGGTGTCTGGTGCAGATGGTGGGCTGAAGGGCCTGTTTCCTGTGCTGTACTGTTCTATGTTCTTACAGGGAGAGCACACAGGGAGAGAGATGGAACATGGCATTGAGAGAGGTGATCAACCGCTGATCCTATTGAATGGTGGAGCTGCCTTGAAGGGCTCCTGCTTCTGCATTTTATATTTTTAATGAGTTGGTCAACAGGAGGGAAGGGAAATGGACGGTTCGCTCGCCACGCAGTCTTGCCCTGACTGTGCCTGTGGTGTCCAAGATCACCGTTCTCCTCCAATTCTGACTTCTGGCTCATTCCTGAGACGAATCTCTCTGCCATTGACAGCTGTAGCTCAACCAATCAAGCCCCTGACTCCAGAATTCCCTCTTTCAACCTCCTCATCACTCAGGAGATACAAGAGAGCGCAGATGCTGGAATCTGGAGCAACACACGGTCTGCTGGAGGAACTCGACCCACTGAGTTCACTCTACCTTGTTCTGCTCTATTAACATCTCATCCAAAAGGGGTACACTGAGAGCTGTGAACACAGCCCAGTCCATCGCTCAAACCAGCTGCCCCTCCATTGACTGCATCCACAGTTCCCACCGCCTCGGGATGTTCCCCAGCTATGACTGACTGCCCTGATGCTGTGTTGGTGCTGCTGCCAGTAAAGCAGCCAGCATAATCAAAGACCCCACCCACCCCGGACATTCTCTCTTCTCCCCCCTCCCATCGGCAGAAGATATAAAAGCCTGAAAGCACGTACCATCAGGCTCAAGGACAGCTTCTATCTCACTGTTATCAGACTCTTGAACGGACCTCTCATACTCTAAAGATGAACTCTTGATTTCTCAGTCTACCTCGTCATGGCCTTGCACCTTATTTGTCTACCTGCACCGCACTTTCTCTGTAACTGTAACACTATATTCTGCATTCTGTTTGTCAAGCGGTTAGCATAACGCTATTACAGCGCCAGCGACCCGGGTTCAATTCCCGCCACTGTCTGAAAGGAGTTTTTACATTCTCCCCCTGTCTGCGTGGGTTTCCTCCGGGTGCTCCGGTTTCCTCCCACATTCCAAAGGCGTACGGGTTAGGAAGTTGTGGGCATGCTATGTTGGCGCTGGAAGCGTGGCGACACTTGCGGGCTGCCCCCAGAACACTCTACGCAAAAGGATGCATTTCACTGTGTGTTTCGATGTACATGTGACTAATAAAGATCTTAATCTTTTCTTTCCACTACCTCAATGCACTGACGTATGGAATGATCTGTCTGGCTGGCACACACACAAAAGCTTTTCACACTCTCTCGGAACATGTGACAATAATAAACCAATTCCAATTCCAATTTTAGGCTGTCCCTCAGGATTGAGGGTGACTTGCTTCCATACCGGTTCTGTGGGTCCTGAGGTCAATGATGAGGCCATTGTGGGAACCGCAGTCTCCTCCACAGATGGGGCAGGAGGTGCCTATGAGCAGGACAGGCGGGGATTGGGGGTCGATGGGCTGTAGTTTGTGAATTGGTGCCCACCTTCCATCACTTATGCTGGGTTCCTCTGTGGTCTCCATACATGGTTCTTGAGGTTCCCAATCCCATCCCCAAAGCCCTTTCTCCACTTTGAGTGGGCATGGGCCAGAGATTCCCAGGATTTGGTGAAGATGTCGCATTTACTCATAGAATCATACGGCACGGAAACAGGCCCTTCATCCCAACTCATCCATGCTGACCAAGATGCCCATTTAAGCTCATCCCATTTGCTCTTTGCAAACTTTGTCCTTACAACTTGCTTTCCCTCCTGTCTTTGCGTCATTGGAAAATTCAGCCCAAGCATACTTATAAGGTATCTTTATTAGTCAGATGTACATCAAAACACACAGTGAAATGCATCTTTTGCGTAGAGTGTTCTGGGGGCAGCATGCAAGTGTCGCCGCACTTCCGGCGCCAACATAGCACACCCACAACTTCCTAACCCGTACGTCTTTGGAATGTGGGAGGAAACCGGAGCACCCGGAGGAAACCCACGCAGACACGCGGAGAACGTACAAACTCCTTACAGACAGCGGCCAGAATTGAACCCGGGTCGCTTGTGCTGTCATAGTATCACGCTAACTGCTACACCGCCATTCCTGCCAAAATCATGTTCCTGCCCAGGATCAAACTGGGGACCTTTCGGCTGTGAGGCGAACGTGATAACCGCAACACTACAGAAACCACCCTTCATCCAACTAAATGAGACCTCAGCAATAATCCCTGAGTATTGGTGATAACTTGTTAACTGGAAAATGTCCATTTATCCTGGTACCCTGTTGTCTGTCAGTGACCCAGACTCTATCCTTCAATGCCCTGAGCTCTGAGAGTCATGGAGTCATTGAGCTATACAGCCCAGACACAGGCCCTTTGGCCCACTGAGTCCATGTCGACCATCAACCACAGGGAAATACGTCATGGAAACAGGCCCTTCCGCCCAACTGGTTCTTGCCGACCAAGATGCCCATGCAAGCTAGTCCCATTTGCCTGCATTTGACCCATCTCCCTCTAAAGCTTTCCTACCCATTTCTTTGAGGAGGTTTTGAGCTCATCCCTAAGTCTTTTCCTCTGTCTGCCTGGTAATCACTTCCCGGCACAGAGCTCAGAACCCAGTGTGTCAGTGCAGAACTGGAGTGACGGCTTGGTTTATGTCTGCCAATCCCTGGAGTATCTTTTATCCTGCAACCATTTGATGCAAAGATGAGAGAGCTACTCACTGAGCTACAGCAGATGAAAAATATATGAACCTTAGCACGGACACTGACGGGTCTAAGTCCAGTTTGAATCTTTCAACACTGTTGCTTTGATGATTGCAGGTTAGAGGGTAGAGTCTAAAAATTAATAGCCTATCCTTTCAGATGATCTTTTGACCGAGCTTTTGGTCACCTGCCCTGTGTGGCTTGGCATCAACTTTTGCTTGATGTTGTTGCTGTGAAGCTCGCTGGGATATTTTAGCTGCATTAATGTGTTATATAAATCGGAATTGATTTTAAATTGGGATTTGGTTGCCCGTGGTTCTTTGAGGGCCTGTCCTCCGGGATCCAACACAGTGGGTGCAACGGTGACACCTATTGGTAGCAGAACGTATTGTTCATAGAATCATGGAGGAATACAGCATGGAAAGAGGCCTTTTGGCCCACTGAGTCTGTGCCAACCACCGGGCACCCATTTACAACAATCCTCCACTACTCCAAATTTCTATTCTCCCCACATTCCTATCGACTCCCCCAAGTTTCTCCCACTCACCCACACACTAGGGGACAGCTTACAGCAACCACTTAACCTACCATCCTGCACGTCTTTGGGATTTGGGGGGGGGGGGTGGGGAGCAGGAGGAAACCCATGTGGTCCCAGGGAGAACGTGCAAACTCCACACAGACAGCACCAGAGGTCAGGATTGAACCCAGGTTTCTTGCATTGTGAAGCAGCGACTCTATCAGCTGTGCCCTTTATGCCACCAAAAAAGTATGAGTGAGGTTGAGATATCTGCCCCTCTCTTCATAGTTAGATCGTGAGCCAAATCCGGTTCCTCAGCGAAAAGCTCACTATTGCCAAATGGCTGTTGTGACAATAATAAACCAATTACATGTGACAACAATAAACCAACTTACCAATTTACCACCAGCCTGCAGTTTGTCACATGAATCAGAATCAGGTTTATTATCACTGACGTTTGTCGTGAAATTTGGTGTTTTGCAGAAGTTAGTACAGTGCAAGACATTAAAGATTACTATAAGTTAAAAAAAAGTGCAAAAGAGGAATAACAGGGTAGCGTTCATGGGTTCATGAACCGTTCAGAAATCTGATGGCGGAGGGGAAGAAGCTGTTCCTGAATCGTTGAGTGTGGGTCTTCAGGCTTCTGTACCTCCTCCCCAATGGTAGTAACGAGAAGAGGGCATGTCCCGGGTGGTAAGGGTTCTTAGTGATGGATGCCGCCTTCTTGAGGTACCGCTCCCTGAAGATATCCTCGATGGCGGGGAGGGTTGTGCCCGTGATGGGACTGGCTGAGTCTACAACCCTCTGCAGCCTCTTGCGATCCCGTGCAAGACCAAAATCAAAACAAAAGCAGTCCTCAAAGAGGATAGTCATTGAAGGAACAGTTGTGGTCACTGTATTACATCTGACACATAGCTTTCATTTTCAAAGGAGGATGCAACACTAGAGGAACTAAAATGCAAATATACAAATAATTGTCCTGTCTTTGTTCTTTGGGTGTCTACAACCAGAATCAAGTGACAAAACACAACCTGTGAAGAGTTTAGTTCCTCCAGCAATCTGCCTTTCTTAAATCCCCCTATCACCTCCCAGCCTCTGTCACTATCTCACCCTCCCCTCCTCCATCTGTCTATCGCCCCTCCTCACCTGGATCCACCTATCAGCTGCCAGCTCTTGCTCCATCCCTCCCCCTCCACTGATTTACACCAGCTGTCTTCCCTCTAACTTTCAGTCCAGATGAAGAGTCTCGACCTGAAACGTTGACAGTCCATTTCCCTCCACAGATGCTGCCTGACCCACTGAGTTTGATTTTTGCTCCAGATTCCACCATCTGCAGTCTCTTGTGTCTCCTCTGTGGATCCCAGCCGGAGTTGACCCAGTTTTACTCATCTCCCAACACTTGGAGCAATCAAGAAGGGTGCCAGCCTTCAGAACCACACTCCCCATGACAGCCAAATAGTAACAACGACACACAGAAGGGGAGAGAGGCTGCAGGGCACAGAGAGGATGCCCATCTTCACTCACAAGATACATGCTAGTCCTGATCGTTGTAATACGTGCCAGGAGAGGCATCAGTGCACCAACGTGGTCAGAAACCTGAAGGCCCTCTCTTCATAAGAGCCTGACCAGAGGTGACTCCCATCTCCCACAGGAATGACAAACCTCCAACTAACATGGAAAGAGATTTCATGTCCTTCCTTGCACAACATGTCAGTGTGATCTACATCACTGCACATGTAAACGGAGCCTCATGGAAGTATGTAAATTATACCAAGGTCTGATTTTATCAGATATAAGATATTTTTATTAGTCACATGTACATCGAAACACACAGTGAAATGCATCTTTTTTTGCATAGAGTGTTCTGGGGGCAGCCCACAAATGTCGCCACGCTTCCAGTGCTAACATAGCATGCCCACAACTTCCTAACCTGTACGTCTTTGGAACATTTGTTAAGCAAGGTTCCACTCATCAGAAAACACAGATGTTGGAGCAAGCCATATAAGTAGTTGAAATAGGGATTCGTTCCACAACATATTATAATCAGTACAAGTTCTATCTTCAGTCCTGAAGAAGGGTCCTGACCTGAAACGTTGACCTGCTTTTCTCCACGGATGCTGCCTGGCCTGCTGAGTTCCTCCAGCATAGTCATAGAGTCAAAGAGTCACACAGCTCAGAAACAGGCCCTTCGGCCCAACTGGTCCATGCTGAGCAAGATTCTCATTAAAGCTAGGCCCATTTGCCTGCATTTGGCCCATATGCCTCTAAACTTTTCCTATCCATGTACCTGTCCAAGAACCTTTCAAATGTTGTTGATGTACCTGCCCCAACCACTTCTTCTGGCAGCTCGTTCCATATACTGACCACCCTTTGCATGAAGAAGTTGCCCCTCAGTTTCCTATTAAATCTCTCTCCTTTCACCATAAACCTATGTCCTCCAGTTCTTGATTCCCTGGGAAAAAAGCATACGTACAGCTGTGGGTTTACACAGTATGTTTGCACCAATCAGCATTCCATTAAAAACTCAACAGGCGACCATCCTGTTGTTCAGGAAGTTTACCCGGTGATTAGTTGAAGGTGGTTAGGACAGTGGTGTTGAACTTCGAGAGAGCTTCTGGAGCTGCAGTCACCCAAGGAGATATTTCATCACACTCCTGACTTGCATCTTGTAGAGGCTAGAAAATGTTTGTGACGTCAGGAGGTGAGTCACTCGCCGCAGGATACCAAACCTCTGTTGCCACAGTATATCTGTGGCTGGTTCAGCTGAGTTTTCAGTTAATGGTAACTACAAAGGATGTTTATGGTGGAGTAATCAGTGATAAGTCAAAGTCAAAGTCGAATTTATTGTCATCTGCACAAGTCCATGTGTGCACAGGTGCAATGAAAAACTTACTTGCAGCAGCATCACAGGCACATAGCATCAGATAAGCAGCATTCACAAGAAAAACATAAATTATACACAATTCTTACAAGAACACAATTAGAACAATTAAAAAACAAAGTCCACTTTAGTGCAAAGTGATCAAAGTGGTCATAGTGTAAACCGCAGTGATTAGGGTTGTGCCGGTTGGTTCAAGAACCGAATGGTTGAAGGGAAGCAGCTGTTCCTGAACCTGGTGGTATCTCTGGAGCGTCAGAGGTTGAGAGGCGACCTGAAAGAAGTTTATAAAATTGTGAGAGGCATAGATAGAGCAGACAGCGAGAACCTTTCTCTCAGAGTACAAATATTGAATACTAGAGGGCATAGCTTTAAGATGAGAGGGGGAAAGTTTAAAGGAGATGTGCGGGGTAAGTTTTTTACACAGAGGGTGGTGGGTGCCTGGAACGGGCTGCCAGGGGTGGTGGTGGAAGCAGATACGACAGTGGTGTTTAAGGGGCTTTTAGGTAGGCACTGAACATGCAGGGAGTGGAGGGATATGAATCATGTACAGGCAGAAGAGGTTTAGTTTAATTTGGCATCGTGTTCAGCACAGACATGGTGGGCCGAAGGGCCTGTTCCTGTGCTGTACTGTTCTATGGTCTATGCCTCCAACCGATGGGGTGTTTTCCTCTTTCGTGCCCATTGACCAGTTTTACCAGGGCACCTTGATGCCACACTCCAGTGCTGCCTTGATTTCAGGGGCAGTCACTCCCACCTCACCTCTGGAGTTCTGCTCTTTGGTCCATGTTTGGGCCCAGGCTGTGATGCAGTTTGGAACCAAGTCTTCCCGATGAAACTCACACTGGACATCAGTAAGTAGATTACGATGAGTAAGTGATACTTGACAGCTCTGTCTGAAGCATCTTCCATTGCTGGTAATTGGGGGTTGATTATAGTTAGCTGGATTGGATTTTTGTAAAGGGGGCACACACCAGGGCAATTTTCCACACTGCTGGGCAGATTCCAGTGCTGTGACAATATAGAAACAGCTCAACTAAAGGCACAGCTAGATCCAGAGTGTGGTTCTTCAGTACTACAGGGGGTATGTTGCCCGACCCACAACCTTTGCTGTATCGAGTGCTCTCAGCAGAGACGTCATGTGGACTGAACTGAATTGGCTGAAGACTGACCTGTGTTAGTGGGAATCTCAGGAGGAGACCAAGCTGGGTCTATTCAGCACTTCCGGTTGAAAATGGTTCAGGATGCCCTGCCTGTAGTGTGCGTGCTCTGGGCCTTGCCATCACTGAGGACGGGGATGTTCTTGGAGACTCCCCCTCCTGTAAGCCGTTCAATTGTCCGCCATCATTCGCAATAACATGCAGGGAGTGCAGAGATTTGATCTGATCCATTGGCTGTGAGATAGCTGAGCTCTGTCAATTACCTGCAGGTTTTGTGGTTGACCCGACACATAGTCCTATACTGAAGCTTCACTGGGCCGGCACCTCATCAGCTTTAGGTGTACATCGAAACACACAGTGAAATGTATCTTTTGCATAGAGTGTTCTGGGGGCAGCCCACAAGTGTTGTCACACTTCCAGCACCACCAGAGTATGCCCACAACTTCCTAACCTGTACGTCTTTGGAATGTGGGAGGAAACCGGAGCACCCGGAGGAAACCCACGCAGACACGGGGAGAACGTACAAACTCCTTACAGACAGCAGCCGGAATTGAACCCGGGTCGCTGGCAGTGTAAAGCGTTACGCTATGTCATGGGATTCTTAAAGTCAATCTGAGCGGTCCGACGGCGCTGAGGTTTAACCAGCAGATGGTGCCTCTGACAACACAGAGCCTCTTCCATACTGCACTGGAGTGAGATTCCATCTTCTCACAGCTACCATCGGGCAGGAGGTACAGAAGCCTGAAGTCCCTTACCACCAGGTTCAGGAACAGCTGCTTCCCTTCTTGAACCAACTTGCACAATCCTAATCGCTAGAATTGGATAGAAACCTCTCTAGAACAACACTATGACCACTTTGCACTACAATGGACTTGTTTTTGTTCTAATTGTGTTCTTCCTTGTATCATTTATGAATAATTTATGTTTTTCTTGTGAATGTTGTGTATCTGGTGCTCTGTGCCTGTGATGCTGCTGCAGGTAAGTTTTTCATTGCACCCGTGCATACATGGACTTGTGCAGATGACAATTAACTAACTTTGAAGTCCTCAGTCCTTCGACCAACAAGTGGGAGTGGGACTCACTGAACATGTCAACAGCAGGAAATGAAGAGTCACAGCATTGGTCAACTGTGAGGCACCTCCTGGTGACGATGTGATCCTCCCCCAACTCTGCCTCTCATCAGGACGTACCAACTGTTGCAGGGTGGTAGAGGTGCATAATATGGGAAAACAGGTTCCCCAATCCCAACCAAAAGCCGTTCTCATTATCTGACCCGCAATACATCCAGCAAGCTTGCTGAACCTGATCTCTTTCTCACTCAAACTCAAGACTTGGTGGTGGGAAGTAAGGGAATATGTCGGGTTTCTGACAATGACTTAGTTCCTGCCTTCTCTCTCACTAACTTTACCAGCCATCTTCATTAATCAGTTAACCAGACAGCTCCGTAGACTTCCGAATCACCTTGGCAACCCGAGCTTCACCCAATCAGAGACATTCCCATTATCCTATCCATCCATTGCCCAACCTCCCTGCAACTCAGATCTACCAGAATTCCTCACTTTTCTGTTCTCATGAAGGGTCTTCAATCTGAAGAGTTAACCGTTTCTCTCTCCCCTGACCTGCTTAGTTTTCCCAGCATTTTCTGGTTTTACTTCTGTTTCAATCCCTGTCCATCTACGGCATTCCTGCACCACCAGCCTTGCCCCTACCCCACCCCTGAAAACAACCATCACCCTCACTAACCCCAGCTTCAAACCAGAATCACAGGGACAGCTCAGGCTAGACCACAGAAGAGAAGACACATGAGACTGCAGATGCTGGAATCTGGAGCAAGACAAGATTCAGTTCTGGTCGCCTCATTATAGGAAGGATGTGGAAGCTTTAAAGAGGGTGCAGAGGAGATTTACCAGGATGCTGCCTGGATTGGAGAGCACGTCTTATGAGGCTAGGTTGAGTGAGCTAGGGCTTTTCTCTTTGGAGAGGAGGAGGATGAGAGGTGACTTGATAGAGGTGTACAAGATGATAAGAGGCAGAGATCGAGTGGACTGTCAGAGACTTTTTCCCAGGGCAACAATGGCTAACACGAGGGGACATAATTTTAAGGTGATTGGAGGAAGGTATAAGGGGGATGTCAGGGGTAAGTTTTTTACACGGAGACTGGTGGGTGCGTGGAAAACACTGCTGGCAGAGGTTGTGGGGGCAGATACGTACACTGGGGATATTTAAGAGACTCTTAGATAGCCACATGAATGACAGAGAGATTGGGGGGGCTATGTGGGAGGCAAGGGTTAGATGGATCTTAGAGCAGGATAAACTGTCAGCACAACATTGTGGGCAAAAGGGCCTGTACTGTGCTGTAGTGTTCTATGTTCTATGTTCTATGAGATAAGATGCTGGAGGAACTCAGCGGGTCAGGCAGCACCTGTGGAGGGAAATGGGCAGTCGACAACTCGGGTCAAGACCCTTCATCTGGACTGTTTGGGAGAAGTGACGAATGGAGTGCAAGATCAGGAGACCTGGAAGCAGAGCTGGAAGCGACATAGGACAAGATGGTGGTGAAGACAAGTACCCAGGAAGGTCAAATGGCTGTGGTAACGAGTCCAGGTGGACACGTGGTCGAAGAGTTGGAGAGCAGCAGAAACCACAGAGGGGGAGCAGTGAGGGAGGGTCTCACAGAACTCCCATCAAAGAGAAGAGGAAAACCTCTTCAAAGAGGATATACCTTGAAGAGACTTCACAGTGGAGTGTTACAATGGAAACACAAGAGCCTCCTAATGCTGGAATCTGGAGCAACAAACAAAATGCTGGAGGAAATCAAGGGGTCAGGCAGCATCTGTGGAGGGAGCTGGATAGTCAATGCTTCAGGTCGAGACCCTTCAACTGGAGTGGGTCTCTGGTGGTATCTACAGGAGGTGCTGCCTCAAGAAGGCAACATCCGTCATCAAAGATCCCCACCATCCGGGCCGTGCCACCTTCTTGCAGCTACCATCGGGGAGGAGGTACAGAAGCCTGAAGTCCCACATCACCAGGTTCAGGAACAGCTACTTCCATTCAACCATTCGGTTCTTGAACCAACCTGCACAACCCTAATCACTACCTCAGTATAGCAACACTATGACCACTTTGATCACTTTGCACTACAATGGACTTTTTTTTTGTTCGAATTGTGTTCTTTCTGGTAAATATTGTGTATAATTTATGTTTAATTTATGTTTTTCTTGTGAATGCTGCTTATCTGATGCTATGTGCCTGTGATGCTGCTGCAAGTAAGTTTTTCATTGCACCCGTGCACACATGGACTTGTGCAGATGACAATAAACTCAACTTTGACTTTGATTTTAAGCCACAGAAAACAGGCACTTAGAAAACAAAAGAAAACTTGAATTTTTATGTTGGGGCATCCCACTGTCAGTGAATACTTCAGCAATTTAATCACTGTTATGGTGCGGGAGAGACAAGAGCAAAATTGTGCACAGCAACCTCCTGCAAACAGGAACGTGAGAAAGAATGTGTAATTGTTTGAGAGGCAAACAGGGGCCCAGAACACTAGGAAGAACTTACTTGCTCTTCTTTCAAATTCCATGGGATCTTTCTGAGAGAGTGGACGGGACCTCACTTTAAACATCTCATATAAAAGAGAGCAGCTCTGACAGTGTGGTGCACGGATCATGAAGGCACGAGACTGTTTTCAAACCCTTAGAAGTGAGAGAGAAAGAGATTCCACATTATCAACACAAAGCTTCGGATTTTCCAAAGATTCCACTGCTGTTTTGGAGCTAGCAGCCTCCTGCTGGGGAAAATTGCCAAGGACATGGCATTCGGGTCTGAACAGATGGAGAGGAATACAGGTGCTATAGCTCTTAACAAGGACAATAGTGAATGTCAGGCAGGGGACCTCGGACCCAGCACTGTGGCACATGTGGTGAAGGCTCTGCTGACAAACCATTCCGTCTTCACAATCAGCTGTTGATGGAAGGCAGGAATACAAATAGTCCAGGTGTCCCAAAGATCACACACTTCTGCATCATTTATAAAGTCAAAATGACCCCAGCTGGTCTCTTTTTAACTCCTCTATCATAATTAACAGCCTCTGAGCCAGAAGGTTGTGAGTTCAATCCTCATATCACAGACTTCAACACAAAATCTAGGCTGGCGTTTCCAGAGCACTGTTGATTGAATGTGACACTGCCTTTTGGATGTGAGGTTAAACCAAGATCTCATCTGTCCCCTGGAGTGCAGGTAAACAGTCCCACAACACACCTGGTGTTCCTGACCAATATCCAACATTTAACCCTCGACATCAGGTATCTGGCAGCTTTATGTGGGATCTTGCTGTACGCAACCTGGCATTTCCCCGACGTTACATTTCGGCAACAAAATACTTTAGTGTATCAGTCATTCAGAGGCAGCACAGCGGGCAGGACTGCTGCCTCACGGCTCCAGAGACCTGGGCTCGATCCCAACCTCCGGCGTTGCCTGCGTGGAGTCTGCACGTTCTCCCCAGGACCGCGTGGGTTTCCTCCAACGTCCCAAAGACGTGCGGGTCAGTGGGTTAATTGGCCGCTGCAAATTGCCCCTAGTGTGTGGGTGAGTGGTAGAATGTGGGGGGGGGGGGGGGGGGGGGCGCGAGGGTTGATGGGAATATGGGGAGAATCCAATGGGATTAGTAATGGTTGGGCCAAGGAGCCTGTTCTGTCGTACCTGCACCCAACTTTACAGAAGGCGCTATAGAAATGCAAGCCTTTTTTTTTGTCTTTCAGAGGCGATTTGGTCCTCTATAGGTAAACCACATCCATCTGGCTGATCCAATGTCCTTTCACAGTGTACCAGCTGGTCTCTCAGTTGTATACAGCTGCTGGGGCCAGACCTTCAGGAGGAAGAGCCATCACCATCACCAGCACACTCTCCCAAAGGCGCAGTGTGGCGAAACAATGCTGGACTTGGCGGTGACACCAAGTCCCCCTGAGAATAAATAGAGGAAAGCCTAGCAGCATCTTAGTATCGTGCTGGTAGCGACGGACTGGGCCGTGGAGACTGTCCACGGGCCCCAGTCACACTGTTCACCTGTCCCTTCTCTCAGGCCCATGTGAAAGATTCAGCGATCGGTTTAAATTTGGCACGTCCCCGATGAACCTCACCAATTTCGACAGATGCACCATAGAAGGCATCCTATCCGGATGCATCGCAGCTCAGTACGGCAACTGCTCTGCCCGGGACCGCAAGAAACTGCAGAGTGTTGTGAACGCAGCCCAGTCCATCACGGAAACCAGCCTCCCCTCCATTGACTCAGTCTACACTTCCCAAATCAGCCAACATAATCAAGAGCCTCTCCTACCCCAGACATCCTTTCTTCTCCTCCCTCCATCGGGCAGAAGATACAAAAGTTTGAGAGCACGTACCACCAGGCTCAAGGACAGTTTCTATCCCGCTGTTATCAGACTCTTGAAACGGACCTCTCATACACTAAAGAACTCTTGATCTCCCAATCTACCTCGTCATGGTCTTTGCACTTTATTTGTCTACAAGCACTGCACTTTCTATGTCAATGTAACACTATATTCTGCATTCTGTTTTCTTTTTATCATCTCAATGCACTCATGTATGCAATGATCTGTCTGGACAGCACGCAAGCAAAAGTCTTTCACTGGAGACACAAGAGAATGCAGCTGCTAGAATCTGGAGCAACACACGAGAGGCTGGAGGAAATCAGGTGCTACAACATGATGGCATGGACACTGAATTCTCCAGCTCCTGGTAACCGGCTCCCCCTCTGTCTCTTTTCTCCCTCCTCTTGATCTTCCCTGTTCCTCCTACGCCCATCCCAGCCCCCATCACCCTGTTTCCTTCCCCTCCCTCCAGCCACTCCGTCTGTCCATCACCTACAAACTCCTCCCACTGGTTCCCCTCCCCCACTGTTCCCATCTGCCCTCCCCACTTCCCTCCATTGACTCCACATTCTACCTTCCTCTCCTATCAGGTCCCATCATCTGCAGCCCTTTGCCGCCTCCACCTGTCACCTTCCAGCCTCTGTCACTATATCTCCACTCTCCCCTCCCTCATCTGCCAACCACCCCTCCTCGCTTGCCAGCTCTTGTTCCACCCCTCCCTCTTGTGCTGGCTCTCTCCCCTCTACTCTTTCAGTCCAGATGAAGGATCTCGACCCGAAACGTTGACTGTCCATTTCCCTCCACAGATGCTGCCTGACCTGCTGAGTTCCTCCAGCATCTTGTGTGATGCAGTTTCTCACTGTACGTCACTACACATGAATAGGAATCGGAATTGGTTTATTATTGTCATATGTACCAAGATATGGTGATAAACTTGTCTTGCATTTCGTTCGTACAGATCAATTCATTACAACAGTGCATTGAGGTAGTACAGGGTAAAAACAGTAACAGAATGCAGAATAAAGTGTTACAGTTACAGAGAAAGTGCAGTGCAGGCAGACAATAAGGTGCAAGGTCATAATGAGGTAGATTGTGAGGTCAAGAATTCATCTTATTGTACTAGGGGACCATTCAATAGCCTTATAACAGTGGGACAGAAGCTGTCCTCGAGCCTGGTGGTACGTGCTTTCAGGCTTTTGTATCTTCTGCCTGATGGGAGGGGGGCAAAGGGAGACTGTCCGGGGTGGGAGGGGTCTTTCATTATGCTGGCTGCTTTACCGAGGCAGCGAGAAATGTAGACAGAGTCCATGAAGGGGTGGCTAGTTTCCATGGTGACAACAAACCAATACCAGATGGAGCGAGGTTTGGAGCGTTGAGGTAATGTTGCTCGTGTGACGTCACCAGAGATGGTGACCTCTAGGGTGGGCTGTGGCTTTCTCCAAGCAAAGCACAGCGAGCAGCAGCACCAACACAGCATCAGGGCAGTCAGTCATAGCTGGGGAACTTGTCAGACAGGAAAGTCTACACACACCCACTCCAGCATCACATTATCCCATCAACAACAGACTGTTGTTGCAAATTGGCTCCCAGTGTAGTTATTAAAATGTCAGGTGTCTCAAAGCCAAATAAAATGTTGAAATCTTCCCGTATTGTACAGCTGCACTTTATCTTGCAAGGCCTTCCATCACAGCATTATGCCATATTATGCATTCACCTCCAGAAATTGTTTTGAGTGACTTGCCGAATTATACTTTTGAAGCAATTTTATTTATCAAGGGATTCTTCAGGTGCTTTCACACCAGGTCAATCTATCGGCTGGGAAGAACAGCTGGATACCAGCTCCTCTTCCTCCCTTCCGTCCCCCGTCACAAGGTCACAGCAGGTGGCTGTTCAGCCCATCGTGTCTGTGGAGACACTTCGGAAAAGCTGTCTAGCCAGCCCCACACACCGTCCCCTCCCCCAGACCTCTTCTGCTGCAGTTCCTCAAATTTCTGCTTTGAGTACACTCTAATTCCCATTTGAAATTTAATCCCGCTGGTTTCTCCGGCAATATTTTCCAAGTCATGACAAAAATAAAGTCTCGTATTTGCACATAGAACATAGAACAGTACAGCACAGAACAGACCCTTCGGCCCACAATGCTGTGCCAACATAGCTATTCCCTCCTACCTACAGATTGCCCATATCCCTCCATTTTCCTCTCATTCATGTGCCCATCCAAGCCCCTCTTAAAAGCCCCCAATGAATTTGCCTCCACCACCCTACCAGGCAACGCATTCCAGGCATCCACCACTTTCTCAGTAAAAATCGTACCCCTCACGTCTCTTCTGAACGTATCCCCTCTCACCTTAAATGCATGCTCTCAGGTATTGGATCGCTCAATAATGGGAAAAACATATTGCTTGTCCACCTGATCTATGCCCCTCATAATTTTATACACTTCCAACAGATCACCCCTCAGCCTCCACCGCTCCAGAGAAAAGAGGCCGAGTTTGTCCAGCCTCTCCTGGTAGCACATGCCCTCTAATCCAGGCAGCACCCTGGTAAACCTCCTCTGCACCCTCTCTAAAACCTTGACATCCTTCCTGTAGTGAGGTGACCAGAACTGCACGCAATACTCTAAATGCAGCCTAACCAGAGTTCTATAGAGATGCATCAGAACTTCTTAACTCCTATACACAAAACCTCGATTAATGAAAGCAGGCATTCCATAAGCCTTCTTAACCACCCTGTCTACCTGTGTGGCCACTTTCAATGAGCCATGGACTTGCACCCCAAGGTCTCTCTGCTCTTCAACACTGTGAAGGGTCTTGTCCTCAAGAGTGTACTGCCTCTTGACATCAGTCCTACAAGGTGCAACATCTCACATTTGGTTCCCCATTCCTTTGTGAATTGCATTAAATCTATGATTATTAATCGTGCTGCTTACAGGCACGCTTTCTGTCTGCTTTTACTGACCAAACAGCTCTGAATGCTGAACAACTCTATCAAATTTCACCTTAACCTTCTCAGCCTCTGCTCCAAATTCCAATTTACTGAAGTCCTTCATTTTCATTAGCACTGCTGCGTCGCATTCCCAGAGGGAGCATGAGTTGCAGGGATACAGACATTGTAATGATCCCCTTACAAATAAGTGTAAGGGGACCAATGGGTTACTCTGCTAGGAGCTAGCATGGACTTGATGGAGTGAATGGCCTCCTTCTGTGTCACAGTAAATAAATAAGTGATTCCTAGTACTATTCTAGTAAAATGGAGACACAAGAGACTGCAGATGCTGGAAATCTGGACCAATACACAAAAAGCTGGGGGAAATCAGTGGGCCAGGTGGGGAAATGGACAGTTGGCGTTTCGGGTCGAGACCCTTCATCAGGACTGGAATGAAAGAGGGGAGATAGCCGGCACAAAAAGGTGGAGGGGAAGAAGTGGAGCAAGAGCTGGTGGGTGATAGGTGGATCTAGGTTGTGGGGGGGGGGGGTGATAGGCAGGTGACAGAGAACAGCTGGATGCCAACTCCTCTTCCTTCCTTCCACCTCCCGTCACAAGGTCAATTCCAGTAAATCTTTCCCTGCATCCCCTGCAAGGAGCATCATTGATCTATTGTTCAATAGTTTGTGGGTTTAGCCTCCCCTGAATACCCCTCTATTGGATGTAATGGAGCCCAGGCCATTACTCCACCAAGAGCAGAAGGGGAATTTTTTTCCAGTAACTCGGACAATATTTTTCTCTCAACCAACATCACAAAAGCAACCTCGCTACTGTTGGTGGGAGATTGCTACCTGCGGATTATCTGCTGGAATTCCTCATGAGAGTGCCTGTGCCTCAGCAAGGATTTCATTGGGTGCCTTGAACACAAGAGGACAAGAAAATAGGAGCAGGAGTAGGCCACTCGGCCCCTCAAGCCTGCCCCACCATTCAATATGATCATGGCCGATCTACTCCGGCCTCAGATCCTCTTCTGTGCCAGTTCCCCATCACGCTCAATTCCTTGATCTTTCAAATATTTGTCTATCTCCATCTTAAATATAATCTAGCCTCCACCATCCTCGGGGACAGAGAATTCCAGAGATTCAACGACCATCTGAGACAAGAAATTTCTACGAACCTCAGTGCCTTTTATTTTACAGCTATGTCCCCTTGTTAGTGACTCTCCCACTGATGGAATTTCCTTTGGACTGCCTCCAATGTTACTACATCCTTTTTTGGGTAAGGGGACCAAAACGGTGCACAGTGTCCCAGGTGTGGCCTCACCAACACCCTGTACAACTGCAACGTAACTTCCCTGTTCTTAAACTCCAGCCCCTTTGCAATAAAGGTGACATGTTGTTTGCCTTTGTAACTACTTGTTGGACCTGCCTGCTAACTTTCTGTGATTCATGCCCTGATCCCTCTGAACTTCAGTCATCTGCAGTCTCTATCCACTTAGATACTAATCTGCCTTTTGATTCCTCTTTTACCGAAGTGCGTAATCTCGAGCTTCCCCACATTAAGCTCCATGTGCCAAGTGTTTGCCCAATCACTTAATTGATCCAGGCAGGTCAGGCAGCAACTGTGGAGGCAAATCTGGACAGATGAAAGGTCTCGACCCGAAACGCCGACTGTCCATTTCTCTCCACAGATGCTGCCTGACCCGCTGAGTTCCTCCAGCAGTTTATGTGTTGCTCCAGATTCCAGCATCTGAAGTCTCTGTGTCTCCACTCAATCTATCTATATCCTTTTGCAGAATCACAATATCCTCTTCACAACATGCCCTTCTACTTATTTTCATATGACTGGCAAAGGTGCTATTTGGAAAGCAAGTTCAATCTCTTCTCATGAACGATGGCTGCTTTAATATCCTGGCCATTCCTTACAAGGTCCAAGTCCAGGAATTCTCTCTCCAACAATACTCTGGGAGCACCTTCAGGAAGAAGACCCACTGTCATCTTGTCAAGCAGAATTAAGAATGATCTATAGAAACAGACCTTGCCAACAGACCATCCTGTAGAGACCATCCTGAATAAAAAAAATAAGGATTCAGCCTTCTGCTCCTCTCAAGAATTGGTGGGTTGAGGTCATGGAGTCAAAGAGAGATACAGCACGGAAACAGGCCCTTCAGCCCACCATGCCCGTTCTAACCATCAAGCACCTATTTAGAACCATAGAACCATAGAACAGTACAGCACAATACGGGGCCTTTGGCCCACCATGTTGTGCCGCCCTTCAAACCACACCTAAGACTATCTAACCCCTTCCTCCCACATATCCCTCTATCTTAAATTCCTCCATATGCTTATCTAACAATCTCTTGAACTTGGCCAACGTATCAGCCTCCACCAACACCCCAGGCAGCACATTCCATGCACCAACCACTCTCTGGGTGAAAAACCTCCCTCTGACATCTCCCTTGAACTTCCCACCCATTACTTTAAAGCCATGCCCTCTTGTTTTGAGCATTGGTTCCTTGGGAAAGAGGCGCTGGCTGTCCACTCTATCTATTCCTCTTAATATCTTGTATACCTCTATCATGTCTCCCCTCATCCTCCTTCTCTCCAATGAGTAAAGCCCTAGCTCCTTTAGTCTCTCCTCATAATCCATACTCTCTAATCCAGGCAGCATCCTGGTAAATCTCCTCTGCGCCCTTTCCAACGCTTCCACATCCTTCCTATAATGAGGCGACCAGAACCAGAACTGGACACAGTACTCTAAGTGTGGTCTAACCAGAGTTTTGTAAAGCTGCATCATCACTTCGCGGCTCTTAAACTCGATCCCACGATTTATGAAAGCTAACACCCCATAAGCTTTCTTAACTACCCTATCCACCTGTGTGGCAACTTTCAGTGATCTGTGGATATAAACCCCCAGATCCCTCTGCTCCTCTACACTGCCCAGAATCCTGCCATTTACCTTGTATTCTGCCTTGGCACCTCACACTTCTCTGGATGGAACTCCATCTGCCACTTGTCAGCCCAGCTCTGCATCCCATCAATATCCCTCTGTAAGCTCGACAGCCCTCCACGCTATCCACAACACCACCGATCTTTGTGTCACCTGCAAACTTGCTAACCCAGCCTTCCACCCCCTCATCTAAATTATGAATAAATATCACAAAAAGTAGAGGTCCCAGAACCGATCCCTGTGGGACACCATTAGTCACTGCCCTCCAATCTGAATGCACTCCCTCCACCACAACCCTCTGCTTTCTACAGGCAAGCCAATTCTGAATCCACACTGCCAAGCCTCCCTGGATCCCTTGGCCTCCAACCTTCTGAAGAAGCCTACCATGCGGAACCTTATCAAACGCCTTACTAAAATCCATGTAGACCACATCTACAGCACTACCCTCATCAATCTTCCTGGTCACCTCCTCAAAGAACCCTATCAGACTTGTGAGGCAAGATCTTCCCTTCACAAATCCGTGCTGGCTGTCCCTAATCAGTCCATGATTCTCTAAATGGTCATAGATCCTATCTTTTAGAATCCTTTCTAACAGCTTACCCACCACAGACATAAGGCTCACTGGTCTGTAATTCCCTGGACTACCCCTACTACCTTTTTTGAATAAGGGGACAACATTCGCCACCCTCCAATCCTCTGTTACCACCCCCGTGGACAACGAGGACTCAAAGATCCTAGCCAACGGTTCAGCAATCTCCTCCCTCGACTCCCAAAGCAGCCTGGGGAATATTCCATCAGGCCCCAGGGACTTATCTGTCCTAATATTTTCTAACAGCTCCAACACATCCTATCTCTTGATATCTACATGCTCTAGAACATTACCCTCACCAACACTGTCCTCAGCATCATCAAGACCCCTCTCCTTGGTGAATACTGAAGAGAAGTATTCATTGAGAACCTCACCCACTTCCACAGCTTCCAGGCACATCCTCCCACCTTTGTCTTTAGTTGGACCCACCTTTACTCTAGCCATCCTTCTGCTCTTCAACGTACGAGGAAAAAGCCTTTGCACCAGTTCAACCGCAATCCCATTTTATTCTCCCCACCTTCCCACCAACTACCCCCCACCAGATTCTACTCCTCACCCACATACTGGGGGCAATTCACAGTGGCAAATGAACCTAACAACACACTGATGTGTCTATCCACGGCCTCCTCTACTGCCACGTTGATGCCAGACGCAGGTTGGAGGAGCAACGCCTCATCTTCCCTCTTGGGAGTCCCCAGCCTGACGGCATCAACATCGATTTCTCGAACTTCCAGTAACCCCCTCCCCCTGCTTTCCCTTCTCCCCCCCCTTGTTTTCCCTCATTCCTGTGGCCCCCTCACCTCTTCTCTTTCCCCTCCCCTACCCTCATGACCTGCCCATCACCTTCCTCTGTTTCCCCACCTCCTTCCCTGAATTCCATGGTCTACTGTCTTCTCCCACCAGATTCAGCCCTTTGCCTCTTCCACCAATCACCTCCCAGCTTCTCCCATCACTCCCTTTCACCGCTCCCCTCCCCAACCCACCTACCTTCCCCCTCTCACCTGAACTCACCTTTCACCTGCCTGCGTGTGCTCCCCCCTCTCCCCCCACCTTTTCATTCTGGCTTCTGCCCTCTTCCTTTCCAGTCCCGAGAAGATAAGATAAAATATTTATTTATTAGTCACATGTACGTCAAAGCACACAGTGAAATGCGTCTTTTTACATTACTGAGAATGTGCTGGGGGGCAGCCTGCAAGTGTCGCCACTCTTCCGGCGCCATCATATCATGTCCACAGCTCCTAACCCGTACGTCTTTGGAATGTGGGAGGAAACCAGAGCACCCAGAGGAAACTCACGCAGACACGGGGAGAACATATAGGCTCCTTACAGAGAGCGGCAGAATTGAACCCAGGTTGCTGGCGCTGTGATAGCGTTACGCTAACCACTACACTACCGTGTTGAAGGGCCTCGGCCTGAAACATCGACTGTTCATTTCCCTCTATAGATGCTGCCCGACCTGCTGAGTTCCTCCAGCATTTTTTTGCGCATCACTCCCAGATTTCCAGCATCAGCAGTCTCTCTCGTGTCCAACAACACACTCATTTTTTGGCATTTGAGAGGAAACCGGAGCACCCGGGGGAAACCCACACTGTCACGGGAAGAACGTGCAAACTCCACACAGGCAGCACCGAAAGTCAGGATTGAACCTGGGTTATTGGAGGTACGAGACAATGACTCTACTGTAGGTTTCCCTGCCAGGACATGTTAGATGGGCTGCATTCCCTGCCTCATCCTAATTTTTTGTTCAGTGAGCAGTGTTGATACAGTTTACCTTGAGGCACCCATCCTGACAGATTAACAAACCCTTTTCACATTGTTGCTGCTCTACCTACATTCCCGGCATTACAATACCAACCACACTACAGACCTATTTCAATGGCTGTTGGGCTTCCATTGTTATGAAAGGAGCCATAAAAAATATTTAAGACTTTCCTTCTTGCTGGGTTTTTATGCCAAGGTATCAGTCCTTTTCTCAACACCTCATCGCTGAAATAATGTGCTCTACCTGTCCAGCGGTGGACGTGGATGTGGACAAGAACAGGGCACAGACACCACCCCCCAACCCCAGCCCACCCCCCAAATAATGATCCAAAAATAATGCAACTAACAGAAATTATGGACCAGGGTGAAGACGTTCTTTTCCTGTTGGGATAGAGATGTGAGGCAGGGTCCCTCCAAAAGAAATTTAAATTCCTGTCTGGTCTTCAAGGTCTGTCCATCTCCCTTCTGCTCTTTGACCTACATCAGATCCCAGTTAAGCATTGCTCTCATTATAACAATCTCATCCTTGTTTTCAAATACTTCCTTGGTCTCTACAGTCTCCTCCACCTTGGAATTGCAATTGGTTTATTGTTGTCACCTGTACTAAAGTACAGTGAAAAGTTTGTCTTGCATGCCATTCATACAGATCAATTCATTACACAGTGCATTGAGGTAATACAAGTCAAAACAATAACAGAATGCAGAATAAAGTCTAACAGCTACAGAGAAAGTGCAGTACAGGTAGACAATAAGGTGCAAGGTCATATCGAGGTAGATTGTGAGGTCGAGAGTCCACCTTATTGTACTAGGGAACCGTTCGATAGTCTTATAACAGCGGGATAGAAGCTGTCTTTCAGCCTGGTGGTACGTGTTATCAGGCTTTTGTATCTTCTGCCCAACGGGAGGGGGGAAGAAGAGACAATGTCCAGGGTGGGTGGGGTTTTTGATTATGTTGGCTGCTTCACTGAGGCAATGAGAAGTGTAGACAGAGTCCGTGGAGGAGAGGCTGGTTTCCGTGATGTGCTGAGCTGTGTCCACAACTCTCTGCAGTTTCCTGCATGAGTGACCTTCTGAGGTATCTCCTCTTCTTCAAGTCTGACCCATAAACATTGCTGACTTCAACCATGAGTGGGATCAGAGTCTAAATCCCAGAATATCTCCCCCCAAACCTTCCCACCTCTAGTTCAGTCTCCAAGATGCTCCTTACACCTTACCTCCTTCACCAACCTTTTGCTCAGCTGCCTGATCCTCTCCCCGCATGGCACAGATTCCTTTCTTGTTCAATGACATTCCTGTGAATCACCTTGCTATATTTCACCACGTTACAGGTAAGAATTTCTCTTTAACCATTCATTCATGTTGGGAAGGATTACATAAGTTGCCCAGTCCAATGGAAGAGGCAGCCATGAGGCAGCCACATTGATGTGTTGTGGAGTCACGTATAAGCCAGACCAAGTAAAAACATAGAACATAGAACATTACAGCACCATACAGGTCCTTCGGCCCACGATGTTGTGCCGACATTTTATCGTGCTCTAAGATCTATCTAACCCTTCCCTCCCCCTCCCACATAGCCCCCCACCAATCTCTCTATCATTCATGTGTCTATCTAAGAGTCTCTTAAATGTCCCTAATGTATCTGCCCCCACAACCTCTGCAGGCAGTGTGTTCCACACACCCACCACTCTCTGTGTAAAAAACTTACCCCGACATCCCCCTTATACCTTCCTCCAATCACCTTAAAATTATGTCCCCTCATGTAATCAATTGTCTCCCAGGGAAAAAGTCACTGACTGTCCACTCGATCTATGCCTCTTATCATCTTGTGCACCTCTATCAAGTCACCTCTCATACTCCTTCTCTCCAAAGAGAAAAGCCCAAGGTAAAATGGCAGATTTTCTTTGCTGAAGGATATGGGTTTTTAGAACAATCTGGTAGCTTCAGTCGCAATTACTGAAACAATATTTTTCATCCAGATTTATTTAATTAAATGAATTTAAATTTCAAACTCTTGTCACTGGATTCATAGTCCAGTAAGTTAACAATGGGTGCAGAAGAGGTTCGTCAGGATGCTGCCTGGATTAGAGGGCATGAGCTGTAAGGAGAGGTTGGACAAACTTGGGTTGTTTTCTCTGGAGTGTCAGAGGCTGAGGGGACACCTGACCAAAGTTTATAAGATAAGATTTCTTTATTAGTCACATGTACATCGAAACACACAGTGAAATACATCTTTTGCGTAGAGTGTTCTGGGGGCAGCCCGCAAGTGTTGCCACGCTTCTGGCACCAACATAGCACGCCCACAACTTCCTAACCCATACGTCTTTGGAATGTAGGAGGAAACCCTGAACACCTGGAGGAAACACAAACAGACACAGGGAGAACGTACAAACTCCTTACAGACAGTGGCGGGAATTGAACCCAGGTCGCTGGCGCTGTAATAGCGTTACGCTAACCACTACACTACAAGGCATAGATAGAGTAGACTGTCAGAATCTTTTTCCCAGGGCGGAAATATGAAGTACTAGAGGACATGCATTTAAGGTGAGAGGGGGAAAGTTTAAGGGCAAGTTATTTTTTAAATCACAGAGAGACGTGGGTGCCTGAAGTGGGCTGACGGGGTGGGGGTGGAAGCAGATACGATTGTGGCATTTCATAAGCGGTTAGATAGACACATGAACATGCAGGGAATGGAGGGATTTGGATCATGCACAGGCAGAAGAGCTTTAGTTTGATTTGGCATCGTGTTTGGCACAGACTTTGTGGGCCAAAGGGCCTGTTCCTGTGCTGTACTGTTCTAGGTTCTAATGACACTAACACACGCCACGTAAGTGGAAATCATTGTTGTGGAAGATATGTTTCATTACAGACAGGCCATATCCTCCCCCTGTGTCAAATACAGCACCAGACACTTAACTAGATCCCCCAAAAAATGCGGATGTGTAAAGAAATGACAACAAGAGCAATGCTTTTCTATTCTGTTCACATTCCTCATGAAGATTACAACCATTACGCATGTAAAAACGATGGAGACATTGACTGCAAATTGATCATCGTACAAGACATTCACCCTTATTATCTCTGCACCAATATTCAATTTTATTCTTTCAAATACTCCCTTCAGCAACACTAATGGAATTTCTGAACATGTCAAGATTAAAGGAGTAGGGAACCTGTTCTGTGACTTCCGAGAACGAGCAGATTCAGGAAAGGAGAGGTGAATTGTTTCCTTTGGCTTAATTAACCTACCGTGGAGCAGGACCAGTTAGATAAAAATATAACAATCAGTAACCGATGTGGCCAGGTTCCAGGCAATAAATTGCAACAAATATTTAAGAATACATGAATAGCCACATTTGCATTTCATGATAAGCTGTTAATGACAGGAGGAAAGGCTAATTCGGAACATCTTCTGGAGAATTCAGTCAAAAGGGTTTTATTCTGTGTCCCTTTTGAATTAAAGTAATTAGATAGATGGACAAACCTAAAGAAAGGCAGAGAGTTACTTGGGATAAGTGGTGGCCCCTTCTGTAATCATATGCCAGGCCAGGAGACCATTTGGCCCATCATCACTTGTGCCAGCTCTTTGATGGCACTATCCGATTAGAACAACTGCCCTAATCTTTCCCTATAGCCCTGCATAACTATTATTATTGATAGGCACTTCCATTCAAAAGTCCCCATTGAATCTGTTTCCACTGTCCTCACAGTTGTGTGTGTCTCAGAGTACAACTCTTACCCCAATTTCTTCAACCTGCTGTGGACGCCACGGCGAAGAAAGCCCACCAGCATCTCTACTTCGTCAGGAGGCTAAGGAAATTCGGCATGTCCCCGTTGACCCTCACCAATTTTTATCAATGCACCATAGAAAGTATCCTATCCAGATGCATCACAGCTGCTCTACCTGAGACCGCAAGAAACTGCAGAGAGTTGTGGACACAGCTCAGCACGTCACAGAAACCAGCCTCCCCTCCATGGACTCTCTCTACACCTCGCTGCCTTGGTAAAGCAGCCAACGTAATCAAAGACCCCACCCACCCCGGACATTCTCCCTTTCTCCCCCTCCCCATCAGACAGTAGGTACAAAAGCCTGAAAGCACCTACCACCAGGCTCAAGGACAGATTCTATCCCACTGTTATAAGACTATTGAACCATCCCCTTGCATGATAAGATGGACTCTGACCTCACAATCTACTTCATCATAGCCTTGCACCTTATTGTCTGCCTGCACTGCACTTTCTCTGTAACTGTAACACTTTATTCTGCGTTCTGTTATTGCTTTTCCTTTGTCCTACCTCAATGCACTGATGTGATGAAATGATCTGTATGGACAGCATGCAAAACAAAGTTTTTCACTGTAACTCAGTACGTGTGACAATAATAAACCAATTTATCAATTTACCAATTTCTAGTTCCCAACCCACCTTCCTAGGGAGACTGTTTCTCCTTCTGAACTCTATCAAATAAAAACTCTGGTAATTCTGCACATCTGTCTTCCCCTGTCTCCAAGACTGCCTCCTGTCTAGGCCCTAGTTCTCCAGCCATTCGTGAAACCTTTGCAGTGTTCAAAAGACCTGCATTTCTGTAGCACCTTGCACAACTTCAAGGTGTTATCCCTCCTGTAACATAAGGACCCAGTTTAAGCACAAGAAGCTTCCACAAACTGCAATGCGATGACACTTCCTGTGACGTTGGCCGAGGTGAAAATATTGTTCTCAGAATATCGAGGAGAAGTCTCCTACTCTTCTTCAAAGTGGCCTCATGAAATATGGTTGTCCCACAGCCATGCCACACGGATGATGGTCAGCCCTGGAAGGCATCACCGCAGGTCTCATCCAGCCTAGACAAACAGACTGGAGGGCAGTCAGGAGCACAGAGTATCCTCACCAGACCACCAGGAGTACCACCACCACACCCCTGGTACCCATTACCTTTCTCCTTGAGTGTGAACAGAAACCTTTTGACCTTATAGAGGTGTACAAAATCATGAGGGGTATAGATAGGGTGAACGCACAGTCTTTTTCCCAGGGAAAGAAAATCAAAAACTAGAGGGCACAGCTTCAAAGTGAGAGGGGAGAGATCTAAAATGGACCTGAGAGGAAACCTCCTCACACAGAGAGTGGTCTCTCTCCCCCACTGTCTCTCTCTCCACCCCCCGTCTCTCTCTCCCCATCTCTCTCTCCCCCCGTCTCTCTCCCCCGTCTCTCACTCCCCTGTCTCTCACTCCCCCATCTCTCTCTCTCTCTCCCCGTCTCTCTCTCCCCCCCGTCTCTCACCCCCCCGTCTCTCTCTTTCTCTCCCCCCCATCTCTCTCTCCCAGAAGAAGTGTTTGAGGCAGGCGTAATAACAACATTTAAAAGACACTTGGACAGGTACTTGGGTAGAAAAGGGATATGGGCCAAACACAGGTAAATGGAACTAGCTTAGATGGGCATCTTGGTCAGCATGGTCGAGTTGGGCTGAAGGGCCTGTTTCAATGCTGTGTCACTTTATGACTCCATGACAAACATTTCACAGCAATAAAATGATCTGCATTTTTATAACACTTTCACAGCCTC
This sequence comes from Pristis pectinata, assembly GCF_009764475.1. Classification (NCBI taxonomy): domain Eukaryota; kingdom Metazoa; phylum Chordata; class Chondrichthyes; order Rhinopristiformes; family Pristidae; genus Pristis; species Pristis pectinata. The sequence continues at coordinate 5,097,579 of NC_067410.1, read as the reverse complement.
AAGATATGAGCAACCTATGAAGCACACTGCGTCTTGCAACACAGAGAGCAAATATGTGTACGGCAAGCTCCCATGAACAGCAATGTGATAACCACTTCCTATGATGTTGGCTGAGGTACAAATATTGCTCCCAGGACACTTCCGCTCATCTTCAAAGTGGTGTCACGAGTTTCTCCACTCTTACCTTGGAAAACAGACTCATCTGAAAGATGACACCTCTGAGACAGAAGCACTCCCTGAGAGCTTACTGGGATGATCAGACTTTATTTTTCTATGGGAGGGACTTAAACCTTAACCCCAAAGAAGGCACTTGGCACGCTTGCTTTCATCAGTCTGGGCATTCAGTACAGGAGTTGAGACATCATGTTTCGACTGTGCAAGTCGTTGGTGAGACCACACTTGGAGTATTGTGAGCAATTCTGGTCACCCAGCGATAAGAAGCATGTTATTAAGCTGGAAGGGGTGAAGAAAAGATTCACGAAATTGTTACTGAGACTGGAGGGCTTGAGTTATAAGGAGAGGCTGATTAGGCTAAGACTTCCTTCTTTGGAGTGTAGGAGGTTGAGGGGGTGACCTTGTCGAGGTTTATAAAATCATGAGGGGTATAGATAAGGTGGACGGTCACAGCCTTTTTCCCAGGGTAGAGGAATATAAACAGAGGATTTATGGTGAGAGGGGAAAGATTTAAAAGGGACCTGAGGGGCATGTTCTTCAGGCAGAGGGTGGTGAATATATGGAATGAGCTGCCAGAGGAAGTGGTAGGGGTGGGTATAATGACATTTAAAAGACACTTGGACAGGTACATGGATAGAAAAGGATTAGACTATAAGACCATAAGACATTGGAGCAGAATTAGGCCATTCGGCCCATTGAGTCTGCTCCGCCATTCGATCATGGCTGATTTATTTTTGCCTCTCAACCCCATTCTCCTGCCTTCTCCCCGTAACCTTTGACACCTTTACTAATCAAGAACCTATCGACCTCTGCTTTAAATATACCCAATGACCTGGCCTTCACAGCTGTCTGTGGCAATGAATTCCACAGAGTCACTACCCTCTGGCTAAAGAAATTCCTCCTTGTCTCTGTTCTAGAGGGATGTCCTTCTATTCTGAGGCTGTGCCCTCTGGTCCTAGACTCTCCCACTACTGGAAACATCCTCTCCACATCCACTCTATTCAGGCCTTTCAATATTCGGTAGGTTTCAATGAGATTCCCCCCTCATCTTTCTAAACTCCAGCGAGTACAGGCCCAGAGCCATCAAACACTCCTCATTTGTTAATCCTTTCATTCCCGGGATCATTCTTGTAAACCTCCTCTGGACCCTCTCCAACGTCAGCACATCCTTCCTTAGATATGGGGCCCAAAACTGCTCACAATACTCCATATGCAGTCTGACCAACACCTTATAAAGCCTCAGCAGTACATCCTTGCTTATATATTCCAGTCCTCTCAAAATAAATACTAACATTGCATTTGCTTTCCTTACTATCGACTCAACTGATTAGAGGGATGTAGACCAAACACAGGCAAATGGAACTAATTCAGGTGGACATGCTCGACCTGAAACGTCGACTGCTCATTTCCCTCCACAGACTTAAAGGACATTTGGACAGGTTTGTGGACAGGAAAGGTTTAGAAGGATAGGGGCCAAATACAGGCAAGTGGGACTAGTTCAGGTAGGCAGCTTGGTTGGCATGGACAAGTTGGGCTGAAGGGCCTGTTTCCGTGCTGTATGAATCTATGACTCTACAACGTAATTCTGCAGCAAGAGCGGTGCCAACTGGGCCACAGAGGACTGATCCATGTGACAGATCTATTCCCTGCCGCTGTTTATTAGCAAGTGTGCCATGTACACACTGAGCTGTGTGCCACAGGGCACATTTACCTGAGTAAATGAAAAGCTGTTTGATCAGGATAATTGGATTGGAAGTGTTTGCATGTTCTACTGTAGGTGGATGGGAAATATTCCTGCCCTCGTGCCCTCCACTCCCCAACTCACGCTACCTCCCCAGAAGGCACCTAGTAGCCTGGGCCAGATAGAGCCATCCAGGCCCTTCAGCCCATCGAATCTGTGCTGACCTGATCTTCTGCCTAGTCTCATCTACCTGCACCCGGACCATATCCCTCCAAACCCCTCCCATCCATGTACCTATCCAAACTTCGCTTAAATGTTACAATGGAACCCATTTCCGCTGGCAGCTCATTCCGCACTCACACCTCCCTCTGAGTGAAGAAGTTTCCCCTCAGATTCCCCTTATATATTTCACCTTTCACCCTAAATCTATGACCTCTAGTTCTAGTCTCACCCAACCTGAGGGGAAAGAGCCTGCATGCATTCACCCTTTCTATACCCCTCATAACTTTGTATACCTCTGTAAGATCTCCCCTCATTCTCCTGTGCTCCAGGGAATAAAGCCCTAACCTGTTCAACCTTCGCCTGTAACTCAGGTCCTCAAGTCCCGGCAACATCTGTCAAGCTTATTGATATCTTTCCTGTAGGTAGGTGACCAGAACTGCACACAATGCTCTAAATTCGGCCTCACCGACGTCTTGTACAACTTCAACATAACATCCCAACTCCTGTACTCAATGCCCTGATTTGTGAAGGTCAAAGTGCCAAAAGCTCTCTGTACGACCCTGTCTACCTGCGATGCCACTTTCAAGGAACTATGGATCTGTATTCCCAGGTCCCTTTGTTCTACCGCACACCTCAGAGCCCTACCATTCACTGTGCAAGTCTTACCCTGGTTTGTCCTCCCAAAGTGCATCACCTCACACTTGTCTGTATTAAATTCCATCTGCCATTTTTCAGCCCATTTTCCAAGCCAGTCAAGATCACGCTGCAAGCTTTGATAGCCTTCCTCACTGTCCACTACGCCCCCAACCTTGGTGTCATCCGCAAATTTGCTGATCCAGTTTACCACGTTATCATCTAAATCATTAATATAGATGATCCCCCTTCTATGTTGCATGTTTCATTAACAGCGAGACCTCTGGGAGAAGGAGAACACTGACACGGGGAAGCTGGCATACCTTAGGCAAAGTTCACCAGAGGTGTGCGTGGAGTTTGCACGTTCTCCCTGTGACTGCACGTTTACCCTGGATGCTCCGGTTTCCTCCCACATCCCAAAGAATAATTGTTCTAGGTTAATTGTCTACTGCGAATTACCCCTCGTGTGGGTGGGTGGTAGGAGACTGAGGAGAGTGTTGATGGGCTCGTGAGGGAGAACAGGCTCCAGGGAAATAATGCAAAAACGCTGTGAGTCGGCATGGGCTCGATGGGCTGAATGGCCTCCTTCTACATCATATGTGATACTGTAGAACGCCCAGCATCACTTCAATTCCCATTGATTCTGATCCACTAGTTTGGGACAGCCTCCCTAATCAAGGTCCCTAGCACAGCCTGGGTCAAGAATAGTTCATCTAAATGACCTGAGAAGTTGCCCCTTTCCCAAGGGGTGGGACCCCACAGAGGTTACTTGTCCTGCTCCCCCTCCCACAATACCTGACCCACCAGTGGCATTGGAACACCTGCAGCCCACGCCAACACACAAAGACCCCGAGAGGAATTCGGCAGAAAAAACATCTCCACGGTTTTGAATCTGAGGCACCATGGTAAAGTAGGTACTACAGAGCCAATGTGTGCACAGCAAACCCCCAGAAACTGTAACGTGGTAAGGCGCAGGGAATCTGCTGTGATGTTTGGTTGAGGGATATCTATTGTCTATGGGACACTTGGGAGATCTCCCCACCCGGGGGGTCATTCTCTCTTCTCTCCTCTTCCATTGGGTAAAAGATACAGGAGCCTGAGGGCACGTACCACCACACTTAAGGACAGCTTCTACCCCACTGTGATAAGACTATTGAACAATTCCCTTATACGATGAGATGGACTCTCACCTCATGATCTACCTTGTTGTGACCTTGCACCTTATTGCACTGCACTGTAGCTGTGACACTTTACTCTGTACTATTATTGTTTTTACCTGTACTACATCAATGTACTCTGTACTAACCCAATGTAACTGCACTGTGTAATGAATTGACCTGTACGATTGGTATGCAAGACAAGTTTTTCACTGTACCTCGGTACAAGTGACAATAATAAACCAATACCAATACCAAAGATATGGTACAGGTGGAGTCACGAGATACCACAGATGCTGGAATCTGGAGTAACACACAAGATGTTGGAGGAACTCAGTGGGTCGTGCAGCATTCATGCAGGGAAAGGAATTGTCGAGGTTTTGGGTTGAGACCCTTCATCTGGAATCTGAAGCAACAAACAATCTGCTGGAGGAAGTCAGGGTCCAGCAGCATCTGTGGGGGGAGAGGAACTGTCAATGTTTTGGGTCGAAACCCTCCATCAGGACTGTATCAGGTGTTCTATGACCATCTGAGTCGGTATTGGTTTCAATGTATTACCTGAAAGACGGCACTTTTGATAGTGCAGCACTGCCTCAGTAATGCACTGGGAGTGTAAGCTAAAGGATCTGTGCTCGAGTGTCCTAGACTGGGATATGGCCTGACATCTAGACTGAGAGGTGAGAGGCAGCCAATATCACTCTCATCATCTTAAACATTTCTGTAAGGTCGCCCCTCATTCTCCCACATTCCATGGAATAAAGACCTAGCCTGGCCAACCTCTTCCTATAACTCAGGCCCTCTAGTCCTGGCAAAATCCTCGTAAATCTTCTCTGTACTCTTTCCAGTTTAACCACGCCTTTCCTATAACAGGGTGACCAAAACTGTACACAGTACTCCAAGGGCGGCCTCACCATTGACTTGTACAACTGCAACATAACGTCCCAGCTCCTGTACTCACTGCCCTGACTGATGAAGGCCAGTGTGCTAAATGCCTTTTTCACCACCCTGCCTACCTGTGACGCTGCTTTCAGTGAACTATGTACTTGTACTCCTAGGTCCCTCTGTTCCAACACACTCCCTAGTGCCCTACCATTCACAGTGTAAATCCTACGCTGGTTTGACGTTCCAAAATGCATCACCTCACACTTATCCGTATTGAAATCCATTTGCCGCTCCTCGATCCACTTCCCTAACTGATCAAGATCCCCCTGTAATCTACGATAATCTTCTTCACTGTCAACAACACCTCCTAATCTCACCTCTAGTCCTGGCATCATCCTCGTAAATCTCCTCTGTACTCTTTCCAGTTTGGCCACGTCTTTCCTATAACAGGGTGACCAAAACCGTACACAGTACTCCAAGTGCGACCTCACCAACTGTAACATAATGCCCCAAATCCTATACTCTTAAACTTCTTAAGAAACAAAATCGAAGAGATTTTGCAATGCTTCCCCAGGTGGGATTCAAACCTATCATCAACTGGATGACTTATTCAGACTTCAGAGTTAATCTTGTCATTTAACTACTGCTCTATTAGCCCCCCACCTCCCTTAACGGTATGCAGCTGGTGCACAGTTTCAACATCGTAAGAACTAATTCACAGCGTGCTGGGATTAAATGTGTGGGGTTAAGCTTCTAAACCAGTGAAGCTGCACCTCAAGGTCAGACCGACATGTTGGGGGAGATAAACAGAGGAATCCGGAGCGAGAGGGTGGAAGCAAAAGATCATTCACAAATACCTTCAGAGAAATATTATTTTGAGGGAAAATAATTCATTTCTTTTTTTTCACCTGCGATGCTTTCAAATCATCTTTTAATGCATTTAAATCCCCTCATTTTTAAAGTAAATGCTCACTAATCACTGTCCACCAGGCTGAAACTACAGGAAAATTATCTTAAAAAGATCCAACAATCCAGGAAGATTAGTCGCTCCGTAATTTAAGAGGGATAAATAAAGAACATTGATGACTTTTTATAATAACATTTGGTGATCAGCAGATTCCAGTGAATTTTTCAGATCCTTTAAATGTCTTTACTCCCAACACCCCCCCACCACCCACCACACACGCACACAGACACACACCGAGACACAGACACACATGGACAGACACAGATGCACACACACACACACACATAAACAGACACAGACACAGACACACACACACAGATAGATGCACACACACACAGAGACACACACACATACCCAGACACACACAGACACACATAGACAGACACAGATGCACACGCACGCAGACACACACACACACACAGATAGACGCGCACACACGCACAGATAGACACACACACACACACAGATAGACATGCACACACACACACCCAGACACAGACACACACACAGACACACACACTTACCACACAGACACATGCACAGACACACAAACACAGATACAGATACATATGCACACACACATGTACACAATATACACACAGACATATACACAGACACACACACATATATAACACAAACACACACACAGAGACACACATGGATACAACACAGACACACACACATACATGTTTACAAATACACACACACACACACACACACACACACACACACACACACACACACACAGAGTTGGATTCCCTCTGTTGAAATAGGAACAGGGCAAAGCCAGTCAGCTGTTGAAGGTTCAGTCTCTGGACAGGTTGAAGGGAGACATGAAAGGCTGGACTTAGTGACACCAGTATTCTGGCAAGAATGGGGATGTTTTGAAAGATCCTCAATCATACCAGGTTTAATTTACTGAGGATGATCTCATGCACTCAATTTGTATCTAACCCTCCTCCACTTACAACATGACGCTGGAGAAAGGTGGGCGACACTGCTGAAACTTTGATCTTCAGTTCTATTGGTTATGCTCCATAGAAACTCTGGTTAAGTAGATTCCATAGGCTATTTGTTGCACTTTTTTGTTTAGGCTTTATGGATATTTGCTGCTATGCACTGTTTGAGTAGACACTGCGGATTGTTTGCTTTGGTACATTGAATAGATTCTGTAGACTGCTGCACTCTGCTGTTTAAATAAACTGGATGGAGTGTTTAAATAATGTGCTGTTTATAAGGTTCCTGTTGACTGCTGTAGCGTTTGTTTACTGTGTAAGCAGACTTCAGATTTTGCAATGCAGACACAAGAGACTACGGGTGCTGGAATCTGGAGCAACAAACAATCCTCTGGAGAGACTCAAGTGGGTCGAGCAACATCTGTGGGTTGGGGGGAGAGGAATTGTCGATGTTTCAGGTCGAAACCCTGCGTTAGGACTGAGAGTGGCGTAGGGGAAGTAGTATAGAGAGGAGTGGGGGAGTGGTGAGACCGAGGCCAGGGGCGATTGGTGGGTTGACAGGGGGGAGGGGTTGTGGAAGGATGACGGTAGGGGAAGAGGAGGGGTAGGGGTGGAGTTGGGAGACATGACGGATAGAGGCAGAGCCTACTCACTGCTCTGAATGCCGCCACAAAACCCTCCTCACTGCCTGATACTGTGGGAATGAAGACTCAGACAAGACATACTTGCATTTATATAGCATTTATCAGCACCCCAGGACATTCCAAACATCTTACAGCCAATCTAAGGCCACAAGAAAGTTGTGGATGCAGCCCAGTCCATCACAAAAACCAGCCTCCCTTCCACTGACTCCATCTACACTTTCTGCTGCTTTGGTGAAGCAGCCAGCATAATCAAAGACCCCACCCACCCGGGTCATTCTCTCTTCTCTCCTCTTCCATCAGGCAGAAGATACAGGAGCCTGAGGGCACGTACCACCAGGCTTCTACCCCACAGTGATAAAACGGTGATAAAACTATTGAACGGTTCCCTTATACAATGAGATGGACTCTGACGTCACGATCTACCTTGTTGTGACCTCGCACCTTATTGCACTGCATTTGTCTGTAGCTGTGACACTTTACTCTGTGTTGTTATTGTTTTTACCTGTACTACTTCAATGCACTCTGTACTAACTCAATGTGACTGCACTGTGTAATGAATTGACCTGTGCGACCGCTATGCAAGACAAGTTTTTCACTGTACCTCGGTACAAATGACAATAATAAACCAATACCAACACCAAGGCATTGGTGAGACCACACTTGGAGTACTGTGTGCAGTTCTGGTTGCCCAGTTAGAGGAAGGATGTCATTTAAGTTGGAAAGGGTGTAGAAAGAATTACAAGGATGTTACTGAGAATGGGAGGGCTTGAGTGATAAGGAGAGACTGGATAGAATGGGACATTTTCCCCTGAAATGTGGGAGGTTTAGGGGTGACCGTATAAATGTATATAAAATCATGAGGGGCATAGATAATAGTCACAGTCTCGTTCCCAGGGTAGGGGAGTCTAAAACTAGAGGGCATGGGTTTAAGGTGAGAAAAGAAAGATTTAAAAGGGAGCTGAGGGGCAACTTTTTCACACATAAGGCGGAGGGTACATGGAATGAGCTGCCAGAGGAAGCTGCAGAGGAGGATACAATTAAAATGTTTGAAAGACATTTAGACAGGGACATGGTTAGAAAAGGATTAGAGGGATGTGGGCCAAGTGCAGGCAAATGGGACTGGCTCAGTGGACACCCTCGACCTGAAACGTCAACAATTCCTTTCCCCCCACAGACGCTGCTCGACCTGTTGAGTTCCTCCAGCGTGTGTGTTGCTCCGGATTCCAGCATCTGCAGTCTCTTGTGTCTCCAGCACTCCAGCACTCAACGGGCTGTAAATTGCTTTGGGAATACCTTATGGCTGTGCAAAGTGCTATAGAAATGCAGGGTGTTTTTGTTTTGTTATTTGGAATGTAAAATAGATGGCTACCCACATCCTTTGGCAGTGTCCTAGCAACACATCTCATTCACACACAAAGATGTTTCTGCACTAACTTGAATTTTTCAGGTTTAACCAGTGAGAAATGAGGACAACACCCCAGGGGCCAACTTGGAAAATCGTTTTTTTCTTATTTTCTACACTGATAAATCTCCCTGCTGGCACTGAAGGGGAACTAGGCAGAATCTACATTTTGCTTTCTGGAGTCTACACTTGGCTTTCAAAACAACTACCCACCAGTGCCATTTGTTTCTGGGCTGTGACTTGACAGTGGTGATAAGGATCCAGGAGAGGACCATCGTGGCTGAAAAGGGGCAAATCAACCAAAGGAGTGGCCAATCACCAGAGGACAAACAGAGGTTTTAGTCAGACGCGTGCTGCTTCACAGGGACACAAGATAATAGGAACAGGAGTAGGCCACTCGGTCAAGCACACCACTGTTGTTGGCAGAATCTCAGATGGCGATGAGGAGGCGTACAGGAGCAAGGTAGATCAGCTGGTTGAGAGGTGTCGCAACAACAACCTCACACTCAACGTCAGCAAGACCAAGGAATTGATTGTGGACTTCAGGAAGGGGAAGTCAGGAGAACACACACCAGTCCTCATTGAGGGGTCAGTGGTGGAAAGGGTGAGCAGCTTCAAGTTCCTGGGCGTCAACATCTCAGAGGATCTATCTTGGGCCCAACCCATTGATGCAATCACGAAGAAGGCATGCCAGTGGCTCTACTTCATTAGGAGTTTGAGGAGATTTGATATGTCAACAAAGACACTTGCAAATTTCTACAGATGCACGGTAGAGAGCATTCTGACTGGTTGCATCACAGCCTGGTATGGAGGCTCCAATGTGCAGGATCGAAAGAGGCTGCAGAGGGTTGTAGACTCAGCCAGCCCCATCACGGGCACAACTGTCCCACTAAGGACCCTCACCACCCGGGACATGCCCTCTTCTCGTTATTACCATCGGGGAGGAGGTACAGGAGCCTGAAGACCCACACTCAATGTTTCAGGAACAGCTTCTTCCCCTCCGCCATCCAATTTCTGAACAGTCCATGAACTCATGAACACTACCTCGTTATTTCTCTTTTATATTATTTATTTATTTTTGTGACTTATAGTAATTTTTATGTCTTCATGTCTTGCACTGTGCTGCTGCCGCAAAACAACAAATTTCACAACATATGTCAGTGATAATAAACCTGATTCTGATTCTGAAGCCTGCTCTGTCATTCAGTATCACCATGGCTGATCTGTCCCAGGCCCCATCTCCTCTTCTGTGCCAGTTCCCCATTGCCCTCAACCCTGGTTCAACCCTGGTTCAAAACTCTGGTTAGACCACACTTGAGGTACTATGTCCAATTCTGATCGCCTCATTATAAGAAGGATGTAGGAGCGTTGGAAAGGGTGCAGAGGAGATTTACCAGGATGCTGCCTGGTTTAGAGAGTGTGCATTATGAGGAGGGACTAAGGGAGCTAGGGCTTTACTCTTTGGAGAGGAGGAGGATGAGAGGAGACATGATAGAGATGTACAAAATATTAAGAGGAATAGATAGAGTGGACAGCCAGCGCCCCTTTCCCAGGGCACCAGTGCTCAATACAAGAGGGCATGGTTTTAAAGTAATGGGTGGGAAGTTCAAGGGAGATATCAGAGGAAGGTGTTTACCCAGAGAGTGTTTGGCGCATGGAATGCGCTGCCTGGGGTGGTGGTGGAGGCAGGTACATTGGTCAAATTCAAGAGATTGCTAGATAAGCATATGGAGGAATTTAAAATAGAGGGATATGTGGGAGGTAAAGGTTAGATAGTCTTAGGCGAGGTTTAAAGGTCGGCACAACATTGTGGACTGAAGGGCCTGTATTGTGCTGTACTGTTCTATGATTCTATGATTCTATGAACCCCCCTGACCGTTCAAAGATTTTCTGCCTCCAGTGTGAAAACCTCCAATGATCTGCCTCCACGACCCTCTGGGACAGAGAATTCTAAACATTTACCACTACAAGATTAAGTCCAGTTTCAATAACCACCCCTTACCTCGTTATCCTTGTTCAAGACTCTCTCACTAGTGGAAACATTTCAACATCTACTCTGTTGTGCCCCCTTGGGGACCAATACGTTTCAATAAGATCACCATTTGCTCTTCTCAACTCCAGAAGCTGTGTTGCCCAGCAAAAGTTTGGTGAAGAGTCTTCATTACTCAAGCTAGTAGCTAACGGCTTTGGTTAAAAACAAGTTCCTGTAGCTCGTGGGATCATTATACCTGCTAACCCCATTTCATAGAACATAGAACACCACAGCACAGTACAGGCCCTTCGGCCCACAATGTTGTGCCGACATTTTATCCTGCTCTGATATCTATCTAACCCTTCCCTCTCCCAAGATACTTCCGATGGGGGGGGGGGGGGGCAAGATGTGCCTGCGATGTATTGGGCAGAGTCCACTACTCTCTGAAAGTTCTTACATTGCTGCGCATTGGAATTGCCATTCCAGACCATAATGCAACCAGTCAGGATACTTTCAACAGTACATCTGTAGAAGTTTGTTAGAGTGTTTGGTGACAAGCTGTACCCCCTTAACCTTCTAAGAAAGTAAAGCCACTGGCACACCTTCCTTGTGATTGCATCCATGTGCTGGGCCCAGGACAGGTCATCCAATATGTTAACGCCCAGAAATTTAAAGCTGCTGACCCTCTCCACCGCTGACCCCCTAATGTAGACTGGCGCATGTTCACCCTCCTCCTTCCTGAAGTCAACAATCAGTCAACAGTAGTTTTGCTGACATTGAGCAAGAGGTTGTTGTTGCAGCATTTCTCAACCAGTTTTTGTTGACTGTCTCGTTGCAGTAAGCTGACTCATCACCACTGGTGATTCGTCCAACAACAGTCGTGTCAATAGAACAATAGATGCGTTTGAAGCAGGTGGGAACCTCAGACTGGTACTTAGACACCTCTGCCAGGGGGAAAAGTTTCTTGTAATCGATCCCATTTATGCCCCTCATAATCTTGCACACCTCCATCAGATCCTCCCTCAGCCTCCTCTGCTCCAAGGAAAACAAACCCAGTTTATCCAGTCTCTCCTCATAACTGAAATGTTCCAACCGAAGCAACATTTTGCTGAAAATCCTGTGTGCTTATAACGACTGAACACTGATGCATCGTATTGACTGCAATTCACTAATAAACCATGTTAACTAGCGGCAGAACACCAAAGCCAAAAGAAAATGACTGAGACAAAAGTGAAAAGCAAAAAATGAAAGCCTTAAAAGATAAGACAAATTGTTCAGATGAAAGATCATTGACCTGAAAGATTAACTGTTTGTCCTTCCACAGATGCAGCCTGACCTGCTGAGTGTTTCCAGCACCTTCAGTTTTTGTTTCCGATTTCCAGCATCTGCAGTATTTTACCTTTAGAGAACTTTCTATTCCTTTGTCCCTTGTATTTAACAAGCTTCCCTCAACCATTCCTCTGTGGGAGTGAATTCCACATTCAGTACAACTCCAGTAATCAGGTGCTTGATCGTTTAGCATTGGTTGTGGTTTATCATTGTCACATGTACTGAGATACAGTGAAAAGCTTTTGTCTGGGTGCCATCCAGACAGATCATTCCATACATAAGTACATCGAGATAGTAAAAAGGGAAACCAAATACAGAATCTAGCGTTACAGTTACAGAGAAAGTGCAGTGCAGGTAGATAAGTAAAGTACAAGGGCCATGATGAGGTAGACTGAGAGATCAAGAGTTCATGAATGTTGTCTACAGGGTAATCCATAGCTTCCTATCTGAAACATCATATCCTTGGGTTCAACTCCTTCCAAGGCCCTGCTCCCCCCTCTATCTCTGTAGCCTTCTCCAAACACATGGGCTCCTGGAACTCCTGTTCTGGACTCTTATACATCCTAACACTCCATTCTCCACCTCTGGCACTCTACCTTCTGGGTTCTACACATGGAATCCCCCTCAAAACCTGTACATGCACCTGTCTGAGGTCGAGAGGGTTGATAGCTTCAAGTTCCTAGGAGAGAACAGCACCAATGTCCTGGTGCAACCATGAAGACACCACAGCCAAGAAAGCTCACCAGCACCTCTACTTCCTCAGGAGGCTGAAGAAATTTGGCTTGTCTTCCTTGACACTCACCAACTTTTGTCAATCCACCATAGAAAGCATCCTATCTGGATGCATCATGGCTTGGTACGGCAACTGCTCTGCCCAGGACAACAAGAAATTGCAGAAAGTTGTGGACACAGCCCAACACATCATGGAAACCAGCCTCCCCTCCATGGACTCTGTCTATACCTCTTGCTGCCTTGGTGAAGCAGCCAGCATAATCAAAGACCCCACCCACCCGGGTCATTCTCTCTTCTCCCCTCTCCCATCAGGCAGAAGATACCGGACCCTGATGACACGTACCACCAGGCTCAAGGACAGCTTCTATCCTATGGTGGTAAGACTATTGAATGGTTCCCTTAGACGATGAGATGGACTCTTGATTTCACAATCTACCTTGGCAGTCTACCTGAAATGCATTTCCCTGTAGCGGTGACATTTTAATCTATATTTTGTTGTTGTTTTTACCCTGTACTACCTCAATACACTGCATAACGAAGTGAGCTTATGAACGGTATGCAAGGCAAGTTTTTCATTGTACCTCAGTACAAGTGACAATAATAAACCAATACCAATACCTCTCTGACCAAGGATTTGCTAAAAGTCCTTTGATCAGTGTCAATGTTCAAATGTAAAAACTAGAACCTCATGTAAGTCATATGACCCCTCGCTGTTCCGTAATGTCATAACTGACGCTACATGTTAATATATGGTATCATGGACAGTGAAGAAGGTTAACAAAAACTACGAGGAGATCTTGATCTTGGTAAGTGGGCCAAGGAATGGCAAATGGCGTTCAATCCAGAGAAGTGCAAGGTGTTCAATTTTGGGAAGTTGAATCAGGGTAGGACTTTCACAGTGAATGGCAAGGCTCTGGGGAGTGTTGTAGAACAGAGGGACTTTGTACATGGTTCCCTGCAAGTGGTGTTACACGTAGATTGGGTGGTGAAGGACGTCTTTGGCACATTGGCCTTAATCAGGCAGGGCAGTCTAGGAGTAGGGACATTACGTTGCAGTTGTACCAGACATTGCTGAGGCTTCACCTGGAGTGTTGTGTATAGAAAAGATGTCATTAAGCTGCAGAGAAGATTTAGGAGAATGTTGCCAGGACTCGAGGGCTTGAGTTATTGGGACTTTATTCACTGGAGCATAGGAGACTGAGAGGTGACCATATGGAGGTGTATAAAATCATGAGGGGCATAGATAGGGTGAATGCACACAGTCTTTTCCCAGGGAAAAGGAATCAAAAACTAGAGGGCATAGCTTTAAGGTGAGAGGGGGAAGATTTAAAAAGTACCTGAGTGGCAATTTCTTAGAGGATAGAACAGTACAGCACAGTACAGGCCCTTTGGCCCACCATGTTGTACTAACCTATATAAACCTACTCCATTATCAATCTAACCCTTCCCTCCTACACAGCCCATAACCCTACATTTTCTTACATCCATGTGCCTATCTAAGAGTCTTTTAAGTGTTCCTATTGTATCAGCCTCTACCACCAACCCTGGCAGTGCGTTTCAGACACCCACCACTCTCTGTATAAAAAACCTACCTCTAACATCTCCCCTAAACTTTCCTCCACTCACCTTAAATGGATGTCCTCTGGTATTGGCCATTGCTGCCCTGGGAATAAGGTGCTGGCTGTCCACTCTGTCTATGCCCCTCATAATCTTGTACACCTCTGTCAAGTCACCTCTCATCCTGTGTTGCTCCAAAGAGAAAAGGCCTAGCTCGCTCAACCTTTCCTCATAAGCCATGTTCTCTAATCCAGAGAGTATCCTGGTAAATCTCCCCTGCACCCTCTCTAAAGCTTCCACATCCTTCCTATAATGAGGCGACCAGAACTGAGCACAATACTCTCAGTGTGGTGTAATCAGAGTTCTATAGAGCTGCAACACTACCTCGCAGCTCTTGAACTCAATCACCTGATGAATGAAGGCCAGCGCACCATACGCATTCTTAACCACCCTATCAACTTGTGCGGCAACTTTGAGGGATCTGTGGACTTGTGCCCCAAGATCCCTCCGTTCCTCCACACTGCTGAGAATCCTGCCATTAACCTCGTACTCTGCCTTCAAGTTCGATCTTCCAAAATGTATCACTTCACACTTGTCCAGATTGAACTCCATCTGCCACTTCTCCGCCCAACTCTGCATCCGGTCTATATCCCTTTGTAACCTACGACAACATTCTACACTATCCACAACACCTCCAACCTTCATTGCATCTGCAAACTTACCAACCCATCTCTCCACTTCCTCATCCAAGTCATTTATAAAAATCTCACAGAGGGTGGTGGGTATATGGAACGAGCTGCCAGAGGAAGTGGTTGAGGCAGGTACAATAACATTTAAAAGACACTTGGACAGGTGCGTGGATAGGAAAGGTTCAGAGGGATATGGGGCAAACGAGGGCAAATGCGGCTAGCAGATGGCACTGTGGTCGGCATGGACAAGTTGGGCTGAAGGGCCTGTATCCATGCTGTATTACTCTATGACTCTAACACCAGCCAACTAATTCCCCACTATTGATCCAAGATCTATCCTGAACATCACACCAGCGAAATTCTACCCTGTTAAAGGTGTCAGACAAATGCAGCCAATTGTCTGCGCCCCCGGCATGTTGAAAACTCTGCTCCTTCACCTCAACAAGCACGAAAAAAAATCACCATTTCTCAGCTTCATATCCCAGCTCATGAGCAGCTGCTGTGTAGCAGATCCACACTCGAGGAACATCCATTCTCCTGGGATATTAAGAGGCCCATACATTTGGAGTTTTATCTAATTTTCCATCAGATTACAGTGGGACTACTATCTGTCAAACACTATTGTCTGTCTCTGTAAACAGTTAAAGCAGATTTCAGCTCGTTACACCATCATCACAATGGAGAGAGGGATAAGGAACAACATTGCCTCAATCTGATTATAGCACAAGACATGAATTTGATAACACCAGCATGTTTAAAGAATGAGGTGCTTATCTCCTATGTTCTATCACCACTGTCAAAACTTTACAATGCTAACCCTTCACAATCATACAGCAGTCAGGTCTGTTTAAGCACATTCTCAACAAATGACCATTTCTATTAAACAAGCGTGTTATCTGATTCAAGGAGTGAATCACATGGAATATTCAGGACTGAACCAGGCCATTCAGCCCAGCTGGTCTGTGCTGTCGCAGGACTAATACTCCAGAGATACAAATTCAAATCCCAGTCAATTATATCATCTGGAATTATAGTGCTGGATTTGGTAATGGTGATCATGAGGATACTAGATTATCTGGTTCATTTGATGAAGGAGGCTCCAGTTCTTATCTAGTCTGGCCTTCATGTGACTCCAGATCCAGGGTGATGCAACTTTTAACCACCCCCTGGAATGGTCCAACAAGCTCGTCTGTTCAAGGTAAGGTTTACGAGTGCTTGCTTTGTTATCTATTCGCGCCTGAACAAAAACCAGTTCCTTTTCTTCTGATGTAATCATCTACGTCGATCCTTACTGATTATTCAGCAGGAAGACATCACTGCTGATCAGGAAGGCGGCAAAAGGAATATAATCCAGAGAAGTGGCGCTGACTGGAATGCTCTGAGAACTAGCATTGAGTTGATGGGCTGAATGGCCTCCTTCTGTGTTGTGAAGTATAAAAATATGAGTAATGCATTGGAGAAGTGCAACAAGAGAAGACAATACTTAATAAAATGGAAGGATAATGAGGGACAGAGGGAGTATAGACCATAAGTTGTTCAAGGTAGTAGGACAGGTTGACAAGGTGGTTGAAAGGACATACTGGATGCTTTCCTTTACTAACCAAAGCAGTATAAGAGCAGGGAGGTTAAGCCAGAATTATGTAATGACACGAGTAAGGTCACAGCTTGAGCAGTGCTTTCAATTCTGGTCACCACATTACTGGAAAAAAATGGAGAGACAAGAGACGGCCGATGTTGGAGTCTGGAGCAACTTAAAAGGCACTGGAGGAACTCAGCGGGTCGGGCAGCATCTATGGAGGGAAATGGACAGTCGACGTTTCAGGTTGAGACCCTTCATCTGGAAAGGAAACATTGGGTTCCCATGGGGGAGGGTGCAGGGGAGATTTACAAGGATGTAGCCAGGACTGGAAGAAAACTCAAAGTCAAGTCGAGTTTATTGTCATCTGCTGAAGTCCATGTGTGCACAGGTACAATGATAAACTTACTTGCAGCAGCATCACAGGCACATAGCATCAGATAAACAGCATTCACAAGAAGAACATCAAGAAGATGGCATGACCTGGACAGTGGGGATCTTTGATGATGGATGTTGCCTTCTTGAGGCAGCGCCTCCTGTAGATACTCCCGACGGTGGGGAGGGATGTGCCAGTGATGTACTGGGCAGAGTCCACTACTCTCTGCAGCTTCTTACGTTCCTGCACATTCGAATTGCCGTACCAGACTGTGATGTAACCAGCCAGGATACTTTCAACAGTGCATCTGCAGAAGTTTGTTAGTGTTTGGTGACAAGCGGAACCTCCTTAACCATCTCAGAAAGTAGAGACACTGGGGCACCCTCCTTGTGATTGCATCAATGTGCTGGGCCCAGGACAGGTCATCCATATGTTAATGTCCAGGACTTTAAAGCTGCTCCATAAGAAAAGATCAGAGAAGTTAGGTTTTTTCTTCCTTGGAGCAGAGGAGTCTGAGGGGCAACTTATTTGAGTTGTATAAAGTTATGAGGGGTCCAGACAGAACAAGTGGGAAGGACGAGGGGGGTGACAAGGAAACATTTCTCCCCCAGAGGGTTGGTGTGGGTCTGGAACTCACTGCCTGAGAGGCTGGTGGAGGCAGAATTGGGATTGGAATTGGAAATGGAATTGGAATTGGTTTATTATTGTCACCTGTACTGAGTTACAGTGAAAAACTTGTCTTGTGTACCAATCATAAAGATCAATTCACTACACAGTGCATTGAGGTAGTACAGGGTAAAAACAATACAGAATGAAGAACAAAGTGTCAGAGCTACAGAGAAAGTGTAGTACAGGCAGACAATAAGTGCAGGGTCATAACGAGGTAGATTGTGAGGTCAAGAGTCCATTTTATCGTACTAGGGAACCGTTCAATAGTCTTATAACAGCAGGATAGAAGCTGTCCTTGAGCCTGGTGGTACGTGCTTTCTGGATTTTATATCTTCTGCCCGATGGGAGAGTGGAGAAGAGAGAATGTCCGGGGTGGGTGGGGTCTTTGATTACGTTGGCTGCTTTACCGAGGCAGCGGGAAGTGTAGACAGAGTCCATGGAGGGGAGGCTGGTTTCCGTGATGTGCTGAGCTGTGTCCACGGCTCTCATCGCATTGACAAGTAGCTGGTGATGCACTGGAAAAACGCCTGCAGTGCTGGAAGGTGAGGTTAGGCTGGGGAGCTCCCAGAGGAGACAACCTCTAGTCTCGCCCATACATGACTCCAGACCCAGAGTGATGCACTGGCACAGATCCGATGGATTGAATGGCCTCCTTCTGCTTTGTAACTGTTCTGTGAAGCTACAACACTGTGATTCTAAGCCACGACATCTTCCTCACCACCATCCAGACGGTGTATTAATCATCTTCTGTGCAAAGTAGTTAAAAGCCAAACCATCTGTTCACCAGCTCCTTGCTGGGCTTTTTATAGTCAAATGTATTGCTGGTTCTGAACCATTTAGGGCTCTTAAACACCTTGATGAGGCTGGAGTTGCTGGATTCCACTGTGTCTGAGCCAAGGAGACAGGTAGGTCCCAGGCCTTGCTCTATAGTTGCTTCCCAAGACCGAGTATCACTGGCAAACTCATTGGTCGGTATTGGTTTATTATTGTCACACGCACCGAGATACAGTGAAAAGCTTTTGTTTGCGTGACGTTGGCTTTTACATTGAAGTAGTAAAAAGAAAACAGAATGTAGAATATCGTGTTGCAGTTACAGAGAAAGTGCAATGCAGGTAGACAGTAGACAAATAAAGTGCAAGGGTCACAACAAGGTAGATTGGGAGATTAAGAGTTCATGTTTAACATATCAGAGGTCTGTTCAAGAGTCTTATAACAGCGGGATAGAAGCTGTCCTTGGTACGTGCTCTCAAGCTTTTGTATCTGCCTGATGGGAGAGGGGAGAAGAGAGAACGTCCGGGGTGGGAGGGGTCCTTGATTATGTTGGCTGCTTTCCTGAGGCAGTGGGAAGTGGAATTGGTGTTGGTTTATTATTGTCACTTGTACCGAGGTACAGTGAAAAGCTTGTCTTACATACCGTTTGTACAGATCAATTCATGACACAGTGCATTGAGGTAGCACAAGGGAAAACAATAACAGAACGCAGAGTAAAGTGTCACAGCTACAGAGAAAGTGCAGTGCAGGCAGACAATAAGGTGCAAGGTCAAACAAGGTAGATTGTGAGAACAAGAGTATATTTTATCGTACTAGGTAACCGTTCAAGAGTCTTATAACAGCAGGTTAGAAGCTGTCCTTGAGCCTGGTGGTATGTGCTTTCAGGCTTTTGTATCTTCTGCCCGATGGCAGGGGGGAGAAGAGAGAATGTCCGGGGTGGCTGGGGTCTTTGATTGTGCTGGCTGCTTTACTGAGGAAGCGAGAAGTGTGGTCAGAGTCCATGGAGGGGAGGCAGATTTCTGTGATGTTCTGAGCTGAGTCCACGACTCTCTGTAGTTTCTTGCAGTCCTGGGCAGAGCAGTTGCCATACCAAGCCGTGATGCATCCTGATAGGATGCTTTCTATGGTGCGTCGATAAGAGTTGGTAAGTGTCAAGGGGGACATGCCAAATTTCTTTAGCCTCCTGAGGAAGTAAAGGTGCTGGTGAGCTCTCTTGGACGTGGCGTATACATGGTTACACCAGGACAGGTTATTGGTGATGTTCACTCCTTGAAACTTGAAGTTCTCAACCCTCTGGACCTCAGCACCATTGATGTAGACAGGTGCATGTGTCCCACCCCCCTTCTTGAAGTCAATGACCAGCTCTTTTGTTTTGCTGACATTGAGGGCAAGGTGTTGTCATGACACCATGTCACTAAGCTCTCTATCTCCTTCCTGTACTCTGACTCAACATTATTTGAGATACAGCCCACACTGGTGGTATCATCTGCAAACTTGTAGATGGAGTTAGAACAGAATCTGGCCACGCAGTCATGAGCGTATAGGGAGTAGAGTAGAGGGCTGAGGACGCAGCCTTGTGGGGCACCAGTGTTAAGAGTAATCATGCCGGAGGTATTGCTGCCTATCCTCACTGATTGCGGTCTGTTGGTCAGAAAGTCAAGGATCCAGTTACAGAGGGAGGTGTTGAATCCCAGGTCTTGGAGTTTGGTGATGAGTTTCCTTGGAATTATAGTATTGAAGGTGGAGCTGTAGTCAATAAACAATAGTCTAATATAGGCGTCTTTACTGTCCAGATGAGTGTAGGGCCAGGGAGATGGCATCCACTGTAGACCTGTTTCGGCAGTAGGTGAATTGCAATGGGTTGAGGTTGTCTGGGAGGCTGGAGCTGATGCGTGCCATGACCAGCCTCTCAAAGCACTTCATGATGGTGGACGTCAGAGCCACTGGTCACCAGTCATTAGAGAGTGTCAATGGAGGGGAGGCTGGTTTGTGTGATGGACTGGGCTACATTCACAACTCTCTGCGGTTTCTAGCGGTCCTGGGCAGAGCAGTTGCCGTACCAAGCCATGATGCATTCGGATTGTTTGTTTTCTATAGTGCATCTGTAAAAATTGGTGAGGGTCATCGGGGACATGCCGAATTTCTTTAGCCTTTTGAGGAAGTAGAGGCTGGTAGCGGATTTCCTCTTCTAATGTTGATAGTGGTTGAAGACAAAAGGCCAGGCAGGGTCAACCTTGCCAGTGAGAACTGGATTCACGTTTTGAACAGATCTCATTTCAGGACTGGAAGTTGAATTCATGAATGAATCAGCTGGGTTCTTACTAAACAGCCCCAAGGTTTCTAGCTCACATCTGCTGATGCCAGCACATTCACCGTCTGCAGGGCTGACTACACTTAAGAAGTGTGGATGCACTTCCAGATACACAATGCACCAAGGTAAAGCAGTATTGAGGGAAAGAATCAGCCGTGATCTTATTGAAGGTGGAGCAATCAACAATCTGCTGGGGGAACTCAGTGGGTCTGGCAGCATCTGTAGGGGGAGAGGAATTGTCGACGTATCAGGACCGATGCAGGGTTTCGACCCGAAATGTCGACAATTCCTTCCCCCCCTACAGATGCTGCACGACCCACTGAGTTCCTCCAGCAGATTGTTTGTTGCTCCAGGTTCCAGCATCTGCAATCTCCTGTGTCTCTTCTTTATTGAATGGTAGAGAGTTGTGTCTCATCTTTATGGAATGGTGGAAAATAGGAGCAGGAGCTCAAAGGGATCCTGCTCCTACTTCCCTTGACTCAGTAGTTATAGAGTCATACTGCACATAAACAGGCTCTTCGGCCCAACATGCCCATGACAACCATCAGGTATCCGTCTATACCAATGCCATTAACCAGCAAGTGGTACAGATGCAGACAGCCCCATTCTTTCTGTCAAATGGCTGCAATGGACGAATGTCCCATTACCACAGACAGTAGTGGCACAAGCAGAACACACCAACCTTTCCTCAATCAAGCTTTAGACGGTCTGTTCTTCCCCTGAGGCCCAAGATCAAATTCACTCCTCTTGTGATGGTAAAGGTGCTACACCTATGCAAGCCACTGTTTTTGCCATCAGCGGCATCCATACACAAGATTGCATCCTATGTATTCTTTCCCATGCCTTTGGCTGGATCTCAGTGTTGTAGTCCCTCTGTGTTGCCACCTGGTCTGTTTGCTGGTTCAGTACGCTTACTATGATTTGCCCCAGAGTCAACAGCCGGACTATGGAGACCCCAACAAATCCAGCTCTGGTTGGGAGTCTACACCCACTTGCTGCACATTGGAACAAAACTTCAGAAGCAGAGTATTGTCAAAGCTCTATTGTCTGTTTCACCCTCCAAGCCAGGGGCAAGTTGCCACACAACTTTGCCAGACAGAGACACAAGAAAGATCTCTCGGTGTCAGCATAATGTCCCTTCAAAAACTGAGCAAAGGAATAAGGAGACACAAGAGAGACTGCCCTGGCTGGAAATCTGGAGCAACACACAAAATGCTGGAGGAACTCAGCGGGTCGAGCACCGTCCGCGAAGGGAAAGGAATTTTTGACGTTTTGGGTCGAAACCCTGCATCAGGACATTGACTCGCTGAGTTCCTCCAGCATTTGTGCATTGCGACACAACTATGCAATACCTTTTTGACCACAGTTTTGGGATGGGTCCATAAAATCAGAAGCGCAATTACTTTTTGTTATTTGAGGAATCTGGCCAGCATTTATTGCCCATCCCTAATTGCACTTGGCAAGGTGGTGATGGGCTGCCTTTTTCAATAACTGCAGTCCTGGTGAAGGTGCTTCAACAGCACTGTCAGGGAGGGAGTTCCAGAATTTAGACTCAGTGACACAAAAGGATCGGTGATATACTTCTCAGTAATGAATTGACAGCCAGTTCAAGAACAGGACAATCCATTCTGAAACCAGAACGGAAACCTGCCCATCCCAAAACTGAGAAAACGTTCCTGTTTATCTGTTTGTGAAGTAGTTCCTGGCCAGAGTGGGTGAACTTTGTGGGTGAGGAGGGCACTTTGTGTTAACTAAAGCCTGGGAAAGTGAACAAAAGTTCAACAGGACTAAAACTTTGAAACAGCATTACATTTTGTACAGTTTTTGAACACAGTTTAATCAAGGACACTCAGTCTAGATCTGCTAAGAGATGGTCATGTCTGATTAACTCAACTGAATTTTTTCGAGGAGTTAATAAGGAGCGTGAAAGAGCATAAGGCAGCTGATGCAGTATGTATGGAATTTAGCCAGGCTTTTGACAAGTTGATCAAGAAAGCACAGCCCACAGGATTCAAAAGGAAAATAGCAAGTTGAATTTGAAATGAGATAATGCAGAGTAACGTGGATAGGAGTTTAAGTGACTGGAGAGCTGTTTGCCAGTGGGGTTTCACGTGACTCAATATTAGGTTCAGCAAGATGTTGGAAATGTCCTGATGCAGGTTTCAACCCAAAATGTCAACATTTTCTTTCTCTCCAAAAATGCTGCTCGACCTGCTGAATTCCTCTGGCAGATTGTTTGTTGCTGAATACTGGGCTCCTTGCTTTACATGACATAGATTGTTTCCTCTTAAATATAATGGCAATAATTAAGAAGTTTGCTAATGATACCAAAGTTGGTCATGTAGTGGAAAGCTGGTTTTTCATTCATCTTTCAGGATATTAATAGAATGCAGAGCTGGGCTGAGGAGTGGCAGATGGAGTTCAACCCGGTTAAGTGTGAAGTGATACACTTCAGGAGATCGAATTTGAAGGCAGAATACAAGGTTAATAGCAGGACTCTTAGCAGTGTGGAGGGACAGAGGGATCTTGGGGTCCATGTCCGTAGATCACTCAAGGTTGCCGCGCAGGTCAATAGGGTTGTTAAGAAGGCCTATGGTGTGTTGGCCTTCATTAGTCAGGGGATTTGAGTTCAAGAGCTGCAAGGTGATGTTGCAGCTCTGTAGAACTCTGGTTAGACCACACTTGGAGTATTGTGCTCAGTTCTGGTCGCCTCATTATAGGAAGGATGTGGAAGCTTTAGAGAGGGTGCACAGGAGATTTTCCAGGATGCTGCCTGGATTGGAGAGCATGTCTTATGAGGATAGGTTGAGTGAGCTAGGGCTTTTCTCTTTGGAGAGGAGGAGGATGAGAGGTGACTTGATAGAGGTGTACAAGATGATAAGAGGCATAGATCAAGTGGACAGAGACATTTTCCCAGGGCGAAAATGGCTAACACGAGGGGACATAATTTAAGGTGATTGGAGGAAGGTATAAGGGGGATGTCAGAGGCAAGTTTTTTACACAGAGAGTGGTGGGTGTGTGGAATGCACTGCCAGCAGAGGTTGTGGGGGCAAATACATTAAGGACATCTAAGACACTCTTAGATAGATACATGAATGATAGAAAAATGGAGGGCTATGTGGGAGGGAAGGGTTAGATAGATCTTAGAGCAGGATAAAATGTCGGCACAACATTGTGGGCCGAAGGGACTGTACTGTGCTGTAGTGTTCTATGTTCTATCCCTACATTGCTGGCACGACCAGCATTTATTGCCCATCAATAAGCAAGTGAGGGTGAGTGTCAATGCCAGCACAGACATTGTGGGCTGAAGGGCCTGTTCCTGTGCTGCACTGTTCTGTGTTCTTTGGGGCAAGAAGAAATTTCTTCACCCTGAAGGTGGTGAGTCTTTGGAATTCACAGCCGAAGGGGAAAGTGATGGCTGAATTACTATGTTCAAGGCAGAAATCAATAGATTTTAGGATATTAAGGGAATTGAGAGATCTGGAGAGAACAGAACTTGAAACAGTCAGCCATGATCTTACTCAATGGTACAGCAGAGACAAAGGGCTGAATAGACTCCTCCTACTTCTATCTCATAGGAACAAATATAAGACATAGGAGCATAAGTAGGCCATTCGGCCCATCGAGTCTGGTCTGCCATTCGATCATGGCTTGCCCTTACTAATCAAGAACCTATCAACCTCCACCTTAAATATACCCAGTGACTTGGCCTCCACAGCCTTCTGTGGCAATGAATTCCACAGATCCACCAACCTCTGGCTAAAGAAATTCCTCCTCATCTCTGTTCTAAAGGGACGTCCTTCTATGATGAGGCTGTGCCCCCTGGTCCTAGACTCTCCCACTACTGGAAACATCCTCTCCACATCCACTCTATCCAGGACATTCAATATTCGGTAGGTTTCAATGAGATCCTCCCTCATCCTTCTAACTACCAGTCGAAGGATAAACGTTGGCCAAGACAAGGGGGGCACTTCCCTGCTCTTCTCTGTATTTGTCCCATGGGACCCTTGGATGTCCACATGTCAGGGGAGGCAGGGCTTGAGTTTAACCTCACCCAAAAGATGGCACTCAACTCGTACAGCACCTCCTCAGGATTTGAATGTAAATGAAAAGATAGGACTGGTTATTGCCAGAGCGAACTTGTCAAGCAGACAAAGGATGTTTGCAGTTCCACCCAATGATCCAGGGTGGAGCATCTATTGTGCAGAGTCACGTGGCCTCTCTCATCTCTTAACCGCAAGCCTATTAATATTGTAGGTGTGGAGGTTTCACATCTTGCTGACACCTCAATATCTCAACATTTAGCTTCGTGTCCAATGCAGCAGAAATATTTTCTGTTCCCTAAGTTTCTTAAATGGCATACAGATCACACTAAGATACCGTTTTCACTGTGGCATAGTTAGAGTCATACAGCACAGAAACAGGCTGTTCTGCTCCATGCCAACCAAGATTTCCATCCAGGTCAGTTTCATTTGCCCGCATTTGGCCCATATCCCTCTAAACCTTTCCTGTCCATGTACCTGTCCAAGTGCCCCTTAAATGTTGTTATTGTACCTGCCTCAACCACTTCCTCTGGCAGCTCGTTCAATAAACAGGCCACCCTCTGAGTGAAATCGTTGCCCCTCAGGTTTCTTTTAAATCTTCTAGTTCTTGATTCCCCAACCCTGGGAAAAAGACTGTGCACATTCATCCTATCGATGCCCCTCATGATTTTATACACCTCTATAAGATTGGTATTGCTATTGGTTTATTGTTGTCAGGTACTGAGGTACAGTGAAAAACTTGTCTTGCATACCGTTCATACAGATCAATTCATCACACAGTGCATTGAGGTAGTACAGGGTAAAAACAATAACAGAATACAGAGTAAAGTGTCACAGCTACAGGGAAGTGCATTGTAGGTAAACAATAAGGTGCAAGATCATAACAAGGTAGATTATAAGGTCAAGAGTCCATCTCATTGTATAAAGGAACCGTTCACCTTTCAGTCTCTTACTCTCCTAGGAAAAATGTCCTAGCTTGTCCAACCTCTGCCTATAACTCAAGTCCTGGCAGCATCCTTGTAAATCTTTTCTGCACCCTTTCCAGTTTAATAACATCTTTCCTATAGCACTGTGACCAAAACTGAACACAATACTCCAAGTGCGGCCTCACCAGCATCCTGTACAACAGCACCATGACCTTCCAACGTCTATACTCAATGCCCTGACTGATGAAGGTCAGTGTGCCAAAAGCCTTCTTCACCACCCTGTCTACCTGTGACTCCACTTTCAGGGAATGATGTACCTGTATTCCAAGGTCTCTCTGTTTAACAATAATCGCCAGGGCCCTACGTTCACTGTGAAAGTCCTACCTTGATTTGACTTTCCAAAATACAACACCTCACACTTATCTGAGTTAAACTCCATTTGCCATTCCTTGGCCCACTTACTCAGCTGATCAAGATCCCCCTGTAGTTTTTGACAACTTTCTTTGCTGTTGACAACACAACCTATTGTAGTGGCATCTGCAAATATACTAACCTTGCCATGTACATTTTCATCCCAATCGTTGATATAGATGACAAATAGCAATGAGCCAAATACTCATGCCTCTAGTCACAGGCCTTTAGTTTTCACTGAGGAACAGTTCCCTATGGCACAAATCACATGCAGATACAATCTTTTCTATATGATAGTTCTCACTGTAGGTCTGATCATATTTCAGCACAGACTGTGTTATGAGTACAGATCGCACTTCAGTATGGTACAGTTCTCAATAAGATGCAAAACAAAGAAAATGCTGGAAATATTCAGCAAGTCGGTGGCCTTTCACAGTTCTGTCGTTAACTGTCGCTCTTCCCACAGATGCTGCCTGACCTGTTGGGTGTTTCCAGCATTTTCTGTTTTTGTTTCAGATTTCCAGCATCTGCAGTTTTTTTGATCTTCAAGATGCAGATCACCTTTAGTTCCTACAAACATACGGTTCACACTAAAATAGAGATTACCAGGAGACACAGTGGTGCAGCTGGTAGAGACACTGCCTCATAGTGCCAGAGACCCGGGCGCTGTCTGTGTGGAGTTTGCATGTTCTCCCTGTGACTGTGTGGGTTGATATGATAAAGATGAACTCTTGATCTCTCAATCTACCTCGTCGTGGCCCTTGCACTTTTTTTGTCTGCCTGCACTGCACTTTCCCTGTAACTGTAACACTATACTCTGCATTTTGATTTTTTTTTCCTTTTGTACTACCTCAATGTACTGGTGTAAGGAATGATCTGTCTGGATGGCACGCAAACAAAAGCCTTTCACTCTATCTTGGTATATGTAACAATAATAAACCAATTTCCAATTAATAAACCAATTACCATTTCCTCTGGGCGCTCTGGTTTCCTCCAACATCCCAAAGAAGTGCAGGTTGGTGGGTCAATTGGTGGTTGTAAATTGCCCCAAGTGTGTAGGTGTGTGGTAGGATCTGGAGGGAGTAGATGAGAAGGTAGGGAGAACAAAAAGTGAGATTAGTGTAGGAGTAGTGTGATGTAGATTTGGATGGTTAATGGTTAGCATGCACTCAATGGGCCAAAGGGTCTGTTTCTGTCTTCTCTCCATGACCCAGTGACTCTGTACAATGTGCACTATGGTACAGTTTCCATCATAGATCTGATAGGGTGCAGAGCTGGTGCAGTAGATAAATTACTATATTCACAAGCAAAAGCTCAGGACTACCAACCCAGAGACTTGATTTCAAATCCCACCAGACCATTTGTGGAGTTTAAATTCAGTTCATAATCTGGAAATAAAAAGAAACCAACCATGTGTAAAATGACACAGAACGACCAGATTGCTGTAAAAAACCCATCTGGTTCACTGATACCCTCTGGAGGGAGGAAATCTGCTGTTAGTCTGACCTATGGGGTGACTTTGACAGGGCACATCAGGTTACTCAACTCAAGGGCAATTAGAAATGGGGAATAAATCTTGGCCATGCCAGTGATGTGCACATCCTGACAAATGAATAACTTTGCACTTTGGCACAGATTACACTAAGATACAGTTCACACAGCAAACCATATTACAGTTCCCATCACTTTATGGCATGGATCACTTTACAGTGTAAATCACAGATACAGTTTGCACCACAGTACAGGTAACGTTACAGTGCAGATCACACAGATACCATTCATGCTGCAGTTCAGATTACACTACAGTACTGTTCATACCAAGGTACGGATTACGTGACAATGTTGATCACATTAAGAAGCATCTGAATTACCATAAAAATCATTGATACAACTCACAGTATAGAACAGTAAGATATAGGACATAACATGCTATGGATCACATCATGATATCGATCCCACAGAAACAATCATACCACAGTACAGATCACACGATGATATGGATGGTATTACAGCACAAATCATGTTACAGTACAGATCACACTATGATATAGATGGTGTTACAGTACAGATCATACTACAGTTGAGATCACACTGCAGTACAGATCACCCAGTACATCAAAGTACAGATCACACCAGGATGAAAACTCTCAATAGGGTTTGAGAGACAGCAAAAATTCACTCCACTAGTTGGAGAATCGAGGACAAGGGGTAAAATCAAGACGTTAGAGCCAGGCTTTTCACAAGTGAAGCTGTGATCTACACAGTTGTCTGATTAGTACCAAGTGAAGTCTGTATCTAAGTGTGATCAGTATCTTAATATCATTAGTACCTCAGAATAGTCTGTATTTACTGTGTTCTGTAACAGAGTGTGACCTGTATCTTGGTGTGATCTAGACTGCAGTTCGATCAGTACTGTGTAATCATTGCACACACAAGGTCGGAGAAATTTGGAAACATTCTGTTTCATGCCTGAGATTTTTTGTTAACTTGTGGTATTAAGTGATATTGGGAAAATCCAGTATGACTACTTGTGTGTAGGACAGCAAGAAGAGCAAGGAACACAATTTACAGAAGGATCCTGATCAGTTGGGTAAGTGGGCTGAGGAATGGCAAATGCAGATTAATTTGGATAAATGCGAGACGTTGCATTTCGGGAAGACAAATGAGGGTAGGACTTTCACAGTGAACCGTAGGGCCCTGGGGAGTGTTGTTGAACAGAGTGACCCAGGAGTACAAGTACATGGTTCCCTGAAAGTGGCATCGCAGGTAGACAGGGTGGTGAAGAAGGCTCTTGGCACGCTGGCCTCCAATCAGTCAGGGCACTGAGTATAGAAGTTGGGATGTTGTACAAGACGTAGTTGAGGCTGCATTTGGAATATTATGTTCAGTTTTGGTCACCCTGCTATAGGAAAGATGCCATTAAGCTGGAAAGAGTTCAAGGGAGATTTACGAGGATGTTGCCGGAACTCAAGGGACTGAATTATGGAGAGAGGTTGACCAGGTTCAGAAATTTTTTGTTGGAGCATAGGAGAATCTTATAGAGGTGTATAAAATCATGAGGGGCATAGATAGGGTGAATCAGCGCAGTCTTTTTCCCAGGGTTGGGGAATCAAGAACTAGAGGGCATAGGTTTAAGGTGAGAGGGGAGAGATTTATCAGGAACCTGAGGGGCAACTGTTTCACCAAGAGGGTGGTCAGTATATGGAACAAGCTGCCAGAGGAAGTGGTTGAGGCAGGTATATTAACAACATTTAATAGGTACTTGGGCAGGTACATGGATAGGAAAGGTTTAGAGGGATATGGGTCAAACACAGGCAAATGGGACTAGCTCAGATGGGAATCTTGGTGGGCATGGACCAGATGGGTTGAATGGCCTGTTTCTGTACTGTATGACTCTATGACTTAAAGATTGATAACTATTGATTCCACAACAGGACAGAGGTTTAATTGGGAGTGTTCCTTTCTCAAAATCTGTTTCAGTCGCTATTGATGGTATGCATGGATTTATTCTTCTGTGGGATACGGACGATGTGAGCAAAGCCAGCATTTATTGTGCACTCTTAATTACCCTTGAGAAGTTGTGGTCTAATCAACGTGACGGAGGTGCTCCCACACTGATGTTGGGCAAGGAATTCCAGGATTAAAATCCAGCAGCAATAAAGGAACAGTGAGAGTGGGGTGTGAGATAGCAGGGAAGCTGTGGGTGGTGGTGTTACCACGTACGGGTTACTGTTGTCTTCTTTGGATGAAGAGACTAAGGGTTTGGAAGTTGCTGTTAGATCAGTTTTACTTAGATAAAGACAGAGTCAGGGCAAATTTCTGCAGCAGAGTAGTTATTCAGCACTTTACATGAAGGTAGAAGCTGATGTGCAAACCCAACTGAGTTGCAAATATCCCGACAGCAATAAAGTGAAACACAATGCAGGGCGTGTTTATCTGAAAGGAAACCAAATTCGTTCACCACCAAGTGAGTCATTCATGGCCTTGACTTTGTGGTTAAACCCTCTGCAAAGAATCAACAATTTTGACTGTAGCATTGATTTTATGATCATTCGTCACTAAAAAGTATCCACTGAACCGCTCATAAGCACTTGTCAGTTAAACTCCTCGTCCTCCGAGCAGTTCAGATAGGGAAGCTCCCGGTGAGGAACAAAATGGAAGGAAGAAGGCAAGAGAGAGATCAGTTCAGAATACAAATCAGATGAGAGACGTAATTAGAAAGAGTTCAGTAATGCCTCAGTGTTTTCGATGTTTGTCATGGGTGTGATTTTGAAACTTGCAAACCAGAACATTGGGGAAATGACAAGCAAGGCGTTCCAATCCATCACCAAACCAGCATCTAAACAATGATCCAATGCCAGCACTCCTGAGGAATGGATGCCGCAGAGAATTATTCAATCCTACGCTGGCTTAGACTTAGCTAAAATTACGAGACAAAGTAGACCATAAGATATAGGGGCAGAATTAGGCCTTTCGGCCCATCAAGTCTGCTCCACCATTCAATCATGGCTGATTTTTTTTCAACCTCATAAGATAAGATCAGATAAGATATCTTTATTAGTCACATCTACATCGAAACACGCAGTGAAATGCACCTTTTGCGTAGAGTGTTCTGGGGGCAACCTGCAAGTGTCGCCATGCTTCCGGCGCCAACATAGCATGTCCACAACTTCCTAACCCGTACGTCTTTGGAATGTGGGAGGAAACTGGAGCACCCGGAGGAAAT
Source organism: Pristis pectinata (assembly GCF_009764475.1). Lineage (NCBI taxonomy): Eukaryota > Metazoa > Chordata > Chondrichthyes > Rhinopristiformes > Pristidae > Pristis > Pristis pectinata. The sequence goes on along the minus strand of NC_067410.1, from coordinate 5,066,773 downwards.
CCACGCAGGCACGGGGAGAATGTACAGAGAGTGGCCGGATTTGAACCCGGGTCGCTGGCGCTGTAAAGTGTTACACTGACTGCTACACTACCGTGCCTGCCCTCTCTCCATAACCCTTAACCCCCTTACCAAGAACCTGTCAATCTCTGCTGTCACAAACCAGCAACAAAAGAAACACACTGAGCATGATTCAGTGTTAAAAACTATTTTATTAATCACTACTTATGATAATACGTAAAATAAAAGTAAAAAAAAATGTTAGTATGTTAGAATTCAAAAATGTTAAACCTCGAACGTTATCCCCAAAACTAAACTCGTCGTGTGTGTGTGTGACAAAGTCCAAAACTCCCAGTTCCTGAATGGTTCTTAAAGTTCAGTTCCGCAAGCCATAAGGTGAAACATGAGCAAGGGCTTCTTCAACAACCACCGTTGTCTGAAGATAAGATGTAGATGTAGAAAAACATAGAGAGAGTACATACGAAATCCAAATGTTCCACGATGGAACCCAAACGACACTTCAGTGTTTACTCAGTAGTGACTTCCTCACCCCGAAAAGCATCCGAACCGTGGTCGTCCACATACAAATACCTGTTTCCTTCTACAGGTCAGCAACAAAGTGAACTCCACCGGATTACTTCCAACTTCCATACATGGATTTCAGTGGCAAACACAGTTATTGTTTCTCATCCATCGATAGAGAAAACAAGCAGGCTGGTGTCTCTCTCCCTTCTCTCTCTCTCTCCTTCTTCTTCTTCTCCAACAACGTCATTACGTCCTTTATCTTCTATTGACGTAAGCACGCCCCACACACACATACACACACACTCTCTATCTTAAAGGGACTTTCACTGAGTCCGTAACACTGCCTTAAGTACACCCAATGGCTTGGTCTCCACAGCCGTCTGTGGCAACAAATTCCACAGATTCACCACCCTCTGGCTGAAGAAATTCCTCCTCATCTCAGTTCTAAAGGAACGTCCCTTTATTCCCTTAGATCCTCAAATCTGTGCCCTCGTTTCCTGGACTCAGATCCTAGAAGTAGTCCTGCTGCTTCACAGCTCCAGAGACCCAGGTTCAATCCCAATCTCGATGCTGTCTGTGTGGAGTTTCCACGTTCTCCCTGAGACTGTGAGGGTTTCCCCCGGGTGCTCCGGTTTCCTCCCACATCCCAAACACGTGCGGTGAATTGACTGCTGTAAATTGCCTCTAGTGTGTGGGTGAGTGGTAGAATCTGTGGGACTTGATGGGAAAGTGGGGAGAACAAAATAGAATTGGTGTGGGATTAGTATAAATGGGTGATTGAACGACCGGCATGGACTTGGTATTCTTCAAAGGGGAGGACATGGATGGTGGTGAGATTAGGAGTCATAGATAGAGTTACAGAGATGTACAGCATGGAAACAGGCCATTTGGCCCACCATATCCATGCTGACCAATGTGTTGAATGATATGTTGATATTCTACGGTACATCGATATTAAGGAGGAGGTGAGGGAAGGAAGGGAGGAGGTTGCTGGGGCCTTGATAGAGATCTCTGTATCTGTGTTAACCACAATGAGGTGCCAGAAGACTGGAGAACAGCCAATGTTGTTCCATCGTTTAAGAAGGACAACATGGACAAATCAAGAAATATAGACCCGTGAGCCTTACATCAGCAGTAGGGAAATGATTGGAGAAGATTCTTAAGCACAGGATTTATTTGCATTTAGAAAAGCATGGCCTCATTAGGGATGGTCAGCATAGTTTTGTGTGGGGGAGGTGCTGTCTCACATATTTGATTGAGCTTTTTTTTGAGAAAGTAATGAAGATGATTGATGAGGGTAGGGCAGTGAATGTTGTCTACATGGACTTTAGTAAAGCATTTGACAAGATCCCTCATGGTAGGCTGGTCCAGAAGATTATGGATGGTGAGCTGGTAAGTTGGATATGAAACTGACTTAGTTATAGTAGACAGAGGGTAGTGCTGGAGGGGTGTTTTTCTGACTGGAGAACTGTGACCAGTGGTGTTCCGCAAGGGTCAGCGCTGAGACCTTTGTCGTTTGTTATATTTTAATTATTCGGTTGAAAGTGCAGGTGGTCTAATTAGCAAGTTTGCAGATGACACAAAATTGGTGGAAGTTGTGGTGAGGCAAGTGGTCAACGATACAGCAGGATACAGATCTGTTGGAAATCTGGGGGCAGAAATGGCAGATGGAGTTTAATCCTGATAATTGTGAGGTGATGCACACAATCTCCTGGTGTAAGATAAGATTTCTTTATTAGTCACATGTACATTGAAACACACAGTGAAATGCATCTTTTGTGTGGAGTGCTCTGGGGGCAGCCCGCAAGTGTCGCCACGCTTCCGGCGCCAACATAGCATGCCCACAACTTCCTAACCCGTACGTCTTTGGAATGTGGGAGGAAACCGGAGCACCCGGAGGAAACCCACGCAGACACGGGGAGAACGTACAAACTCCTTACAGGCAGTGGCGGGAATTGAACCCGGGTCGCTGGCGCTGTAATAGCGTTACGCTAACCGCCACACCACTGTGCCTGCCCACTACACTACAGTGTTGAGCAGCATCTGTGGGAGGAAAGGAATTGTCAACGTTTTGGGTCGAAACCCTGCATCAGAACCCTGCATCCCGATGCAGGGTTTTGTCCCAAAACGTCAACGATTCCTTTCCTCCCCACAGACGCTGCTCAACCCGCTGAGTTCCTCCAGCAGATTGTTTGCTGCTCCAGATTCCAGCCTCTGCAGTCACTTCTGTCTCCAAGTGTGAGATGATGTATTTTTGGTGGTCAAATGCAAGAGGAAAGTACACAGTAAATGGTAGGACCCTGAAGAGAATTGATGTAGAGAGGGATTTTGGGGTGCAAATTGATAATTAGTTTATTATTGTCACGTGTACAGTGAAAAACTTTGCTTACGTGCCATCCAGACAGAGCATTCCATACATAAGTACATCAAGCTAGTAAAAAGGCAAACAACAACAAGATGCAGTTCATAGCTCCCTGAAAATGGCAACACAAGTGGTTAGGGTGGTAAAGTAGGTGTAAGGCATGCTTGCTTCATCAGCTGGGGTGTTGAGTATAAAAGTTGGGAAGTCATGTTGCAGCCATAGAAAACTCCAGTTAGGTCAGATCTGAATATTGTGTGCATCTCTGGTCAGCAAACTATAAGAACGGCACTGTCTGTAAGGTTGTATGGTTTCCTCTGGGTGCTCCGGTTTCCTCCCACAATTCAAAGACGTGCGGGTTAGGAAGTTGTGGGCGCGCTATGTTGGCGCCGGAAGCGTGGCGACACTTGCGGGCTGCCCTCAGAACATTCTACGCAAAAGGTGCATTTCACTGTGTGTTTCGATGTACATGTGACTAATAAAGATATCTTATCTTATCTTAGAAGGAGGTTTTGGAGAGGGTGCAGAAGAGGTTCACCAGGATGTTGCCTGGATTAGAGAGTATGAGCTATAAGGAGAGGCTGGACAAACTTGGATCGTTTTTGTTGGAACATCGGAGGCTGAGGGGAGACCTGACAGAAGTTTATAAAATTATGAGAGGCAAAGATGGGTTAGAGTCTTTTTTCCCAGGGTGGAAATGTCAAATACTCAAGGACATAGGTTTAAGGCAAGAGAGGGAAGATTTAAAAGAATCAGTATCAGATTTATTATCACTGACATATGACGTGAAATTTGTTGTTAGAAAGTGGTAGGTGCCTGGTACACACTGCCAGGGGAAGTGGTAGGAGCAGATACAACAGAGGTATTTGGACGAGCACATGAATAGAGGGATACAGACCAAGTGCAGGCAGATGGGATTAGTTTAGATTGACATTTAGGGCAGGCCAAAGGGCCTGTTCCTATACTGTACTGTTCCATAAGCGAACTGCTGGAGGAATTCAGTGGGTCAGGCAGCATCTGTGGAGGGAAAAAGACAGTCAACGTTTCTATTTCTCGACTCAGAGCATCGACTGTCCATTTCCCTCCACAGATGCTGCCTGACCTGCTGACTTCCTCCAGCAGTTTGTTTTTTTTGCTCGAGATTCCAGCATCTGCAGTCTCTTGTGTCTCCACTGTACTATGTTCCATATCCTAGCATCAAGCCATTTAAGAAGATATTGGGAGAGGTGGCCTAAAACTTGAATAAAGGGTAGGTTTTAAGGGATATCAGCGCGCAGGACAGAGAATGGAGAGGCTGAAGGAAAGTCTTACAGCTGATGGCATGGTTTCCTATCAGGGGACAATGGAAACTGGGTAAAATCAACTAACCCAGCAGAGGTGATGATACCACCACACTGGGAATAGTTGGCTTGAGAGGGCCAGGTTAAAAAAAAATGGTCATTGCTTTTCAATGATTATACAGCCTTTCTTCAAACATTTCAAATTAAAAGCCTCTAGGGCCAAGATATAAACAGCAGTCAAAGTCCACAGGCCCCCTGTCCATCTGCACTCAGCTCAGACATCCTGACGCAGAGTTGTGAATGGAAAAGTGGTGTCAGCAAGTGCTTAAGTTGTGAGTTCATTGCTGGTTCCCTCACCGGCTAAAGTTGATGTCACAATGATCGATGGAGCAGAGTTTGGAAGAGCTTAAATTTCTGCGCACAGCTCGGAAGACAAAGCAGTCAAAGAGCAGGCGAGATAAAAATGCAGCCCGTGTCACACCAGCTATCACCAGCTGCATATAAATTCCTCCAGATTGGTTAGCCCTTTCATTTTCAAAAGCGCTTAAGCTTAAACTAATCTTCTGATTAGGACCTTCAAACTGATATGACTGCCAGATTGGCTCAGTAGGTTGAATCCTTGCCAATAGTCCAAAAAGACCACAGATAACGTTCCACTGCAGGACTTGTGGAGGTAATAGTGTAGTCCTGGGAGAACGTTGCTTTGTCTGAGGGGTAGTAAATGCTGGAAGTGAGAACTCCACTTATAACCATCACCAGAAATGCTCTGTAAATGCTCCCACTACCAGCACCTTCATTGTCCAGTCTGGTATCAAATTGGATCAGAGGTAGACCATTCACACATTCAACTGTCTCACTTACCTGCTTCTGCTGACAGGGAAGGTAGGTAAGGAAGGAAGACTTGCCTTTCAGTGGTGCCTCTTACATTCCTTCTAGGATGCGGCAAAGCTCTTCAAGAGAAGCCACTGTAGGGAACACCACAGCCTACTTATACACAGCAAACTCCCTCAGTCTGATGATAATCAGAAAAACTGCAGATACTGGAAATCTCAAACAAGATACAGGAGCTTGAGGGCACGTACCACCAGGCTCAAGGACAGCTTCTATCCCACTGTGATAAGGCTATTGAATGGTTCCCTTATATGATGAGTTGGACTCTGACCTCATGATCTACTTTGTTGTGATCTTGCACCTTATTGCACTGCACTTCCTCTGTAGCTGTGACACTTTACTCTGTACTGTTATTGTTTTAACCCTGTACTACCTCAATGCACTCTGTACTAACCCAATGTAACTGCACTGTGTAATGAATTGACCTGTACGATCGGTTTGTAAGACAAGTTTTTCACTGTACCTCGGTACAAGTGACAATAGTAAACCAATACCAATACCAATAGTCTACATGGACTTCAGTTAGGCTTTTAGCATGGAAAAGCTTTTAAAAGTCCATGGAATCCAGGGCAAGTTGGTAAATTGGATCTGAAATTGGCAGTATGATAGGAGGGTGATGGTGGAGGGTTGTGTTTGAGATTGGAAGCCTGTGACCAGTGGTGTTCCACAGGCATTGATGTTGGCACTCTTGCTGTCTGTTACATACATTAACAATCTGGATGTGGGTGGAGGAGGTATGATTAGTTGATGAGACAAAGATTGGTGGTGCTGTTGATAGTGAGATGAGTAGTCTTCAGCCTCAGGATGACACTGATGAGTTGGCAGATGGAATTTAATCCTGATTAATGTGAGGTGATGGATTTTAGAGGGCTAATAAAGCTAGGATATATACAATGAATTACCGAGGGACCTTTGTGTACGTGAGGAGAGTTGGACAAATGTGGGTTGTTTTCTCTGGATTGATATCGGTATTGGTATTGGTTTATTATTGTCACTTGTACCGAGGTAAAGTGAAAAACTTGTCTTGCATACCGATCATACAGGTCAGTTCATTACACAGTGCAGTTACATTGGGTTAGTACAAAGTGCATTGAGGTAGTACAGGTAAAAACAATAACAGTACAGAGTAAAGTGTCACAGCTACAGAGAAAGTGCAGTGCAATAAGGTGCAAGGTCACAACAAGGTAGATCATGAGGTCAGAGTCCATCTCATCGTATAAGGGAACCGTTCAATAGTCTTATCACAGTGGGATAGAAGCTGTCCTTAAGTCTGGTGGTACATGCCCTCAGGTTCCTGTATCTTCTACCTGACGGGAGAGGAGAGAAGAGAGAATGACTCGGGTGGGTGGGGTCTCTGATTATGCTGGCTGCTTCATCAAGGCAGTGAGCAGCGGAGGCTGAGGGGAGACCTGATAGAAGTTTATAAAATTATGAGAGGCACAGATAGAGTAGGCAGCCGGTATCATTTTCCCAGGGTTGAAATATTTAATACTAGAGAGCATGCATTTAAGGTGAGAGGGGGAAAGAGAGGGGGAAAGTTCAAATGAGATGTGTGGGGCAAGTTTTTTTAAACACAGAGAGTGGTGGGTGCCTGGAATACGCTGCCAGGACTGGTGGTGGAGGCAAATCCAATAGGGGTGTTTAAGAGACTCTTAGGTAGGCACATGGATGTGCAGAGAATGGAGGGATTGTGTAGACAGAAGGGATTAGTTTAGTTAGGTTTTTAATTATGAGCTTAACTAGTTCGGCACAAGACCATGGGCCATATGGCCTATTTCTGTGCTGTGTGGTTCTATGTTCTATGTACATGTCCAAGGATCATTGAAGGAAGCAGCACAGGTAGATAGGGTGATGAAGGAGGAACACGGGATACCCGCACAGAATGTAACAGCAGCGAGATGATGACAACTTTATAAAACTGGTTGAGCTGCATTTGGAGTACTGTATCCTGTTCTGGTCACATGTGATGTGATTGCACTGGAGAGGGTGCAGATGAGTATTGTGTGCAGTTCTGGTCACCTAACTATAGGAAGGATATTTGTAAGATTGAAAGAGTGCAGAGATTTACTAGAATGTTGCTGGGTTTTCAGGAGTTGAGTTACAGGGAAAGATTGAACAGGTTGGTACTTTATTCATTGGAGCGCAGAAGAATGAGGGGAGATTTGATAGAGGTTTACAAAATTATGAGGAGTATCGACAGAGTAAATACAAGTAGGCTCTTTCCACCTAGATTAGGAGAGATAAGTACGAGAGGACATGGCTTTAGGGTGAAAGGGGAAAGGTTTAGGGGGATCATTAGGGGGAACTTCTTCACTCAAAGAGTGGTGGGAGTGTGGAACGGGCTGCCATCTGATGTGGTAAATGTGGGCTCACTCTTGAGTCAAGAATAAACTGGACAGATACATGGATGGGAGAGGTCTGGAGGGTTATGGACTGGGGGTAGGTAAATGGGATTAACGGAATACTGTTTCAGCACAGACTAGAAGGGCCGAATGGCCTGTTTTCTGTGCTGTAGTGTTCTATCGTTCTATGGTTCTATGACATTTGGCAGGTCGATTAAGTCACTTGGTCTCGCCCTACCAGAGCTATTCCCTTTGTTCTCCCCACCCCTCCCTCACCTTCTCTACTATTGAAAACTAACTTCTCTCTTTCCCATTTCTGATAACTCTGGGACCAGCAATGTTAATTGATACTCTCTCCGCAGATACTGCCTGACTGCCAAATTTTTCTGAAGTTTCTGGGTTTTTTTTGTTTCAGAGTTCTGCATCTGCACTTTTTTTTAATTTTCATTTCCACACTCAACGATTCAGGAACAGCTTCTTCCCCTCCGTTGTCAGATTTATGAGCGGTCCATGAACCTATGGACCTCATTATTCCTTTTTTTTGCACTATTTACTTATTTTGTAATTTATTGTAATTTTACACTGTACTGCTGCCACAAAACAACACATTTCACGTCACATAAGTCAGTGATCATAAATCTGATTCACAAGGATACTGTCAGGGATAGAGCTCTTCAGCTATGAGGAGACACTGGATCAGCCGAGTTTATTTTCTTTCGAGAAGAGGAAGCTGAGTGGATGGCCTGATAGAGTTGTACAAAATGTTGAGGGGCGCAGGTAAGGTAAAAAAACACGATGATGCTGGAGGAACTCAGCAGGCCAGGCAGCATCCGTGGAGAAAAGCAGGCGGTCAACGTTTCGGGTCAGGACCCTTCTTCAGGACTGAAGATGGGAAAAGGGGAAGCCCAATATATAGGAGGGAAAAGCAGAGCAGTGATAGGTGGACAAAAGAGGGGAGGTGGGGCAGGCACAGGGAGGTTATAGGTAGATGCAGGTAAGAGACAGTGATAGGCAGGTGCGGGGGATCCACTGGGGGATGAGTGAAAGGTAAGGAAAGAGAGGAAAAAAAAAGGCTAGGAAAGGGAAGAAGAGAAGAAGCATGGTGGTGGGGGGGGGTGGGGGGGGGGGGGGGGGGTGGGGAAGGGGGGTGGGGATTACCTAAAGTGGGAGAATTCAATGTTCATGCCGTTAGGCTGCAAGGTTCCAAGATGGAAAATGAGGTGCTGTACCTCCAGTTCGTGCTTGGAATTCTCCTGGCAGTGGAGGAGGTCGAGGGCTGACATATCAGTGATGGAGTGGGAGGGGGAGTTGAAGTGACCGGCAATGGGGAGATGCAGATCGCGGTTACGGACGGAGCGCAGGTGTTCTGCAAAATGGTCACCTAGTCTGCGTTTGGTCTCACCAATGTAGAGGAGGCCTCACTTGGAGCACCGAATGCAGTAGATGATATGAAGGGAGGTGCAGGTGAATCTCTGTCTTAGGGGAACCTTCCCCCTATCTACAACGGTCGGCAGGAGACACAAGAGACTGCAGATGCTGGAATCTGGAGCAATAATCTGCTGGAGGAACTCAGCGGGTCGAGCAGCATCTGTGGGGGGAAAGTTCCTCCAGCAGATTGAAGACAATTCCTCTCCCCCCACAGATGCTGCTCGACCCACTGAGTTCCTGCAGCAGATTGGTTCTTGCTCCAGCCAGTGGGAATAGGTTTAAGGTAAGGGGTAGATTTAAAGGGGATCCGCAAATAGGTTATTCTTCACCCAGAGAGCAGTTGGAATCTGTATGCACTGCCTGAGACAGTGATGGAAGAAGAGACTCTCACAATATCTGTGGTATTTGAATGAGCACTTGAAACACTATGGCATGGAAGACTTTCCCTTGATGAACTTTCTTTACAGCACTGGAGCAGAAGTTAAACCCAGGTTAACATACTCAGAGAGCTGAGCATCTGTCTCCAAGTGGATCACCTGAGCAGCTGGATGTCACCAATTGTTAAGTTAACAGCTGGTTCATTTCTGATGACCACTGTCAAAAATTCATTCTCTACTCTTACCACTCGCCTTGACGTGAGATTTCAGTTGTGTTCAGTTCTGGTCACCTCATTACAGAAAGGATGTGGAAGCTTTAGAGGTGGTGCAGAGGAGATTTACCAGGCTGTTGCCTGGATTGGAGAGCAGGTCTTATGAGGATAGGTTGAGTGAGCTCGGGCTTTTCTCTTTGGAGAGAAGGAGGATGAGAGGTGACTTGATAGAGGTGTACAAGATGATAAGAGGCATAGATCGAGTGGACAGTCAGAGACTTTTTCCCAGGGCGACAATGGCTAACACGAGGGGGCAGAATTTGAAGGTGATTGGAGGAAGGTATAAGGGGGATGTCAGAGGTAAGTTTTTTATACAGAGAGTGGTGGGTGCGTGGAACGCACTGCCAGCAGAGGTTATGGGGGCAGATACATTAGGGACATTTAAGACAATCTTAGACACATGAATGACAGAAAAATAGGGGGCTATGTGGGAGGGAAGGTTAGATAGATCTTGGAGCAGTATAAAATGTCGGCACAACATCGTGGGCTGACGGGCCTGTACTGTGCTGTAGTGTTCTGTGTTCTGTGAGCTTACTTTCGTATCTAACAACTGGATCTGGTGTGACCCAACGATTCACAGTGCACCGTCCTCCTGGTTCTCTTACGTGGCTGTAGGTGGCAAGTGAGTGGGTAGTTTGTGAGGTGGCGTGATCCTTCTGCTGCTTACCTACAGCTTCTGTGTTCTCCTGATGCATGGAGTCATTGTTCTCAGTGTCATCCCGAGTACTCTTTCAAGTTCTACTTTCTTAGAAGCTTAAGGAGATTTGGCATGTCATCAAGTACTCTAACTTCTACAGGTGCACTGCAGAAAGTATTCTGACTGATTGCATCATGGCCCGGTTCAGCAGTTCCAACATACAGGAATGCAAGAGTAGTGGACACAGGTTGGTCTATCACAGGCACAGCCCTCCCCACCACTGACAGCATCTACAGGAGGTGCTGCCTCAAGAAGGTGGCATCTATCATCAAGGATCCTCACCATCTGGGCTATGCCCTCTTCTCACGCTACCGTCACGCAGGAGGTACACTGAAGTCCCACACCACCCGGTTCAGGAACAGCTACTTTCCATTAGGTTCTTGAACTGACCTGCACAACCCTAACCCTACCTCAGCAACGGAACACTATGGACCACCTCTTGCACCACCATGGATTTGCCTCTGATTGCATTTTTTTGCACTGTCTTGTTTTGTCCAGTATTTTTCCTCACTGTCTTGTATGATTTATATTCTGTGTGCTGTCCATACCTATGTTCCTGTGATGCTGCTGCAAGCAAGTTTCTCACAGTACCTGTAGCTGACTGTATCTGTGCACATGACAATAAACTCGACTTGACTTGAAGTGATCAAGGGCCGGAGAATCCCAGGAGATCAAGTCAAGTCAAGTCAAGTTACTTTATTGTCATTCACCCATATGCTATAAAAACACCAGGGCTTTTGACGCGGCATTTGTCTGAAACTGCTGCCAGGTTATTCAGGAGCCTGACAGCCTGGGGGAAAAACTGTTCTACAGTCTAGTAGTTCTGGCCCGGATGCTCTGGTACCGCTTGCCAGATGGCAGTGGGACAAATAGGTCGTGGGAGGGATGAGGAGGGTCATCTACGATTCTGCAAACCTTGCGTGTGCATCGTGTGTTGTAGATATCCAGGATGGAGGGAAGAGGTGCTCCAATGATCTTTCCCGCTGTACTCGCATTCTCCGCAAAGACTTACATTAGCTCTCAGAACCTTTGAGAACATCCATCAATTTGGTGCATTACCCTTGCAGTTATTTTGTTCATGTTTGCGGCTAAGAGCGATAAACTTTGGAAGGTCTCTTGGTTACAGAGGAATTCTAATGGCTACCTGGGGGTAGTCTGAGTCACTATACTTGCAATGATAGCAAATCACTGTGGGCTGGAGGAGGAGGCACTAAGTGGGGGGAAGGGATCTGAGAGGGAAGTTGAGTGAAGGGAGGATCGAGAAGGAAGGAGACTGAGGCAGGCAGTTAGGAGAGGTGGGATGGAGGGAGGGCCCCAGAGTCATACAGCACGGAAGCAGGTCACCAAGCCAAAGACGACCTACACAGTTGAGACAATTTATAGTGGCTAGTTAACCTTCCAACCCGCACGTCTTTGGGATGTGGGAGGAAACTGGAGCACCTGGGGGAAACTCACGGGGTCACAGAGAGAGCATGTAAACTCCACACCGACAGCACCCGAGGTCAGGATCGAACTTGGGTCACTGGAGCTGTGAGTCAACAGCTCTACAGGCTGCACCACTCTGTAGTCCTAGAGACAGAGGAAGAACATGTGGCTACATGCAGGTATATAAGCTAATTGGGAAAGTTAGCAGAATGTTATATCTTATGCAAGGGGTATTGCATATAACGGTGCAAAATTGTGCTTCAGTCTTACAAGGTGTTGGTGGGACCACACCTGGAGTACTGTGCACTATGACCCGAATGTTGACCGGTTTCTCTTTCCACAGATCTTGTCGGACTGGCAGAGGTCTTCCAGCATTTTTGTTTTTGTGTTTTGTGCAGTATTGATCTCCTTATTTAAGGAAGGATTTAAGTGTGTTGAGAACAGTTCAGAGAAGGTTTACTCATCTAATCCCTGGAAAGGGCAGGTTGTTTTGTGATCAAACATCAGACAGTCTGGGCTTGTATCTGCTGGAGTTTAGAAGAGTGAAAGATGACTTTAACTATACAAGATCCTGAGGGGTCTTGACCAGGTTGATGTGGAGAGTATCTTTCCTCTTTTGGGAGATCCTAAAATCAGGGCTCACAGTTCAAAACTAATTAGTCACCATCCAGACCATGCCGTCTTCTCGCAGCTACCATCGGGCAGGAGGTACAGAAGCCTGAAGTCCCACACCACCAGGTTCAGCAACAGCTACTTCCCTTCAACTATTTAGTTCTTGAACCAACTGGCAAAACCCTAATCACTGCCTCAGTAGCAACACCATGCACTTTGCACTAAAATGGACTTTGTATTTTTTTGTTCCAATTGTGCTTTCTTCTTGTAAAAATTGTGTCTAGTTTGTGTTTCATTTATGTTTTTTCTTGTGAATGCTCCTTATCTGATGTCGTGTGCCTGTGATGCTGCTGCAAGTAAGTTTTTCATTGCACCTGTGCATACATGTACTTGTGCACATCACAATAAATTCGACTTTAAGACTTTTAAGTTAAGATAAGATAAAGCAAAAGTTTTTCTCTCAGATGGTTATGAGGCTTTGGAGCTGTAGGAGCAGAGTCTTTGAAGAAAGAGGTAGATAGATTCTTGATAAGCAAGGTGGTGAAAAGCCATAGAAGGTCAAGAGGAGATTAGAAGCAGATCAGTTAATGATCTTACTGAATGGAGGAGCAGTTGTCAGGGGCTGGGTGCTCCTAATTCATATCCTTGATATAAACATCTAAAAAAGACCTAGCCTTGAAGGTTTTAGTTGACCTGATGTTCTCAACCATTCTAAAGAGGTGGGTGGCTGAGAAGAGATGCACAGATTACCATCATGTCATCATATAGAATGTGCAAAGGTCACAATGGTTGCATTTTAATGAACAGTGCTTCTCTGCGGGGGCAATAAAAGAGAAATGGTATCAGTTTTGTTTGGTAACACAGCATATTGAGAGATATAGGGCCTTCTGCTGGGATCTATCTTGCTGTTTTGCTTGCGGTTAGTTTGTAGTCAGTGAACATGAAGCAAAAAAAAACCCCAGAGCCCACAGCTCAGCAGTCTGAGCAACACCACCTCGATAACATCGAGAGCTGCAGCTTGAGAGTTGGGGAGCTGGGAGCAGTCGGGGGTGGCAGCAGCAGCCACAGAGATGCAGGGCATTGGAAGGGAAGCTCGTTGCAGTTGCCCACAGCCACACCAACCCTTGTCACATGGCAGGCTCGGCTTTACCAGTGAGGTGCAATCAGAGTTAAGTTCACCTTGCACCCATCACAACACGAGATGCCCTGAAAATTGCTTTGCTGCCAACAAAGTATTTCTTTGCCCATTGGTCACTGTTTTGTGGCAGCTGATTAGTGCATGGTGAGATCCCACAAACAGCGGGACATACAACACAGAAACAGGCCCTTCAACTCCCCCATGTCCATGCCAGCCATTAAAGTCCCTATCTATACTAATCCCATTACCAGCACTTGGTCCATAGCCTACAATGTCTTGGCAATTGTCCAGGTGCTTCTTAAGAGCAGTGAGAGAACTTGTCCCCACCACCTCCTCAGGCAGTTCCTTCCAGGCTATGACCACCCTCTGGGTGAAAAAAAAAACCCTCAGGTCCATTACTCTTCACCTTAAACCTATGCCCTCTGGTCTTAGAGTCATAGAGTCATACAGCACAGAAACAGGACCTTCACCCCAACTGGTCCATGCTGAGCTGGTCCCAGTTGCCTGTGTTTGACCCATATCCCTCTGAACCTTTCTCATCCGTCTTGGATAGGAAATGTCTTGGGTACTTCTGCCATGTCTATGCCGCTCATAATCTTGTACACCTCTATCAGGTCTCCCCCCAGTCTCCTCTGCTCCAAGGAAAATAAAGCCAGCCTCTCCTGTCTGAAACACTCCATCACAGCCAACACCCTGGTGGATCTCCTCTGTATGATGTCCAGAGCAATCACATCCTTCTTATATTATGGTAACACAGTACTCCAACTGTGGCCTAACCAATGTTTTACAAAGTTGTAGGACCGGATTACCTGGTGGAATTGGTCAGGTGATAAATTTTGTCCTGGGAACCAGGGAGAGCTCTTGTGTTATCAACAAGTGATTCTCCATTCACAGCTACCTCAGAGACAATGAATGGACTCTCACTCCAGCTGAGTCACGGAGTTACACAGCACGGAAACAGGCCCTTCAGCCCGACTCGTCCATGCTGACCAAGGTGCCTACCTAAGCTAGTTCCATTTCCCCGCATTTGGCCCATATCCCTCTAAATGTTTCCTATCCATGTACCTGTCCAAATGTCTTTTACACATTGTTATTGTACCCGCCTCTACCTCTGGCAACTTGTTCCATATACCCACCACCCTCTGCGTGAAGAACTTCCCCCTCAGAACTCCTTTAAATCTTTCCCCTCTCACCTTAAACCTGCTCCCTCTAGACTACCCTACCCTGCAAAAAAAGGACTGTGACCATTCACCTTATTGATGCCCACCATAATTTTATAAACGTTGGTAAGGTCAGCCTCCTTCGCTCCGGGGGAAAACAGTCCCAAGCCTATCCAGTCTCTCCTCATAACTCAAACCCTCCAGTCTCGGCAACATCCTTGAGAAACTTTTCTGCACCCTCTCGAGCTTAATCACATCCTTCCTGCAGCATGGTGACCAGAACTACACACAATACTCCAAGTGCGGTCTCACCAATGTTTTGTACAGCTGTAACATGATGTAATCGTCAGCCCTGAGGCATCTGTGACCATTGAACTGACCTCCGCTCTGCCCTTGTCTTGGCTAACTGTGCACTCTGTCAACTGAATCCTTTATCCACTCCTCGATCTGAATTCCCTACCTTCTCTTGGCTCTCATTTGCTTTCTCCTGAGAAGTGAACTCTGCCTCTCTCTGTGTCCACAGCTGGACAAGCTACCCAGTTATTTGTGCTCCATCCAGTGTAATTCACTGCACATCTCGAACAATTGTCTGTAGGTTATCATCCCCGGAGTGGTTTGCCACATGGCTGTACACAGGCTACAAGACAAGCTATCTCCCAGCATGACACAATCCAAATGCCTGAATTCTGTTCTTTAATATTTTGTTACCATGTCTCCCAGTCATAAAGAGTCATGGGAATGGCCACAGGAGAGGGAACTTTCCCCTTGAGGAAATATTTCCCCAGGGAGAAGGAATCAAAAACTAGAGGGCACAGGTTTAAGTTGAGAGGGGAAAGATTTAATAGGGACCTGAGGAACAACTTCTTCACGCAGAGGGTGGTGTGTATATGGAACGAGCTGCCAGAGGAAGTGGTTGAGGCAGGTACATTAACAACATTTAAAAGGTACTTGGACAGGTACATGGATAGGAAAGGTTTAGAGGGATATGGACCAAACACAGGCAAATAGGACTAGCTTTGATGGGTGCCTTGGTCGGCATGGACCAGTTGGGCCAAAGGGCCTGTTTCTGTGCTGTATGACTCTACTGCTTGTCTATATACATAGAACAATACAGCACAGGAACAGGCCCTTCGGCCCACAACGTCTGTGCCGACCATGATGCCAAATTAATCTAATCCCTTCTGCCTGCGGATGATTCTTATCCTTCCATTCCTTGCATGTTCATTGCCTGTTTAAAAGCCTCTTGAACACCACTACTGCATCTGCTTCTACTGCTATATTTTCATTACTTGGCTGGTCATTCTAGTCAGAGAGTCATACAGCACAGAAACAGGCCCTTCGGCCCAACTGGTCCATACCGACCAAGATTCCAGTCTAAACTAGTCCCATTTGCCCGCGTTTGGCCATTATCTCCTGAAACGTTTCCTATCCATGTACCTGTCCAAGTACCTTTTAAATGTTGTTAATGGTATTGGTATTGGTATTGGTATTGGTATTGGTTTATTATTGTCACTTGTACCGAGGTACAGTGAAAAACTTGTCTTGCATACCGATCGTACAGGTCAATTCATTACACTGTGCAGTTACATTGAGTTAGTACAGAGTGCATTGAGGTAGTACAGGTAAAGACAACAACAGAATACAGAGTAAAGTGCCACCAGCTACAGGGAAGTGCAGTGCAGGCAGACAATAAGGTGCAAGATCAAACAAGGTAGATTGTGAGATCAAGAGTGCATCTCATCGAACCTGTCTCAATCACTTCCTCTGGCAGCTCGTTCCATATACTGACCACCCCCTGGGTTAAAAAGTTGCTCCTCAAAGTTCCTATTAAATCTCTCCCTCTCACCTTAAACCTATGTTCTCTAGTTCTTGATTGCCCAACCCTGTGGAAAAGACTGCATTCACCCTATCTATGCCCCTCATGATTTTATACACCTCCATAAGATCGCCCCTCATTCTCCTGCGCTCCAATGAAAAAAGTCCCAACCTGCTCAACCTCTCTCTCCAGAACTCGGTCCCTCAAGTCCCAGCAACCTGGGCTGGTCTTTCTTTCCAGATATTGCGTTCTGTAATGGAGACTCCTGGATATAGAGACCTTGGGACCTTGTCTCAAACAAGCTGAGCATAAAACAGAGCTCTCTCTTTTGCCTGTGTTGTGTGTGAATCACAGCAGGTCTGTTACAATTGAAATTGGCCGTGAGGGGGTCCCAGCTTTCCAGGTTCTAAGCTTCTCATTGTGGAGTGCAAGCTGCCTGTGTGTGTGGTTCATTTGCACATGGGGTAGTCGCACACCAGCTCGCAACTGGCTTCACAGACTTGCTTCCTCACAGCTCCAGTGAGCCGGGTTCGATCCTGACCTTTGGTGCTGAGTGTGTGGACTTTGCACGTTCTCCCTGTGTAGTAAGAATCCTGGAATGTCGGTCAGAGAACGCAAGGAACGATTGCCGGGGTCGAATGTCTGTGTGTATGCGGGGGAAGGGTGACCTGCGTGCTAGGTAACCAAGGTATTGTCTTTGCAGACACGAGCCTGCAGTGCCTGAGGCAATGGTCACGTGATCACGTAATGGTCACGCAATCACGTAATGGTCACACAAAGGATCGACCCAGGTAGGGGGCGGGGAGAAGTGACCAGGGTATAAAAGAGTGAGCACATCAGTCCTGAGGTCTCTTGGATTCGGGCTCACCACAGGTTAGGTCGTGACTGACACCGTGGACCGAATGGAATGGGGCACTGCAGTTAAACGGGCTCAGGCGCGCTCCTGAGGTAAGTACCACTTGTTGTAACTTAACAATAAAGTGCATTGTGTGCAGCAATGCGTGTGCAAGGCTTATTTCTATCGGATCTGTGAACAATCCTGCTTAACTCTGGCACAACACCCTCTGACCAGATAGGTTTCTTCCGGGTGTCCTGGTTCCCTCCCACACCCTGAAGACGTACAGGTTGGTAGGTTAATTGACCACTGTAAATTGCCCCCAGTGTGTCAATGAGTGGTGGTATGACTTAAAACCAGGCTCTGCCGAATCATAGCAACCAGATTAATGGCAGGACATTGATGTGAAACATTGACTGTAATTCATTCCACAAATGCTACCTGACCTGCTCAGTGTTTCTGGTGACGCTTGTTCATGTTGTAGCAATGACACTGCCTGTTTATTTGATGCTCCGCTGCACACCTCTGAATAGGATCAGTTATAGGTGTGAACATCTCTGTTGATCAAGTCCCAATTGTCTCAGATTTAGAGTTTAGGATTTCAGTTGTAGAGTCATAGAGTCACGTGAAGATTGGTTGACCAGATACAGAGTGACTCCGTCTTATTGACTCTGGCAATTCGAATGCGCAGGACTGTAAGAAGCTGCAGAGAGTAGTGGACTCTGCCCAACACATCACGGGCACATCCCTCCCCACCATCGGTAGTGTCTACAGAAGGTGCTGCCTCAAGAAAGCAACATCTATCATCAAAGATCCCCACCATCCGGGCCATGCCATCTTCTCGCAGCTACCATCGGGCAGGAGGGACAGAAGCCTGAAGTCCCACACCACCTGGTTCAGGAACAGCTACTTCCCTTCAACCATTCAGTTGTTGAACCAACCGGCACAACACTAATCACTGCAGTTTAGCAACACCATGACCACTTTGACTACTTTGCACTTAAATGGACATTTTTTTTGTTCTAATTGTGTTCTTGTAAAAATTATTTAATTTATGCTTTTCATGTGAATGCTGCTTACATGATGCTATGTGGTATTGGTATTGGTTTATTATTGCCACTTGTACCGAGGTACAGTGAAAAACTTGTCTTACAAACCATCTTACAGGTCAATTCATTACACAGTGCAGTTACATTAAGTTAGTACAGAGTGCATTGATGTAGTACAGTAAAAAAAATACAGTACGGAGTAAAGTGTCACAGCTACAGAGAAAGTGCAGTGCAATAAGGTGCAAGGTCACAACAAGGTAGATTGTGAGGTTATAGTCCATCTCATTGTATAAGGGAACTGTTCAATAATCTTATCACAGTGGGGTAGAAGCTGTCCTTAAGTCTGGTGGTACGTGCCCTCAGGGTCCTGTATCTTCTACCCGATGGAAGAGGAGAGAAGAGAGAATGTCCCGGGTGGGTGGGGTCTTTGATTATGCTGGCTGCTACACCAAGACAACGAGAGGTAAAGACAGAGTCCAAGGAGGGGAGACTGGTGTCCATAATGCACTGGGCTGTGTCCACAACTCTCTGCAGCTTCTTGAGGTTTGGGCAGAGCAGTTGCCATACCAACATACCAAGCTGTGATACATCCTGATAGGATGCTTTCTATGGTGCATCAGCAAAAGTTGGTGAGAGTCAAAGGGGACAAACCAAATTTCTTTAGCCTCCTGAGGAAGTAGAGGCACTGATGAGCTTTCTTGGCCATGGCATCCACATGCTTTGTCCAGGACAGGTTATTGGTGATGTTCGCTCCCAGGAACTTGAAGCTGTCAACCCTCTCGACCTCAGCACCATTGATGTAGACAGGTGCATGTACACCGCCCCCTTTCCTGAAGTCAATGACCAGCTCTTTAGTTTTGTTGACATTGAGGGAAAGGTTGTTGTCATGACACTTTTTCATTGCACCTGTGCATACATGTGCATATGACAATAAACACGACTAACTTTGACATATAGGTCAACTGAGATTTGACAAACATATGTGTCAGCTTTTGTTTAATGGGGAAATCCTGTCATATCATCATGGACTCATCAACCCACTCCAAAGAGCTACACTATCCACAGCAACTCTCCAGTGTAGGACAGAGGATAGACAGCCTGTCAGAGGTATTGGTATTGGTTTATTTAGGAGTTTGAGGAGATTCGGTACGTCACCAAAGACTCTTGCAAATTTCTATAGATGTACTGTGGAGAGCATTCTGACTGGTTGCATCACAGCCTGGTATGGAGGCTTCAATGCACAGGATCGCAAGGGGCTGCAGAGGATTGTAGATTCAGCCAGCTCCATCACGGGCACGACCCTCCCCACCATCGAGAAGGCGGCATCCATCGCTAAGGATTCTCACCATCTAGGACATGACCTCTTCTCGTTACTACGGTACAGAAGTCTGAAGACCCACACTCAACATTTTAGGAACAGTTTCTTCCCCTCTGCCATCAGATTCCTGAACGGTCTGTGAACCCATGAACACTGCCTCGTCATTCCTCTTTTACATGATTTCATTTATTTACTTCTAGGTAACTTCTTGTAATTTTTATGTCTTGCACGGTACTGCTGCCGCAAAACAACACATTTCACGACATACGTCAGTGATAATAAACCTGATTCTGATTCTTAAAACAGATAAGCTGGTGATTATCACATGGCCCTTTGTGGGATCTTGCTGTGCATAGCTTTGACAACGCTTGGAAAATTTCTTTACTGATAGGAAGGTACTTAGAGACATCATCACTGTGAAAGGGACAGGATACACACCAGAGCTTCTCTCTTACTTCATCTTGTGTGAAGTCAGGACAAAAGTCTTTCAAAGATTTGCTGTAGGTCTCACCATCGGATACTGAAAGTTCTAACAGCTGCACAGGCTTACGAATGCAGTGTAGGTACAATGCCCTGGTGAGCCAAACCTTGCAGCAGTTCTGGGCAACACACTTTAGGAGTGATGCCTTGGATGGCATGCAGCAATGATTTACCAATACACAAAGAATACTGGAGGGACTCGGCAGGTCAGGCAGCATCTATGGAGGGAAATGCACAGTTGACGTTTTAGGCCGAGACCCTTCATCAGGACAGGAAAGGAAGAGGGCAGAAGCCAGAATAGAAGTGTGGGGGAGGGGGAGGAGCAAAGGGTGGCAGGTGATAGGTGAGTCCAGGTGAGAGGGGGAAGGTAGGTGGGTTGGGAGAGCGGGTCTCTGTGATGTACAAATCAATGTCTCAGTTGAAACCCCTTGAAGTCAAATATGGTTCCCAACCTGCGGTGAGATGTGCTCCTTGCATTACTGTGAGTGAAAAACAAAGGTAGTAGGTCGCGATCATTTGATCCAATTTCTGTTGGCAATCCACCATGCACATTGATGGTGTCCTCACATGCACGGGATCCCACAGGTAAACAACCCCTGGGCTAGACAGAAGTGTTGACTCTCACGGTGAGTGAGATTTCAGGAGCAAGCTCTTCAAAACGAGCAGGTATTTGCACAATTTACCCATTAAAAAACAGATCCAAGTAATTCTTTCAAATCCAATTTCAGGGCTTCTGTTTTAACCACATGTGTGAGTCAAGGATCTTACGGAAGGTGATCAGTGCACAGGAGTTGATTTAATAATCAATACTGAAATCATTCCTGGATTTCAGACTGTTCTGTCACAGAATTCACAGCAGAAAGGTCCTGACAGTGAAACCTCCACTCGGAGGTGAGGTGATGCTCCCTTTTCAAGCATTGTTGCACATTCAAGTCTCAGAGCTTGTGACATTGATACAACATGCAGAATTTTTCTCTTCTCTCTGTGTCATGAGATACTGTGAGACTGCATGAAATATTTGCTAATGATATTCAGTGTTCTATTTACCTGGTTATTAAAAATGTGATGGAAACAGTTTGATTGCACTTTGCAAGCAATCTTTCAACAATTAACCCTTCCTTTGGCACCTAACACCAGAGTCAAGGACAGCTTCTATCCAAGAGCAACAAAGGACTGCAGGTGCTGGAATCTAGATGAAAAACACGATGATGCTGGAGGAACTCAGCAGGTCAGGCAGCATCCGTGGAGAAAAGCAGGCGGTCAACGTTTCGGGTCAGGACCCTTCTTCAGGACTGAAGGTAGGCAAAAGGGAAGCCCAATATATAGGAGGGAAAAGCAGAGCAGTGATAGGTGGACAAAAGAGGGGAGGCGGGGTGGGCACAGGGAGGTGATAGGTAGATGCAGGTAAGAGATAGTGCGGGGGAGGAGGGGAGACCAGATCCAGGGATGAGTCAAAGGTAAGGAGGAAGAAAGTGGGGTAGAAAAAAGAGAGCTAGGCTAGGAAAGGGAAGCAAAGAAGGTTGGGGTTGGATGTTGTGGGGATTACTTAAAGTGGGAGAATTCAATGTTCCTGGCGTTAGGCTGCAAGATTCTAAGACGGAAAATGAGGTGCTGTTCCTCCAGCTTGCACTTGGAATTCTCCTGGCAGTGGAGGAGGCCGAGGACTGACATATCAGTGATAATGCGGGAGGGGGAGTTGAAGTGACTGGCAATGGGGAGATGCAGATCGCAGTCACGGACAGAGTGCAGGTGTTCTGCGAAACGGTCACCTAGTCTGCTTTTGGTCTCACCGATGTAGTGGAGGCCACACGTGGAGCACCGAATGCAGTAGATGATATTAAGGGAGGTGTATACTATATATTATACTAATATAGTACACTATATTCTGCATTCTGTTTCCTGTTTAGTACCTCGATGTACTTATGTACGGAATGATCTGTCTGGAAGGCAAACAAAGCAAAACCTTTTCACTGTATCTCGGTACATGTGACAATAATAAACCAAGTTCCAATTTTCTAACACTGTCCCCATTTCCCTCGATTCCTTTACTATCCAGACCTATTGATCTGTTTTGAACAAGTACGACTGAGCTGCCACAGCACTTTGGGGTTGAGCATTCCAAAGGTTCACCAGCCTCTGAATGAGGACATATTTCCTCATCTCACCCCTTATTCTCATACTGTGCCTGCAGTCCAAGACTCCTCAGTCTGGGGAAACATCCTGTCTCTAGCCTGTCAAGAGCCCGTAAGAAAAAGTTTTGATGACATCTCCTCTCATTTTTCTAAACTCTAGATAATACGTTTCTGGATTAATCTTTGTACCAAGGTTCCGGAGGCACAGAGCTTGTGTCCTTAATGTAAAGGGACCTGTGTATACCCACATAATCATAACCTTTAGGTGATCACTGGGGGAAGACTGTTTCCCTATTTGCTCCCTTTCTATGGCATCAGAGATCATGAAGGGAAGGCAGATAATGGTCACCTCATCTGCATTTGGTCTCACTAATGTAGAGGAGGTCAAGCTTGGAGCACCGAATGTAGTAGGTGATATTAAGGGAGATGTTCATGCAAGACCAAAACAGCTCGAAGGGACTTGCACAAGAGATTCTGCGGATGCTGGAATCTGGAACAACACACACAAAGTACCAGAGGAACTGAGCAGGTCAGGCAGCATCCATGGAGGGAAATAAACAGTCGACGTTTCAGGTCGAGACCCTTCATCGACCTGAAATGTTGACTGTTTAATTCTCTCCATAGATGCTGCCTGATCTGCGCAGTTCCTCTGGTATTTTGTGTGCGTTGTTGAAGAGACTCAATGGCCCCCTCCCATATCTGGATGTGAGACTTTCATTCTTCCCTGTCAACAGGTAACCCTACACAACTTTACCAGCCTCTCCCACCAGTCAAGTAGTAGGGGGAGAGGATAATTTCCTGATTTAAAATTGTATTCCAATGCAAATCCATAGGAGGATTCCAATTTGCCTGTTTTGGTACCTGCACACAATATCAGTGAACAGTAATGGATCAGAACATCTAGTGGGCTAAAGATCTCATAAGGTTATGGTTACATGGGTTAAATTCTGGGCATGAGTTTCAACCCTGTAAGGGAGTAGGAGGAAGCAGGACTGGGCACTTGGAGCTTTGAAAGAATCAGACTATAAATTCAGAGGAACATCGAACAGAGCAGTATAAATATCTTTCGTTCTGCTTCAGATGTTGACCCATGTAGCTTCAAAAACTGTTCTTAATGTAGGCGCCTCAGGAAAGATATCCCATTAAAAGTCCCACATGTACGGCAGGGAACTGTTAGCGGTACAGAGGCACGGTGGTTAAGTTACTTGACTAACAACCGGAGTTCTGGACCATTGATCCAGAGACATGAGTTCAAATCCCACTATGGCAGGTGGGGATTTGAAATTCAAGTAATTAAGTAAAAAAATATGGTATTGAAAGAAAAATCAGGTCACTGTAACGTTAGCCAGGATACTACAGGTTTGTTCTAAAAAAACAGTCCGAGTCTGCAAAGGAAATCTGCCATCCTTACCCAACGCACCAATAAACTGCAAAGAGGGATGGGCAATAAATACAACCAAGGTCAACATCTCATGAACAAATAAATAATATTGCATCGGACCTGTCACAAGCTCCTCAGCTCCTTCACTTGTTAGGGACCTGCCCTCTTTATTCCCCCAATGTTAACTCTCTGCAACAATAGCGTCTATGCAGTTCAATGGGAATTAAAGAGTTTGGCCAAATCACCGCTGTTATCAGCCTCTTGAATGGACCTCGTACGATAAAGATGAACTCTTGATCTCTCAATCTACCTCATTGTGGCCCTTGCACTTTATTTGTCTACCTGCACTGCACTTTCTCTGTAACTGTCACACTATATTCTGCATTCTGTTTTCTTTTAAATCCCTCGATGTAATTTATGTATGGAATGATCTGTCTGGATGGCACGTAAACAAAGCTTTTCACTGCATCTCAGTACACGTGACAACAATAAACCAATTACTAATTAACAAGATACTCGACTAGCAGCTTGCCATGACAGTAAAGAAGTGAGCAATCTGACTCAGCCATGTCAGATATATAGAGACCACTCAGCTGCCCAAGGTCTGTATTATGAATCTGAAAAACACAGATTCCACACCACCGGACTCCACAGTAAGGACTCAACCAAGAAACACACACAAGAGAAACAAAGGACCGCAGATGCTGGAATCTAGATGAAAAACACGATGATGCTGGAGGAACTCAGCGGGCCAGGCAGCATCCGTGGAGAAAAGCAGGCGGTCAACGTTTCGGGTCAGGACCCTTCTTCAGGACTGAAGATAGGAAAAAGGGAAGCCCAATATATAGAGGGGAAAAGCAGAGCAGTGATAGGTGGGCAAAAGAGGGGAGGCGGGGCTCCCCTCCCCTGCACCCGCCTATCACTAGCTCTTACCTGCATCTACCTATCACCTCCCTGTGCCCACCCCGCCTTCCCTCGTTGGTCAACCTATCCTCATAATACATACTCTCCAATCCTTGTAAATCTCCTCGGCACCCTTTCTAAAGCTTCCACATCCTTCCTCTAGTGAGGCGGCCAGAACTGAACACAATCTTCTAAGTGTGGTCTAATCAGGGTTTTAGAGAACTGCAACATTACCTCACGGCTCTTGAACTCAATCCCCCGACTAATCAAGGCCAACACACCATATGTGTTCTTAACAACCCAATCAATTTGCGCAGCAACCTTGAGGGGTCTATGGACATGGACCCCAAGATCGCTCTGTTCCACCACACTGCTAAGAGTCCTGCCATTTACCCTGTATTCTGCCTTAAAATTCGATTTTCCAAAGGGAATCACTTCACACTTTTCTGGGTTGAACTCCATCTGCCACTTCTCAGCCCAGCTTTGCATCCTACTAATGTCCCGTTGTAACCCTTGACAAACTTCTACACTATCCACAACACCACCAACCTTTGTGTCATCTGCAAACCTACTTCCCCACCCTTCCACATCCTCATCCAAGTCATTTATAAAAATCAAAAAGAGCAGGGGTCCTGGAACAGATCCCTGCAGAACACCACTGGTCACCGACCTCCAGGCAGAACATGCTCCATCTCCAACCACCCTCTGCCTTCTATGGGCGAGCCAATTCCGAATCCATACAGCCAAGTTGCCCTGGATCCCATGCCTCCCAACCTTCTGAATGATCCTATCATGGGGAACCTTATTAAACATGGCGTATATGGGCTTACTAAAGTCCATATACGCCATATCCACTGCTCTACCTTCATCAATGTGCTTTGTCACATCTTCAAAGAATTCACTCAGGCTTGTGAGGCATGACCTACCCCTCACAAAGCCATGCTGACTGTCCCTAATCAGACTATCCTCCTCCAAATGCTCATAAATCCTGTCCCTAAGAATCTTTTCCAATAATTTGCCCACCACTGAAGTAAGACTCATTGGTCTATAATTCCCAGGGTTATCCCTACTCCTTTTCTTGAACAAAGGAACTACATTTGCCACCCTCCAATCACCTGGTGCTACTCTTGTGGCCATTGAGGACGCAAAGACCTTCACCAAGGGCTCAGAAATCACTTCCCTCGCTTCCCGTAGTATCCTGAGATATATTCTGTCCGGCACCAGGGACTTATCAATCCTAATGTCTTTCAAAAGTTCCAGCACATCCTCCTTAACATCAACATGTCCTAGCTTATCAGCCTGTTTTACACTGTCCTCACAAATGTCAAGGTCTTTCTCACAGGTGAATACTGAAGCAAAGTATTCATTAAGGAGCTCCCCTACCTCCTCTGACTCCAGGCACGTTTCCTCTGTTATCCTTGATCAGTCCTACCCTCACTCTAGTCATCCTCCTGTTCTTTACATGACGAGTAGAATGCCTTGGGTTTTTCCTTAATCCTACTCACTAAGGCCTTCTCATGCCCCCTTCTAGCTCTCCTAAGTCCATTCTTAAGCTCCTTCCTGGCTACCTTGTACCTCTCTAGAGCCCTGTCTGATCCTTGCTTCCTAAACCTTAAGTAAGCTTCTTTCTTCCTCATCACTAGATATTCCACATCTCTTGTCAACCATGGTTCCTTCACCCTACCGTCCTTTTCCTGCCTCAATGGGACAAACCCATCCAGAACCCCTGCAAGTGATCTCTAAGCAACCTCCACAGTTCCACTATGCATTTCCCTGAGTACATCTGCTTCCATTATACTCTCCCAAGTTCCTGCCTAATAGCATCATAATTCCCCCTCCCTCAATTAAATACTTTCCCACACCGTCTGCTCCCATCCAAGGCAAGGGAAAAGGTCAGGGAGTTGTGGTCATTGTCTCTGAAATGCTCACCCAAAATTATAGTATATGTTTAAGTTATGTTTTTCTTGTGACTGCTGCTTATCTGATGCTCTGTGCCTGTAATGCTGCTGCAAGTAAATTTTTCATTGCACCTGTATGCACAATGGATGCACATGGGCACCTCTCCTCCTACTCATGGGGGTCCTCTCCCTCACTTCCTTCTCGATCTACCCCTACCAGCTTATTGCCTTCCTGACCTGCCCTCCTCCTGTCTGTCCCCACAGCCCTTGGACCTATCCCCTGGGAGATCTGCTCTCTCCTCCACCCCCCCCTTCCTCCCCTTCTTGCCTATCGCCCTCCCCCCCTCCTTTTGCTCCCCATCTATCCACTTCTCTGTGGATCGTCACCTTGCCGTGGTGGAGAAGGTTGTGTGGTCCTGAGATCCCAGGAGCGATGCCGTCTGGAGCTATGCTCCTGGTAGGGTCACCCATGGTGGTAAGGTCGACGGTGAGGTCCCTGACAAAGAACAATCCAACCAAGACCTCAACGGTGGAACAGGCGGATGAAGCTATTTCGAACTCAATGGCTGTGAAGGCGGATGAAGGCTCCAATCGTCGTGGTTTCCATGCCTTTGGAATCAGTTGGTTGATTTGTGAAGTATCATGTGCTTTTTGTAGTGCAGCATCAAGTGCACATTAAACAAATACACGCACAGGTGTCTTCGATCTGTGGGCTATTGGAGTCATAAGCCACTTGAGAGCCCATAAATAGATCAACGGAACGAACGCCATCATCCTCGACCTCGAGGGATAGCCACGATGATGACCCACTGTTGTCTCTCTCTGCCCTGTGCCCATCCTCTCTCCTGTCCACCTATCACTGCTTTGATTCCCCCTCCCCTATTTATTGGGCTTCCCCTTTTCCTATCTTCAGTCCTGAAGAAGGGTCCTGACCCGAAACGTTGACCGCCTGCTTTTCTCCACGGATGCTGCCTGGCCTGCCGAGTTCCTCCAGCTTTTTGTTTGTTTTTGATGTAGATTCCAGCATCTGCAGTCTTTTGTTTCTCTGTGCAGGCATGTACTTGTGTACGTGACAATAAACTATGACAATGGCTAACACGAGGAGACATAATTTTAAGGTGATTGGTGGAAGGTATAAGGGGGATGTCAGGGGTAAGTTTTTTACACAGAGAGTGGTGGGTGCGTGGAACACACTGCCGGCAGAGGTTGTGGGAGCAGATACATTAAGGATATTTAAGAGACTCTTAGATAGACACATGAATGACAGAGAAATGGGGGTCTATGTGGGAGGAAAGGTTTAGATAGATCTTAGAGCAGGATAAAACGTCGGCACAACATTGTGGGCCGAAGGTCCTGTACTGTTCTGTATTCTATGTTCTATGTTCTAAGCTCGACTTTCGGCTTTTCAACTTTTAACTGTTCCTCTTGTTCCTTTTTCCCCCTGTACTTAATTATCTTCATCATTGGTGCATTGTTGGTATTTGTTTCAACTACTCTCTTTGGTAGTGAACTCTATATTCTAACTATTCTCTTGTATAGAGGTTTCTGCTGAGCTTTGTATTGGATTTATTGACCATGTATTTATGACTTTCACAGTAATTCAGGTGAAGCCTCTTCCCAATGTCAGCAAGTTAAAAGTCTCATCTTATTGTGTCTGAATCCCTTCTATTGAATTTTCTGTGGGGAAAAAAAACTGACTGTCCTCTTGGACATCTTTTTCCCAGGGAAAGGGAACCAAAAACTAGAGGGCATAGATTTAAGGTGAAAGGGGAAAGATTTAAAAGGGAGCTGAGGGGCAACTTCTTCTTGCAGAGCGCGGTGTGTATATGGAATGAGCTGCCAGAGGAAGTGGTTGAGGCAGGTACAATAACATTTAAAAGACATTTGGATAAGTACATCGATGGGAAAGGTTTAGAAGGATATAGGCCAACTGCTGGCAAATGGGACTAGCTTAGATGGGCACTTTGGTCAGCATGGACCAGTTGGGCCAAAGGGCCTGTTTCCATGCTGTATGACTCTATAACCATGACTCAATGATCTGCACTTCAACACGCCAAAACTGGCGGTTGAGTCTTCAAATGTAAGGGTCTCACACCCTTGATTTCCATCCCCAAATCCCACTGCACCTTTCCCCCACTTTAAGATTCTCTTTATTACCAACTTCTTTTACCTGGCTTTTGCCTGGTTCTGCTAAATGTTTCCCTTCTTGTCACTGAATTCTGCTTTGCCCAAGTGCAGAAAAATTCCGATAGTCTGGCATCTGATTGCTTGGATATCCTGATGTTGGGACTGGGGTTGGAACTGTGGGCTGGGAATGCAGTCGGAGATAGGGTTGAGATCCGGGACACCAAGGGTCAGGAACAGGGCCCAGAGTGCTTGTAGATTCACCCTACCCTTTAAACACACAGGTCCATTGGAGAATTTATTGTACTGCTGTAAAACATACAAAAAAATGAAATAATAATATATCTAAGTATAAAGCATTCCTCATATCTTAAGTATTCCCAGGCGTCAATATCTCAGAGGAACTACCTTGGGCCCAACACATTGATGTAATCACGGAGAAGGCACGCCAGTGGCTCTACTTCTTTAGGAGTTTGAGGAGATTTGGTATGTCACCAACTACTCTTGCAAATTTCTATAGATGTACGGTGGGGAGCATTCTGACTGGTTTCATCATTGCCTGGTACAGAGGCTCCAACGCACAGGATCGCAAGAGGCTGCAGAGGGTTCTAGACTCAGCCAGCTCCATCACAGGCACAACCCTCCCCACCATCGAGGACATCTTCAAGAGGCGGTGCCTCAGGGCGGCATCCATCAGTAAGGACCCTCATCATCCAGGACATGCCCTCTTCTGGGGAAGAGGTACAGGAGCCTGAAGACCCACATTCAATGATTCAGGAACAGCTTCTTCCCCTCTGCCATCAGATTTCTGAATGATCCATGAACCCATGAACACTACCTCGTTATTCCTTTTTTTGTGCACTATTATTTATTTTTGTAATTTATAGATTTTATGTCTTTGCACTGTACTGCTGCTGCAAAGCAACAAATTTCATGTCATATGTCAGTGATAATAAATCTGCTTCTGAAGAGGAGTAATATCTAATAGACTAGAAAATCTCCTAGGTCCAAAACCACCAAGGGTGCCAGATTATTGGAGTGTTTCTGTGAGATATTTTTCTATTTGAAAGGCGCTAGGTAAATGCAAGCTGTTGTTCTTTTTGATAACTTGGCCCCTTCCTGAGGCATGGGCTAGGGACTTACAAGCAGATGGCAATCAACAATATAAGTTTTTTACACAGAGAGTGGTTGAGATCTGGACCGTGCTGCCAGAGGAGGTGGTGGAGTCAGATACAATCACTGTTTGGACAAATCACAGAAGGACATGGTCCCAATGTGGGAAAATGGGATTCGTGTAGACGGGCAAAAAGGTCAGCATGGTGGTGTAGCGGTTAGTGTAACGCTATTACAGCGCCAGCGACCCGGGTTCAATTCCCACCACTGTCTGTAAGGAGTTTGTACGTTCTCCCTGTCTCTGCGTGGGTTTCCTCCGGGTGCTCCGGTTGCCTCCCACATTCCAAAGACGTACGGGTTAGGAAGTTGTGAGCACGTTATGTTGGCGCCGGAAGCGTGGCGACACTTGCGGGCTGCCCCCAGAACACTCTACGCAAAAGGTGCATTTCACTGTGTGTTTCGATGTACATGTGACTAATAAAGAAATCTTATCTTATCTTATCTTTATGGACGTGGTGGGTTGAAGGACCTGTTTCTGTCCTGTATGATTCTATGACTAAAAACCACCCTGGGCAACTGCATTCTAATTGATGTTGAGTATCCTACCTACTTTTATTGCCACTTTTATAGAGCTATGAACTTTTACCTCAAGATCCCTCTGTACATCAATGCTCATGGCATTTACCGCCTACTTTCCTCTTCTATTTGACCTTCCAAAGTGCAACACCTCACACTTGTCTGGATTAAACCCCAAGTACTGTCTGCAGTTCTGGTCGGCCCATTATAGGGAGGATGTGGAGACTGTGGAGAGGGTTCAGAAGAGGTTCACCAGGATGCTGCCTGGATGAGAGTGTATTAGCTACAAGGAGAGGTTGGACAAACTTGGGTTGTTTTCTCTGAAGTGGCGGAGGTTGAGGGGTGACCTGATTGAAGTATATAAAATTATGAGAGGCATAGATAGGGTAGGTAGATAGAGTCTTTTTCCCACTGTAGAAATATAAAATACTAGAGGGCGTAGCTTCAAGGTGAGAGAGGAAAGTTTAAGGGAGATGTGCAGGGCAAATCTTTTACACAGAGAAGTTAGATGCCTGGAACATGCTGCCAGGGGAAGTGATAGAAGCAGATACGGTTTAAGAGGCTTTTACACAGACGCATGAACAAACAGGGAAGGGAGGGATATCGACCATGTGCAGGCAAATGTGCAGTTTAAATTGGCATCATGGTCAGTACAGTCATAGTGGGCCGAAGGGCCTGTTCCTGTGCTGTACTGTTCTATGGCCTGAGTACCCATGAACTTTGGTTCGACGCAATGAGCACGGCTATGTTCCAAGGAGACAGGTAATGCTGGACTCAGCTCTCTCACAACACCCAGACCTTGAAAGTCCCTTCTCAAAGGGAAGATATGGATATTGTGACAAAGGATCATTAAAGCACGGAAGATGGCTATTTGACTTCTCATTTCCATGCTAACCAATAAGGGTTTAAACATCTAATCACACTTAGCAGCTGTTGGCCTGTCACCTTGTTAGTTATAGAGTAACGAAACAGGCCCTTCGGCCCAACTGGTCCATGCTGACACAGATTCCCATATTTCTTCAAATGCCGATCCAGTTACTGTTAAAATGAAGATATCTGCCTCCACCTTTCACACTCTCACCATCCTCTGGATGGAAAAGCGTTCAAATCCTGTTTACCCCTTTAACAACGTCTCTTAAATCTATGCCTCTCGTTACTGATCTCTTTGGTGCAGGGTGTTAGTGCTTCCTCTTCAACTATCTAGGCCCCACGTTATTTTTAAGCCTCAATTAAATCTGTTCTTGTCTGTTCCAAAGAACCTAGATGGCACAGTGGCGTAGCGGGTAGAGCCACTGCCTCACAGCGCCAGAGACCCGTGTTCAATCCTGACCTCCGGCGCTGACTGTGCGGAGGTTACGTGTTCTCCCTGAGGATGTGTGGGTTTCACCCCCGCTGTCTTTCCTCCCACATCCCAAAGACGTGCGGGTCAATCGGTTAATTGGCTGCTGTAAAGTGCCCCTAGTGTGGAGGTGAGTGGCAGAATCTGAGGGGAAGGGAAAAAATGGGATTAATGTAGGATTGGTGTAAATGGGTGAAGGTCAGCATGGAGTTGATGGGCCAAATGGCCTGCTTCCATGCTGTATGGCTCTATGATTAATCCCAGACAATCCAATATCTCTTCATTCTACAGTTCTTCAGCTTGGCAACGACCTTGTAATTTTCCTTCCCTATCGATTCCAGTGCGAACACATCCTTCATTAATGAGATGACCAGAACTGCACATAGTCCTCCAGCTAAGGCCTATTGCCTCACTCAATAAAGGAGGTTGTCCCAAGTGCAAGTCTCAGACACGCACTCTCTGTCTCCAGACAGAAGAATTGTGACAAAGATCGATTGCTTGTCAGTGATACGGGGCATCGACTCTCAAGCAGTCTGAAGAAAAATTTGGAGAGGCGCGAACATCACGGATGGCCGGGCGAGATTTCAGAGTTAGGGAGGAACAATGAAAATTTTTAAATTGAAGCGTTGCTTTAACTGGGAGCTGATGTTGTCCGAGGAGCATGGGGCTGACAAATGAACAGCATTTGATGTGATTTAGGGCAGAGACAGCCGAGGTTTGAATGATGTGAGTAGAAAGAAAGACCCAGCCGAGTGTATTGATTTGTTATTGTCACATGTACCGAGGTACAGTGAAAAACTTGTCTTGCATACTGTTCGTACAAATCAATTCATTACACAGTGCATTGAGGTAGCACAAGGGAAAACAATACAGAATGCAGAGTAAAGTGTCACAGTTACAGAGAAAGTGCAGTGCAGGCAGACAATAAGGTGCAAGGTCACAACGAGGTAGATTGTGAGGTTAAGAATCCATTTTCTCATACTAGGGAACCATTCAATAGTCTTATCACAGTGGGATAGAAGCTGTCCTTGAGCCTGGTGGTTCGTGCTTTCAGGCTTTTGTATCTTCTGCCAGATGGGAGAGGGGAGAAGAGGGAATGTCCGCGGTGGGTGGGGTGTTTAATTATGCTGGCTGCTTTACCGAGGCAGTGAGAGGTATAGACAGAGTCCATGGAGGGGAGGCTAGTTTCTGTGACGTGCTGGGCTGTGTCTACAACTCTCTGCAGTTTCTTGTGGTCCTGGGCAGAGCAGTGATGCATCCAGATAGGATGCTTTCTATGGTGCATCGATAAAAGTTGGTGAGTGTCAAAGGGGACATACCAAATTTCTTTAGGTGCTGGTGAGCTTTCTTGGTCATGGTGTCTACATGGTTGGACCAGGACAGGCTATTGGTGATGTTCACTCCTAGGAACTTGAAGCTCTCAACCCTCTCGACCTCAGCACCATTGATGTAGACAGGAGCATGTACACCGCCCCCTTTTCTGAAGTCAATGACCAGCTCTTTTGTTTTGCTGACATTGAAGGAAAGGTTGTTGTCATGACACCATGTCTCTAAGCTCTCTATCTCCTTCTTGTACTCTGGAGTGATCAATACACCATGGTCTGTTTCAGTGATATAGATATTGATTACTCCAGTAGACCATTCGGCCCAGCTAGTGTTTCTACTCCATAAAAAGTTACATCACAAGGGGTGGTTGAAGTGAATACCATTGACGTATTGAGGACAAAGCTAGATTCACATATGTAATGGAAGGAATTACTAATATGGTTAGATGAAGTAAAGTGAGAGGAGGGTTATACAGCACAGAAACAGGCCCTTCCGCCCAACTGGTCCATGCCAACCAAGATGCCCCATCCAAGCGAGTCCCATTGGCCAGCGTTTGGCCCATAACCTTCCAAACATATACCCATTAAAAATCTTTTATGGTTACCTGTCTCAACCATTTCCTCTGGCATAAACACCAGAACAGAACACTGTCCTGCACTGACACACAACCAGCTTGTCAGCCCCCAGTATCAGGGCAGCCTATCAACCAAGGCCTGGAACTGGAAGGTTGCAAGTTCAAGTTTCACTGAAAGACTTGAGTGCAGAGACCTGTGCTGACTTTCTAGAGCAGGACGATGGGAGTGCTGCACTCTCGGAGGAGCTGCGTTTTCAATGAGGGATTAGATCTGTTTTCTCTTGTGGAAGAAAAAGATCTGAGGTTTAGGGAACTATCTCCAGCACAGGCGACTCCCATGTTATGGGAAGGGTTACGTTCCCAGAAAATGAGCCGTGTTGCTATTTTCCGAAATGCAAAGCCACGTCATCTGTGCATGTGTCAAGAAGCATGGGTTGCAAAAATATTAATTTTGTGTTGATTTATTTACTTTTTCCCACACAACTTCCATGAGAACGAATTTTAATCTGTACCTCAAATTTTTTGGGTGGTGACTTGTGAATTCCATGAGGGCGAATTTCCATAACCTATACGGCCATAATGCTGGGGTGGGGGAGGGGGTGTCACCTGTTTCTGGGTCAGTAGAGATCCCTCAATAAACATCACTCAACACAGATTGCCTGATCATTATCTCATTGTTCTTTGCGGGAGCTTACTGTGCACAAATTGACCGAGGTTTCCTTCAAAAGACACTGTAGAAATACAAATCTGTTCATTTCTCAGCTCAAAGCATGTTTTCCAAAACAAAACATTTTTATTCAGGCGAGCACAATAGATACAGAACCATCTATAACATGAGAACCAGCAACATAACAGGAGATTTGAAGTCTTGCACAGAGGTACTAGACAAAGGAACGTATAAGGGTAGTAATGTTTGGGCAGATGTATAGGCAGCTTGAATCAAACGCTAGGTCACATTTGCATTGAGCTAACAGGGATTGAGAGAAATGAAGTCAGCTCAACGCATGTTTATTGATAAACAGGATTCTGGACAAGCCCTTCCCGTCGTGGTTAAGAAGAGAGGAGTATGCGGTTTCCACGGCAACAGGCACTGAACAAAGCCATCCTGCATTTCAGCCTTGATTCACCAACAAAGTCTGAAAAGAAGAAGACAAGCATTTTTTATTTGCTTCAATAACCAGCAGGGCACTTTCATGAACCACCTATGTGTATAGAAATGCTCACCTTGCTGAGCACACAGATGGTTTATGGTTCAAGCTGAGTTCTAACACTCACAATCTGCACTCACGGCACCAGGGCAGTTCCCTTTAGGGGGATCTATGTTCCCCACAAAGTGTTTTACACACCAGTAACACTGACATTATCACTGGATTCAGCAATGGGCTGGCCGCAGTGTTCTCTTGCCTACCTTAAAACAGCAGTGGGTACCTCAGTGACAGACTATAACATGGTTAATGGGTTAAACCAACACACAGATTTATTTGTAGGCAAGGTAATCACACAGAAGCAGAAACATATCACAAGGACAGCAATACTACACAATGTGTTGAATTCATGGGCAATAAAGGGTTCTGAATTTGAAAATACCCCTCCATGACTTTTGACTGTGTTTGATAAATCATTAAATGACAAAATGAATCTATGTTGCTCTCTCTGGGAGCAAGAAATAAAATAAACAGGAAATTAACTACAGAAGAAAACTCAGCTTCAATCCAATTTTCTGGGATTATAAAGATATATCCTCATAGCAAGTAAACAATGAATTGTACATCTCTGGTGGTGTTTCATTTTGAAAAAGTTTATGCAATTAAAAATGCTGCAGCAAGTCCTTATTCTAAGGTCTACATATATATGGTCGCCTCACTACAGGCAGGATGTGGAAGCCATAGAAAGGGTGCAGAAGAGATTTACAAGGATGCTGCCCGGAATGCGGAGCATGCCTTATGAAAGCAGGTTGAGGGAACTTGACCTTTTCTTCTTGGAGCAACGGAGGATGAGGGGGGACCTGACAGAGGTATATAAGATGATGAGAGGCATTGATCGGGTAGATAGAAGCTTTTCCCCAGGGCTGAAATGGTGGCCACAAGAGGACATAGGTTTAAGGTGCTGGGGAGTAGGTATAGGGGAGACGTCAGGGGTAATTTTTTTACTCAGAGAGTGGTGAGTGCGTGGAATGGGCTGCCGGCAACGGTGGTGGAGGCGGATACGACAGGGTCTTTTAAGAGACTGTTGGGTAGGTACATGGAGCTGAGAAAAATAGAGGGCTATGGGTAAGCCTAGTAATTTCTAGGGTAGGGACATGTTCGGCACAGCTTTGTGGGCTGAAGGGCCTGAATTGTGCTGTAGTTTTTCTATGTTCTATGTTCTATATGATGGACAACTGGCCTCCTTCTGTGCAGTAAAAAAGAATAGGCTGACAACACAGTTAAGTACTTAGGAAAGTAATACATTGTCGGAAGCATTGTCTTTCAGATGAGGCATTAAGCTGCTTTCTCAGACAGAGATAAAAGATTCCATGCCACTATTTCAAGGGTCAGTAGGGGTGTTCTCACCGATTTCCTGACTGATTTAACCATCCCACAAACAGCATCATATGTAGACAAATTACGTGGTCATTATCACACTGCTGTTTGCAAGAGTTTGCTGTTTGAAAATTGGCTACTGCACTTCGTACGTTACAACAATAACCACACTTGAAAAGAATTTTATTGGAAAGTGCTCTGGGAGGACTTGAGGTTATGAAAAATGTTTTAAAAATCCTTTCCCTCTGTTATTTCAGAAGCAACTTTATTTTCTCGTGTTCTTTTATCTATCTCCTGAAGACAGTCCTAATGATGTCCAATCCCGGTAGGATACTGCGGTGATGCAGTGTTTGTGGCTAAATTACCGGACTAGTAGTCCTCAGACCTGAGTTCAAATCCCACCACAGCAGATGTGGAATTTCAAAGCGATTAATAAATCAGGAACTGGGAAATAACAACAATGTGGTTGACTCTTAAATGGCCTAGCAAGCCAGTCAGTTGAAATAAGACTGGACAATAAATTCTTGCTTTGCCAGTGATGCCCAGATAGTCTGAAAAATGAAGAAAGAATTGCGATCCAAACTGTGGGACAACATTGGGTTGTGAATTATAGAGGACATCATCAGCACTTCAACAAGAGTTGTGTGATTCATTTAAGGGGAAGTTGGATAATTACTTGGAGATAGGAATACAGGTCCTCCACAGTTTACGGACACCCAATTTATGTACAGCCCGTACATACGAGCAAGCGACTGGGAGATCAGCGGGATTGATTTTCCGGCAGCTGAAGGACTGCGGGCATCTTCTGCCGGGTGGGAATTTGGTTCGTGGCCGTTTTCCTGATCTGCGGACTGTTCTGGTTACAAAGAGTTCACAGGAACACACCTGTAGCTCATGCCGATAGGTTGGGGAGGAGCTGCTGTGGAGCATGCAACCTGAGACAGACAAGCTAGTCCGAGTGGACTCTCTCTGTGCAGTAGAGTCCATGAGTACTAACCAAGCTGGGCTGATGTATTTCCAGTCCAAAGTATGAGGTTTCAGGCAACTGTAGCTGTCAGCTTAGCTATGAGCGACTAAGTTGGTAAATTGGTTTATTATTGTCACATGTACCGAGGTACAGTGAAAAGCTTTGTTTTGCATACTGATCGTACAGATCATTTCATCACATCAGTGCATTGAGGTAGCACATGGGAAAAGCAATAACAGAATGCAGGGTATTACAGTTACAGTTACAGAGCAAGTGCAGTGCGGGATTTAAAAGAATAGTATTAGTAATTCTTACATAGAATTTTGATTTAAAAGAGCAGAACAATTATATTAGAAGTATTGAGTAGATCTGCAGAAAGCAGCTTGCAACGAGTCACCATACTCCTGCACCATCTTGATAACTTGGGGTTGGGAACTCCCGGGTCAGGATCATGAAATGGGTTCAACGACCAAACAAATGACCTTCCCCTGTCCCATCACCCAAAACCTTTACATGGCAAACACAGCAGTCAGGTGGCAAGAGGGACATCAACTCTGATGGCTCTGTGAGCTTCCCTGAGTTACGCGGAGTCACCTCCAGTGGCGCCCTGTCAAATGCCTCCTTCAAGCTGCGGGGTATCAGAAAAAGGTTGGGTAGGAGGTAGAAGGGAAGGGCAGAGGAGATATGTGCGTGCCTCCGAACAGCAAAAAGCACCGAGGGATCTACACAGGGGGCAAGCCTTACAAAAGGGCATCGGAGGAAATTCTCCTGAAACACTGCTTCTCTCTCCACAGATGTTTCTGTTGTTTTCTGTTTTTGCTTCACATTTCCAGCATCTGCAGTTTTTTTCTCCCAAGCGGAGAGTTGTTGCTTTGTTCTCTATTGTCCACTGCCTTTACAGTGAACATGTGTCAGGCCATTCAGTCCCATAGGGTCCCTGGTGGTGCTTCTACTTCACATGGAGCTTCATTCCATCCTGTTTTATCCAAACTTGTCAACATAACCTGCAACGCCTCACCAAGCCTCCTCAGACAGCACCTCCCAAACCCATCACCTCTACCGGTGAGAAGGACAAAGGCAGCAAAAGCCCAGGGACCACCACCCCCTGGAAGATCCCCCCCCCCCCCCGAGCCATGCACCGTCCCGACTTGGAAGCACATCACTGTTCTTTCACCATTCCTGGAACTCCCTCCCTAACAGCACTGTGGGTGTGCCCACACCTCAAGGACCTGCAGCAATTCAAGAAGACAGCTCACCACCACCTTCTCAAGGGCAAAGAGGGATGGGCAGTTAAGTGCTGGCTCAGCCTGTGAAGCTCACATCCCTTCAATGAATAATCGAAAATGTAGCATCTGCTTCAATTACTTCTATATTGTCCCACTTTCGCATTACTCACAGGATAAAGTTTCTTCTGAGTTCCTTAATCAGTAGCTAATGAATGGATGGCTCCAAGTTTTGGGCTTCCCACCTGGAATTTAATCCCAAAAAGTACAAGGAGATGCATTTTGAGAGTCAAATTGGGGTAGGACATATGGTAGGGAACTAAGGAATGTGGATAAACTGAGGGACTTGGGGTTCAAGCCCACAGTTCCCTGAAAGTGGCAACACAGGTAGATAGGGTGACGAAGAAGGCACATGGTATAAGTCAGGGCATAGAATATTAAAGTTCAGATATTACGCTGTAATTGGTGCAAATATGGTGGACTTTCCTGTCCTGTACTTTTCTGTGTTTCAAACTTTACAAAACATTGATTAGCCTGCACTTGGAGTACTGTGTGCAGTCCTGGCCCCTGCCCTATAGGAAGGACGTGATTGTGCTGGAGAGAGTGCAGAGGAGATTCATCAGGATGTTGCCTGGATTGGAAGGACTTTAGTCATGGGAAGAGACTGGACAGGCTGGGTTATTTTCACCGAAGCGAAGGAGGCTGAGGGGTGACCTGATAAAAGTGTATAAAATTATAAGAGGTACAGGCAGGGTGGATCGTCAGAATCTTTTTTCCCAATGGCAAAGGTATCAAAAACAAGAGGACATAGGTGTAAAATGAAAGGAACAATATTTAAAGGGGATCAGAGGGTAAAATGTTTTACACAGAGTGGTTGATATCTGGAACATGCTGCCAGAGATGGTGGTGCAATCAGAGGCATTTAGGGGGCAGGCACAGTAGTGTAGCGGTTGGCGTAACGCCATTACAGTGCCAGTGACCCGGGTTCAATTCCAGCCGCTGTCTGTATGGAATTTGTACGTTCTCCCCGTGTCTGCGTGGGTTTCCTCCGGGTGCTCCGGTTCCCTCCCACATTCCAAAGGCGTACAGGTTAGGAGCTGTGGGCATGCCACGATGGCGCCGGAAGAGTGGCGACACTTGCAGGCTGCCCCCAGCACATTCTCAATAATGCAAAAAGATGCATTTCACTGTGTGTTTTGATGTATATGTGGCTAATAAATATCTAAATAGCTATCTAGACAGATCCTTAAATGGGCAAAGTATAGAAGGATATGGTTCTAATACAGGCAAATAGGATTAGTGCAGATGGATAAAAAGAAGTCAGCATTGATGTGGTGGGCCAAAGGAGCCACATGATTCTATGACTGTCCGCACTCCCAATGGACCCCACCCCTTCCCATTCACTCCTGCAGGACTCTATGCCTCTGTGATTCTATGACTCTGACTTTAGGCTTGTACCTGGAAATTTCCCACCCCGTCTTCCCCATAACCTTCCCCATAACCATCTTTTCAAACCCTTTGGTAAGAGAATTATCTCTCAGGAAAAGGCTCCCAACCGGAAAGCAGCGTTAAACTGCCCTGCAGAATATAAACTCACTGCCTCTCTGGCAAGAGAAGCTCCATGGTGCTCAGAGCAACGTTCCATTGTAGCTTCAGAAGAATGCATAAATCTGCCCTGTGATGTGAATAGGAATCAGATTGGAACACAGCACTTTCCTTAATTAGTATTCTGTAAATACTCCTTGTAACTATGTGTGTGCGCGGATGTAATGCAACACAAAGGCAAGAAGATTGCTTGCAATTGCCCTCTCGAGTATCCATAGGCAGTGAATGGAGTAAATTAAGTAGCAATGACAGTACCTCGTTGTTGTAAACCTTCTCCTTCACAGGCTTATAACTGGAGAATCACTCACTGGCAACTGCAACCTATTACAGTTGCTGAACTCTTGGTGGTCTTTTGCTTAAGGGTTTCCGAAAATTAATTACTGGTGGGTTGCACAGAATATACAGGAGATGATAGCAATGCACAATGCTCTCAAGGCCCCTTCGTCAAGGAGTAACTGTAGCAGTGTGAAAGGAACACTATCATTTTCTGTTTTTAGAGCAATTTTAAAGTAATTAAGTGCACGTGATCTGATTTGCTGGATGATAGGGCAGCCTAGTCTGTCAATCTCAGATGTATAAATCTCCTTGTGGGACTGGTTTGCAGCTGGTATAATGAGGAGTCAGAGCAGAGGAGGTAATCACTGAAAGGGCTACACAACCACTTGCACCATTTTATAAGGTTGTGGTACAAGTCCCACTTTGGACACATCCCCGATGACTCTCACCAACTTTTACAGATGCATTGTAGCGGTTGCTACCGCGAAATAAAACAAGACGCCAGTCGGAGGATTGTCGAACAAGAAGTGGTTTATTTTCCCGCCTTGCGCGGGCCTTTTAAGGGAGACTGTTCCCGCCCCATTGCAACCGGCAATGACGTAAGTACTACGTCATCAAGACTTTCCCGCGCGCGGGTTCTCCCTGTCCCTCGGGAAAGATGAGGCCTGCCGCCATCTTGGGCCTCGTCGCTCCGATGCCGCGCGACCCGACTGCCGAGCCGGTTTGCCCGACTAAACGGTGAGTCGCCACACAACCCCCCCCAGAACCGGCGATACAGTCCCCAAGGACCGCGGGCTGTGCCAGCTGCCGCTTAGGGGGCCGGCCTCTGCGTCGCGGCGTTGCAACCTTGACAGGTTGTTGCAGATCCAAATGGGCCGGTTTGAGGCGGTCCGCCGTGAAAACCTGTTCCTTGCCTCCAATGTCCAAAATAAAGGTGGATCCATTATTCCTTATGACTCGGAACGGTCCCTCATATGGTCGTTGCAATGGCGCCCGAGGTGTGCCCCTGCGAACGAAAACAAACTTACAGTCCCGTAGTTCCTTGGGCTGGCAGGATGGGGCTTGACCGTGCCGTGAGGTGGGAATCGGGGCCAAGTTGCCAAGCTTCTTGCGCAGTCTTTGTAGGACTGCTGGGGGTTGTTCCCCTTGGTCCCGAAGGGCAGGTATGAAATCCCCAGGGACAACTAGGGGCGCCCCGTACACAAGCTCAGCTGATGAAGTGCGGAGGTCTTCTTTGGGGGCAGTGCGTATGCCGAGCAGGACCCAAGGCAGCTCGTCAACCCAGTTAGGACCCTTCAGGCGGGCCATCAAGGCCGATTTCGGATGGCGGTGAAAACGTTCCACCAACCCGTTTGATTGAGGATGGTAGGCTGTGGTGGTGTGCAGCTGCGTCCCTAGCAGGTTCGCTAATGCAGCCCAGAGACTGGAAGTGAATTGGGTGCCTCTGTCTGAAGTGATGTGGGCCGGAACGCCAAAACGTGAGACCCAAGTTGTGAGCAGCGCCCGGGCGCAGGAATCAGTTGTGACGTCAGTCAGGGGGGTTGCCTCAGGCCACCTCGTGAACCGGTCCACGATGGTAAGGAAGTACCGGGCTCCTCTTGAAACCGGCAGAGGGCCCACGAGGTCGACGTGTATGTGGTCGAACCTCCTACGGGTAGGCTCGAACTGCTGTGGTGGGACATTGGTGTGTCGCTGGATTTTGGACGTCTGGCAGTGCGGACAAGTCCTGGCCCACTCACTGACCTGTTTGTGCAGGCCATGCCAGAAAAACTTGCTGGCGACCAGTCGGACAGTAGATCTGATGAACGGGTGCGCCAACCCATGTACTGAGTCAAAAACGCGTCTCCGCCAGGCTGCAGGGACTATAGGGTGGGGCTGACCAGTCGCAACGTCGCAAAGTAGAGTCCACAGATCTGGACCAACCAAGAAATCTCGGAGCTGCAGGGCCGAGACTGCGGTTCTGTAGCCGGGCAGTTCATCGTCGGCTTGCTGTGCGTCAGCTAGGGCCGTGTAGTCGACACCCAAGGATAGGTTGTGGATGGTTGGTCTGGAAAGTGCATCAGCAACGACATTATCCTTTCCGGAGACATGTTGGATGTCAGTTGTGAATTCGGAAATGTAGGATAAATGTCTCTGCTGACGAGCTGACCAGGGATTGGAGACTTTGGAGAAGGCAAAGGACAGAGGCTTATGATCGGTGAAAGCGGTGAAAGGCCTGCCTTCTAGAAAGTATCGGAAATGCCAGATACAGTGCTAGAAGTTCCCGATCAAAAGTGCTGTACTTCAGTTCGGGCGGTCTAAGGTGCTTGCTGAAAAATGCCAAGGGTTGCCAGCAGCCTTCGAGTAGCTGTTCCAGTACCCCACCCACCGCGGTGTTGGACGCGTCTACCGTGAGGGCAGTCGGGACGTCAGTCCTAGGGTGTACAAGCATCGTGGTGTCTGCCAGGGTGTCTTTGGCCTTAACGAAAGCAGCCGCAGCCTCGTCAGTCCAGGTGATGTCCTTGCCCTTACCAGCCATCAGCGAGAACAGAGGGCGCATGATATGGGCTGCCGCAGGGATGAACCGATGGTAAAAGTTGACCATCCCAAGGAATTCCTGTAGGCCTTTGACTGTGTCGGAGCAGGCAAAATGGCGGATAGCGTCCACCTTGGCGGGTAGGGGTGTTGCCCCGTCACTGGTGATTTTGTGGCCGAGGAAATCGATAGAGTCAAGTCCGAATTGGCACTTGGACGGGTTGATCGTGAGGCCGAAATCGCGGA
This sequence comes from Pristis pectinata, assembly GCF_009764475.1. NCBI lineage: Eukaryota > Metazoa > Chordata > Chondrichthyes > Rhinopristiformes > Pristidae > Pristis > Pristis pectinata. The sequence goes on along the minus strand of NC_067410.1, from coordinate 5,024,053 downwards.
GGCGGGAATACAGCTGGCGGAGTGGGAAAGGTGTTCCTGGCGGTTACGGCTGGCGATCAGTATGTCGTCCAAGTAAATGAACACGAAGTCCAGGTCTCGGCCTACCGCGTCCATCAGCCGCTGGAAGGTCTGCGCGGCGTTCTTAAGACCGAACGGCATCCGAAGGAATTCGAACAGGCTGAATGGGGTGATAATCGCAGTCTTGGGGACGTCATCCGGATGGACCGGGATTTGGTGGTATCCCCGAACGAGGTCCACTTTGGAAAAGATGCGGGCCCCGTGTAAGTTCGCTGCAAAGTCTTGGATGTGAGGGATGGGATAGCGGTCCGGGTTGGTAGCGTCATTCAGCCTGCGGTAGTCGCCGCAGGGCCTCCACCCTCCGGTGGCTTTGGGGACCATGTGCAGGGGGGAGGCCCAGGGGCTGTCTGACCTGCGAACAATCCCCAGCTCCTCCATGTGACGGAACTTTTCCTTTGCCAGGCGGAGCTTGTCTGGAGGTAATTGTCGTGCTTGGGCATGAAGGGGTGGCCCTGTGGTAATGATGTGGTGTCGTACCCCGTGTTTGGGCCTAGAATTCGTAAACGAAGGTGCCAAAATTGATGGGAATTCGGCTAGGAGCTTGGCGAAGTCGTCGCCAGAAAGGGAAATGGAGTCCAGGCGCGGGGCTGGTGTGCTGATTTCTCCCAGGGGATAGGTCTGGAAGGTGCTAGAGTGGACTAACCGCTTCCCTCGCAGGTTGACTAACAGGTTGTGGGCCTGAAGGAAATCAGCTTCTAAGAGTGGTCGGGCGACCGTGGCAAGGGTAAAGGTCCAGGTAAAACGGCTGCTGCCGAATTGTAATTGAAGTGTACGGGTGCCGAAAGACCGTATCGTTGTACCGTTGGCGGCATTGAGTAGAGGACCGGGTGGCCTGTTACGTGTGTTGCGGCCGGTCGGGGGCAAAATACTGACCTCCGCTCCAGTATCAACGAGGAAACGCCGTCCAGATTTCTTGTCCTGAATGAATAGGAGGCTCTGTCGGCGGCCAGCCGCCGTAGCCATCAGCGGCGGCTGGCCCTGGCGTTTCCCTGAAACTTGCAGGGTGGGCGGCATCGACGGGCCTCCGCGCCCCACCTCTGATGGTAGAAGCACAGCTGGTCACCCGTGTCGTCGTCTGCGTTCCTGGGGTGTGGTTGCTTGGTTGCTGGGGCCGGGAGAGGAGGGTGTTGGGCTCGCAGCCTGGTGATTTGACTGACGGGCAAGCCGCTCTCGCGCTTGGTCCTATCTGCCCAGGCGTCCACCTCACGGGGGTTGCTGAAGTCAGCGTCAGCTAACAACAGGTGGATGTCATCGGGGAGCTGTTCGAGGAAGGCCTGTTCGAACATCAGGCATGGCTTGTGTCCCTCGGCCAATGCCAGCATCTCATTCATTAGGGCAGATGGGGATCTGTCCCCCAGGCCGTCCAGATGAAGCAGGCGGGCAGCGCGCTCACGATGGGAGAGGCCGAAGGTCCGAATCAAAAGGTCTTTGAAAGCTGGGTACTTATCTTCCTCCGGAGGCGACTGGATGAAGTCTCCAACCTGGGCAGCTGTCTCTTGGTCCAGAGAGCTAACCACATGGTAGTACTTCGTGGAGTCGGACGTGATCTGCCGAAGGTGGAATTGCGCTTCGGCCTGGTCAAACCAGACGCTGGGCCGAAGTGACCGAAAGGTGGGCAGCTTGAGGGCCACTGCGTTGGCTGCTGTGCTGTCGGCCATTGCGCGGGTCCAAAATCCGTTTGGACCGTCGGGGTCACCAATGTAGTGGTTGCTACCGCGAAATAAAACAAGACGCTAGTCGGAGGATTGCCAAACAAGAACTGGTTTATTTTCCCGCCTTGCGGGGGCCTTTTAAGGGAGACTGTTCCCGCCCCATTGCAACCGGTAATGACGTAAGTCCTACGTTATCAAGACTTTCCCGCGCACGGGTTCTCCCCGTCGCTCGGGAAAGACGAGGCCCGCCGCCATCTTGGGCCTCGTCGCTCCGACGCTGCGCGACCCGACTGCCGAGCCGGTTCGCCCGACTAAACGGTGAGTCGCCACAGCATTATCAAAAGCATCCTACCCGGATGTATCACGGCTTGGTACGGCAACTGCTCTGCCCAGGACCGCAAGAAACTGCAGAGTTGTGAACGCAGCCCAGTCCATCACATAAACCAGCCTCCCTCCATTGACTCTGTCTATACTTCCCGCTGCCTCAGGAAGGCAGCCAACATAATCAAGGACTCCTTCCACCCCGGACGTTCTCTCTTCTCCCCTTCCCGTCAGGCAGATACAAAAGCATGACAGCACGTACCACCAGGCTCAAGGACAGCTTCTAGCCCACTGTTATCAGGCTTTTGAACAGACACCTTATACATTAAGAGGTGAACTCTTGATCTCCCAATCTACCTTGCACTTTATTTGTCCACCTGCACTGCATTTTCTCTGTAACTAACTCCATATTCTGCTTTGCTTTTTTTCCTTTTTACTATCTCGATGTACTTATGTGCGGAATGATCTGTCTGGATGGCATGCAAACAAAAGATTTTTACTGTATAAAACAGAACATAGAACAGTACAGCACAGTACAGGCCCTTCGGCCCACAATGTTATGCCGACCTATATAAACCTTCTCCACGATCAATCTAACCCTTCCCTCCTACACAGCCCAGAACCCTCCATTTTCCTTACATCCATGATGCCTATCTAGGAGTCTTTTAAACATCCCTATTGCATCAGCCTCTACCACCACCCCCGGCAGTGCGTTCCAGGTATCTCAGTAGATGTGACAATATTAAACCAATTCCAATTCCATTAAGCAATCCGGGCTGACACTCTGGCATTGTTCCAAAGTTCTAATGAAAGGTCTTTGCACTGAAACATGAATCTTACAGATGCTGCTTGACCTGCTGAATATTTCCAGCACAATTCTACTTCTGCTCCTGATTATATTATAGTTTTGGATTCCTCCATAAGTGAAAACGTCTTTTCACTACATCCACTCTACAAACCAGCCCATTCAGACTTTCCTGGCAATTATAAACTCTCAGATCTGATATCATCTGGTAAATCCTCTTGCATCTTCTTTGATATCACTTCTGTAACAGGGAGACCTCCACTGCATACAGTACTCCAAGCAGAGTTTGCCACATTTAATATTACTTCCCTGTCCTGTTAAAATGGCAGATCTGTTGCTAAGTGCTGGTGGCAGTAACTGGGGGTGAGAGTAAAGTTGATGTGGGGAGACACCAGGGGGCAAGGAGCAGAGTCTCTTCCTGATGTTTTCTCTCTTCTTCCAATCATTCCAAAGTGGCATTGACTCTGCTGTGTTAAATAACATTGCGAGATAATTGACGGAACAGGACGTGCCGGATTTAATATCTGGCAGTCAAGTCACTACTGCTGGGATCATTCACAAAGCACTGTAGCGGAGATATGATGCTGGTAATTTGATAATTCTCACTTCATCGGCACCGTGAAGCTATCTAGAGCTCTTGGCTGAATCATGTGGAAGGATGTGGAGGCTTTAGAGAGGATGCAGAAAAGGTTTACGAGGATGCTGCCGGATTTGGAGGGTATGAGCTATGAGGAGAGGTTAGACAAACTTGGGTTGTTTTCTCTGAAGAAGCAGAGGCTGAGGGGTGACCTGATAGAAGCTCATAAGATTATGAGAGGCTTAGACAGAGTAGACAGCCGGTATCTTTTTCCCAGGGTCGAAATGTTTAATACTAGAGGGCATGCAGTTAAGGTAAGAGGGGGGTAAGTTCAAAGGAGATGTGCAGGGCAAGTTTTTTACACAGAGAGTGGTGGGTGCCTGGAATGCGCTGCCAGGGGTGGTGGTGGACGCAAATCTCTTAGATGGGCACACGAATGTGCAGAGAATGGATGGATTAGGGGCATTGTGTAGGCAGAAGGGATTAGTTTAGTTAGGCATTTAATTACTAGTTTAATTAGTTCAGCACAGCATCGTAGGTCAAAGGGCCTGTTCCTATGCTGTAACTGTTCTATGTTCTATACATATTCAAAGCATACTCCTTCATCCAACTCACTGATAACTTTGGGAAAAAGCAGTCACGTCAAAGCGATTCCCTTCTCATATCCAGAGATCAGAACTTTAATCCCTTCCCTGACTTCTGCCTCCAAACCAATCGCCAGCCCAAGTCACCACACCACTTCCGGTTCCATGTGCTCACATTCTCGGTAATAGATCCTTGTGGGGACCAACAAACAGAAACTCAGCGGGTCGAGCAGCATCTGTGGGGGAAAAGGAATTGTCGACGTCTCGGGTTGAAACCCTGCATCAGGTTGTTTATTGTTCCAGATTCCAGCATCTGTAGTCTCTTGTGTCTCCATTTCTTGTGAGGAATCTTATCAAATTTCTTCTGGAAGTTGGCAAAGAAATTCCTTTATCTACGATGTTAGTGAATTTTTCCAAAAAAAATTCAGCTCAGTTAGCAAAACATAGCCTACCCTTCACAAACCCATGTTGACTCTCAGTTTATGTTTCTGGAACTTTCCCATAAAGAAGGTGAAACATAACTTGGTATTGGTATCGGTATTGGTTTATTGTCACATGTACCGAGATACAGTGAAAAGCTTTTGTTTGCGTGCCATCCAGACAGATCATTCCAGACATTAGTACATTGAGGTAGTAAAAGAAAACAGAATGCAGAATATAGTTTGCAGTTATAGAGAAAGTGCAGTGCAGGCAGACAATGAGGTGCAAGGGCCATGACGAGGTAGATTGTGAGGTCAAGCGTCCATCTTATCATACCAAGGGACCGTTCAGTAGTCTTATAACAATGGGATAGAACAGCAGGAACTCAGCGCTACCTTGAGCTTGGTGGTATGTGCTTTGCAAATAAAATGCGAGGGCCACAGCGAGGTAGACTGCGAGATCAAGAGTTCATCAATGGATCTGGAGTTACCGAACTCTCCCTCCCACCCTTCTTCAAGAATATTTGCAGTTCTTTGATTTATGTTCACAGTTCTTGGACTCAGAGTGCTTTAAAAAATTCTGCAGTAGCTTTACCATTTTCTGGTGCAGAATCCATCAAATTGTAAAAGTCCATTTAACTCCCATTATGTTTTATAAATTCCAACTTGATTTTGCTGTTGCTAGTTCCATTAATTTCTTCTACTTATTTTTAAGTTCCCTTGTAGTGCTGGCACTTGGGACCAGGTAGAAGGTGAGTAATTCACATTCCCTCTTCTGCCTTATCTCACTTCAACGGGTCCACAAATATTTCTTTACATTATTAATGAAAACTTTCTCATCTGCTCTCTCTGCACTTTGTCAACCAGGATTATGTCCTTAAGTCTTTGGATGGGACTTCAACCCACAGCTGAATGCGACAGCTGGCATGAGTCACAGAAACACAGCAATGGAGACAGACCCTTCGGCCCACCAAGTCCATGCCAGCCATCAACCACTCGTTTACATTACTCCTACCTTAATCTCCGTTTTTTTTATTCTCCCTACATTCCCGTCAACTCCTCCCAGACTCTACCCCTCACCTACACACTGGGGGCAATTTACAGCGGCCATTTGACCCGCACATCTTTGGTATGCAGGAGGAAACCAGAGCACCCGGAGGAAATGTTTAAAAAACATTTGGACAGGTCCTTGGATAGGAAAGGAAGGATACGGGCTTAATGTGGGCAAATGGGATTGGCGTAGATAGGCATCACAGTCAGCATGGACGAGCTGGGTTGAAGGGCCCGTTCCTGTGCTTCGTGACTGTATGAAATCCACATGGTCACAGCCCCACACTGACAGAACTCAAGGTCAGGATTAAACCAGGATCTCTGTCAACGTGAGGCGGTGTGTGCTGTGCCACTGCGCAATGCCTTGTTTATTTCAAACAGGCTTAAATAATCAAGGCAGCATCTCTGTTTTGGGCTCACACAGCTGGTGTCGGAGTACAGGGCTCCACTACTACAGTTGAGATGCAGTCTAGTCCTTTTGCCTTTGCTGTACCCAGTGATGTCAGCTATTGATATTCCATGAATTGAATGGAATTGGCTGGAGACTGGCTTCAGTTATGGTGGAGATTGCAGGAGGGAGCCAAGATGGATCACCCACCCAGCATTTCTGGCTGAGTCCAGTTGTGAATCCTTAATACTCACATGCTGGGCCCTGCCAGTGTTGAGAATGGGGATGTTCTTGGAGCCTCCTCCTCCTGGACATAGGCACCACTTGTGGAGGGGTGAAAACTGTGGCTGGCGATAGGTCAGAACTGAAAGAGTGCTGAGTTCTCAGGAGGTAGCGGAAAGTATAGAGCGGCTGAGGCCATGGGCAGTTCTGTAAGGCTGGGAAGAAAATATGGAGGTAAAGGAATTTTGGGAATACCAGCCAGGAAATTCATTTCCAGTCAGGATAGCTGTCACATCACGGAGCAACAAACAACCTCGACGGAGAAACACAGCGTCTGTGGAGACACAAGTCCTGATGCAGGGTTTCGACCCAAAACGTTAACAATTCCTTTCCCCCCCACAGACGCTGCTCAACCCGCTGAGTTCCTCCAGCAGATTGTATGTTGCTCCAGATTCCAGCATCCGCAGTCTCTTGTGTCTCCAGAGTAGGGACATCATGTCGTAACCTGCCTCCAAAATTCATTTCTGTTTAAGACAACGGAAATGAATACTGAAGGTAGGGTGCGACATTTTAGTTTCTGTGCTTTGCTGATTAGCATTAACATCTATTTCATGAGGGCTAATAATCTGCTCTGATTTTCAATTGAGTTAGATATTCTTTGTGATGGTGGTGTGAGGAGGGGATTAAGAGACAGTGACATTGACTACCATACCCTCACAGTGACTGATATCTCCGACCCTTAACATAGAACATAGGACACTACAGCACAGTACAGGTCTTCAGCCCACGATGTTGTGCCAACATTTTATCCTGCTCTAAGATCTATCTAACCCTTCCCTCCCACATAGCCCCCCATTTCTCCATGATTCATATGTCTAACTAAGAGTCTCTTAAATGTCCCTAATGTATCGGCCTCCACAACCTCTGCCAGCAGTGCGTTCCACACACCCACCACTCTCTGTGTAAAAAACTTACCCCTGACATCCCCCTTATACTTTCCTCCAATCACCTTAAAATTATGTCCCCTCGTGTAAGCCATTGCCATCGATCTGCGCGGCAACCTTGAGGGGTCTATGGATGTGGACCCCAAGATCCCTCTGTTCCTCCACACTGCTAAGTCTGCTAATCAAATCAAAGTGGAATATCTGGCGGGTCCTCCTGTCCTACACTGCTGCTACATCCCCCTTAGTCCACAGATACTCGATTCAAAGTCAAAGTCAAGTTTATTGTCATATGCACAAGTACATGTTTGCATAGATGCAATGACAAACTTACTTGCAGCAGCATCACAGGCACATAAGATAAAAGATAAGATATTTAGTTATTAGTCACATGTACATCAAAACACACAGTGAAATGCATCTTTTTGCGCTACTCAGGATGTGCTGGGGGGGCAGCCCGCAAGTGTCACCACTCTTCTGGCGCCAACATAACATGCCCACAGCTCCTAACCTGTATGTCTTTGGAATGTGGGAGAGTGGGTTAGTAAGTTTGCAGATGACATGAAGGTTGGTGGTGTTGTGGATAGTGTAGAAGGTTGCCGTAGGTTACAACAGGACATTGATAGGATGCAGAGCTGGGCTGAGAAGTGGCAGACGGAGTTCAACCTGGAAAAGTGTGAAGTTTGGAAGATTGAATTTGAACGCAGAATACAAGGTTAATGGCAGGACTCTTAGCAGTGCGGAGCAACAGAGGGATCTTGGGGTCCATGTCCATAGATCCCTCAAGGTTCCCGCGCAGGTGATAGGGTTTTTAAGAAGGCGTATGGTTTGTTGGCCTTCATTAGTTGGGTATGGAGTTCAACAGCTGCCAGGTAATGTTGCAGCTCTATAAAACTCTGGTTAGACCACACTTGGAGTATTGTGTTCAGTTCTGGTCGCCTCATTATAGGTAGGATGTGGAAGCTTTATAGACAGTGCAGAGGAGATTTACCAGGATGCTGCCTGAATTGGAGAGCATGTCTTATGAGGATAGGTTGATTGAGCTAGGGCTTTTCTCTTTGGAGAGAAGGAGGATGAGAGGTGACCTGATAGAGGTGCACAAGATGATAAGAGGCATAGATCAAGTGGACAGAGACTTTTTCCCAGGGCGAAAATGGCTAACACGAGGGGACATAATTTTAAGGTGATTGGAGGAAGGTATAAGGGGGATGTCAGAGGCAAGTTTTTTACACAGAGAGTGGTGGGTGTGTGGAATGCACTGCCAGCAGAGGTTGTGGGGGCAAATACATTAAGGACATTTAAGACACTTAGATAGATACATGAATGATAGAAAAATGGAGGGCTATGTGGAAGGGAAGGGTTAGATAGATCTTAGAGCAGGATAAAATGTCAGCACAACATCGTGGGCCGAAGGGCCTGTATGGTGCTGTAATGTTCTATGAACCTGGGTCGCTGGCGCTGTAATAGCGTTACGCTAACTGCTACGCTACTGCGCCTGCCCATAGAATCATATAAGCCGCATTTCTCAAGAGAAACATAAATTAAATATAAATTATACACAATTTTTACAAGAAAATACAATTAGAACCAACAAAATAACAAAGTCCATTTTAGTGCAAAGTGGGCAAACTGCAGTGACTAGGGTTGTGTCGGTTGGTTCGAGAAACAAGTGGTTGAAGGGAAGTAGCTGTTCCTGAACCTGGTGGTATGGGACTTCAGGCTTCTGTACTTCCTGCCCGATGGCAGCTGCAAGAAGATGGCATGGCCCGGATGGTGGGGGTCTTTGATGATGGATGTTGCCTTCTTGAGGGAGCGTCTTGTGTCGATACTACAGATGGTGGGGAGAGATGTGCCTATGACGTACTGGGCTGAGTCCACTACTCTCTGCAGCTTTTTACATGGCATTCCTCATCAATGCCAGGTATTTGAAGTCACTGCTGTCCGATGCTACTCTCTCGTGTTTTCATATTCAAAGCCTGTGGCATCTGAGTGCCTCCTAAGTAGCTTTACATTATATGCAGCTACCCCTGATCCGTAATTATTGGGCAGCACAGTGGCACAGCAGTACAGCCACTGCCTCACAGCTCCAGAGACCCATGTTCAATCCTGACCTCCGTTGTTGTCTGTGTAGAGTTTACACATTCTTCTTGGTGACCGTGTAGTCTCCCTCCAGGTGCTCCAGTTTCTTCCCATATCCCTATAATGTGCGGTTTGCTAAGTTAATTGGCCACTGTGAATTGCCCCTGGTCTGAGGGTGACTGGTAGAATCTGGGAGTTGATGGAAATGACACCAATTACTGATGACACCACCGTTGTTGGTAGAATCTCAGATGGCGATGAGGAGGCGTACAGGAGTGAGATAGATCGGCTGGTTGAGTGGTGTCGCAACAACCTCACACTCAACGTCAGCAAGACCAAGGAATTGATTTGGACCTCAGGAAGGGGAAGTTGGGAGAACACACACCAGTCCTCATTGAGGGGTCAGCAGTGGAGAGGGTGAGCAGCTTCAAGTTCGTGGGCATCAACATCTCAGAGGATCTATCCTGGGACCGACACATTGATGCAATCCCAAAGAAGGCACGCCAGTGGGTCTACTTTGTCAGGAGCTTGAGGAGATTCAGTATGGCACCAAAGACTTATAAATTTCTATAGATGTATGGTGGAGAGCATTCTGACTGGTTGCATTAGAGCCTGGTGTGGAGGCTCCAATACGCAGGATCACAATAGGCTGCAGAGGGTTGTAGACTCAGCCAGCTCCATCATGGGCACAACCCTCCCCGCCATCGAGGACATCTTCAAGAGGTGGTGCGTCAAGAAGGTAGCATCCATCACAAAGGACCCTCACCATCCTGGACTTGCCCTCTTCTCGTTACTACCATCGGGGAGGAGGTACAGGAGCCTGAAGACCCACACTCAATGATTCAGAAACAGCTTCTTCCCCTCCATCAGATTTATGAACGGTCCAAGAACTGGACCTCGTTATTCCTTTTTTTTTGTACTATTTGGTTATTTTGGTAATTTATAGTAATTTTATGTCTTGCACTGTACTGCTGCCACAAAACAAAGTCACGCCATATGTCAGTGATAATAAACCTGATTCTGATTCTAAAATGGCAAGAATAGAAAATGGAATTAATGTAGGATTAATGTCAATGGGTAGCTGATAATCAGTGTGGACTCGGAGGACTTGAGGGCCTGCTTGTGTGCTGTCTCACTTTGTGACTCAATGATTAATGACACAACGCATGGTTGTGCACATATGTACAAGTTATTGTGAACAACAAATTGAAAACTCAATCTCCAACTATATGCCTCTAAATTCCCTTGTTTATTCATGTAGAAAATGGAGCTGTATGATATATAGGTCAACGGTAGGGGTATCTATGAAATCACACTGGAAAAGGCATCAGGGACAGAACTTTCTTATGTAGGAACCAATAACAGAAACATTCAGCAGATCAGTCAGCACCCGTGGAGAGAGAAACAGACCCAATGTTTCAGGTCAAGGACCTTTCATCAGAAATGGGAAAGCAAGAAAGCAAGCGTGCTTTCAGTTCCACAGCGGGGTAAGGGAGGTGAAGGGTGGTAGGGTGGAGACTGTTGTCCAGGCAACGTAATTGTTTTTTTGCAGTTTTTTTGCTTCAATCACAAATGTAGGAGTTCAAAGTAAGTAAACAAGTCTGGTGGAAGTTCTCTGGCCAAAAGGTCGGGATTAAATTAATAGCGAATGGTATCAGCAGCTGCAAGAGACAATTTAGATGCAGTTTCTGGAGAGGGGAGTGTTTGAAGGCTGAGGTGGGGATTGGGAAGTTGAGGCTGACTGATTATAAAGCAATTGCTTGCTTGGTCTTGTGGCCTTTTCTTGACGCTCAAAATCATTAGCACAGGATTAAAGCTGCGAGGTTCTGTTGCTGACACGGAGTGTTGATGGAGACAGAAGACCAATGCTGGAATTGTCATTCCACACTGGTGGTTGCCAAGAATGAACACCAGCTGCCTAGTCTTGGAATCTCTGCTCTTTATTCTCAGAAATCAAAGGTTTTCAAAGGGACTTTTGAGTTACTATTCCTGGTTACTTTTTTCAGAAAATATGAAGCAGTGTAGATATACTTGTGAAGAAGGAGACGGTGTGGGCGTTAATATGGCTGTCTTCTATGCAAGTGAAATACCCAAGACGTAGGTGGAATAATATGTTGTTTGGTGACCTTTACCTGCTCAGTTATGCTTCTTTAAAATGTACATGGAGATTAGAGTTGGCATTTTTAACACTATCTTTGCAGGGCTCTGGAATATCCTGGGTGTTGTATTTATCCATGAGTTGAGTGAGGAAGTGAGACAGAAGCCTTCGCGATCTATCTGGGGTAGAGACATTCGTTGATCTTGCAGTTAAGGTTGTGGGTACTACTGGCAAAGCCTGGCTGATTCCATTGCCTCAGTTTAACATCTCAGCCAAGAGGTGGCATCCATAGCAGTGCAGAGCTCCCACAGTACTGCATTGCAAGTGGAACCCTAGATTACGTGCATAAATCTGTGGAATGGGATTGGTGAATGGAGAGTTGCCTCTCTGAGACCTATCATAGTGTAGTGTCACTACCAGCTGGGAAGTGGTCTTAGGAAGTAACATTAACATTTTAAAGTTGGTACCATAACCCGAGAGATGGGGTCATGGAATCATAGAGAGATACGGCATAGCAACAGGCCCTTCAACCCATCGAGTCTACACTGACCGTCAACCACCTATTTTACACTAATCCCACATTAATCTCACGTTCTCTTCTACTTATTTTGAAGTTCCCTTGTAGTGCTGGCACTTGGGACCAGGTAGAAGGTGAGTAATTCACATTCCCTTTTCTGCCTTATCTCACTTCAACGGGTCCACAAATATTTCTTTACATTATTAATGAAAACTTTCTCATCTCCTCCCTCTGCACCTTGTCAACCAGGATTATGTACTTAAATCTTTGGATGGGACTTCAACCCACAGCTCTTCCCAACGATGGGTGCAGACTGCGACTCACTGAGACACAGCTAGCGTGAGTCAGAGACACAGCAATGGAGACAGGCCCTTCGGCCCACCAAGTCCATGCCAGCCATTTGCTGTTCATTTACATTAATCCCACCTTAATCTCCATTCTTTTATTCTCCCCACATTTCCATCAACTCCCCCCAGATTCTACCACTCACCCACACACTAGGGGCAATTTACAGCCACCATTTGACCTAACAACCCACATGTCTTTGGGGTGTGGGAAGAAACCCACGCGGTCACAGGGAGAGCATGCAAACTCCACACAGACAGCGCCCGAAGTCAGGATTGAACCTGGGTCTCTGGCGGTGCGAGGCAGCAGACTTAGGTTGCTCCATGGCTTCTAACAATTACTAATTATAATCTATTAACTCAGCAAATGTGCAAACCAGGGCAGAGTAAAGGAATCTTGGCTCGGGGTTAAATCCTAAAACAAAACAGCACAGAAGAAGACCTTTCCCAGTTCTCAGCAAAGCTCTTTGACCTGAAACTTTAATTTAGTTTCCCGTTCCACAGATGCTGCCTGACATGCTGAGTGTTTCCAACTTTTTCTGTTTTTATCTCAGATTTCCAGCATCTGCGGTTTTTTTGGCTCCAGGGAAGACTAGCAGTCAGGACATTGACCGCCACGGCGCAGGGAGATTTTCAGTCCCTTTCGCCACAGCCTCATTTTCATCAGTTGCCTATCTGATTCCCTTTTGAATAAGCCCTGATTGACTCTGCTCCCACTACCCTAACAGGTAGTTAGGGTACTCTCTGTAGAGAGAAGTGTTTGTGACATTCCCCTTTGTGCCTTCTGCTCTTTAGATTTGGTCGTCTCATTATAGAGTGCAGAGGAGATTTACCAGGATGTTGCCTGGATTGGAGAGCATGTCTTATGAGGATAGGTTGAGTGAGCTAGGGCTTTTCTCTTTGGAGAGGAGGAGGATGAGAGGTGACTTGATAGAGGTGTACAAGATGATAAGAGGCATAGATCAAGTGGACAGTCAGAGACTTCTTCCCAGGGCGACAATGGCTAACACAAGGGGACATAATTTTAAGGTGATTGGAGGAAGGTATAAGATATTGGTATTGGTATTGGTTTATTATTGTCACTTGTACCGAGGTACAGTGAAAAATTTGTCTTGCATACCGATCGTACAGGTCAATTCATTACACAGTGCAGTTGCATTGAGTTAGTACAGAGTGCATTGATGTAGTACAGGTAAAAACAATAACAGTACAGAGTAAAGTGTCACAGCTATAGAGAAAGTGCAGTGCAATAAGGTGCAAGGTCACAACAAGATAGATCATGAGGTCATAGTCCATCTTATTGTATAAGGGAACCGCTCAATAGTCTTATCACAGTGGGGTAGAAACTGTCCTTAAGTCTGGTGGTACGTGCCCTCAGGCACCTGTATCTTCTACCCGATGGAAGAGGAGAGAAGAGAGAATGTCCTGGGTGGGTGGGGTCTTTGATTATGCTGGCTGCTACACCAAGTAAGTTTTTTACACAGAGACTGAGGGGTGCATGGAACGCAATGCTGGCAGAGGTTGTGGGGGCAGATACATTAGGGACATTTAAGAGACTCTTAGATAGGCACATGAATGATAGAAAAATAGGGGACTATGTGGGAGGGAAGAGTTAGATCGATCTTAGAGCAGGATAAGATGTCGGCACAACATTGTGGGCCGAAGGGCCTGTACTGTTCTGTAGTGTTCTATGTTCTATCTATGAAAATATGTCAAGTGACATATCTTTAAGTTAAAATAAAACTCAATTTAGCATCAACACAGTGGAACTAAATGAATCATTGCTGGAGTTGATAATGTATGTAAAATACAGACTATGTATACATTACATCCAGGTAGACAGATGCAATGGGTCTAATACCCTAGTGCAGGCAATGCGAAATTAAAAGTCTAGAATTATGAGTAGAATGGAGTTACAAAATGAAGAACTGAGAAACAGCCTTGCTTAGAGATGAACCTCTCAATTACAAAAGCAGCATTAATGAAACGTTGCTATTTACAGCAAATGAAGCCGTAATCTGATGGAGATTTTGATTACATGAACCATTTCGAGGCAACTCTAAACATCTTCATATGACTACTTAAGCAGCAGGGAGTCTGCACATCGAAAGATTGGCGCCCCATACATATGCATATTGGGAACTCGAATGCGCGGAATAAGACAATTACAAAAATTACATTCTTATCATCAATCTTACTGCTGGAAAGAATTGATCCCCAACGGTACTGCCCTTCAGTATTACACAGAGTTAGTATAAGCAGCATAGAAACGGGTTATTCAGGCCAACTGGTCAATGACGACATTTATGCTTCATTCTGGGAACAATAACAGCAGTGGCCTTATTGAATGGTCAAGCAAGCTCAAGAGGCCACATGGCCAACTCTTGCATTTTTTGTTAACTTGCATGTATATAACCTCATTAACAAAGCAATAGTCCCAAGGTATTGAACTGGATTATTATTAAACAAAGCTTTATTGTGAACCACAGTGTTCTGTGGAGATATTTGGGCAGTTACAGAGTCACTGAGTCATACAGCACAGAAACAGGCCCTTCGGCCCAACTGGTCCATGCTGACCAAGATTCCCATATAACCTAGTCCCATCTCCCTGCGTTTGACCCATATCCCTTTGAACCCTTCCTATTGATGTACCTGCCCAAATGCCTTTAAAAGCTTGAACAAAGATTGGTATTGGTATTGGTTTATTATTGTTACTTGTACCGAGGTACAGTGAAAAACTTGTCTTGCATACCGTTCATACGGTGCATTTCATTAGATAAGATATCTTTACTGGTCACATGTACATTGAAACACACAGTGAAATGCATCTTTTGCACAGAGTGTTCTGGGGGCAGCCTGCAAGTGTCGCCATGCCTCCGGTGCCAACACGGCATGCCCACAACTTCCTAACCCATACGTCTTTGGAATGTGGGAGGAAACCGGAGCACCCAGAGGAAACCCACGAAGACACGGGGACAATGTACAAACTCCTTACAGACAGTGGCCGGAATTGAACCCAAGTTGCTGTAAAGCATTACGCTAACCGCTACACTACCGTGCCTTCCCATACACTACCGTGCATTGAGGTAGTACAGGGTAAAAACAATAACAGAATACAGAGTAAAGGGTCATAGCTACAGAGAAAGTGCAGTGCAGGCAGACAATAAAGTGCAAGGTCATAACAAGGTAGATTGTGAGGTCAAGAGTCCATCTCATTGTATAAGGGAACAGTTCAATGTCTTATAACAGTAGGATAGAAGCTGTCCTTGAGCCTGGTGGTATGTGCCCTCAGGCTCCTGTATCTTCTGCCTGATGGGAGATGGGAGAAGAGAGAATGACCCGGGTGGGTGGGGTCTTTGATTATGCTGGCTGCTTCGCCAAGGCAGTGAGAAGTATAGACAGAGTCCATGGAGGGGAGGCTGGTTTCCGTGATGCGCTGGGCTGTTACCACAACTCTCTGCAGTTCCTTGCAGTCCCGGGCAGAGCAGTTGCCGTACCAAGCCGTGATGCATCCAGATAGGATGCTTTCTGTGGTGGATTGATAAAAGTTGGTGAGTGTCCAAGGGGTCATGCCAAATTTCTTTAGCCTCCTGAGGAAGTAGAGGCGCTGGTGAGCTTTCTCGGCCGTGGTGTCTATGTGGTTGGACCAGGACAGGCTACTGGTGATGTTCATTCCTGGGAACTTGAAGCTCTCAACCTTCTCAACCTCAACACCATTGATGTAGACAGGTGCATGTACACCGCCCCCCTTCCTAAAGTCAATGACCAGTTCTTTTGTTTTGCTGACATTGAGGGAAAGGTTGTTGTCATGACACTATGTCACTAAGCTCTCTATCTCCCTCCTGTACTACGAATCATCGTTATATTTGATGAAGTATTTTAAAGGAGAAATGATAGGTGGAGAGATTCAGGGAACACATTTCAGAGCCTACAGCCTTGGCTAGGGGAAGGACTGCTGCCGATGATGGAGTGATTAAGTTCAAGGATGACTGAGAAACCAGAAACAGAGGAGAGTAGAGAAATGAGGGCTTATACCTGAAACAAACTGCAGAGACAGGAAGGAGGGATTTTGATGGGAACTTTAAAATTGGGGCATTGCTTAAGTAGAGGACAATGGAGCAAAAGGGAGATGAGTGAATGAAGTCATGCATGATAGGACGAGGGCAATGGAGTGGTAGACCATCTCACATTTATAGAGGTGCTAACCAGGAGGGGGAGAACAGAAATTCATTGGAATTGTCAAACCTCTTACTCTGTCACACCTCAACAAATCCTCCCAATCCTTTCTTCCACATGTGGTCCTGTAGCTACACCTTAAATGTTTTAGCTCAGTGCTACTGTAAGACTCTACCAACTATGACCCAAAGGACAAGGGCAGCCAACACCACCTCCATGCCACTCCAAAGGTCTGACACTATGCTTGGACACATATGGCCATTACTTCATTGTTGTTGGATCAACTCTGGACTTAACACACTGCACGCTGGACTAGCTTAAACCCACCACCACTAATCTTCTCCATGCCGACCTGGCTGAGACTATAAATGCTAGTCTTGCCTGGGTCTATCAAATGATAAATCAATTTAAAAAGAATAATAGTTTCTTTCTTTGGACAATAGCTTGGTCACTTTTTATTCATCCAGAGTTTGTCAGATCTCTGCCCAGCCTAAGTCACGGTTAGGAATTCCCTGAAGATTTTCCAGGATTAGGTCTCCACTAGGGGGAGGTTGGACAGGCTAGGCCTTTATTCATTGGAGCAAGGGAGACAGAGGGGTGTATAAAATCATGAGGGGCATAGATAGGGTGAATGCACTCAATCTTTTTCCCAGGATTGGGGAATCAAGAACTAGAGGGCACAGGCTTAAGGTGAGAGGGGTTGATATTTAATAGGAACTTGAAGGGCAACATTTTCACCCAGAGGGTGGTGAGTATAAGCTGCTAGAGGAAGTGGTTGAGGCAGGTACAATAACAACTTTTGAAAGGTACTTGGACAGGTACATGTATAGGAAAGGCTTAGAAGGTTATGGGCCAGGTGCTGGCAAATGGGATGGGCATCTTGGTTGGCATGGACCAGTTGGGCCGAAGGGCCTGTTTCCATGCTGTATTACTCTATGATTTTGAAGAACAGGGCAGACAGGGACATAGTGGGCAGGCACGGTAGCAGAGTGGTTAGCATAATGCTTTACAGCGCCAGAGACCTGAGTTCAAATCCAGCCACTGTCTGTAAGGAGTTTGTACGTTCTCCCCGTGTCTGCGTGGGTTTCCTCTGGGTGCTCCGGTTTCCTCCCACATTCCAAAAACGTACAGGTTAGGAAGTAATGGGCATGATATGTTGGCGCCAGAAGCGTGGTGACACTTGCAGGCTGCCCCCCAAAATCACTACGCAAAAAAGATGTATTTCACTGTGTGTTATGATGTACATGTGACTAATAAAGATCTTATCTTATGTTATCAAGCTGCAACTGAGAATGTAATGTACTATGCAGTGTACATTCAGATTAGGTTATTGTCATATACGCTAGAGTTCAATGAAATTCCTTTCCTGCGTGAAGCTCACAGAGTAAATAGTATACATGGTAATGATAAATAATAAATACAACCTATGTATGCTCTGCAGACCAAGCCCAGTGTGTCTCTCCTTTTCCTGATGACAGGAAGACCTCAGTTTTCAATTCCCGCCGCTGTCTGTAAGGAGTTTGTACGTTCTCCCCCGTGTCTGCGTGGGTTTCCTCCGGGTGCTCCGGTTTCCTCCCACATTCCAAAGACGTACGGGTTAGGAAGCTGTGGGTATGCTATGTTGGCGCCGGAAGCGTGGCGACACTTGCGGGCTGTGCCCAGAATACACAATCCAAAAGATGTATTTCACTACGTGTTTCGATGTACATGTGACTAATAAAGATCTTATCTTATCTTAAACGTCGCCTCCTTCTATTGGATGCCCACTTAGAAGCCAAATAAACAATCAGATCAGGCAAGCCCTGAGAAAGGTACCAGCCACTTCATGGTCCCGACTTTTCTCCCCCTCTCTTTGCTGATATTTTAACCTTCACTGACTCTCGAAGTCATCTCCCTTTATCCTTGTTAGTTCCAAACAGGTTTCACAGCATCAGAGTTCCCAATTACACTTACACAAGCTCCATTTACCTAATTCACCTATCGTACTGAGATCCAGATTGGAGTCAGACTTGATTTTACATCCACTGTAGAGGTAAATCTCTCCCTGTTCAACTTTAGCTGTCTGTTATTCCCTTCTTTTTCTTGTGTTACATTCTTCCAACTCTCTCCTTCCACTCTGTCATTCCCTCTTAGGTACATCTCGGGCCTTTCTTCTTTAAATTTCTGCTTCTTTCTGCGTTTACTTTTCTCTCTTTCTTTTATTTTGAGATCCTAAGTAGTGCCATGGAATCTTTTATATCTGCCTATTAGAGAGTGTAGGTTTAAGGTAGGGGCTGAGAGAATTGGAATTGGTTTATTATTGTCACATGTACAGAGATACAGTGAAAAAACTGTCTCACAAGCCATCCATACAGAACATTTCAAAACATCAATGCATTGAGGTAGTACAAGGGAAAAGCAATGACAGAATGCAGAATATAGTGTTACTGTTACAGAGAAAGTGCAGCGCAGGCAGACAATAAAGTACAAAGTCATAACAAGGTAGATTGTGAGGCCAAGAGTTCATTATTAATGTGCAAGAGGTCCATTCAAGAGTCTTATAACAGTGGGATAGAAGCTGTCCTTGAGCCTGGTGGTGCGTGCTTTCAGGCTTTTGTACCTTCTGCCCGACGGAAGGGGGGAGAAGAGAAAATATCCGGCGTGGGTGGGGTCTTTGAGAGAGAAATTTTTAACCCAGAACGTGGTTGGAATCTGGAACACACTGCCTGAGTGAGTGGTGGAAACGGAGACTCTCACAACATTTAAGAGATATGTAGATGAGCATTTGAATTGATAAGGTATAGAGGGCTACAGACGAAGTATTGATGAACCGCATTAGCATAGATGGGTACTTGGAGACACAAGAGGCCGCAGCTGCTGGAATCTGGAGCAACAAACAATCTGCTGGAGAAGCTCAGCAGGTCAAGTAGCATCTGTGGGGGGAAAGAAACTGTCGACATTTCAGGTCAAAACCCTGCATCAGGACAGGATAGATGGGTACTTGATAGTGGAGTGAAGGGTCTGAGCTCTCTGTCTCTTTGACTCCAGAAAAATATAACCTTATCCAAATGATAGCACCTCAGGCATCTCTCAAGGTTCAAGTTCAAGGTTCAAGTTACTTTATTGTCATTCGCCCATATGCTATAAAAACACATGGCGGAACGGAATGTCGTTTCCCCCAGACTCACACAACAGAGGACATATATAGAACAGAAGACATACAATAAACACAAACAAAAAAAATCAAAAAAATACTCCAGTTAAGGGTTTGTGCTCAGTTGTATGTTCCAGCCACCAGGATCTGACGCAGAGACACGGCAGCTATCATCTGAGTCATGGGCAGGATAAAAGGAATATACAGAAGAAAGCTTTCTGCTTCGTCATTGATGACACTGCCATTTACGTATTCCGAGCAGCAATCCTACTTTGATAAAGAGATGAAATTTAATATCTGACTGAATTAAGTAGCAGAACTGAAGCTACTGAATGTAAACAGATCTTTCCCCAGCTTTTTAAAGGACATTTACCTTTAGCCATTTTGTGTAAACTTGGGTCTCATTTCATGCAGGTTTAATCTTCCCTTCAACATTCTGAATCTATCATTCCTCCCCAGTTCCCCTGTGGTATTTTGTGTTTCTCTCTCTTTTTCTTCACTCATAACTTGGCATTGAAGCCCCTTGGTTTTAACCATTAGGACTGCTGCCTCACAGCCCCAGTGATGTGGGTTCAATCCTGACCTCCGGTGCCGTCCGTGTGGAGCTTGAACATTCTCCCTGTGACTGTTTCCCTTGGGTGCTCCAGTTTCCTTCCACATTCCAAAAACATGCGGCCTGGTGGGTGAATTGACCGTTGTAAATTACCACTAATGTGTAGGTAGGTGGTAGAATCTGGGGGAAGGACGAGAACGTGGAGCGAATCAGATGGGTTAGGTGAGATGAGTGAGATGGTTGACGTGGACTCAGTTGGCTGAAGGGCCTGTTTCTGGGTTGCATCTCTCTTTGACCCTCTCTCCGTAAAGAAATTTGGCATGTCCCCGTCGACCCTCACCGATTTTTACCTATGCACCATAGAAAGCATCCTATCCAGATGCATCACAACTTGGTACGGCAACTGCTCTGCCCCTGACCACAAGAAACTGCAGACAGTTGTGGACACAGCCCAGCACATCACAGAAACCAGCCTCCCCTCCATGGACTCTGTCTACACTTCTCGCTGCCTCGGTAAAACAGCCAGTATAATCAATGACTCCTCCCACCCCCGGACATTCTCTCTTCCCCCCCCCATTGGGCAGAAGATACAAAAGCCTGAAAGCACGTACCGCCAGGCTCAAGGACAGCTTCTATCCTGCTGTTAAAAGATGATTGAACAGTTCCCTAGTATGGTAAAGATGGACTCTTGATCTCACAATTTTCCACATTTTGACCTTGCAGCTTATTGTGTACCTGCACTGCATTTTCTCTGTAACTATTACACCTCATTCCGCCTTCTGTTATTGCTTTACATTGTACTATCTCAATGCACTGAGTAACAAATTGATCTGTATGAACGGTATGCAAGACAAGTTTTTCACAGTACCTTGGTACATGTGACAATAATAAACCAATTCCAAAATAAAAAAAGCAAAACTCCACCCCCAAAGGTCTACCTGGAAGATCATTCTTTACTTGAGAAAAAACTAACTGCTGGGAACACTCAGTGAGTCAAGCAGCATCTATGGAGGCAAAAGGTAAGTGTCAACATTTCAGGTTGAAGTCCTGCATCAGGTGTCAATACGGTCATAGGATCATAGAACATGAAAAGAGGCCCTTCAGCCCAACTCGTCCATGCCAGTGCTCTCCATCCTTCTCATTGATGCCGGCAATGCACTTTCATTCATTTTGTTTTAAGAATGGCTCATGAGGCTTCCAAAATACTGACTGGAACTACTGACCAGTTCAATTATCTATGTCTGATGGTGAACTGATGGTCGGAAGAATAAAATTGCAAGCTGAAATGGGGCAAGGAAAACATGTTTGCAATCACAAGAAAGAAAATGAAGAATCTGTCGAAGATCTAGTTAAAGCCTGAACTGGTCTGTACCCGTTACAACTGCTCATTTTAATATTGTTGGGACCAAAAGTTCATGCACCTCTTGAGTGAAGTTCTTTGAATAACCGGAAAGAATTATGTTTCCAAACAATAATAAAAAAAACAAAGAAACATTTCCATAGGAATGAAAAATAAAAACTGAAAAATTCAAATCCTACTTATTTTAATTCAAATTGGTTATGTGCTCAAAAATATGGGTGTGTGTTTGATGAGGGAAAATTGCATGGCTATACAGAGAGGTGCAGCAGAAAGCTGTCCAAAGAGCTAGCAAGAATTCAATAGGATGAATGGCCACACTCAATGCTGCGTCATTTTATTCAAGGTATGATTGAATAAACAGACTGAAACAAATGGTAGGGCATGAGGGAGTATTGAGGGACAGAGTGGCCTCGGTGTCTGTCCAATAATATCTGAAGGTGGTAGCACAGATGGGAAGAAGGTTTAGGGGATACTTGCCTTCATTAGCAAGGGAATAGAATATGAGAACAGGGAGGTTGCTATGGCCACAGCTGGAGTACTGTGTACAGTTTTGGTCACTACATAGTAGAAAGGAGATGTTATTAAATTAGAAAGAGTGCAGAAAAGATTTACCAGGATATTGCCTGAACTTGGGGGCTTGAATTACAAGGAGAGGTTGCATTGACTAGGATTTTATTCCCTGGAATGTAGGAGATTGAGGGGTGACCTGATAGAGATATATAAGGTCATGAGGGGCATAGACAGGGTGAAATCACATAGTCTTTTTCCCAGGAGGGCACAGGTTTAAGATCAGAGGCGAGAGATTTAAAAGGGACATCGGGGCAGCTTCTTCACACAAAGGGTGGTGCGTATTTGGAAATGAGCTGCCAAAATAGTGGTTGAGGCGGGCACATCAGCAACATTTAAAAGCCATCTAGATAAGTACATGGATAGGAGAGGTTTGGAGGGCTATGGGCCAAATGCAGGCAGATGGGCAACACAGTCGGCATGGACTGGTTGGGCTGAAGGGCCTGTTTCCATGCCGTATGACTCTGTGACAAAAGGATAGCAGAAACTGCTTGGAACACGCTTCGCTGATTTTGCTGTTGTGTATCTCCAGATACTGGTAATTGGTAATTGGTTTATCACCATCGAGGACATCTTCAAGAGGCAGTGCCTCAAGAAAGTGGCATCTATCATCAAGGACCCTCACCATCTGGGACATGCCCTCTTCTCGTTACTGTCATCATGGAGAAGGTACAGGAGCCTGAAGACCCACACTCAACATTACAGGAACAGCTTCTTCCCCTCCGCCATCAGATCTCTGAACGGTCCCTGAACACTACCGCATTATTCTCTTTTTTTGCAACATTTATATATTTTTGTAATTTATAGATTTTATGTCTTTGCACTGCACTGCTGCCGCAAAACAACACATTTCATGTCATATGTCAGCGATAATAAATCTGATTCTGATTCTGATTCTATTGTCACACGTATCGAGATAACAATGAAAAGCTTTGTCTTGTGTGTCATCCAGACAGATCATTCCATACATCAATACATCGAGGTAGTACAAAAGGAAAAGCAATAACAGAATGCAGAATAGTGTGTACAGTTACAGAGAAAGTGCAGTGCAGGTAGATAAATAAAATGCAAGGGCCACAACGAGGTAGATTAAGAGATCAAGAGTTCACCTTTAGCGTATGAGAGGTCCGTTCAAGAGTCTGATAACAGCGGGACAGAAGCTGTCCTTGAGCCTGGTGGTACATGTTCTCCAGCTTTTATATCTTCTGCTTGATGGGAGGAAGGGAGGCAGAGAATGACCAGGGTAGGAGAGGTCCTTGATTATGTTGGCTACTTTCCTGAGGCAGCGGGAAGTATAGACAACAGAAGAGAGGCTGGTTTTCATGATAAAATTAGTTTTTACTATAGTAAAAACAATGGAACAACCAATGGTCACATTATTTTTGCTGCCCTTGTCTCTTGAGTTTTCTAAATATGAATCTTGTGTTTGAAGAGTCCAATGCAAATAAGTGTTCATGTTGTTTGGAGGTCAGTCTTCATGTTTCCCATGAGAGTGTTCACACACATTCCAACCTTCTATAGATTCATGATACTGTTAAATCTAAAGTGGGTTTGGAATTTTTAACTCCCAAATAGATCCAAAGTTTTGGGGGTTAAAATGGCCTTGCTTTGGTGTCCAATTCAGAAGGCGCGCAGCTGTTAAGTGGATGCAGTGAGGCAGAGTTCCAAAGAGCAAATATTTGTCTTATTCCTGATGACATTCAACAAACAGTTCTGACTGAATCTGAAAAGTGGAGCTTTCAATTAAGCACGTGCTATCATGGTTAAATAAAATCGACTGGGACATGGGGTACAGAAGCCAACATGGACTAATTGGGCCCAATGTTCTGTTTTCCTAAATCCTACATAGCTCCATACTCCCTCTAGTTCATCAGTGAGACACAGCCCAGTCTAAACAAAATGCCTCTGTGAACAGCAGACCACCAACGTACAATCTTTTCTGACTAACTCTCTCTTCTTGAGATGTCATTTTACGGGGCTTTTAGGGCCATTTTCTGTTTCCAATTTATTCTCAGGAGCTCTGAGTTGTCGCACTTGTCACCACCCTCTGTTCACCTCTCTTTCAACAATCAATGGGATCTTTACGACCCAGTTGCACCTTGTGTATCTTCAGTCAGCAGCTCCCAGCAAAAACCTGAACCTCTCAAGATTTTGAGTAAATACTATTAAATCTCCCTCTGCCCTTTCCTGATCTAAGAAGGCTGATTGAACTTCTCTAAATACTTTGCGGAACTGCTCCCTCATGCCTGCTGCTATGAATACAAGGTGATTCCAAATGTGGAACAAGGGGTGGCAGAATGTACAACTTGTGTCAAAAGTGCAGGTCAACTGAACATCTCAAAACTGAGATTTATGTAAAAGTCAGACTGCTGGAGGAACTCATCAGGATTTGATCCTGATGCAAGAGTCTTGACCTGAAACTTCGACTATCCCTCAACGTCCATAGATGCTGCTTGTCTAGCTGAGTTCCTCCGTCAGATTGTTGCTTGAGGGATCAAGAGTTCATCTTTATCATATGAGGTCTGTTATAACAGTGGGATAGAAGCTGTCCTGTGGCACTTATTCTCAGACTTTTGTATCTTCTGCCCGATGGGAAGGGGGGGAAGAGAGAATGACTGGGGTGGAAGGGGTCTTTAATTATGTTGGCTGCTTTCCTGACACAGTGGGAAGTCCAAATGGAGTCAGTGGACGGGAGGCTGGTTTGCATGATGGGCTGAGCTGTGTCCACTATCCTCTGCAATTTCTTGCGGTCTCGGGCAGAGCAGTTGCCGTACCAAACTGTGATGCATCCAGATAGGATGCTTTCTATGATGCATCTGTAAAAATTGGTGAGGGTCATCGGGGAAATGCGAAATTTTCTTAGCCTTCTGAGGAAGTAGTGGTACTGGAGAGCTTTGTTGGCCGTAGCATCTACATTATTGGACTAGGACCAGGTTGGTGATATTTACAGCTAGGAACTTGAAGCTCTCAATCATCTCCTACCTCAGCACCATTGTTAAAGACAGTGGCGAGTGCTCCGCCCTGCTTCATGAAGTCAATGACCAGCTCTCTTGTTCTGTTGACATTATAGGAGTCAACCATATTTTTGTCGGTCTGGCCCAGACTGGGTAAGGATCTGCTTTCTTGAAGGAGATTCGTCGATCAAATGGTCAATTCATACTCTTGTGGTCACTGGAAAGAGTGCATAAAAGATACACAAGGATGTTTCCGGGGCTTGAGTTATAAGGAGCGGCTCAATAGGTTGGGGCTTTTTTCCCTTGAACTTAGGAGGTTGGGGATGACCTTATAGAGGTATATAAAATCATGAGGGGCGTAGATAACGTGGATGGTCACGTCTTTTTTCCCAGGGTAGGGGAGTCGAAAACTAGAGGGCATAAGTTTAAGGTGAGAGGGGAAAAATTTAAAAGGGACCTGAGGGGCAGGTACATGGATGGGAAAGGTTTAGAGTGATATTGGCCAAATGCAGGCAAATGGGATGAGCTGAGGAAGACACCTTGGTTAGCATGGATGGGTTGGGCCGAAGGGCCTGTTTCCGTGCTGTATAACTCCATGACCATGGAGTGACAGCTTTTCAATGAGGTAACATTATGACAAACCCGACGGAATATTCAGTCTGCTACTTTAAAGTTTCAACATGTAGATAGTTTAAATATGCTGCTTAGCAAATAAAACTTTACTGTTCTGAATATGCTTTGCTGTGGCTCAAGGCAGCACAGTGGTGCAGCTAACACAGTGAGTCTGCTCGGGGCTCCCAGCTCTGCTCAGCTCCACCCGGCCCCCGATTGCAGCTCGAGGGGAAGGAAGTGAAGAGAGAAGGCACACAGACATTCCAGGTTCCCTCCCGGCGGAACATGCCTGCAGCCCAGCAGCAGCCGGTAAATCCATCCCGTTGGTCTCCCGAACACTTGCTTGTATGTACGAGGTGTACATAAGTCATGCGCTCCTAACCCTGAGAGGACCTGTAGAGTCGCTGCCTCACAGCACCAGAGACCTGGGTTCAATCCTGACCTTGGATGCTGTCTGTGTGGAGTTTGCACGTTCTCCCTGTGAGAGGCGAGTCCAGGTGAGAGGGGGGAAGGTAGTTGGGTGGGGGAGGGGGGGGAGATGTAATAAGCTGAGAGGTGATAAGTAGAAGGGGCAAAGGGCTGAAGAAGAAGGAATCCGGTAGGAGAGGGCAGTACGGAGTACCCTGTACGGGTACAGGGCAAGTTTTTCACACAGAGAGTGGTGGGTGCCTGGAACGGGCTGCCAGGTAGATAAGGGTCTTTCTCCCAGGGTGGAAATGTCAAATACCACGTTGAGGCCAGACGCAGGTTGGAGGAACAACACCTCATATTCCGCCTTGGGAGTCTCCAACCTGACGGCCTCAACAGCGATTTCTCCAACTTCCAGTAACCCCTCCCCTTTTTCTCCTTCCACCCCCCCACCCCACTCCTTTGTCTTCCCTTATTCCCATGGCTCCCTCCCCCCGCCTTGATGACCTGCCCATCTCCTCTCCTCCCCTCCCCCATCCTTTATTCCAAGGCCCACTGCCCTCTCCTACCGGATTCCTTCTTCTTTGGCCCTCGGCCTCTTCTATCTCCAACCTCTCAGCTTATTACATCTTCTCCCCCCCTCCCCCACCCACCCACCTACCCCCTCTCACCTGGACTCATCTATCACCTGAACTGACCTCTCCCCTACTTGCGTGTGCTCCTCCCCCTCCCCCACCTTCTTATTCTGGCTTCTGCCCTCTTCCTTTCCAGTCCTGATGAAGGGTCTCGGCCAGAAATGTCGACTGTTTATTTCCCTCCACGGATGCTGCCTGACCTGCTGAGTTCCTCCAGCACTTTTTGCGTATTGCTCCAGATTCCAGCATCTGCAGAATTTCTTGTGTCTCCAGATAACCAAGTATGACTGGTTAACTGAAGTCAGCTGATTCAGAATACATGGAGCCTGGGAATATCAGTCTGTGGGTTCTGCTAAGGCACAGTGTGTGGTGCACACAGAGTAAAAAGTATGGCCAGGACAATGGTCCAGTGTTTCATTCAAGTTATTTACTTAATTAAATCAAGACAACAGAACGGGGCAGGTGGTTGTTGAAGTTGTACTACATGGGAGCTGATGGAAACTATTGTGACTTATGACAACAAAATCTGTCAAAAACTTGATGAGCTGGAGTCTGAGCTGCGGACATTGCAATGCATCAGAGAGAAAGAAGGTTAAATGGGTATTTTGTTCCAAAAGGCAGTCATGTTTCCTTCCACTAAATACCGCAGAACTGGTCAGTGACAGGAGTTGTCACTAAAGTGTGGGGAACCAGAGCATATGAAATAGAAGCAGATGCAGACCACTGGGACACTCCAGCCTGTTCTGCCATTCAGTAAGATCATCTCTGCCTAGCCCGGGTGATTTTTCACTAGCTTATCAAGAACCTGCCTTTGTCTTAAAAATAAAAACTCTGCTTCCAGCGTTCTTCTGATGAAAGAAAGGAGTTCCAAAGATTTCACGGCATTCAGAAAAAATTCTGCCTTATCAAAGACAGTTTTGGAGGAGAAGCAGCCCTTCCTTTCATCTAAAAGGTATGAAGTCCATGGAAATGCAGGAAACTGCAGATCCTGGAATCTGGAGCAACACACAAAGCGCTGGAGGAACTCAGCGGGTCAGGCAGCATCTGTGGAGGGAAATGGATGGTTGATGCTTCGGGTTGAGACCCTTCATCTGGACTCGACCCGAAACGTCAACTGTCCCATTTCCCTTCATAGGTGCTGCCTGACCTGCTGGGTTCCTCCAGCACTTTTTTGTGTTGATGAAGTTCATGGGACCTGTGTGGAGAAGAGCAGAGAGAGTGGGGAGGATGAGCAGACCAATCACAGCACCCTGGTACAGTGGGGTATCCACAATGGAGAGGGACAATGTGATATAAAACAGTAGCGTTGGATGTGGGGAAGTAGATAATGTTCTCTGAAGCTGCCAGTATATCCCAGGGTTGAGGTCACTTCCTTGTGGCTGAAGAGGAACTTGGAGTGGGAAGAGAAAGGTCCAGCTGTGGTGGTTCATGTGGGAACCAACAATATAGAAATGACTAAGAGGAGCTTCTGCCGAATGAGTATGAGCAGCTGGGCTCCGACCTTCAAGAGCAGGAAAACAAGGTAGTGGCGCAGCTAATAGAGCCACTGCCTCACAGCTAAAGCAACCCAGTTTCTGTCCTGATCTCTGGCACTATCTGCCTGGAGTTTGCACGTTCTCCCTGTGACCACATGGGTTTCCCCGGATGCTCTGGTTTCCTCCTGCATCCGGGTTGGCAGGTTCACTGGCCGCTGTAAATTGCCCCCATTGTGTGTAGGTGAGTGTCCAGTCTGGGGGGGGGGGAGTTGATGGGAATGTGGGGAGAATAAAATGGGATGAGGGTCAGTGGGTGCTTGATGATCAGTGTGGATTTGGTGAGATGAAGGGCCTGTCTCTGTGCAAGGATCTCTGGATTACTGAGTCATGTGAAAATTAGGACAACATCAATTAGATCAGAGAGTTGGATCACAGATTGGCGGGAGTTGTCTATATGCCCTAAAAAACAGTGAGTAGGGTCTGATATAAATCAAGAAATTGGAGTTGCATGTAAGAAGGGTCATACAATAATCATGGGGAACATTAATTTACGGATTGGGCAAATAAGGTCATGAATAATTGAATGAAGGAAAATTTGTGAAGCTTTTTCTAGGTCAATGTGCCAGCAACCAATGAAGGAGCAGCCTATTCAGATCCAGGGGCATGGGAACGGGTTATTTGAAATGTACAATTACTAACTTGGTAGTCAAGGGGACTTTAGGATTTAAAATAGTCTGAAAGTGATTTAATCCAATCTGAAATCAGGGCCTTATATCTAAACAAAGCAAACTATGAAGATAGCTTGAGTTAGCTACGATAGGCTCATCCCTCCCCACCATTGGTGGTATCTACAGGAGGCGCTGCCTCAAGAAGGCAACATCCATCATCAAAGATCCCCACCATCCGGGCCATGCCATATTCTCACAGTTACTGTCGGGCAGGAGGTACAGAAGCCTGAAGTCCCACACCACCAGGTTTGAGAACAGCTACTTCCCTTCAACAATTCAGTTCTTGAACCAACCAGCACAACCCTAATCACTACTTCAGTATAGCAACATTATGTCCACTTTGATCACTTTGCACTAAAATGGACTTAGTTTTGTTTTGTTCTAATTGTGTTCTTTCTTGTAAAAATTGTGTATAGTTTATGCTTAATTAATGATTTCTTGTGTAGGCTGCTTATCTGACACTATGTACCTGTGATGCTGCTGCAAGTAAGTTTTTCACTGCACCTGTGCACACATGTACTTGTGCTTATGACAATAAACTTGACTTTGACTTTGACTTTTAACTTTGAACTACACTGAAAGGTAGGACAGTAAACAAGAATTGGCTAACACTTAACATATGGTTCAGAACATAGAACAGTACAGCACAGGAACAGGCCCTTTGGCCCACAATGTCTGTGCTGATCATGCTGCCAAATTAAACTAATTCCATCTTCCTGCACATGGGCCATCTTCCTCCAGTCCCTGCATGTTCATGCCCCTGTCTAAATACCTCTTAAACACCACTATCATATCTGCTTCCAGCACCACAACCTCTGGCAGCCTGTTCCAGGCACCCACCGCTCTCTGTGTAAAAAACTTGCCCGGCACATCTCCTCTAAACATTACCCCCTCACCTTAAAGCTACACCCTCTAGTTTACAATGTGTATATCCCTTTAGGCACAAAAACCCAATGGGAAAAACGTGGCTAATGAGATAAGTTAAAGCTACTATTAGATCAAAGGAAAAGGCTTATAATATTGCCGTAAGATCCTGAGATTGGGAAAACTTCAAAATTCAGCAAAAGAGGATGAAGGAAATGATGAGGAATAGGAAAGAAGAATATGAGAAATCCAGTGAAAAAATCTGGAAATTGGGCATGTCCCCTTTGTCCCTCACCAATTTTTATCGACGCACCAGAGAAAGCATCCTATCCAGATGCACCATGACTTCATTCGGCCACAAGGAGCTTCAGAGAGTTGTGGACACAGCTCAGCACATCACGGAAACCAGCCTCCCCTCCATGGACTCCGTCTACACTTCTCGCTGCCTCGGTAAAGCAGCCAACATAATCAAGACCCCACCCACCCGGACATTCTCTCTTCTCCCCCCCACACATCAGGCAGAAGATACAAAAGCCTGAAAGCACGTACCACCAGGCTCAAGGACAGTTTCTATCCCACTGTTATAAGACTACTTGTACCCTTGTACGATAAGATGGATTCTTAACCTCACCATCTACCTCGTTGTGACCTTGCACCTTATTGTCTGCCTGCATTGCACTTTGTCTGTAGCTATAACACTTTTTTCTGCATTCTTTAAAACTTTATTTACAGAACTGTAACAGGCCCTTCCAGCCCAACGAGTCAGCGCTGCCCATTTAAACCCATGCTAACCGACCTGTACGTCTTTAGAATTTGGGAGGAAACCGGAGCACCCGGAGGAAACCCACGCAGACACGGGGAGAATGCACAAACTCCTTACAGACAGCGGTGGGAATTGAACCCCAATCGCTGGCGCTGTAATAGCGTCGCGCTAACCGCTATGCTACCGTGCCGCTATTGTGTTATTGTTTTCCCTTGTACTACCTTAATGCATTGTTTTAATGAAGTGATCTGTATTCACGGTGTGCAAGTCAAGTTTTTTCACTGTACCTCGGTACAATTTACCTATTTACTAAACATAAAAATAGAATGTTGAAGAGACTTTAGGCATTTAGAAATGAAAAGAATAGCAAAAAATTAATGTGGATCCTGTTTGGACTCAGACAGGAAAAATTGTACTGGGAAGGAACAAAAATGGCAGAGAAATTAAAGAAAAATTACCTATGTGGAATACGACACAGAAAATTCCCTGGAGATAATGGTGAACAGTGAGTATAGTGTGAATGAATGTTTGGGCAGAAAAACTATAGTATTAGTTGATTGAAATAACACCAGAGAAACGACAGGACTGAAGACTGATAAATTCCCTGGACCTGATGACCTGCATCTGAAGTTTTTGAAAAAAAGTGGCTATGAAAATAGCGGATGCACTGCTGGCACTTCCCAACGTTCCATAGGTTCCAGAACAGGTCCCACAGATTGCAAGGTTGTCGCTGAAACCCTGGTATTAAAGAATGGAGAGAAAGAGAAAATGGGAACTGCAGTCCAATTAGCCTCACAGTTCTAGAATCTATAATTACGCTGGTGGGAACTGGGCCCTGAGAATTAATTGGATTGGGCGGAGTCAATATGGATGTATGAAAGGGAAGTCATGTCTGACAAAACTTTTTGAGGTTGTAGCTAACGGAATAGCTACAGGGGAACCAATGGATGTGGACTTTCAAAAGGACTTCGATAAGGTGCCGCAAGAGGTTACAGTACAAAATTTGAGTGCCCAGTATTGGGGATAACATACTGAGATGGATTCAGGGACAGAAAACAAAATAGTAATAAACATGTAATTGTTTGGGTGGGGAGACGGTGATAGCTGAGTTTTTCTGGGATCATTGCTGCATCAATGATGTGGATACCAAGTATAATATATCCAAACTTGTTAATGATACAAGGCTGTATGGGATTATGGGTCATGAGGAGGATGCAAAGAACCTTCAGGGGATGTAGATAGCCTGCTTCTGCTTCTACGTTCTTCATTTCAATCTGCACACAAATCTATTGCATTGAGTGTGATCTAAATAAAGGGGCAGGTTTCTCAGTGCAAGAAACAACTCATTATTTGGCTCGCCTCGCTGCCTGCTCCTTGTTGCAAACAAATAGCTTTCAACTACTTCCAAAGAAGAGTAACAAACACAATTTCTGTGGCATTTTGAAATGGTAACAGAAGGGAGGATCTCATAGTTTGTAGAAATGATTGTACAGTATCTATACCACAAACAGTAATTGCAATAATTAGACGTACTTCGAGTAAAAATGTAGATTAACAACTATTGCATTGACATGCAGATTGTTACTGCTGCAGATTGTTTAGTAATGATACAAGTCATGTTCACAAATATACAGTTGGTGGAAAGTACTAGAGAAACAAAGGACTGCAGATGCTGGAATCTAGATGAAAAACACGATGATGCTGGAGGAACTCAGCAGGCCAGGCAGCATCCATGGAGAAAAGAGGTGGTCAATGTTTCAGATCAGGACCCTTCTTCAGGATTCTGGACCACTTCGGGAGGACTTCAGGACCACTTCTTCAGGTGGCAAGTACTGTTAAACTGAAAACCTACGCTGGCAAGGTTTACATGCATTACGGCAGAAGAGTGCACAGTTCAACACAACAGATGGAAGTACACCTATGAATCCTTGTAGAAAACTAGGTACACTGGTTGACTTTAATAGGGGCAGACTGGCTTAGACAACATGAGCTAGGTTGGGGAATGTGTTGTTTTAATGTTGATACTTCAAATTTGCACCTTGAAGCATTGTTTGAAAGGTATGATAATGTCTAAGAACATCTATACTGAATTAACAGGGTATAATCCTCATATATGCATTAAATCTGGTCCAAAGCCAGCATACTGCAAGCCCAGACTGGTTCCATATACTCTCAACAGTCAGGCTGAGAAGAAATTAGATAGACTAGAACAAGATAGTGCACTGTAATAACTAACCAATGAGTGGGTCACACCAACAGAGGCAGTGTCTACGGCAGACAAAACTATCTACTATGAAGTCACACTAAATCAAGCAACAGATGACCAACAATATCCGATATCCACTTCACAAGATGTTAGCAGGATGAAAAGTGCTCACAAAATTAGGCATCTCAAATTCATACTTGTAACTGGTGACAAAGGTAGGCAGCAGATGTGACTGTCAACATTCACAAAGTTAAACCCTGGGTGACTTGTTCATGTGATTACCCGATGGAGTCAGGTCTTCAACTGAGATTTTACAGACCATGGTGGATAAAATCTTGCAAGGAGTGGATCATTTGCTTGTGCAGTCAGTGCATCAAGAGTGCTAGGGAGAATGTAGAAAAGGTATTGCCCACACTGGAGGGCTTGAGTAATGAAGAGAGACTGGATGGGAATGGGACTGTTTTCCCTGGAGTGAAGGAGGCTGAGGCATGACTTTATTGACGTTAATAAAAATAAGTTCATATCCTGTGAATGAGTAAAATACTGGATAGGTAAATCTTTACCTGCTTTATAACAACGTCAGAGACAGCTGGAGTACTGTGTGCAGTTCTGACTGCCACACTGTAGGAAGGATGTGATTACATTGGAAAGAGTGCAGAGGAGAGTCACCAGGGTGTGGCCTGGGATGAAGTAGTCAATCATGCGAGATTGGATCGCCTGGGTTTGCTCTGCTTAACATGGAGGAGGCTGAGGGAAACATGATGAGTTTATGAGGGCAAAGATAGTGAGACACTTTTCCCCTTAGCAGAGATGTCTGTAACCAGAGGGCACTGGTTTAAGGTACGGGGTTAGGAGGCTTGAAGGGGATTTCAGGAAAAATATTTTCACCAGAGGGTGGTTAATATTTGGAATGCAATACCTGAGAGGGAGCTGGGTGCTGGAGAGGGTGTTCTATGTTCTATAGTTACGTAGAAGATTGCCTGAGACACCACGGCATTGAAGGGTATGGACTGAGGGCTGGAAAATGGGATTAGTGTAGAGGGATGTGATGGCAGTGTGGACACAGCTGGTCGAAGGTCCCTTTCCTTGCTGTACAACTCTATGGATCACTAGAATATTTTGCCTTTTGGCTTAGAGTATCAACATGTAAATATTTAAGCCTGTTGCCTAACAAATATTTACCATTTTGTACATGTATACACTGTGCCTCGATGCATTTGTAAAGACTTTGTAGTTACCATTAAACTAATGTGCCACATTCAGTTTTGGTTGGATTGGTCCCAAAATGAGGAATTCATTTGAGTTGTAACTGCCCTTGCAAAGCAGATACACCAGAATTTTACCTGGATTAAACTGTAAGGAGAGATTTCACAAATTCAGGGCTCAGCCCCCGGAATAAAAGCAGAAAATGTTGGGTATATTTGATAAGATAAGATGAAAATCAAAAACAAAAGATGCAGATGCTGGAAATCTGAAATAAAACAAAGAATGATGTTTTTATTTCAGATTTCCAACATCTGCAGTTTTCTATTCTCCTGGGTTTTAAAGGATGATTTGATCAAAACATAAGACATGAAGGGGAACAGATAGACTGCACCGAGAGGGACTATGTCTTTAGAAACAAAGGACTGCAGATGCTGGAATCTAGATGAAAAAACACGATGATGCTGGAGGAACTCAGCAGGCCAGGCAGCATCCGTGGAGAAAAGCAGGCGGTCAACGTTTCGGGTCAGGACCCTTCTTCAGGACTAAAGATAGGAAAAGGGGAAGCCCAATATATAGGAGGGAAAAGCAGAGCAGTGATAGGTGGACAAAAGAGGGGAGGTGGGGTGGGCATAGGGTGGTGATAGGTAGATGCAGGTAAGAGATAACGATAGGCAGGTGTGGGGGAGGAGGGGAGATGGGTCTAAGGTAAGAAGAGAGAGGAGAAAAAATTTCTCTATATCTATGACTATATTCTAGACTAATTTCTATGAGCTGGCAAGTGTTGGAAGTGAGGATACAGACTGTAGATTAGAACTTCTTGGTAGGTGTAAGAAACTTCCGAATCAGAATCAGGTTTAATATCACTGACATATGTCGTGAAATTTGTTGTTTTACGGCAGCAGTACAGTGCAAGACATAAAAACATAAGATAAGATTTCTTTATTGGTCACATGTACATCAAAACACACAGTGAAATCCGGCTTTTGCATAGAGTGTTCTGGGGGCAGCCTGCAAGTGTTGCCACGCTTCCGGCACCAGCAAAGAATGCCCACAACTTCCTAACCTGTAGGTCTTTGGAATGTGGGAGGAAACCGGAGCATCCGGAGGAAACCCACGCAGACACAGGGAGAACGTACAAAACTCCTTACAGACAGCGGCCGGAATTGAACCCGGGTCGCTGGCGCTGTAAAGCGTTACACTAACTGCTACACTACCATGACATAAAGTTACTTGGATATAAAAAAAACTGGGATTCCTCTTTGACAAATGGGTCATTTTTAATTCTAAATCTGTAGATGAATGATATTTTTAAACAATGGCGTCTGAGCACAGACAAAACTTCGCAAAAGAACAAGCACGGTCTTGTTGAATGGGAGGCCAATGGGCCGAACGGCCTCTACTGTGCTCCTAAGTGTGCATACAGATGAATTGAGTGAACTCTTTCTATGTTCCTGAGGCTGTGACCTTCATTGCAATAATACGAGGTCCATCTGCCCTGATCGGCCAGCCAAAATGAACTGGCCACCTCTTGTTTAACACAGGTTTCACTGTATTGCTAACTCAATAGGCTGAGAGCAACCTCCTCCACATTCTTACTGTAAACAGTAACTTGAGAGACAAGTTCCGAGGATTACAGGCAATTCGTTTACTGCACTGTTTAGCCTGCAACAGAACTTCAATAGGTTGACAGCACAATATCAGCTGCTGTGTCAACAAACAAAAATCCTACTTAAACACACCTTTCTTGTGTTGGTTAATTAACCTTGTGCAGTGTGGCATCAAGACTAAGGATTGGGAAAAACAGAGAAACAAAAGAGACATTGTGAACATAATCACATACTCGAAGGAGGTTTAAAAGTAGAGTCACAGCTTGAAGAGGGGTTTGCTTTCCAAACGACTTTTGGCATGTAGATCAAGTACTAGATATGCATAGCTCTGATCTGTGAGGGAGGCAGAGGTCAAAGGGTAGATATCCTGAGGTGAAGCATTAAAACCATGTGTGCCCTTGTTTAGGTATGAAACCCTCAGATCTCTGCATTCCTTTAATTCTTCCTCTGGGAACATTCCTGACAACCTGAGCCTTTCTGTCAGCTGGCAAACATCAGCCACCTTCTCCCCAATCTGCTCCACCACTCTTGCTCTCTTGCTGTTTCTAAAACCATTGTTTTACACCATATTCCATGGTCCTCTGCCCTCTCCTACCAGATTCCTTCTTCTTCAGCTCTTTGCCTCTTCCACCTATCACCTCCCAGCTTCTCACATCATTTCCTTTCATCCCTTCTCCCTCACCTGTCTACCTTTCCCCCTCTCACCTGGACTCACCTGTCACCTGCCCGCTTGTGACCCTCCCCATCCCCAGACCTTCTTATTCTGACTTCTGCCCCTTTCCAGTCCTGATGAAGGGTCTCGGTCCAAAACATGGACTGTATGTTTCCCTCCACAGATGCTGCCTGACCTGCTGAGTTCCTCCAGCATTTTGTGTGTGTTGTTTTATACCAATTCCTGGTTACCTTGGAAAAAGTCATATTCTTTGGTCTTGTGTCAATTCTTTTGATTTGATTAGATTCCTGCAAAAGTCCCTTGGGAATCTTTTCTAACATTCAAGGCACTCAGTAAATGGAAGCGATTGTCCTACTTCTTGAAACGAAACACTTGCAGTGCTAGTCTTTTCAGGAAGTCCTTGAGATTGAAAATGCCTTGGTCCCACTCCAGTTCCGTGGGTTCTGAGGTGACTGATGAGACCAATGTGGGGCCTGCAGACTTTACCATAGTTGGGGGCAAGAGATGCTTAATGAGGTAGATGGGTGAATAGTCAGGGAGGTGCCACACTCTTTCTCACAGCTTCTGTGTGCTCCTAACGAACAGACTCAAGGTTCTCAATGCCATCCTGAATGTTCCTTCTCTCTTATGTTCAGCCATTGGCCAGGGATTCCCATGTTGATGAGGATATTATACATTTTCAAGGGAGTTTTGAGAACGTCTTTGAATTGTTGCCTCCATCTCTTGCCCTGACAGAGCTAAGAATGGCGTGACAGTTTCAGGAGTATGAGTAGGGTTTGCAAACAATTTGACTCGTCCATTGGAGCCAATGTAGGGCCTCAGTGCTGGTGATGTTGGCCTGGAAGAGGATGCCGGTGGAGAATCAGTACTGATGGCATCCTTCCAGTCTCTCGAGAGTCAGCTGTAGTGAGCCCATGGGTCAGACACTTGCAGGAAGGCAACGCATCAGAACATAACCCTTGTGCTGGACCTGAGGTCCTGATCTTCAAATCTCTTTCTCTTCTGGTGGCCAAAGGCTCTGTTGGAACACATAAGGTGGTGGTCAACTTCATCATCACTGTCTGCCTTCCCAGGGAAGTATCTCCCGAGACAGGACAAGGGGTCCATGTTTGCCAAGTTCTCGTTACACCCCTTTATTATGCAGAGTTGTACAACCAGGGCAGATTTTGGTGTTAAGTGTAAGGTCATTCTTCTGTGTGCTTCAGTGAATGAGTTGATGATGGTTTGGAGGCAGGCTTGTCTGCATACTGAAGCTGAATGCTTGCAGTTGGGGTGACTGTGGTTGTGCAGTGTGGTCGTAGACTGAACAGTTCAAAGTCAAAGTCGAGTTTATTGTCATATGCACGAGTACATGTATAAACAGATGAAATGAAAACCTTACTTGCAGCAGCATCACAGGCACATAGCATCAGATAAGCAGCATTCACAAGAAAATTGTGCACAATTTTTACAAGAAAGAACATGATTAGAAAAAAAAGTCAATTTTAGTTCAAAGTGGTCATGGTGTTGCTATGCTGAGGCAGTACTTAGGGTTGTGCCGGTTGGTTCGATCACTGAATGGTTGAAGGGAAGTAGCTTTTCTTGAACCTGGTGGTGAGGAACTTCAGGTTTCTGTACCTCCTGCCCGATGGTAGCTGTGAGAAGATGGCATGGCCCGGATGGTGGGGATCTTTGATGATGGATGTCGTCTTCCTGAGGCAGTGCCTCCTGTAGATACTACCGATGATGGGGAGGGATGTGCCCGTGATGCATTGGGCTGAGTCCACTACTTTCTGTAGCTTCTTATGTTCCTGCGCATTCGAATTGCCGTACCAGACCATGATGCAGTCAGGATACTTTCAATTCCTATTAGTCTTGCACATTAGCTCTCCTTCTGTGAGAAGCTCTTCGAAGGTGAGGTGCAGCATTGTGGCTAGAAAGATCATGAAGAGTATTGGGACGATGACGCAGGTTTATCTGACGCTAATCCACATTAAAATTAGGTATGTCATGCCCCCGATGGTAAAAATTATAGCTTGCATTTCTATAGCACCTTTCACAACTTCATAACGTGACTGCATGTAAAGTACTTTTCAAGTCCTTCTACATTGTTGCAATGTAGGAACCACAAGGCCAATTTGTACACAGCAAGTCCCTTCATGAAACAAGATGTTAATGATTAGAAATCCATTTTAATGATGTTGGTTCAGAGACATCAGGCAAAACAGTAGGGATGACTCCCCTACTTTTTTGACAAACTACTAAGAAATCTTTTACCTCCACTTGAGACAGCTAATGTCACACTCAGTATTGAACTGGAGTATCAGCCATTATTCCCACTGACAGCTCCCAAAAGAACGAACGTTGGCAAATATCGCTGTTTGTTGTAGCTCAGTTGGTTACACTCTTGCCTCTGTGTTGGAAAGTTGTGAGATCGAATCTAACTGTTGAAACTTACGCATGGAAATCTAAAGTGATGTTCCAAAGTAGTGCTGTTGGAGGTACCTTATGTTGAATGAGATGTTAAGTTTAGGTCTCATAGTTGGAATAGAAGATCTTAAAGAGTCATAGAGTTGTACAGTACGGAAACAGGCCCTTTATCCCAACTGGTCCATGCTGATCAAGATGTCACATCCAAGCCAGTCCCATTTACTAGTGTTTGGCCCATAATCTTGTAAACCTTTCCTATCCATGTACCTGTCCAACTGTCTTTTAAAAGTTGTAATTGTACCTGCCTCAACCACTTCCTCTGGCAGCTCATTCCACATAGATACCACCCTTTTTGTAAAAAAATTACCCCTCAAGCTCTTATTAAATCTTTCCCCTCTCACCTTAAACCTCTGCCCTCTAGTTCTTGATTCCCCAACCTTGGGAAAAAGACTGAGTACATTCACCCTGCCCCTCATAATTTTATACACCTCTAGAAGATCACCTCTCAGTCTCCGACGCTCAAAGGAATAAAGTCCGAGCCTGTCCACCCTCTCCCTATAACTCAGCTCCTCAATTCCTGGCAGCATCCTTGTAAATCTTTTCTGCACTCTTTCCAGTTTAGATCCAGTTTGTGTGTTACCAAGACACAAGAGACAGCAGATGCTGGAATCTGGAGCAACACACAATCTGCTGGAGGAACTCAAGTCGGTCAAGCAGCATCTGTGGTGGTGGTGGGGGGGTGGGGGCAGGGGGGAGGAATTAATGTCCTGATGCAGGGTTTTGACCCAAAATGTCAACACTCCCTTTCCCTCCACAGATGCTGCTCGACCCGCTGAGTTCCTCCAGCAGATTGCTTGCTGATCTTATGATACTGTCTGGAAGAAGAACAGGAGAGATTTACTGCATACCTGGGCTGATAGTTATCTCTGAACAGACATCACTAAGATAATAGAGATGATCTGGTTATCATTACACTGCTGGTTGTGGGAGATTGTTATCTCCAGGCTGGTTGCAAAGCTTCCCATATTACAAAAGAATGGCTCGCACATTGTGAGCTTGTGAAAGGTTCCATAAAAATGCAATTCTTTCTGGATTGATGTTAAACAAACCTGCGTCATCGCCCCCAATACTCTTCATGACCTTTCTTGCCACAATGCTGCACCTCACCTTCGAGACACATCTAGATTTGGCTGTTGTTTGCAAGTTGCTACCCAGAGATCTATCCTAAAAGTATGATGGCACAACAAGATACTTTCTGGTATGAAGACAGTGAGGAGGCTTGCTGAAAACAGGTGATGACTTGAGTCACAGAGACACACAGCGCAGAAACAGGCCCTTCAGCCCACCATGCCGACCAAGTAGTATCCTTCTTATCCTAATCCCATTTACCAACACTTGGTTTGTGACCCTCTCCTGCCTTGGTGATACCAGCGCTCGTCTAAAAACTTCTTAAATGTTATGAGAGTCTCCTCCTTCAGGCAATACCTTCCAGATTCCAATAGACACTCTTACCCTTACTCCAAACCTGTCTCTTCTCATTTTAGGCTTCCGCTATGGGGAAAGTTTCCTTCTATCTTCCCTATCTACGTCCTTCAATATTTCATGACTTCTATCACAGTCATATTGGCATTGGTGTTAGTATTGGTTCATTATTGTCACTTGTACTGAGGTACAGTGAAAAGCTTGCCTTACAAACTGATTGTACAGGTCAATTCACTACACAGTGCAGTTACATTGAGGTAGTACAGAGTGCATTGAGGTAGTACAGGTAAAAACAATAACAGTGCAGAGTAAAGTGTCACAGCTACAGAGAAAGTGCAGTGCAATAAGGTGCAAGGTAACAACAAGGTAGATCGTGAGGTCATAGTCCATCTCATTGTATAAGGGAACCGTTCAATAGATGATCATACACAGGTACAGCATGGAAAAAGATCTTTCTGCCCATTGAGTCCATGCCAACCATCAACCCCCCTTTTACACTAATCCTACCAACCCCAAACCCTTTTTATTTTCAGGGTGATCATTAACCTCTTCAGCTTCAAAGAAAACAATGCCAGTCTATCAGTCTCTTGTTGTATCTGAAACACTCCAACCCAGGCAGCGTCCTGGTGACTCTCGTTTGTGTCAGCAAAACAAAAGAGCTGGTCATTGACTTCAGGAAGGAGGGGGCAGTGCATATGCTCCTGTCTACATCAATGGTGCTGAGGTCAAGAGGGTTGAGAGGTTCAAGTTCCTAGGATTGAACATCACCAACAGCCTGTCCTGGTCCAACCGCATAGACGCGACGGCCAAGAAAGCTCACCAGTGTCTCTACTTCCTCAGGAGGCTAAAGAAATTTGGCATTTCCCCTTTGACACTCACCAACTTTTATCAATGCACCACAGAAAGCATCCTATCCAGATACATCACAGCTCGGTATATCAACCACAAGAAAGTGCAGAGAGTTGTGGACACAGCCCAGCACATCACGGAAACCAGCCTCCCCTCCATGGACTCTGTCTATACATCTCGCTGCCTTGGTGAAGCAGCCAGCATAATCAAAGACCCCACCCACCCCGGACATTCTCTCTTCTCCCCCCCTTCCATTGGACAAAAGATATAAAAGCCTGAAAGCACGTACCACCAGGCTCAAGGACAGCTTCTATCCCACTGTTATGACTATTGAACGGTTCCCTAGTATGATAAGATGGACTCTTGACCTTACGATCTACCTTGTTATGACGTTGCATCTTGTTGTCTGCCTGCACTGCACTCCTCTGTAGCTGTGACACTTTACTCTGCATTCTGTATTGTTTTACCTTGTACTACCTCAATGCACTGTGTAATGAATTGATCTGTATGAACAGTATGCAAGACAGGTTTTTCACTGTACCTCGGTAAGTATGGCAATAATAAACCAATTCCAGTTCTCCTAAGTGAAGAGCCAGGCCTATTGACAAGCTGAGGAGCTCTTAATGACTCTGTACCAACCAAGAATATGGCCACGGATGGCCTTCTCCATGCACCAGTGCAATGAAATAACCATCGATTATGACTTTCAAAACTCTGCCTGCCTTTTAAAGTTGTTCCAGTTGCCATAGAAACTATCCTACAATATAAAAGGGGCAGTTCCTGCAGCAAAACGTTCGAGATGCAGCAAAAAAATCTGAAAATATTCTTTGGTTATAAATTTTTAGGTATTGTCTCTGAATACTGATTCTAAATGATGTGTACACCGCAGCAGGCATCCCCATGTGATCAGGTATTCATTTTTGATGTGGACCCTTGGCATCAGGTTTCACTGTCAATGTGCTCCTGCAGACAGATCCAGATTTTAGTCTGCTCTAAGAATCAGCAAGGGACATCGACCATGGGGTTTCACACAGTACGTAACAGAATGTCAGCAGGGGCAGATTCTAACAGGTATCCCCTATCGGTATTGGTATTGGTTTATCATTGTCACTTGTACCAAGGTACAGTGAAAAACTTGTCTTGCGAACCGAGCGTACAGATCAATTCATTACACAGTGCAGTTACATTGAGTTAGTACAGAGTACATTGATGTAGTACAGGTAAAAACAATAACAGTACAGAGTAAAGTGTCACAGCTACAGAGAAAGTGCAGTGCAATAAGGTGCAAGGTCACAACAAGGCAGATTGTGAGGTCATAGTCCATCTCATTGTATAAAGGAACCGTTCAATAGTCATATCACAGTGGGGCAGAAGCTGTCCTTGAGCCTGGTGGTACGTGCCCTCAGACTCCTGTATCTTCTGCCCAATGGAAGAGGAGAGAAGAGAGAATGTCCCGGGTGGGTGGGGTCTTTGATTATGCTGGCTGCTTCACCAAGACAACGAGAGGTAAGACAGAGTCCAAGGAGGGGAGGCTGGCGTCCATGATGCACAGCTCCACCCTAAATTGTTGGACGAACTAGTCCCCACTGAAGAGAAACAAAGGACTTCAGATGTAGTCCCCATTGAAGGCTGACTTCAGATCTGGGCCAGTGAAGTCAACCAATCCAGTCTCACCCCCATCCAGGGCCCTGAACAGCCCTTCCAGGTAAGGCCGTCATTCACATGCAAATCCTCCAGCCTGATTTATTGCATCCAGTGCTCCCGACATGGCCTCCTCTACATTGGTGAGACCAGGCACAGACTGGGCAACCGCTTTGCCGAGCACCTGTGCTCTGTCTGTCGTGGCTACCTGGAGCTCGGGTTGCTAGCCATTTTAATTCTCCTCCCCATTTCCACAGCGACCTGTCTGTCCAGATAGGGAGAAGATGGGTTCTTGCTCCCTCAACAATGTCTTGAATACAAAGATCCATGCTGATACTCCAATTGGGGAGAACCACACTGTCTGAGAATTAATCCACTGCACATGAATGATTCTGCAGCACCATTTCAGAGAAAAGCTAGGGAGAAATCCACTGATATCTCAGCCAATACTTATCCCTCAGTCAACAGATTGTTATGTTACTGTTTGTGGGACTTTGCTGTTTGCAGACACATGAGACTGCAGATGCTGGAATCTGGAGCAAAAAACAAGATGCTGGAGGAACTCAGCGGGTCAGGCAGCATCTGTGGAGGGAAATGGAGAGTCGACGTTTCCGGTCAAGACCCTTCATCTGGACTGGTTGTACATTGGTTCATGCAGTTTCTACATTACAAATCTGATTCATTAGTTGTAAAGAACAGCTACTTCCCTTCAACCATTCGGTTCTTGAACCAGTCGGCACAACCCTAATCACAACCCCTCCCCCACCCACCACCTTCCCCACTCACCTGAACTCACCTATCCCCTGCCTGCGTGTGCTCCTCCCCCTCCCCCCACCTTCTTATTCTGGCTTCTGCCCTCTTCCTTTCCAGTCCTGATGAAGGGTCTCGGCCCAAAACGTCGACTGTTTATTTCCCTCCATGGATGCTGCCTAACCCGCTGAGTTCCTCCAGCACTTTTTGTGTATTGTTCCAGATTCCAGCGTCTGCAGAATCTCTAGTGTCTCCATGACAACACTAACCATTAGAGTTTAGCAACACTATGACCACTTTGCACTAAAATAGACAGTTTTTATTTGTTCTAATTGTGTTCTTTCTTTTAAAAATTGTGCACAATTTATGTTTAATTTATGTTTTTCTTGTGAACGCTACTTACCTGATGCTGTGTGCCTGTGATGCTGCTGCAAGTAAGTTTTTCATTGCACTCGTGCACACATGGACTTGTGCTTCTGACAATAAACTCAACTTTGATTTTGGAATGTTCTAACGGGGTCACAAAGTATGCTATAGAAACAAATTTTGTCTTTCTTTCTTGAGTAACAATGGCAATGTGCACTCACTTGTTTGGATGAAGGGCGTCTGGCATGGCCTGAGAGTGTATGACTTGCAACCTCCACACAGCCACTGAAAACACTTTGGCCTGTGCTGCACTACCTGGTCATCAGGAGCACTGATCTTTCTGCTCATACCTTGCACTTCCCCTCGGTACCTGTCCTACCAATTAAAGGCAGCCACATACTCGGTGGCAGCTGTGTACACTGACCCTCAAATTAGGATCCCCACACCACTCCCAAGCTTCGTGCATTGTTGTTGTGGGCAAGAAACAAGCAGGAGGAAGGAGAAGTGAGCCCGCCTGCTCTGCGAGATGAAACTTCTCTGGTTTCCACGTAACTTTCCATACAAGCAGTATTTGCTAATTATTTCCTCAGTAGCGGCTGAGCTTCTAAAGTAATTAGAGGGCATTCTCTCGGCTGCCTACTGTTTTCCATGTGCTGGCCTGCAGGCTTTTAAACTTACCAGAAGATAATGATAGCAGGCTAGGGTTTCAGTGTCTGTCTATAGATCAAAACCTGCGTTATTTATTCATGTGCTTGCTCAGGAGCTTGTTTCAACATAGGCAACATGCAGTGCCATCGGCTGCCGCCTGTGTCAGTAGATGATTTTGCAGGAGGTCCAAGTCCACAGCAAACAGTGAGCACCACGCTGTAATTTCAGCTGCCAAGCAACACCATAAAATGCCTCTGACTCTCAATGAACTATTCCTTTTCTAATCTGTTCCTTCAAGGAATTTATCTGCGCTGGAATACAGTTCACATGTGAGGCTTGGCAGTGAATGTTGGCAGGGCACTAGGCATCCAAACACTGACACTTACCATAAGGGAGCAATCGTTGGATAAGGATCAGGAGTAACAACCCTGGCTGTTTGTGTTTCACTCCCTAGCCCAGGCACAGGAGCCCAAGTGAAGGAGCCCAGCTGTGGTCTCGAATGAGATTGAATAATTCAGCACAGGCTGGAGAATCAAACACGGCTTCTTGTGGTTCGTGTGGCTTTTAAAACCATCCAGGGGAGCTATACCGATGAATTAATTTGTCAAGGAGTATATGCAGCAGGGAAGATTATGCCAAGATCCAGTTTGTGGTTAAGCAGATTCTGCTGTTTATTAGAAACAGGTTTATACAATCAGCCTTAAATTAGTTTCAGGATGTGTTAAACTCAAATTCATATTACTTAATTCTCTATATTAAATCCAAATATGGTCATGTAAGTACATACGAGTGTATGATTT
Organism: Pristis pectinata; assembly: GCF_009764475.1. Classification (NCBI taxonomy): domain Eukaryota; kingdom Metazoa; phylum Chordata; class Chondrichthyes; order Rhinopristiformes; family Pristidae; genus Pristis; species Pristis pectinata. The sequence continues at coordinate 4,979,113 of NC_067410.1, read as the reverse complement.
AAAAGGACTAGGCCACTTAGCTCCACAGGCCTGCTCTGCCAGTTAGTAAGATCTCAGCTAATCTGACTGTAACCTCAACTGCGCACTCCTGTCTAACCAGGGTAATCTTTCACCCCTTGCTTACTAAGAATTTATCTGCCTGACTTAAAAATATTCAAAAGTTCCATTGCTCTTTGTGGTAGAGAGTTCCAAAGACTTGTATAAATTTAGTGGGTTAATCTAGGAGAGAGCTGGCAGTGAGATGATGAGACAACTGGGCTCCTTCTGTGCTGTAGGTACTTAATGATTCTGTAACAAAAATGAACTATCCAAATTCTAAAACATGCCCCTTTCTCCCATCAGGCAGAAGATACAAAAGCCTGAAAGCACATACTACCAGGGTCAGGAACAGCGCTGAGTTCCTGCTGTTCTATTCCACAGTTATAAGACTATTGAACAGTCCCCTAGTAAAATAAGATGAACTCTTGACCTCACAATCTACCTCGTCATGGACCTTGCACCTTATTGTCTGCCTGCACTGCACTTTCTCTGTAACTGTCACATTTTATTTTGCATTCTGTTATTGTTTTTCCCTTGTGCCACCTCAATGCACTGTGTAATGAAATGATCTGTCTGGATGGCAGGCAAAACAAAGTTTTCCATTGTATCTTGGTACATGCGACAATAATAAACCAATTTACCAAGTTACCAATGAGGTGCACTCAAATGCACTAAAATGATGGTATGCACTCCGGCAAAAACACAGTGGTATGTGTACAGCAAAACCTAGGTATCAAAGAACAGAAGGATTCCAATTGTACCAATGAGGATAAATCCCAATTAAACGTAGAGAAAGAGGCCCATTTAAATATGGATGAAGCGGTCCAATTAAACTTGGAGCAAAGGGTGAAATTTCACATGCAGGTGGGAGGAAGGAGTCCAATTAAAAGTCCAACCCAAGTTCTGGGACATTGTGAGAGAAACATGGAGAAAGGGTCCCAACGCAATGACAGCAGCAGAATCGTGCCTGAAACACTGATGATACACCACACATTCAACAGTGTGGGTTCCAGATGGAATACTGAGGGCACCAGGGCACTGATGTGCTGCTCAACAGGTCCAATAGATGTAAAATTATGTAAAATGGAGACACAAGAGACTGCAGATGCTGGAATCTGAAGCAGCAAACAAAAAGCTGGAGGAACTCAGTGGGTCAGACAGTGTTTGTGGAGGGAAATGGAGAGACGATGTTTTGGGTCAAGACCTTTCATCTGGATTGGTTGCTTGTACCCTGCTAGAAATTTCCAAAATGCTGTACAATCAATCAGTTGGATTTGTAATGTTGGAACTGCACGAACCAATATGCAAATAACCAGTCCAGATGAAGGTTGACTGTCCATTTCCCTCCACAGATGCTGCCGGACCTGCTGGGTTCTTCCAGCATTTTGTTGCTTAAAATTATGTAAACACTAATTGATCCTGATTTGTCCCAAACATGACCTCTTCTCCCCCCTCCCATCAGGCAGAAGATACAAAAGCCTGAAAGCACATACCACCAGGCTCAAGGACAGCTTCTATCCCACTGTTAAAAGACTATTGAATGGTCCCCTAGTACGATAAGGATGGACTCTTGACCTCACAATCTACCTCGTCATGGCTTTGCACCTTATTGTCTGCCTGCACTGCACTTTCTCTGTAACTGTAACACTTGATTCTGCATTCTGTTATTGCTTTTCTCTTGTGTTACCTCAATGTACTGAGGTGATGAAATGATCTGTATGGATGGCATGCAAAACAAAGCTTTTCACTGTACCTCGGTACATGTGACAATAATAAACCGATTTACCAATTTTAGTTCATGCTCTGCTAACAACACTGACTTCTGCTGTCTGAATGTCAAATATTGTAAGTTACCTCAGGTACATCATATGGTCTACAGCTTAATCGCATCAGTATGGATCATACTTTAGAGGAGGAGGTTCATGTTGTAATTTGTGGCGTGAGGTTCAACTTATTTAAAAACATCTCTATTTTTAACAGATGGTTAGAGAACAGATTAACAGTTCAATAAATTCAACTGTGTGCTGCAGGTTTGGGTTATAAACTGAAGCCTCCTAAGCCTTTGATGTAACCTGCGGGAAGCAGATGTTCTTCGCTCGCCGGAGTGCATGAGGGAATGTGGCTTCCATCGCTTGTCTGATGCTTCCTGTGCGACAATGGGCTGTACTGAATGGTGAATGCAGAGACCGGATGCAACCATTCACAAGCTCTACACGTGGCCTAAGGGGTCTTTAAGGCACTTGTTACATTGATAGAGCCAGCAAGATTTACAATGTACAGACCCTGGAAACAGACCTGTGAGGACAAAATTGGCTCCATCTTTTCCAAAAACTGCTTGAGGCCATCCGCTGAGTTGGTTCAATGCTAATGAAGTTTTTACTTATTATAGCACTTTGGGCCTGTCCATACAGACTCCCCCTGCATGCCCAATTACGTCTTCAATCGAAGTTCCAGGCTGCAGCATACAAGTGTCACAATAAATCAGGATATCTGGAACAGGGACCCTGGCTGGATTTCCTCTCTTGCATCCCTGTTGTCTTGCACTGAGGTGAGTTACAGCATCACGGATACTGCTGCGGTCGAAACCAATGGATTCCAGGACTGAACCCAGGGGCCTGTGCCAGTAAGCGCCTTTGCTTATTCAACTGTTGGAGAAATAAAGTTCTCCATTTTAGAAAAAAAAGCACGGTAGATAAAGATTGAGAGAGTGGACTGAAGGTGGCTGTGGTTGAGAATCATATGCTTTCATTATGGTAATTGTGAGCAGATTCTGCATCTATTTGTCTTGATTTACGTGCTTTGCAAATATAATCAAGGCTTTCAAAATGCATTTGTTAAAGAAATCTAATTTTGTGCACAGTGGATACAACAAACCAAGATTTCCTGTCATCTTCAGCTGTAGTTAATCCTGAGCACAGCATAAGCTATCTAATGCTTACTGAGGTATAGCAAAGAACAAATTACTCCAAACTTTGAAATTCTGTCTTGCCAATGCCCTTGTGGGTGAATTCCCTTTCTGGTGTGCTACAGAACTATACAGACTAAGAACTGGCCTCTTTAATTTAAAATTCTCATCACTGCATTCATATCATTTTTCCTACAGTAAAACTATTTCAAGAGATCACAGCCAAGAACACAAAGAAGAAGCTTGTATTTGTTTTGAATTTACTTTTCACTTCTGAGGACCTGGTGGGACATGAAATACATCATCGACAAACAGATTCTACTTTTGCCTTTCAAAAGAGGATATGAACACATTTGAACTTGGTGCTGCCTGGGACGGAGTGTTATGGATGTCAGGAAAGACTGGATAGCTGGATTTGTTCTCCTTGGAGCGGTTGAGTCAGGGGTAAGGGTGGGGACCTGGTTGAGGTAGACAAAATGACGAGGGGCATAGATAGGGTGGACAGTAAGAAACATGTCCCCATTGCAGAGATGTCCATAATCAGAGGGCACAGGTTTAGGGTCAGGTGTAAGAAGTCTAGAGGGGATTTTTTTTCACCTAGAAGGTGGTTAAAATCTGGAATACACTGGGTGAGGTGGTGGTGAAGGCAGGTACTCTCACAACATTGAAGAAATATCGAGACGTGCACTTGAATCGCTTGGACAAAGAAGGTTACGACTAAGTGCAGGTAAATGGATGTAATATGGATGAATGCTTTATGGTCCGAATGAACATAGTGTTTCTGAGCCTGGAGAACCCTAGCATTAGACAAAAAGAGTTATAGGGGAAGGATAGACAGAAGGGTGGGAGTGAGAGTAGAACAGGATGAGTGAGTGACACTTTCAGAAAGAACACAGAACACAGAACAGTACAGCACAGGAACAGGCCTTTCGGCCCACAATGTTGTGCCGAACCAATTATATTAGTAATAAAATGCCCAACTAAACCAATCCCTTCTGCCTCCACGATGTCCATATCCTACCATTTCCCTCACATTCACGTGCCTATCCAAGGACCTCTTGAATGCCCCTATTGTATCTGCCTCCACCACCACCCCAGGCAGCACATTCCAGGCACCCACCACTCTCTGTGTAAAAAACTTGCCCCGCCCATCTCCTTTGAACTTTCCCCCATCACCTTAAATGCATGCCCTCTGGTATTAAGCATTTCAACCCTGGGGAAAAGATACCAGCTGTCTATCTATGCCTCTCATAATTTTATATACTTCTTCCAGGTCTCCCCTCAGCCTCCACCGCTCCAGAGAAAACAACCCAAGTTTGTCCAACCTCTCCTCATAGCTCAAGCCCTCTAATCCAGGTAGCATCTTGGTAAACCTCTTCTGCACCCTCTCCAAAGCCTCCGCATCCTTCCTATAATGGGGCGACCAGAACTGAATGCAATACTCCAGATGCGGCCTAACTAAAGTTTTACAAAGCGGCAGCATAACTTCCTGACTCTTGAACTCAGTGCCTCGACTAATGAAGGCAAGCATGCCATATGCCTTCTTCACCACCCTATCAACCTGTGCAGCCACTTTCAGGGAGCTCTGAACTTGGACTCCAAGATCCCTCTGCTCATCAACACTGTTAAGGGTCCTGCCATTAACGGTGTTCTGTCTCTTTACATTTGATCTCCCAAGGTACAACACTTCACATTTGGCCGGGTTGAACTCCATCTGCTTCTCCGCCTGTATCTGCAGCTGATCTATATCGCGCTGTATCCTTTGCCTGTCTTCTACACTATCCACAACACCACCGATCTTCGTATCATCTGCAAACTTACTAACCCACCCGTGTATATTTTCATCGAGGTGGCACAGGCACACCCCAACTTAACACTCCAAGAATATTGGAGGAAAAGAAATGGGAAAGACCTGCATTTCTGTAGCACTGCTCAGGATACCCCTAAGCACTTTGCAGCCAATGAAACACTTTTGCACTGTAGTCTCTACTGTAATATATAAAGCACAGAAGCCAACTATGTGCAGGTAGCAATGCAATAATGACAAGATAATCTTATGTTGCTTGAGGATTAATATTATTGAAGAGGGCTCCCCATCTCTTCTTCTAAACAGTGCAATGGGGATTTTTATGCCCATCAGGATCTGGGTTTAAAGTCCCATCTAAAAGACAACATCTCTGAAAGTGCAGCACTCCCTACACTGGGAACCGCAGCCTCGACTGTTTATAGAGTTCTTTGGAGTGTGGCAAACCCACAACCATTCAAAATCAGAACCAGAATCAGATTTAATATCACTTAATAAATTTATTATGACGTGAAATGTGTTGTTTTGTGGCAGCAGTACAGTGCAAAGACATAAAATTACTATAAATTACAAAAATAAATAAATAGTGCAGAAAAAAGGAATAATGAGGTAGTGTTCATGGGTTCATGGGCCATTCAGAAATCTGATGGTGGAGGGGAAGAAGCTGTTCCTGAATCATTGAGTGTCGGTCTTCAGGCTCCTGTACCTCCTCCCTGATCTACAATTAATTCCTTGGTTGCACGTTGAGCACGAGGTTGTTGTTGCAACACCAGTCAACCAGCCGGTCTATCTCACTCATGTACGCCTCCTCGTCGCCATCTGAGATTCTGCCAACAACAGTGGTGTAATTGGCAAATTTATAGATGGCATTTGAGCTGTGCCTAGCCACACAGTCATGAGTGTAGAGAGAGTAGAGCAGTGGGCTAAGCACGCATCCTTGAGGTGCGCCTGTGTTGATTGTCAGCGAGGAGGAGATGTTATTACCGATCGGCACTGACAGGTCAGAGATTAGTCTGTTCCTTCCTCAGCCATAAATATGGTGGTGGCTCAGGTGGGGCATAAAAGAGGTGGTTCTCTGTGGCTATTGTGATATGATGGGTTAAGTCAGAAGCACTAGCAGGGATATTGTTTCTTTGTCAATTTATCTTCGCCTCCAGGATTAGGTCATTTGATGGGGTCTTGGTGAGAAGTTAATCATAGACAGATACAGCAGAGAAACAGGCCCTTCAGACCACTGAGTTTGTGCCAACCATCAAGCACCCATTCACACTAATCCGACCCTAATGCATTTTATTCTCCCTCCATTCCCTTCAACTGCCCCCACCCTTAATTTCTACCACTCAGCTGTACGCTTATAGTGGCCAATTAACATTCCAACCCTCATGTCTCTGGGATGTGGAGGGAAACCCACATGATCACAGGAGAAACTCCACACAGACAGCACCGGAGGTCAGGATCGAACCCAGGTCACTGGAGCCGTGAGGCTGTGGTAGTACCAGCTGTGCCACTGTACTGTTTGTGGGTGTTGGTGGAGGGGGTGGGCAGTGGAAATTCTGTCCGTCGTGCTTTAATTGAGAACATTTCCCCTTGCTGAGGGGGCATAATCACTGAATAGGGGGTTAAAGCATAGAACAGTACAACACAGGAACAGGCCCTTAGGCCCACAATGTCTGTGCTGAACATGATGCCAATTTAAACTGCACATTTGCCTGCACATAGTCTATATCCCTCCGTTCTCTGCCTCTTCATGTGCCTGACTAAATTCCAATTACAACTGAAATGACAGAAAATCTCTTTTTATAGTGGATTATGAATCTTTGGAATTCTGAAAGTCATTGAGGATATTCATGTTTTTCCCAAAGTGATTACAGGAACACATTAGTGCAATCACGAAGAAGGTACGCCAGTGGCTCCACTTCGTTAAGAGTTTGAGGAGATTCGGTATGTCACCAAAGACTCTTATAAATTTCTATAGATGTATGGTGGGGAGCATCCTGACTGGTTGCATCACCGCCTGGTATGGAGGCTCCAATGCACAGGATCGTAAGAGGCTGCAGAGGGTTGTAGACTCAGCCAGCTCCATCACAGGCACAACCCTCCCCACCATCGAGGACATCTTCAAGAGGAAGTGTCTCAAGAAGGCGACATCCATCACTAAGGACCCTCGCCATCCGGGACACGCCCTCTTCTTGTTACTACCATCGGGGAGGAGGTACAGGAGCCTGAAGACCCACACTCAACAATTCCGAAACAGCTTCTTCCCCTCCGCCATCAGATTTCTGAACGGTCCATGAACCCATGAACACTACCTCATTATTCCTTTTTTTGCACTATCTATTTTTGTAATTTATAGATTTTTATGTCTTACATTGTACTGCTGCCACAAAATAACAAATTTCATGTCATATATTAGTGATAATAAATCTGAGAAACAAAGGACTGTAGATGCTGGAATCTAGATGAAAAACACGATGATGCTGGAGGAACTCAGCAGGCCAGGCAGCATCCGTGGAGAAAAGCAGGCGGTCAACGCTTCAGGTCAGGACCCTTCTCAGGACATGGAGAGTACATTTAGTCCTGAGGAAGGGTCCTGATAATAAATCTGATTCTAATTCTGATTCCGATTCTGAAGGCACAGAATGATAGAACTGGCTTGCAAGGCCCTATGGCCTACTCTTGCCTATATTGCTTATGTTCTTTTATTCCAATATAACACAACCAAGTATGACTAACTAATAAAATTTACCAGGATGTTGCCTGGACTTGGGGGCCTGAGTTACAAGGAGAGATTGCGTAGGCTGGGACTTTATTCCCTGGAACGTAGGAGACTTGATATAGGTATATTAGTTCATGAGAGGCATAGACAGGGTGAAAGCACACAGTCTTTTTCCCAGGGAGGGAGTGCGAAAAACAAGAGGGCATAAATGAGGCAAGAGATTTAAAAGGGACATCGGGGCAGCTTCTTCATGCAAAGTGTGGTGCGTATTTGGGACGAGCTGCCAGAAATAGCGGTTGAGGCTGGCACATGAGCAACGTTTAAAAGCCATCTAGATGTACATGGAGGGGAGAGGTTTAGAGGGCCAAATGCGGGCAGATGGGACTAGCTCGCTGGGCAACACAGTTGGCATGGACGAGTTGGGATGAAGGGCCTCTTTCCGTGCTGTGTGACTCTAAGCTCCGTCTGCCTTGCAGTTTTCTGGCCGGCCTTTTGACACTGGTGTCAGGAACTTCTGGTCAAGGAGTTGAAATCCCAGCAGGGAGGTGGAATGGTACTTGACTCCACTGGTTAATAAATGTGATGGAATTTGTCAGCTGTCAGCCAGGCGGACAGATAATATGTCAGCCTGGGCTATTCTGTCTGTCTCAGGAAGGGCTCGTGTCTCCTGCAAGCTGCGCTTTGATGAATGAACTAGGTGGGAGGACTGGTTCAAAGAGGCTGGGAAAAGATATCTTTTCAAACTGGAGACATAAAATGGGATGAAATACGGGAGAGGCTCCAAATGAAAAGCCCCGTTTTTCATGGTGACAGTAATTTTATTTGAACCGGGCCACTGAAGGGGCTGGGCTTCCTAGATGGTCTCAAAGGGGAGACGTCTCAACAATGGTACGTGTTCAGAGTGACATTTACGGTCATTTTAAAGCGCCTGTTATCTTTTTGCCTCAGTATCAGGTTCACGGATCCTATTTCGAGATGCAACCTTGCCACCCACTCTCACCTTCCTTTCTACACTGACAGACCAATCTCAAATCCCCCTCTGCAATCCAAACCATGTCAGGATGCAGCTTGCAAATGCATTTAAATGCAAAAGACCCCTTTTTCCATTATTGGTATTGGTTTATTATTGTCACTTGTACCGAGGTATGGTGAAAAACTTGTCTTACATACCGATCGTACAGGTCAATTCATTACACAGTGTAGTTACATTGAGTTAGTACAGAGTGCATTGAAGTAGTACTGGTAAAAACAATAACAGTACAGAGTTAAGTGTCACAGCTACAGAGAAAGTGCAGTGCAATAAGGTGCGAGGTCACAACAAGGTAGATCATGAGGTTATAGATCATCTCATCGCATAAGGGAACCGTTCAATAGTCTTATCACAGTGGAGTGGAAGCTGTCCTTAAGCCTGGTGGTACGTGCCCTCAGGCTCCTGTATCTTCTACCTGATGGAAGAGGAGAGAAGAGAGAATGTCCCGGGTCGGTGGGGTCTTTGATTATGCTGGCTGCTTTGCCAAGGCAGCCAGCATAACCTCCTTGGACTCTGAGGGGAGGCTGGTGTCTGTGATGCGCTGGGCTATGTCCACAGCTCTCTGCAGTTTCTTGCAGTCCTCTGCAGAGCAGTTGCTGTACCAAGCCATGATACATCCAGATAGGATGCTTTCTATGGTGCATCGGTAAAAGTTGGTGAGAGTCAAAGGGAACAAACCAAATTTCTTTAGCCTCCTGAGGAAGTAGAGGCACTGGTGAGCTTTCTTGGCCATGGCATCTAGGTGATTTGACCAGGACAGGCTGTTGGTGATATTCACTCCCAGGAACTTGAAGCTCTCAACCCTCTCGACCTCAGCACCATTGATGTAGACAGGTGCACGTACACCACCCCCTTTCCTGAAGTCAATGACCATTAGTTGCATACATCACATGTCAGTTAAAAATTTACTCTGCCCTTTCGCAACCATGGGGTATCCAAAGCTCTTACAGCCAATAAAGGACGTTTTGAAGTGTAGGAAACCTCACAACATGCTTTTGAAGAAGTAACCAAGAAAGTCAGTGAGGGTAGGGCAGTAGATGTAGTCTAAATGGACTTTAGTAAGGCCTTTGATAAGGTTCTGCATGGTAGGCTGCTATGGAAAGGTAGATTGGATGGGATCCAGGGAAAGCTGGCTAATTGGATACAGAATTGGCTTGATGGTAGATAGGAGAGGGTGACGGTGGATGGTTGTTTATCGGGCTGGAGGCCTGTGACTGGCAGTGTTCCCCACAGCTCAGTGCTATGACCATTGCTGTTTGTCACCTATATCAATGATTTAGATGAGAATGTACAAGGCACAGTTAGTAATTTTGCAGATGACACTAAAATAGGTGGTGTCGTTGCCAGTGAAGATGGTTATCAGGATTTACAGAGGGATCCTGATCAACTGGGTAAGTGGGCCAAAGGATGGCAAATGGAGGTTAATTCAGATAAGTGCGAGGTGTTGCATTTTGGGAAGACAAATGAGGGGAGGACGTTCACAGTGAACGTTAGGACCCCGGGGAGTGTTGCGGAACAGAGGGACCTTGGAGTACAAGTACATGTTTCCCTGAAAGTGGCGTCGCAGGTAGACAGGGTGGTGAAGAAGGCTTTTGGCATATAGGCCTTCATCAGTCAGGGCACTGAGTACAGATGTTGAGATGTTGTGTTGCAATTGTACAAGACGTTAGTGAGGCCACATTTGGAATATTGTGTTCAGTTTTGTTCAGCCTGCTATAGGAAAGATGCCATTAAGCTGGAAAGAGTGCAGAAAAAACTCATGAGAGTGTTGCCAGGACGCGAGGCACTGAATTACAGAGAGAGGTTGAGCAGGCTAAGACTTCACTCATTGGAGCGTAGGGGAATGAGGGGAGATCTTATAAAGGTGTATAAAATCATGAGGGGCATAGATAGGGTGAATGCCCACAGTCTTTTTCCCAGGGTTGGGGAAACTAGAGGACACAGGTTTAAGCTGAGAGGGGAGAGATTTAATAGGAACCTGAGGGGAAACTTCTTCACTCAAGAGGTTGAGGCAGGTACATTAATAACATTTAAAAGACAGTTGGACAGGTACATGGAGGGGGAAGGTTTAGAGGGATATGGGCCAAACACGGGCAAATGGGATTAGCTGAGGTGGGCATCTTGGTCAGCATGGATCGATTGGGCCTGTCTCCATGCTGTATGAATCTGTGACTCTAAAACAAGCTCCCACAAGCAGCAATGAAAACCTGTTGCAGTGAGGTTCATTGAAGGGTGGATTTAGGTTGGACAGGAGAACCCCCTGTTCTTTTTCCAAAATATTGTCATGGGATTGAGTTTAAGAGCCGCGAGGTTATGATGCAGCTTTACAAAACTCTAGTTAGGCCACATTTAGAGTACTGTGTTCAGTTCTGGTCGCCTCATTATAGGAAGGATGTGGAGGCATTGGAGAGGGTGCAGAGGAGATTTACCAGGATGCTGCCTGGATTGGAGGGTATTGAATATGAGGAGAGGCTTTATTCACTGGAAAGGAGGAGGATGAGAGGAGACATGATAGAGGTATATAAAATATTGAGAGGAATAGATAGAGTAGACAGTCAGCGCCTCCTTCCCAGGGCACCAATGCTCAAGACGAGAGGCCATGGCTTTAAGGTTATGGGTGGGAGGTTCAGGGGAGATGTCAGAGGGAGGTTTTTCACCCAAAGAGTGGTTGGTGCATGGAATGCACTGCTTGGGGTGGTGGTGGAGGCAGATACATTGAACAGGTTCAAGAGCTTGTTGGATAGGCATATGGAGGAACGTGAGATAGAGGGATATGCGGGAGGAAGGGGTTAGGTAGTGTGAGGGTGGTCTGATGGACGGCACGACACGGTGGGCCGAAGGGCCTGTTTTGTGCTGTATGGTTCTATGGTTCTATGGATCTTTTACATTCACCTGAGAGAATAAACAGAGCCCTGGTATAACACCTCATCTGAAAGACAGCAAGCTCTCACTTGCCCAGTCACCAGGCACTGGCACAAATTAGGTAGTACATGACCATCAGAGCAGATTACAAACTACTAGCTCGGCACCCTCTGTCGGTGAATGCACCACATGGTCAGAGACTGCGCTGAACCCCTGGTGTTAGGGGTTGGGTTGGGTAGGGAAGCTGGGACCAATCACAGGATGTTCAGAGTCAGCAAGTACCTGTGAGGCATAGAAAGGAGAGGATAAGGCCTTCAGATGAGGAGGGGACGAAGGTTTACAAATAGGGTAAGAAAAATGTGGCCTTTGAGAACCTTTTGCAAATCATTAAATGGCAGAGCACATGGGGCCAAATGCAGTCAAATGAGACCAGCTTGGATAGACAACTTGGGTGAGTTGGGCTGAAGGGCCTGTTTCCATGCTATGACTCTATGTTAATGTTATCTACAAGTCGTGATGAGTTACATTAATCATCACCCCTGAGCTCATTGGTCTGCCTTGACTTCCACCTTGGTAAGGCTCTGAACTAAGAATTCTCATCCGACGTCCAATGCCTTCTGTGAACTCACATCCAAAACTCTGGGACTTCTGCATTGAAGCTCCCAGCTCTCTACGTCTCCCTCCTCCTCTAGGATTCTTCTTGAAACCACTTGACCCTACTTTTGGTCATACATTTGGACCCCACTTCTATGGCTTGATTTCAATTTCACATTGTCTGATGACGTGCCCTTGACTCTTAAGATGTCTTGTTGTGTTAAAGGCACTACATAAACTGGAACAACAAGCAATCTGCTGGAGGAGCAACACGCAAGATACTGGAGGAACTCAGCGGGTCAGGCAGCATCTGCACAGGGAAATGAACAGTCGATGTTTTGGGTTCATCTGGTCTGAAAGATAGAGGGGAGATAGCCAGTATAAAAAGGTGAGGAGAAGGGATGGAGCAAGAGCTGGTGGGTGATAGGTGGATCCAGGTGAGGAGGGGGGATAGGCAGATGGAGGAGGGGAGAGTGGAGATAGCGACAGAGGCTGGGAGGTGATAGGTGGAGGTGACAAAGGGCTGCAGATGATGGGATCTGATGGGGGAGGAAGATGGAGCTTGGAACCAAGTGAGGGAGGTGGGGAGGGCAGGTGGGAGCAGTAGCGGGAGGGGACCCAGTGAGTGGAGTGTGTGGGCGATGGACAGATGGAGTGGGAGGAGAAGAAAGAAAGGGTGATGGGGGGGCTGGGGTGGGTGTAGGAGGAACTGGGAAGATCAGGAGGAACAGTTTACTGAAAGTTGGAGACTTCAATGTTCATGCCGTAGGGTTGTAGACTACCCAGGCAGAATATGAGGTGCTGTTCCTCTAGTTTGTGTTTAGCCTCACCCTGGCAATGGAGGAGGGTGAGGACAGACATGTTGGTGTGGGAATGGGGAAGGGAATTAAAATGGCCGGCAACTGGGAGCTCCAGACGGCCATGGTGGACGGAGCGCAGGTGCTTGGTGAAGCAGTCACCCCGTTTGCAGCTGCTCGCACTGATGTTGCTCCAGATTCCAGCATCTGCAGTCTCTTGTGCCTCCAATCTGCTGGAGGAACTCAGCGGGTCGAGCAGCATCTGTGGGGGAAAGGAACTGTCAATGTTTCGGGTCAAAACCCTGTATCAGAACTGCTGCAGGGCTGTTGCATCAAGGCTTTTGACCCGAAACGTCAACAGTTCCTTTCCCCCTCACAGATGCTGCTTGACCTGCTGAGTTCCTCCAGCAGATTGTTTGTTGCTCCAGATTCTAGAATCTGTAGTCTCCAGTGTTTCTGTATAAACTGGCATGGTCTACTGGGCAGCAGTGATCTGGTTTACCCAGAGCAGGCATCTCTAGGCACTGGAGAAATACCACCAATACCTTTTTCCAAAAAAGGTTGTCCAGCAAAGGTTGGATGAAATTGGGTTGTTCTCCCTAGAACATCAGAGGCTGAGGGGAGACCTGACAGAGGTTTTTAAAATTATGAGAGGCATAGGTAGGGTAGACAGTCAAAATCTTTTCCTCAGGGTAGAAATGTCAAACACCAGAGGACATGCTTTTGAGGTTAGAGGGAGGAAGTTTAAAAGTGACACGAGGGGCAAGTTTTTTACACAGGGAGTGGTAGGTGCCTGGAGTGGGTTACCAGGGGTAGTAGTGGAAGCAGACAGTTTATTGGAGATTAAGAGTCTTTAAGATATACACATGAATATGAAGGGAATGGAGGGAAATGGATGATACACAGGAGGAGGACATTTAGTATAAAGTGGCATCAGGTTGGCACAACATCATGGGCCAAATGGCCTGTCCAGTGCTGTACTGTTCTATGTTCTATGTCCAAAAAACCCTCCAAATTCATTGCAAGAAGAAGTAAACAGTGTTCTCTTGCAGGCCGGCATCCCCAGCAGTGAGACCCTAGTCAATCTCATTCATGCCTGACATCAGACGTCTGAGAGAGACACTCCATCCTGAGCTCTGTCGTGCCAGACAGACAGCGAGAGAGGCTCAAGGATGTGCTCAAAGCTTCCTTGAAGGTGCACAGTGTCCCCACTGACTCCTGGGAACTTCCAGCCCATGACTGCTCAAAGTGGAGAAGGAGCATTCAGAATGGTGTTGATAACCTCGAGGTCTCTCATGAGAGGCTCCGCAGAGGCGTTGGAAGGAGTGCGTCACCTCACAAACTAAAGCCCTACCCAGCCCATCAGCTGCCTCCTGCCCATCTGTGGAAGAGTCGGCAGTTTCTACACGGATCTCATTACCTCCTTAGAACTGACAAAACCTGGGTGGAAGCAAGTCATCCTTGATCTCAAGGGGCAACACACAATCTGCTGGAGGAACTCAGTGGGTCGAGCAACTTTCTTTGGAGGAAAGGAATTGTTGACGTTTCGGGTCAAAACCCTGCATCAGGATTGAGAGCGGAGAGGCAAGGTGGCTGGTACAAAGAGGAGAGGGGGTTGGTGGACTGATGAGGGGTGAAAGATGACAGACAGGTTGCACAGGAAGGGGAGGGGTGGGGGGTGGAGTGGGCAGACAGTGGCAGGTGGATGATAGATGGAGGCAGATGGAACGAGGTGGGAGGAGGGGAGGGTGAAGGTGGGAGACGGCTGCTGGACGGAGATAAGCAGGAACACAAAGGGCTTCCAGTAGATGTGCTGAGATGTGTGCAGCAGATGATTGTCCTCCAGCAGATTGTTTGCTCCTCCAGATTCCAGCAGCTGCAGTCTCTTGTGTCTCCCCTGATCTTAAGGGACTTCCTTAAGCAGGAAGAAGTTACAAATGCAAGATTGGTATTGGTATTGGCTTATTATTGTCACTTGTACTGATGTACAGTGAAAAACTTGCCTTGCATACCGATCGTACAGGTCAATTCATTACAGAGTGCATTGAGGTTGTACAGAGTGCTACAGCTCCTCTATCACCTTAACCTGAGTTTAGAAGCAGATCCAATGCAAGTCAGTACTTTGGAAAAGCTAGGAAACATTTAACAGGAAAAGAATTTGGGTTGTTTAGTTACATAACACAGTACGTGCCATTTTCAGTTGTTAGTATTTCAAAGCAAGCATTTAGAATGAACAGCTGGATTGAACTGGTGGAAAGATACCAAGTTAAAATGCTTCACTTAGATAATGACCATAGTTTACATGATTCAGTGCTTCCAGTGTTTTTATATGTTTCTTACTTGCTTGGTACTAAAGCTTCAATAAAGCGCCAAATGAAAAGCTACCGTATCTGCACTGGAGATAAAGCCTTCTTTAATTTTATTTAATCTTTCTTTATTATATCCTGCAAATGTCATTCATTGCAGGAAAATTAAATACCGGTCTAGGCGACAAGGCAATTACTTGGCAGCTGTTGAAGCTATTGTGGAAGCTGGGCAGTATTTTTTTGTTTAATATAAAGATCTTTTTAATTCCAAAATCACTTTCATTGCAGGTCAGAGGAGTGTGAAACAAGTGTGGCTGACACACCAACGCAAGTGGATTCCACGTGCTGAGCCTCTAGTTCAACGTAAGGTGAAGGGCAAAGCTGTCAACTGTTTGAATACCTGCCTTTTACGCGAGGCAGACATCAGCTGAAGGCATTATTTGCAGTCCCACTGACCCATGAACTATGCATGTTTCTTAACTTGCTATGTTCTCGGTTATATTTGATGGCTGGATTGGGTCCTAGCTTTTCTGAAACTCTGACAGTTGATTGCACATACGAGTAATACAGAACAAATGGCCTTGTTCGTTTTCTGAATACCTCTTGTGTGCAGCTCATGGCAGGAGCACGGCTGCACAGCTTGGTGTACAGTTCCACAACCCACTGCTCTGCAACGCCCAAGTGTCCTTTCTTCACCTAGGAGAGGTTCAGAGGGATATGGGCCAAATGCAGGCAAATGGAACTCGTTTTGATTGACACTTTGGCTGGCATGGACAAGTTGGGCCGAAGGGCCTGTTTCCGTGCTGTGGTACTCGATGACTCTAGAAGCGACGGTGAGTCTATTTGACTGCATTAGCATCACAATTGACCCCGATCTCTCCTCCTTTGATGGACGTGCTCTCCGGAGTCAATGGGTAACAGCCAGAGCCCCGTCAGCATGAAATCTGTCTCAGGTATATGGCCTGGTTACTGCTCTAACAGTGTAGAGACCTTGACTGAAGTATCCTGACTGGCTGTATCATGGTCTGATGTGACAATTCGAACGCACAGGAATGTAAGAAGCTGCAGAGAGTAGTAGATTCAGCCCAATATATCACGGGCACATCCCTCCCCACCATCGGTTGTATCTACATGAGGCGCTGCCTCAAGAAGGCAACATCTATCATCAAAGATCCCCACCATTCGGGCCGTGCCATCTTCTTGCAGCTACCATCGGGCAGGAGGTACAGAAGCCTGAAGTCCCTCACCACCAGGTTCAGGAACAGCTACTTCCCTTTAACCATTCGGTTCTTGAACCAACCGGCACAACCCTAATCACTGCAGTTTAGCAACACTGTGACCACTTTGATCACTTTGCACTAAAATGGACTTCGTTTTTTTTGTTCTAATTGTGTTCTTTCCTGTAAAAATTGTGTATAATTTATGTTTAATTTATGCTTTTTTCTTGTGAATGCTGCTTATATGTTGCAAGTGCCAATGACAATAAACTCAACTTTGACTAAGAATCCAGGGGAGTGAGTATTAATCCTACAATTCCATGGATGTTAAATTAGTTTTAGTTTTAAAAACATTTTTAAATAAAATCTGGCAATGAAGCTTTCAGATTATTGTTAATAACACAACTAGTTCAACAATGTAATTTAGAGAAGGGTCCCTAAGCAGATCTAGTCTTTATACGACTCAGTTTCCATATCAGCGTGGCTGGCACACTGTTGGCCTTCAAGTCATTCAGTTATCTAACCTCTGCATGTGACTCATGAGGAAATCCCAGCATCTCTTTCTTGTGGTGACTGGGGGTGGGCAATAAATGCCAGCTTTGCAAATGATGTTTGTATTCCAAGAATAAAGAAAATAAGGTAAAAAAAATCCCAGCCACATTCATCCCCTCTTGCAGGGCATGCCCAATACATCATTTTGTGAGTTGTAAATTGTAAATTAGTCTATTATTGTCATGTGTAACTTTGCTTTGCATGCCATACATCCAGATCATTCCATTACAAAGGTGCATTTGAGGAAGTACAAGGGAAAATAACAAGAGAATGCAGTTACAGTGTTGCAGTTACAGAGAAAGTGCAGTACAGGCAGACCATAACGTGCAAGGCCATAACGAGGTAGATTGCAAGGTCAAGAGTTCATCTTATTGTACTAGGGGACCATTCACTAGTTTTATAACAGCGGGATAGAAGCTGTCCTTGAGCCTGGTGGTACGTGCTTTCAGGCTTTTGTATCTTCTGCCTGATGGGAAGGGGGAGAAGAGGGAATGTCCTTGGTGGGTGGGGTCTTTGATTATGCTGGCTGCTTTACCAAAGCAGTGAGAAGTGCAGACAGAGTCCACGGAGGGGAGGCTGGCTTCCATGATGTGCTGAGCTGTGCCCACAACTCTCTGCAGTTTCTTGTGGTCCTCGGCAGAGCAGTTGCCACACCAAGCCATGATGCATCCAGATAGGATGCTTTCTCTGGTGCATCGATAAAAATTAGTGAGGGTGAAAAGGGACATGCCAAATTTCTGAGGACTGCGGGGTGTTTGCACCCAATCTCCATGTCGAAAGAAGAAAATTCTTGACAGCATCGTCTAGGAGCAAGAGTCTAGGAATGCAGTTGGGCTGGTAGCACCCTTGCCTGAGCAGCTCAGCTTGGAGCTGCTGTCCTTGCTGTGTCGTGGTTCTATATGAATTCCTACGGGAGGTGTTCCAATGAGAGGGCATTACATTATGATATATGTGTAAGATCAAGACTATCACACTATTACAAATGACATCTTTGTCACATTGACCTCCTTGACATGAGACACTCCATCACTCCCAGGTGTTTCCATTGTAATACCTTCCACTGACGTGTTGTAAACATCACTGCCGGGGATTTCATACTCAATAGAAGAAAGGAGTCGGCAAGAAATTTTTCTTTTAAGTGACATAAGGAAATCAATCAATTTGAAAATAGCTACCAGCTACAGGAGCATTAATGGACTACATGGCTGATGTTAATGAATTGCCTCAGCTTCACTCTCCCGGATTAGAACATTACATGAACTCGTTCGTGGTTTTACACCTCCTCCCAAGGCATTTGTTACTCTGAACACCTCACTGTACATTTCAGTGGCAGAGCGTACCAACTGAAACTGAAATGTGTTCGGGAACCGTGAAGAGTCTCAGTTTGTCACAACACCCACGTTTCCTCTCTTGACAACTGGTGGCCGAGTGATTCTGCTTCAGCCAAAGAACAGGAGCAGGAGTAGGCCACTCGGCCCCTCAAACCTGCTCCACCATTTGATATGATTGCGGCTGATCTACCCCAGGCCTCATCTCCTCTGTTGTGCCAGTTCCCTATGACCCTCCTTTGTCCACTTCCTCTTTGAAGATCCTCAATAATCTCACCAATATTCCCAGTAATCGAGGAGCTTTGAGGCGGGATGATAAAAAACTTCATCAAGGGGGAAGGGTCTTTGACCTGAATTATTAACTCTTGTTTCTCTCTCCACAGACGCTGCCTGACCTGAGTGTTTCCAGAATCCTCTGCTTTGATTGCAGATTTCCATCACCAGCAGTTGTTTATAGCTTTTCATCAAAGAAGTTGGTTTTATGGACAGACTTGAAGGAGGAGAGCAGGATGGAGAAGTTATGGAGGTCTAGTTCAAAGGCTGTGCTGATTTAGTTTGAATTTAGTGTGTGAGTGTTTGTTAGAAGATATACGAGCACACTCTGATACCCATCAAAGTGAAACAATCAGTAACTAGGTTCCTGTGAAGAAAGCAGGGGCTAGAAATAATAGCACATATTACTTTGTTTAAGTGCACCACACAATAGAATTTGTATCAGGAAATCAATTGCGTTTGTACTTCTGAAATTCACAACGTTGTTTCAGGGTCCTCTGTGGGACATTTTGGATGCTAGTTATGTGAAATTCAGACATGCACACTTGCCTCACATTTGCACGGGTCTCTCATGGAGAAGTAAATCTTCACAAGAATGTGAAGCTTGCTTTGTGTGGACTTAAAAGGGAGTTACCTGAGCAGGTCTGAATCAGATCCAGTTATCGGCACACTGTCTGTTAAGGATTTGCCACACCAACTGGCACATTCCCAAAATGCAGGAGTATGTGCTGAGGGACGCGGTGAAGCTCCATTCAGCTGTCAGTAAAGCTCTGCGGGGAAAGTCCACCCTAGGTCGAGAGATGAAGAGTTCATCCTTATGGTATAAAAAGTCCGTTCCTGAGTCTGATAACAGTGGGATAGAAGCTGTCCCTGAGCCTGGTGGTACATATTGTGAAGAGTTTGCATCTTCAGGGGCTGGGCTGTGTGGAGTAATCTCTCAAATGTATCATAGGGGAAATAAGACAAAGGAGCAGAAGTCAGCCATTCGGCCCATTGAGTCTGTTCCGGCATTCTATCATGAGCTGATCCATTCTCCCATTTAGCCCCACTCCCCCGCTGGGAGGAGTTCGAACATGAAATATCAGTTTGATGCTGACATATTGTAAGTGAATATAATGATATGCTTGAATGAAGATTATGCTATTTGCATAACTGTGTATTTTATGAATAAAGTATATTTTTGGAAAAAATAAGGACATAAGGAGGAGGCCATTTCGACCATCTTGCCTGCTTCACCCTTTGTCACCATCATGTCTAATCTTTCACTCCAGCACCACTTCCCTGAACTAAGACAGTATCTCTTAATTCCCTTAACATCTAAAAATCTACCAATCTCTGTTTTGAGCGTCCACAGCCCCTTTGGGTACTAAATCTTTGGAGTTCTCTGAGCTAAGACACTTCCTCTCCTCCGCTGTTTGTCTGTCTGTGTTCCCAACTGAGGGGTCTACAAGGCGAGCCACACTGGGCATCCTTGAATGGAGGGAAAGGAGTCACCTGAAGTAACCTTAAGAAAAGCAGCACTCCCTCAGAAAGGGTAAGGAAATGCGGCATGTCCCCAGTGACTCTCACCAATTTTTACAGATGCGTCATAGAAAGCATCCTGTCCAGATGCATCACAGCTTGGTATGGCAACTGCTCCGCCTGAGACTGCAAGAAATTGCAAAGTTGTGATCACAGCCCAGTCCATCGCGAAAACCAATGTCCCCTCCATTGACTCTGTCTACACTTCCCGCTGCCTCGGGAAAGCAGCCAACATAATCAAGGACCCTCCTACCCCAGTATCCTCTCTTCTTCCAGCTCCCATTGGGCAGAAGATACAAAAGTTTGAGAACACGTATCAGCAGGCTCAAGGACAGTTTCTATCCCGCTGTTATAAGGCTCTTGAATGAACCTCATACGCTAAATGTGAACTATTGATCTCTCAATCTATCTTATTTCAGCCCTTGCACTTTATTTGTCTACCTGCACTGCACTTTCTCTGTAACTGTAACACTATATTCTGCATAGTGTTTCCCCTTTTGTACTCCCTCGATGTACTGATGTTTGGAATGATCTGTCTGGATGGCACGCAGGCAAAAGCTTTTCACTGTATCTTGGTATATGTGACAATAATAATAAACCAATTCTTCTCAACTATGTCCTGAATGAAATATTGTGCACAGGTCTGGTCCTCTTACACAAAGAAGGATCTTCTACTTCTCAGAAACATCCCAGAATCAAGGAGGACTTGCTTCTGCTCCAGTTCTGTGGAGTCTGAGGTGACTGATGTGAGAACACCAGACTCTTTGTCAGATGGGGCAGTAAGTGCCTGATGGGGCAGGAGGGTGGGTGGTTTGTGAGATGGTGCACGCCTTCTGCCATTAATGAAGGGCTTCTGTGTGTCAGCAATGCATGGAGTTGAGATTCTCAATACTACTCTGAATGTTCCTCCAATTTCAGCGGTCATGGGGAATCATAGTGATTCCCAAAGGTCAGTCGGATATTGCATAATATCAAGGAGATTTTGAACACATCCTTGAACTTTTTCCTCTGTCCACCTGGTAATCTCTTTCTGTGAAAGAGCTTGGGGAGTCCAGTGTTGGTATGTCAACAGAGCTGCCTGAGTGTAATTAGGACCTCAATGGTGGGGATATGGCTTGGAAGAGGACAGTAATGGTGATAAGCATCCTATCTGGATGCATCACAGCTTGGTACAGCAACTGCTCTGCCCAGGATCACAAAAAACTGCAGAGAGCTGTGGACACAGCCCAGCATGTCACAGAAACCAGCCTCCCCTCCTTGGACTCTGTCTTTACTTCACGTTGCCTTGGCGAAGCAGCCAGCATAATCAAAGACCCCACCCACCCGGGTCATTCTCTCTTCTCTCCTCTTCCATCAGGTAGAAGATACAGGAGCCTGAGGGCACGTACCACCAGGCTTAAGGACAGCTTCTACCCCACTGTGATAAGACTACTGATCGGTTCCCTTATACAATGAAATGGACTCTGACCTCACGATCTACCTTGTTGTGACCTTGCACCTTATTGCACTGCACTTTCTCTGTAGCTGTGACACTTTACTCTGTACTGTTATTGTTTTTACCTGTACTACCTCAATGCACTCTGTACTAACTCAATGTATCTGCACTGTGTAATGAATTGATCTGTACGAACGGTATGCAAGACAAGTTTTTCACTGTACCTCAGTGCAAGTGATAATAATAAACTAATACCAATACCAATATTGTAGCTGTGACACTTTACTCTGTATTCTGTTATTGTTTTACCCTGTATTACCTCAATGCACTGTGTAATGAATTGACCTGTACGATTGGTATGCAAGACAAGTTTTTCACTGTACCTCGGTACAAGGGACAATAATAAACCAATACCAATACCAATTTGCTTATCCTTCCAGTGAATTTGGAGGATTCTGCTGAGACAGTGTTGGCAGTATTTTTCCCAGTGCTTTGAGTAATCTAGGTTTCAGAAACATATAGCATATAGGAGGGCAGATATTACTGCTGTTCTGTTGACCATGGGTCTTGTTGACCAAAGACTGTGCTGGTGTGTTGAATGCAGCAGTGCATTTCATCATCGTTACTTAACTTCGTTAAGAGGTTGCTCCCAAGTTATGGGAAGTGGTTCATCTACATCTTGCAGGATCTCACCGTGAACTTTAATTGTTGGAAGACAGTGTGGAACTATAGGAGCAGGTTGGTTAAAGACTTTTATCCTGTGGATGTTGAGTGTAATGCCAAACCTTCCGCATGCTTTGAAAAAGTGCCGGCGATGGCTTCGTGTTTGACCTCTGAGTGTGAACAGAAGCCAGTATTGTCTGCATACGATTGAGACTTTGGTAACCTTAGTTCTGAAGTGTATTCATGGTAGGTTGACCAACATCCCATGGTTCTGAACTCCATTCCTGCTGGAAGTTTATTGAAGGCAAAATGCAACACTGCAGCGAGAAAGATTGAGTAAAGTGCTAGGGTTTTGATTCAGCCCTGCTTGATACTAGGCTACTGTTATAGACCCATTTGTTAATATCATAGCTTGCATGTCCTTGCAGAGCAAGCATGAGATGGAGATAAAGATCTGTCAATCTGAGGAAGGAACTCCACAATCCTTCCCCATTTTAGGAGTCAACGGTTTTAGTGAGGTCAAGAAAGTCCACTATAGTCGTAGGTGCTGCTCCTTGTGTTTTCCTTGGTGTTGTTGCATGGTGAAGACCATGTCCATTGTGCCTATGGATGGATGGAATCGCACCCTGATTTGGGGAGCAGCTCTTCAGCCACTGGGGTGGGGGGGAGGAGGGGGAGACAATTAAAGAGGACTCTGGCAATGACGTTCCCTGTGGCACATACCCCGGAAACCCCTCCGTAGCTATCACAGTCAGACTTGTCATCTTTCTTGAAGATGGTCACAATTACAACACCTTTGAACATCCTCCTCTTCCCAGATGTATGCAACAAGGCTGTGGATTTGTGACTGAACCACTTCACAGCCAAGCATTAGGATCTCAGCAGGGATGAGTCTACCACTGGTTACTTTTGAGTTGAGATATGGCCTTCCTGTTGGTCAGGAGTGTCAGGGAGGCTGGCCTGAAGAGGTTGCAGAGGGTTGGAGCCAAGGGCACTCACATTAACGGCAGAACTGCGGATGAAGAGATCTTTCAAGCATTCCTTCCAGTTGGTCTCTCTGTCCCTGATGAGTTCATCCCTATTCTTGCATTTCAGTTAGAGGGGGTCTTGGATGCTTGGGCCATAGAGCTTTTACAGCACTGTCAAGGCTGTCAACAAGTTGCTCAGCTTCCTGTGTTCTCTCCACACCATCTGTATTGTTTATTGTCTATGCCTTCAGGAGGGTGAAACCTCGCAAGGCGTCAGGTCCTGATGGGATACCTGGTTGAGTGCTAAAAACCTGTGTTGACGAACTGACTGGAGTGTTCACGGACATCGTCAACCTCTCGCTTCTGTGATCTGAGGTTCCCACCTGCTTCAAGAAGCCACCAGTGCCCAAGAAGAGCAGTGTGACCTGCCTCAATAACCACCGTGTGGTAGTGCTTGCACCCACTGTAATGAAGTACTTCAAGAGGTTGATTATGGCTCGAATCAACTCCTGCCTCAGTGGGGACCTGGACCTGCTCCAATTCGCCTAGTGCCATATTAGGTCTACAGCAGACGCTATCTTGCTGGCTCTCAACTCTGCTCCGGACCACCTGGACAACCGGAACACTTACGTCAGGCTGTTGTTCATTGACTACAGCTTGGCGTTCAACACCATCAAACTTATCTATTCTTAAGGTCTTGCGTGACTTGGCTTCATAGCTGTTTCTTTCCCCTTAAGGAAAGGTAAAGCTTCCAATCCAGGAGCATCTTACATTTCCCTTAATTAGCTCCTTGACCTCCAGGTCATTCTCAACAAACCAGCCCCGGTTCTTCTTGTCAGAGAAGCCAAAAGTCTCTGGATTGGTGCCAATTATGGAAGACTGCAGGGGAGCCCATGTTGTGTGGACATGGGGCAGTTCCTGTCAGTTAGGAGTTAACGGGTTGTTTGTGAAGCACTGTCTGAAAAGAATTGGCTTTGCAGCATCCTTGAGATCTCGTGGCAAATGGAGCAAGATACCTCTATTCTTGTATTCAAATTCTCTAGCAATAAAGGCCAATATCATTTGCCATCCTAATTGCTGACTGTACCTGCATGTTAACTTTCAGTGATGTGTATACCTGAACATCAACACCTTTCCAACTCCCACCATTTAAACAGTGGAGTTCAAAGAAAAGTAGAAAATGAAAAGCAGAGATAAGTTCCAGTTTACCTGAAGAATTAAGCTATGGCTCAGAAAGACACACCAGCAGGCACTGAAATCCTCCTTTCACAAGTTTTTCAACGCCCTGCTCTTAATTGAGCAGAAATCAAAGCTAGCTTACAGGTTATTAATATTACCATAACACTATCCAACAATCCAACAAGTATTGATTAGGCAGGATGCTTCAGGCACCTCTTGTGAAGATTATGCAAACATAATTTGGTACAGCTGGTGTAAATATTGACCATTCTAGTGTTCGTGTCTCTGTATATTTCAAGTAATCATTGACCTGTTAGGAGTTACTTCTGCGCCTTGACCCTGACAGATTCCATTTATCTGCTCAAAACCATGTGTTATACATGTCACCTTACTTGGTGAGTCTGGTCAGAGTCATGAGGCAGGGAAACAGGCCCTTCGGCCCAACTGGTCCATGCTGACCAAGATGCCCGTCCAAGCCAGTCCCATTCGTCAGTGTTTGGCTCATAACCTTCCAAACCTTTCCTATCCATGTACCTGTCCAACTATCTTTTAAAAGTTGTTATTGTACCTGCCTCAACCATTTGGCAGCTCATTCCACGTAGATACCACCTTTTGTGTAAAAAGGTTGCCCCTCAAATTCCTATTAAATCTTTTCCCTCTCACCTTAAACCTATGCCCTCTAGTTCTTGATTCCCCAACCCTGGGAAAAAGACTGCAATCACTCTATCAATGCCCCTCATGATTTTATACACCTCTATAAGATCACCTCTCAGTCTCCTATGCTCCAAGGAATAAAGTCTTAGCCTGCCCAACCTCTCCCTATAACTCAGGCCCTCGAGTCCTGGCAACATCCTCGTAAATCTTCTCCACACTGTTTCCAACTTAATGACATCTTTCCTATAGCAGGGTGACCAAAACTGAACACAATATTCCAAGTGCGGCCTCACCAACGTCTTCTACAACTACAACATAATGTCCCAACTTCTATACTCAGTGCCCTGACTGATGAAGGCCAGCGTGCCAAAAGCCTTCTTCACCACCCTGCCACTTTCAGGGAACTATGTACCTGTACTCCAAGATCCCTCTGTTGAAGGATAAGATATCTTTATTAGTGACATGTACACCGAAACACACAGTGAAATGCATCTTTTGCGTAGAATGTTCTGGGGGCAGCCTGCAAGTGTCACCACGCTTCCGGCACCAACATAGCATGCCCACAACTTCCTAACCCGTATGTCTTTGGAATGTGGTAAGAAACCGGAGCACATGGAGAGAATGGTCTCCTGTGTCTTACATTTTCTATGATTCTATCAAGCAGTTTTCATTGCCTGTTTTTCTTATCGTAACACTGGCAGTAATCTATATATAAGTCTACAATGTCACACCAATTGGTTTATCTCAATAAATAAGAATGTTGTATTTACTATAGGGTAAATGGAAAGCAAGTTGGAGGGGCTTGTAACTCTCCCTTCTTCCTTTGCAATTTAAGATATGATGTTTTGACTTTCAGCATTACAGGTGACAGAACATTGAGGTCTACCTCCTGTATGAATTAAAAAAAACATTGGACCAATGGTTACCAAAGCTCTCCAGCACCGGGACTTCACCGTTCTCCACATTTGGGTCTGACATGGACAGAATTGATTGTAATGATTCATCAACAGATTCAATATCATTGTAAAATGTAACTACCAGGAAGGTAGAAGATGAACATGACTGACGGGGTCTTTTCTCGTCCAGAAATTTGAGAGCACCACAGTTAGAAAACATAGGTCTGGCAGCATTAAAGAGCACAGTTCTTATCGGTAGATGTGCATCAGCCAATGAGTTGGGATGGTGTGAGTAACTAACAGGAAACAAGTGTCAGTAAAAGCACAGTCAGAATCAGAATCAGGTTTATTATCACTGACATATGTCATGAAATTTGTTGTTTTGTGGCAGAGTACAGTGCTAGACATGAAGACTTAAAAGTTATTGTAAGTTACAAAAATAAATAAATAGTGCAAAAGAGGAATAACGAGGTAGTGTTCGTGGGTTCATGGACCGTTCAGGAATCTGATGGTGGAGGGTAAGAAGCTGTTCCTGAAACATTGAGTGTGGGTCTCCAGGCTCTTGTACTTCTTCCCCAGAAGAGGGCATGTCCTAGATGATGAGGGTCCTTAGTGATGGATGCCACCTCGAGGCACCGCCTCTTGAAGATGTCCTCAATGGCAGGGACGGTTGTGCCCGTGATGGAGCTAGCTAAGTCTACAACCCTCTGCAGCTTCTTTCAATCCTGCACATGAGAGCCTCTATACCAGGCGATGATGCAACCAGTCAGAATGCTCTCCACCGTACATCTGTAGAAATTTGCAAGTGTCTTTGGTGACATACCAAATCTCCTCAAACTCCTAATGAAGTAGAGCCGCTGGCATGCCTTCTTCGTGATTGCATGAATGTGTTGGACCCAAGCTAGATCCTCTTGAGATGCTGACGCCCAGGAACTTGAAGTAGTGTACTCAGGAGAATCAGAAACTACAGCAACTTCTCTGAATAAGTGCTGGGCAAGTGCTCCAGAAAGGTGCGATAGTTTTAAGTCTTTAAAATCAACCTCAGTCTCAAACTGTTGAATGATCACCAAGCTTAACTGACATGAAAATTAACCAATCAGTGCTACTCTGGCCAATGTGTTGTCAACATATCAAAGTCAAAGTCAGGTTTACTTGCATATGCACATGTCTGCACGGGTAAAATGAAAAACTTACTTGCACAGCATCACAGGCACATAGCATCATAGAAGTAGCATTCACAAGAAAAACATAAATTATACACAATTTTTACATGAAAGAACATGATTAGAACAAAAAAAAAGTAAAGTTAATTTTAGTGCAAAGTGGTCAAAGTGTAGTTAAACTGTAGTGATTAGGGTTTTGCCAGTTGGTTCAAGAACCAAATGGTTGAAGGGAAGTAGCTGTCTTGAACCTGGTGGTGTGAGACTTCAGGCTTCTGTACCTCCTGCTTGATTGTACATATGGTAGCCTTTTAACTATCTCTGTCACTTAAAAAAAAAGAACAGGATTGTGTAAATGGTTATAGACCTATTTTCTTAACCCTCTATAGAACAGAAGTGCCCAAATTGAGGAACTGGGTTCTGGCAATACAGGAAATGGAACCTGGGCAAATCTGTTCCACTGTGCTTCCTGTTTGTTCTCAGTTCTAAACTGTTTGAACGGAAGTTTGTAAAGGACTGCTGTGTTGTTGGTAGATTAACTCCAAATCTGAAGACCAAAAGCCACCAAGTAAGTAAGGTATCTGTAAGTTACTGCTCACAGGGATTTAAGATTTCCATCTGACTCCATGATAAGTTCATAAGCACAAAGGCAGTTATAATAACCTGCTTTCATAAAGTGGATGGGGAATTTCTATTAATCTAACTGACTGAAAGACTTTGCTGCAGCCCGACACCAATAGTTACCAATATTTGTATGCATTTTCTTTAATTAGTCACCTGGACCACTAACATACTATACATGATGCCCATGACAAGTGATTAAAGCAGCTTCAAACTCTGTTAAGAAATGAAAACCAATTCTTGGAAAGATTCAGCAGGTCAGGCAGCATCTGTGGAAATAGAAACCGAGGTAATGCTCCGAGCCAAATACCCTTCTTCATAACTGGGAAAGAGAGAAGATGGGTGATTTCAATGATAAAGCTTTGGAAGAGTATATCTTAAATAATTGAAAAGGTCCATCTAGCACTTACATTTAACAGTGATTTCATTCACTTTCATGTTGATGTCTGATACCGGGTGCAGAATTGGAGATTAGTATATAGGCAGAGGCATTAAGCTGCACTTGCTTTTCATTATTAAAAGCACAGAGCATCCAAGTCCACATGCAGTCAGTACAGAAAGGGCTGCTCTTTGATTGTGCAAATCATCTGTTCTTCTGGTTAACTGCAACAAGTTATCAGCCAGAGCCTTGAACAATCATATTCAGGTTGTCTCCTCCAACTGTCACTGTAAGTTACTTGACTGCACTCACCCCTCTGAGAATGCCCAAGTCCCTCTCAAGCCACCCAGCAAAAAATCTAGAGACACAAGTGGCTGCAGATGCTGGAATCTGGAGCAACAAACCAAATGGTGGAGGAACTCAGTGGATCAGGCTGAGTTCTAAACTGTCCATTTCCCTCCACAGATGCTGCCTGACCCACTAAGCTCCTCCAGCATTTGGTTTGTTCGTCCCACCATAGATTGTTTGCACTGCTATCTTGTTTCCACCTTCTCAGTGGTATGGGTTTTTTTATATAATGGAAACACTGACTTTACTTAAAGTGTCAGTCTTTTTTCTTCAGTATGCATTCAAACACCAGTGAAGTCCAAATGTCGGCTGGGTGGATTTTGCAGGGACTGGGTTTTGACTGGGAGCAGGATGGGGCTTAGATGTGATGCCCCAAAGATGAAATGGGCAGGTCTTGCTCACTGCCAATATTCACACAAAAGCAAGACAGTGAAAAAAAACTTCTGGTATTCATAATACAGTATTCATTAGATGCCCTTCCTTCAGCCAAAAGTATATTTGTCATTCATTATTTCAATATCGTACCACAGTAATTGTAATTGATGCTAACTAATGCTACAAATATGGATTGAGGCCATAAATATAATCCCAAAATTTGGGCAAAATATGTATCCTGTGTGGACTTTGCACTGGGAAAAATGAGCACAGATATTAGATAACTAAATGGGAAACAATTTTATATTGTTTTCCAAAAGTAGGAGTAACATTTTGCTCCTACCTTCTAAGTGTTCAGTGTTTGATGTAGTAATTGAAAATATGTTGAACTGTTTCACTGAAATACACCTAATGTTGAGGAAGAGTATTCAGTGTTATTGGGAGAGTTCTGTACAATGGGACCTTGTTTTCAATATGCAGATCATCGGTAGTATCTACAAGAGGTGCTGCCTCAAGAAGGCAACATCCATCATCAAAGATCCCCACCATCTGGGCCATGCCATCTTCTCGCAGCTACTGTCGGGCAGGAGGTACAGAAGCCTGAAGTCCCACACCACCAGGTTCAAGAACAGCTACTTCCCTTCAACCATTCAGTTCTTGAACCAACCGGCACAACCCTATAGTTTAGCAACACTATGACCACTTTGATCACTTTGCACTAAAATGGACTTTTTTTTTGTTCTAATTGTGTTCTTTCTTGTAAAAATTGTGTATAATTTATGCTTAATTTCTGTTTTTCTTGTGAATGCTGCTTATCTGATGCTATGTGCCTGTGATGCTGCTGCAAGTAAGTTTTTCTTTGCGCCCGTGCATACATGTACTTGTGCATATGACAATAAACTCGACTTTAACTTTGACTTTGACATTGATTCAGGAAGAAAGACCCAGTCTGGTCCCTGTCTCAGTTAGAAGGATCATCACTGGAAGTCTGGCAAGTGTGATAATAGTTGCTGCCATCACCAGGCTTTGCTTTGCGAGGAACTATGAAAGATTGCATGATGTGCTTCGTCCTCATACCCCTGGAATCCAATTCAAGTAAACGTGGAAGCCTGCATGATCCAAGACAAGCCTGTGGCTCCGTAGCTTTCTATCCAGTCCTAAGTCCGGCTCTCCTGACATTCCATTCCTTTGACAGCTTTAAGCATGTTCAAAAACCCTGACACGCTTTTAAACTGCACTTTATTTCTGCTCCCTGCCGCCTTTCCCTGCAGCACCTGCACCCACCACCTCACACCCACATAACAGGTCACATTCTCTACTTTGTGAGTTTGAGCTTTGCAGTTCCAACTCAGTTCCACAGTCCAGGCCAGATGTCACATTATCATCACACCCGAAAAACCTGTCCTCTCCCACCACTCTGTGTGTACCCCCTCAAACTTACCTCATCACCACCACAACCTCCTTAAACCTCACTTCGGTGATGCCTGCTTCAGTCAGTTTCTTTCAGTGCCTGCCTGGTATCTACTCTTTTTCATGTTTAGCTCATTTAACATTTCTATAAGTGGAGACTGTTTATACAGTCGCGGGATATGTACCCACAGATGTGGCATACATAGAGTCATGGATGTACAGAATGGAAACAGGCCCTTCGGCCCAATTGGTCCATGCTAACCAAGATACCCATCCAAGCTAGTCCCAGTTACCTGTGTTTGGCCCATATCCTTCTAAACCCTTCCTATCCATGTACCTGTCCAATTGTCTTTTAACTGTTGTGATTGTACACTAAAAACCAAAACAGCCATGCCATGTAAATTACTGATTCAGACCCAGAAGGAGTACAGTGTCCAATTCTGTACACTGCACTTTAGGATATCAAGGCCCATTGTTGCATTTACTGCAAAAGTTCCAGGAACGAAGATATCTGCTACTTGAAGAGACTGTAGAAGCTGTATTATCAGAACAGAGTCATTTTAGACAGGGAAAACTCACAAAATCATATCATGAAAACCAGCCTCCCCTCCATGGATTCTGTCTACACTTTTTGCTACCTCGATAAAGCAGCCAACGTCATCAAAGACCCCTCCCACCCTGGATATTCTCTCTCCTTCCCCCCCTCCCCGCCCCCCATCGGGCAGAAGATACAAAAGCCTGAAAACACGTACCACCAGGCTCAAGGACAGCTTCTATCCCGCTGTTATAAGACTATTGAATGGACCTTTGTACGTTAAAATTGTCTCTTGACCTCACAATCTACCTTGTCATGGCCTTGCACCTTATTGTCTGCCTGTACTGCACTTTCTCTGTAACTGTAACACTTTATTCTGAATTTCATTATTGTTTTTTCCTTATACTGCCTTGAATGTACTGATGTGAGAAATGATCTGTATGTATGGCGTGTAAAACAAAGTTTTTCACTGCATCTTGGTACATGTGACATTACCAAAAACATCTACTTACAGGAGGGGTATGGATTCAAGAAAGCTAGAAATGGAAGCTTTTTACAACACAATTAGCACTGCTTGAAAGGACAATGGAAGCAGACTCAATCAGAACCTTCAAAGCTGAAAAGAATATAAACAGAAACTGGAAATATTTGACGGGCTGTGGGGAAAGAGCAGAGCTGTAACTGTATCAGAGTCAGTGTGGTTACACTAAGTCGAATTATTACCTCTGTACTGTAGTATTCTGACTCTTCATGACTGCAAGCTGGCTCTGTCAGCAAAAGGCAACAAAACCATCTCCTTTAACCATAATCCATATGATGCATCTTCACAACAAACTGTTCAAATTTAATAACCTCAGCATGATTTTGACCGAGACTGTCATGTGTTTATTTTTAAATTTAGCTCCACAGATGGAGTTCACATTTAAAATAAATCACTTTTGAATATGGTCGGCAGTGAACTGCACATGTTACATTTACCCAACAATTAAGCCACTCAGGAACCTCACAGATCACTACCGCTCATAATATGGCTCCATCGTTTACTGGGCACAGATGTGTTTCTTTCTTGGCCCCACTGACGAAAGCATTTAACTTCACGCTGCAGCTAGTCAGTTAACATGAGGATTATAACTGGATACTACCTTAGCTGGTGTGCCCTTCAAAACTGCTGCTTCCACTGTAAAGATACAAGAGACTGCAGATGCTGTAAGCTGGAGCTACACACAACATGCTGGAGGAACTCAGTGGGTCAGGCAGCATCTGTGGAGGGAAATGGACAGTTGACGTTTCCAGTTGAAACCCTTCCTCTGGACTCAGTCCAGATGAAGGATCTGGATCCAAGACATCAACTGCCCATTTCCCTCCACAGATGCTGCCTGATCCGCTGAGTTCCTCCAGCATTTCGTTTGTGCCTTCCACCATAGATTGTTTAATTGCTATCTTGTTTCCCCATTCTCAGTGGCATGTTGTTGTAAGAAATCCACATAGATGTCACGTGACAGTAACGACACTCATCCCCGCTGGCCAGAGGACGGCATTGCTTCTCTGATCGGAAGTGATACTACTGTCAATCAAGGTGCGGCTCCACCCACCCCTCAGGTGTGGGAGTACCTTTTGCCTCTGAACTTGCCTGACCAGTACCCTTTGTCTCTGAACCTGCCTGACCATTGCTTGTGGCAGGAACCTTTGTCTTTGACTCCCACACCACTGGCTCGTTTAAATCACAACAGTGAGGATCCACCCAGCCTCCTAGCACCATAAAAAGGGCTGCTTCCACTAGCCCTTCCTCTTTTAATGACCCCAAGAGTATTGAGACAACGCTGCAGAGATCATTGGTAAGAGTGCATCACCACATGGTCAGGGAGCGTTTCACTCAGACTCAGGGAGCGTTAAGGGCCAATGCTAGTGTGGGACAGGCATTGAAGTGTTATATCCTGAAGTTGTACATTGCTATTGTGTGCTTGTTTGTATCAGTGTGTGTGTGAGTGTATTTTACCCCAGCTGCTACCCCCTTTCGTGTTTGTGGTATCCTGTGCATGAGTGAGCGTGTGTCTGTTCCCATCCATTCTGTCCCACGTTTGTCTTTGTGATTAAACTAGTTTTGGTCTACAAAGTTCGTGTTCAGAGTCCTTGATCCTTAAGACAGAAAGAACGGTTTCACACAACACGTGCATTTTTATAATGGAAACACTGACTTTATTTGAAGTGTCAATCCTTTTTTCTTCAGTCCGCATTTGAACACCACTGGTCCGACTGTTGGCTGGGTGAATTTTGCTGGGAAGTGTGAGGGTGTAGGTTTTGGCTGGGAGTAGGATGGGGGTCAGATGTGATGCCCCAAAGATGAAATAGGCAGGTCTTACTTACTGCCAATACACACACAAAAGCAAGACAGTGAAAAGAAACTGTGCAAAACAAGACATTAGTGTAAAAAAAAACCACAATCAGAGACAAGTCCATGGTAGTGCAAGAGGTGGTCCGTAGTGTTCGGTTGCTGAGGTAGGGTTAGGGTTGTGCAGGTCAGTTCAAGAACCTAATGGAAAGTAGCTGTTCCTGAACCTGGTGGTGTGGGACTTCAGGCTTCTGTAGCTCCTGCCCGATGGTAGCAGCGAGAAGAGGGCATGACCCAGATGGTGAGGATCCTTGATGATAAATGCCGCCTTCTTGAGATAGCACCTCCTGTAGATGGCGTCAGTGGTGGGGAGGGATGTGCCCGTGATGGACCAAGCTGTGTCCACTACTCTCTGCAGCCTCTTTTGCGTTCCTGTGTGTTGGAATTGCCGTACTAGACCATGATACAACCAGTCAGGA
Source organism: Pristis pectinata (assembly GCF_009764475.1). Lineage (NCBI taxonomy): Eukaryota > Metazoa > Chordata > Chondrichthyes > Rhinopristiformes > Pristidae > Pristis > Pristis pectinata. The sequence goes on along the minus strand of NC_067410.1, from coordinate 4,945,738 downwards.
TACATTCAACAGTGCATCTGTAGAAGTTTGTTGGAGTGTTTGGTGACATGCCGAATATCCTTAAGCTTCTCAGAAAGTAGAAGCACTGGCATGCCTTCTTCATGATTGCATTTATGTGCTGGGCCCAGGACAAGTCATCCTAGATGTTAACGCCCAGGAATTTGAAGCTGCTGACCCTCTTCACCTCTGACCCACCAATGAGAACTGGTACGAGGTCTCCCAACTTCCCTCTTTCTGAAGTCAAAGATTAGTTCCTTGGTTTTGTTGACATTGAGCGTGATGTTGTTATTGTGGCACCACTCATAGAGTCATAGAGTCATGAAGTGTGGAAACAGGCCCTTCAGCCCAACTGGTCCATGCCGACCATGATACTCATTGAAGTTAATCCCATTTGCTCATGTTTGGCCCATAACCTTTCCAATCCATGTACCTGTCCAACTGCATTTCAAAAGTTGTTGTTGTACCAGCCTCAACCACTCCCTCTGGCAGCTTATTCCACATACTTACCACTCACTGTGTAAGAAAGTTGCCCCTCAGGTTCCTATTAAATCTTTCCCCTCTCACCTTAAACCTGTGCCCTCTGGTTCTTGATTCCCCAACCCTGGGAAAAAGACAGTGTGCGTTTACACTATCTATCCCCCTCATGAGTTTACAAACCTCTTTAAGATCACCTCTCAGCCTCTTACACTCTAAGAAATAAAATTCTAGCCTGTCCAACCTCTCCCTATAACTCAGTCCCTCAAGTCCTGGCAGCATCTTTGTAAATCTTTTCTGCACTCTTTCCAGTTTAATAACATCTTTTCTATAGCGGGGCAACCAAAACTGAACACAATACTCCAAGTGCACCAGTGTCCTGTACAACGGCACCATGACCTCCCAACTTTTATACTCAGTGCCCTGACTTATGAAGGCCAGTGGGCCAAAAGCCTTCTTCACCACCCTGCTACCTGTGACTCCACTTTCAGTGAATCATGTACTTGTACTCCAAGGTCCCTCTGTTCTGATCCCCAGGGCCCTGTCATTCACTGTGAAAGTCCTACCTAGATTTGACTTTCCAAAATGCAACATCTCACACTTATCAGAATTAAACTCCATTTGCCATTCCTTGGCCCACTTACTCAGCTGATCAAGATCCCTCTATAATTTTTGATAACTTTCTTCATTGTCCACTATACCACCTATTTTAATTTCATCTACAAACTTACTAACCGTGTCCTGTACATTCTTATCCAAATCATTGACATAGATAACAAACAACAATGGGCCCATCATCGACCCTTGAGGCACACCACTGGTCACGGGCCTCCAGTCCGAGAAACAACCTTCCACCATCACCCCCTGTTTTCCACCATCAACCCAACTGTGTATCCAATTAACCAGCTCTCCCTGGATTCCATGCGATCTAACCTTCCAGAGCAGCCTACCATGTGGAACCTTATCAAAGGCCTTACTGAAGACCACATAAACCACGTCTACCACCCTGTCCTCATCAACTTTCTTCGTCACATCATAAAAAAACTCAATCAAATTCAAAAGTCATAATCTCCCATGCACAAAGCCATGCTGCCTATCCATAATCAACCCTATGTATATCTTCTCCCTCAGAATCCTCTCTAGTAACTTATCTACCACAAATGTTAGACTTACTATTCTATAGTTGGCAGGTTTTTCTTTGCTGCCCTTTTCAAATAAAGGCACAACATTGGCTCCAGTCTACCGGCACCTCACCCGTGGCTAACGATGATGCAAATATCTCAGCCAGGGCTCCTGCAATTTCTTCTTTAGCCTCCCACAGTGTTCTTGGAAAAACATGGTCAGGCCCTGGAGATTTGTCACAACCAAGCGTTCTATCTCATTCCTGTACGCTGATGTATCACCACCCGTGATTCGGCTAACAACAGTGGTGTCATCGGCATTTGAGGCTGAGCCTGAGGAGCTAACCCATAAATTCACATGGAGTGAAATCGGTCCCGCAAAGAATACAGAATGAAATCCTAGCAAACTGATAGATATTGCTCGTCAATAGAGAAAAAACATTGGTGGTTCAAAAACAAGCCAGCAATTAGTCAAGAGCTAGTTTTACAGAAATGGCCCGAATCATTTTTAGAACCACAGAACACTACAGCACAGAAAACAGGCCATTCAGCACTTCTAGTCTGTGCCAAAACTTTATTCCGCTGGTCCCATTGACCTGCACTCGGTCCATGACCCTCCAACCTCTCCCCTCCATATATCTATCCAATTTATTCTTAAAACTTAAGGGTGAGCTCGCATTTACCACGTCAGATGGCAGCTCATTCCACACTCCCACCACTCTCTGAGTGAAGAAGTTTCCCCTAATGTTCCCCCTAAACCTTCCCCCTTTCACCCTAAAGCCATGTCCTCTCGTACTCATCTCTCCTAATCTAGGTGGAAAGAGCCTGCTCGCATTTACTCTGTCTATACCCCTCATAATTTTGTAAACCTCTATCAAATCTCCCCTCATTTTTACTTATGGCTTTCAAACAATGTGCCAGGTGCAAAATACTTGGGGGTAGAGAGTAAGTCCAGAAAGTGGCTGAGAAAAAGCTCAGCCAAGCAAAGGAGAGTGGTAGTTAGTGCCACTGGGAAGCCAGTAATGTCAGATTGGCTCCAATGTGACAGGAGCCAATGACTGAATGAGCTAAAAAGGAGGCATGTTTCGCTGAAAATGACAACTGCTGTTAGTTACCCATGTCGTTGCTGGGCAGATCTGGCAGTTTTTAATCCACCTCATGGAAAAAAAAACAGAGAGATGAGAAAGGAGCACGGTAGGAGTAAGGACTGTTTGTAGACCTAGCAATGTGCAAGCTGCAAGCTCCAAAATAACTAGTCAGGCTAGCGCAATGTATCATCTTTAAAATAATGGTGACAAGCTGCATTGTACCTTCAGCTTGGAATTCATTATGTCAAATGATGCCTTCTGATTCTGGTTTAAGTGAAATGTAGGAATCAATAGTTCTTTCAATGCTTCTGCAGCAGGTACACAGTCTCACAGGCTTTCTTTTACTGTGACTCATCCAACCATAAAAAGGACCTAATGTTTAGAAATAAAATGTCATGCAGTTCGCAGGACCTGCGATATGTGTTTGGATCCTCTCCTTCCCCCTGGAACACTGATCAGGGAATCTAATCTGTTCATTTTCTAATAAAGCAGGGTTCATGCCATGACATTTGACCAAAGGGTAGCAGTACTTGATTGTGAGCTGAAGCCCATCTTCTTTTGTTAATAAACTTGTGAGTCACCTGCTATGTTCCACAAAGTATGAACTTATTATAAGCAACAGGCAGTGTACAGGTTGCACAAACTTTGAGGTTTCAATTCAACGCCAAGTAATGAATTGGCAGCCGGTCTTTCACTTTTGTTTACACTCTGTGAACATCATTAGCAAGGCCAATACTTACTGTGCTTCTCCAAGTTGCCCTGAACTGCTCTCTAGGTCATTATAGATGGTAGTTAAGAGTCACCCATATTGATGGGTCTAATGTCACGTGCAAAGCAAATCAGGTAAGGATGACTGATTTCTTTCCTGAAGGAATGGTGAACCAGATGTTTTTTCATGACAGTCCGGTAGTATCATCATCTCTGTTAATGACAGTAGTTTTATAACTTAAGTTCCCCAGCTGGTATTCAAACTCATGTCTCCGGACCAATAGTCCAAGCCACCAAACACCAACCCAGCAACTTCATCACGATGCTACCACTTAGCTTTTTTTTCCTTCCGCGATTTACCTCCATTACAAAAGCAAAAGGCTGCAGGTTCTGGAAATGCAGAACAGAAGTGCAGCATCTGACAAACTGTTACACCTCCAGCTGTGGCCAGTTCTCACAAGACACATCCCTTCACAGGTGCTACTTGGCAGTGGATACTTCCGCTTTTATACCGCTGTGCTACTGCCTGTTTTGCACTACCACTTCCAATGACATTCGGTCTTTCGCTCATCTGTAAGTAACTCAACTTAATTAGAACAACTTTGTTTGGGTTGAATATAATACTGAGGATGAACTACAAGAGTTCTATGCAAAACAACACTACGTCTTCAATACAGATTTGACCCAGCAAGGGCATTAAGCGTTATGGAACCAAGATGAAGTTAAGACACAGTTCAGACATGAGGTGATTGAATGCGATCATGGGCTCAGGGACTGACTGACCTCTTCCTCTTCCTTTGGTGACCTGGTTGATCTCATCCAGACAGCTGCTAAGAAATCATTGGCCTCAGCATCACTGAGGTCGGAAGAGGAAAAACAATCATGCTGTGTTCCTGGCTCCTCCAGTGAGCTGCGAGATACAGGTACATCAGATGGTACCAGCAATGAAAGCCTCCACAGTAAGATAGCTCGACAACCAGCCGGTCACACAAAGGAAAGATGCAAAGTCAAGGTTAGGGAAGGTAACCAGAAAATGTGGGAACAACTTTTTGAGCAAGAGTTTGTATCTTTAGAGGCAACACAGGAATATTTGTCCAGTTCTTCAGATGTGAATGTGTTGGCTGGGAGGCTCATGAAGAAACAATGAAGACTGATTTTGTTATATTCCCCCTCATGACAAGATATTAAACTCGTACAATAATTTATCAAAGGACAGCGAGATGTCATTCTTCAACTCAGTATCCTATATAGCATCTCACAACTGATTTTTCTCACTTCCTCCTAACTCACCCCTATATTTGGTCCAACTGAGTACAACAGCCAATACAGTGGAACAGGTTAAGCACCGTCATTGAGCCAAGATACATGTTTGGCCTTTGGCTTTTTACTTGTCTTTATTAGCAGTATGTTCTGTGCCCAGCTCCCAAAAGATGACACAGAAGAGGAGACTTCATTTACATTTACACATCGTCTGTTATGTGCTCACAGTATTTCAAAGCTTTCACAGCTTAATAAAGTGTACTTACTGCTGGTAAGCACAACAACCAAATGCACATAGCTAGTCTCATAAATTGCAAATTAATAATGAACAGACAATTTATTGATGTGACGTTGAATGAAGTATAACCATTCGCTAGACTCTACCAGTCAAGGAATTAGAAGGTGTATGTCCAGGCTCAAAGCAAACAGTCTTTAGTACAACAAGCAAGGTCAATTAACTCAGAAAGCATAGTCTAATTAAAGACAGCTGTAAACAGAATTTAATAAATTACTGCAACATCTCCCGATAAAAGCAGGGTAATTTCTCAAAACAAATGCAGTATGTGGAGAACAGCTGTGTACAAATTACATGTACCTTTCCCTCAATTTAGGAATATCTTGTTTATGAAATTTTGCTATAATGCAAAGTCAAAAGTTAAAGTTGAGTTTATGTACAGGTGTGCACAGGTGCAATGAAAAACTTACTTGCAGCAACATCACAGGCACATAGCATCATAGAAGCAGCATTCACAAGAAAAATTTAAATTAAACATAAACTATAGAGAGTTATACAAGAAAGTACACAGTTAGAACAAAAAAAATGACTCTTTAGGATATGTGTCCTCCATTTATCTGGCTTTTCTCGCTATAACAAACAAAATAGCAAAGGAAATCCCAGATAACTGAGACCCTAGTTGACTGGAGAGCAAGTTTTCAACAAAGACTGTGGTGACATGGGATTCAAGGAAGGATCGGCTGGAGAAAGAGATGGTAAGAGCCGGGAGGGAGAGGGCCAGTGAGAGCTGGGGGAGGGAGATAGGCAAGACTTGGGAGAGATCGAGAGTCATTTCGTATGTTTTACTTGTGAGTACCCTGAAAGGGTACATCATAAGTTTTTGTTATCTTATTTCAAAATGTAATTGCTAAAACATGACAGTTTATAACTTCAGATCTTGTATTTTTAAGTGTTTGGGTGTTTTTGACCAAAATTCTTGAGCTCTGGAATGCAACCAGAGTTCTTACGTTGAAACTAGTGGGAAATGTTTTCTTGATTTATAAGTTTTCACTTAACAAATCATTTTCCTGGAACACAACCCCTGGGTGAATTGGGTGATACCTACACAAAATTACCAGCAACAATGCATTCAACAGGCTTTATCTGTGGAATCTTCACTCTCTCTGGGCATATAGTGGCACTAAGTGTCTTGGGTTCTTTAAATCCTTCAGAAAGGCCAGATGGAATATCTCAAGTCTTAAGATAGCACCTTCGACAGTGTGGAGCTCTTTTAGTGATGCACTGCAGTGTCAGCGTCGGTTCTGTGGACTCTGGACAAGCACTTGAATGCATAATCTTGAGATTCAGGAGCCAAAGTGTTACCAACTGGGCTCTGGTAGATAAGTCACCAGAATGCAGAGCATGGATGTGTGGATTGTTTTACTTCCTTTCCTTCAATAGGTTGAAAAAAATTGTGTTTTATGTCTTCATATTATCTCAAAGAACCCCAGAGTTAATGAATTACTCCCAAAGTGCAATCCCTGTTCCAATGTAGGAAAGACAGCAGCCAATTTATATCCAACAAGGTCTCACAAATGTCAATGAGGTGAATGACCAGGCAGTGTTAATGAGGGACGGATGTGGGCTGACAATTCATGAGAAACTCAAGCTCTCCTTTGAAAAATATTCATGTGATTTTTACTGCCACTTGAACAGGGCAATGGAGACTCATTTACTGAAGAAGGCACATCCTATAATGCAATATTTCCTCATTACTCCTGACTAAAGTGTTGGCCCAGAGCACATATTCAATTCCTCGGAGTTAGCAGGAAATGAGCCTTCCCACATATCTATTCTTGTACTCTCCTTTTTAACCAATGCATCCTCCACCATCAATAAACATTTGCTTGTCCAATATCATGTTCCTTGGGGAGCAGAGGGAGAAGAGAGAAGGGTCAAACTCAACTGTTAATCAAAGCACCGGGGAATCAAGATAGGTCGCAAAGAGCTGACTCTATTACTGTGACAACAACTAATGCAGTAACATTTCTCTGGTGTATAAATTAAATGCTTCATTGATTTCAGCACTTCAGATTAATATTTGAAAGAGTAAAATAAGGATCCTGGATAAATCACAGGTAATGCTGTTGCAAGGTTCTTTTAGCTTTCCTGGCTGTTTTCAACATTTGCATCGACTTTCCCGTGGTCCTGCCTGCACTCCCTGATCTTAAATTAACTTCACTATTGTCATGAGCACAAAAAGCCATTAACAATTAACCGAGGAGTCTGAGAGCCATGACTGTCTGTTGCCTGGTTTTTCCCCTGCTTCACGTTGTTCCAACTGTATGTACTCTGTATGTTTGACAAGAGAATTACTATTGTAGGCTGTTACTTTATTAAGATAAATCACCTAACTTTGCAGAAATTTATAAGTTCTTTGAATAAATTTGTACTCAATGTACTTCAGATCCCCCAATGAGAACAGTTAAAGCAAAAAGAACATGATTTTGATGTTCAGTGGCGCAAAACAGAACCATTCAGTATCCTGTTTAAAATACACTGCTTTTACTTCTGTTATGATCTTCCTGCTAAATAATAACTTGGGTCCAAATCGTCAATCTCGCATCCACTTTGTTTCTCCCTCCATGGATCCTACCTGACTGTTTCACTAATTTTTTTTTATTTTGCAACAGAAAGGCTGGCTTCACCGAAGCTTATGTGCTCTGTGACAGACAAGTGGTCTTGGGTAACAAATTGCTTTCTTTAAACATCCAAACAGTGGAACTAATGTCGTGCTTCAATTGTATTTGTGATTAAACTGAAGAAATAGCAATTTCTTTGGTAAAATGAAACTCCAGCGATCATGGGGAGATACTCTGAATGAAATTTCAATACAATCTGTCCTCCTGCCAAATAAATTAAGCGTCACTGAACTTTTGAGGAGCTTGAAGTTTTATGTGAGGCAACTGGCTTGTCGCATTTATGCAAGAGATGGATGAATGGAGAAATGCTGCTTCCAGAACACTGATAAAACAACATCACAAAAATAACATCCATTTGCTCAGTTGTCATAACCAGTGCACTCAGTTATATTAGTGCACAGGGTAAAAATGGATCCTTAAGTCAAGTGAATAAGATACTAAAAGCCTACCATAGAATGGAGAGAGCAGACAGGTTCCGTTTCCATAGCCGTTTTCTCTCTGTCTGCTCCCTTGCAATGGTTGCTCTGAACCATAATGGATAGTAATGACTGGGTGACACTTCAGGAGAAACAATCACCAGGCACGGGACATCAACCTCTCGAGCAACATCATCTGGCATTGTCAGTTACTTCCCAATATTGATAGGAAGTAACTGCCTACTGTCAACGCAGACTGATCGAAAAGACACTGGGCTAGAAATTCATATACGCCATTTTCTTGAAGTTAAAGTGGGACTGCAAGTCTCACAATCACTACTTTAAAAAGCTGAAAACAGGCTGCAATATTGCACAGCAACGTTTATAAAAAGAGTTTTGTCGGGCTTCCTCATGTTTCAGAAACGTGGTCTCTAGTTGAATTTCTCACAGCTGCCGACAAATACATATACATCTGGGACCTTATCTGCCAGCCTTTAATGGCTCACACAGCTACCATCGGGCAGGAGGCACAGAAGCCTGAAGTCCCACACCACCAGGTTCAGGTATAGCTACTTCCCTTCAGTCATTCAGTTCTTGAACCAACCAGTAATCACTACAGTTTAGCAACACTATGACCACTTTGATCACTTTGCACTAAGATGGACTTTTTTTTTTGTTCTAATTGTGTTCTTCTTGTAAAAATTGTGCATAATTTATGTTTCTGTTTTTCTTGTGAATGCTGCTTATCTGATGCTATGTGCCTGTGATGCTGCTGCAGGTAAGTTTTTCATTGCACCTGTGCACACATGGACTTGTGCAGATGACAACTCGACTTTGACTTTGACAACACCAACAGCACTCTTCCAGTTACTGAAGAATTCTGATTAGTTCACCAGTGATCCCCAAGGCAGGAAGCGTGCTGCCAGGTTCAGTAAAAGGGAAATGGAAAGGTTTTCATATCAGCCTGAAGAGGATGTCGTCTGTTCAAGGGGGCCATGGAGATCCTCCTAGCACTGTCTGCGGGTGACGTTGGCAGGAGGTTGGCATGATGCCCGCACTGTTGATGAGTGTTGAAAACAAATCAACAAGGTGAATCTTCGCAACTTAAGACATTTCATTACATCTCCAGCCCTTGCCTTTAACTCCATTTTCTGAACCAATCACCTCTTTCACACCCCCTTCCTGGTGGTGCTGCCGCGTTCTCAGACTCTGACCTCTACCACTCTAGGTTATTCCATTATTATCACCAGGCTCAAAGACAGCTTCTATGCCGCTGTTATAAGACTATTGAACGGTCCTCTAGAACAATAAGATGGCCCCTTGACCTCACAATCTACCTCATTATGACCTTGCACCTCATTGTCTGCCTGCACTGCACTTTCTCTGTAGCTGGAACACTACATTCTGCATTCTGTTATTGTTTTCCCCTGTACTACATCAATGTACTGATGTAATGAATTGATCTGTATGAACAGCATGCAAGACAAGTTTTTCACTGTACCTCGGTACATGTTACAATAATGAACCTATTTACCAATTTACTTCAGCATTTCTTTTTGCACTACTTCAGTTTGCACTATAATCTTTGCACCATTCTGCTGTTTTGCGCTCGTTGCTGTATTTATCATTCTATTTGTTATGACCATGTATACTGTTTAGTCTGTGAGCTTCATGTGAGCAAGGAATTTCATTGTGCATTGGTATATATGACAATAAATGAATTTGAATCACACTTCACTAAGACTTTCCTTTACAGTATGCTCACCCTCTCACTCACTCACACAAGCTGCTTCTGTTCCCCATCTCCTCTCCCTGTCTCTGTTTCTCTCTGTCTGTCTGTCTGTCTGTCTGTCTGTCTGTCTGTCTCTCTCTCTCTCTCTATCCCTTTCCCTCCCTTACTTGCTGTGTCCCTGCTCCCTGCTGCTCAATCTGGCCTTTCCCCTTCTGCAGCTCTCCGTATGTCTCTTCCCCTTTCTATTCACCACTGCTCTTGTTGTGTTGACTGCTGGTCTTTGCTCCATCTTGCCAGGCAACTCATGTAAGTTGAGTTTATTGTCATGTGCACAAATATAGTGAGGTACAGGTACAATGAAAAACTTGCTTGCAGCAGCATCACAGACACGTAGGTACAGAATACAAGATCACGAGGGGCATAGACGGGGTGAGAGAACATAGGCTTTTTCCCAGGGAGGGGGAGCTAAAAACAGGAGGGCACAGGTTTAAGATCAGAGATGAGAGATTTACAAGGGACATCAGGGGCAGCTTCTTCACACAAAGGGTGGGTCATATTTGGAAAGTTACAAGGAGAGGTTGTGTAGGCTAGGACTTTATTCCCTGGAATGTAGGAGACTTGATATAGGTATATAAGTTCATGAGGGGCAGAGACAGGGTGAAAGCACATAGTCTTTTTCCCAGGCAGGGGGAGCTAAAAACAAGAGGGCATCAGTTGAAGATCAGAGGCAAGAGATTTAAAAGGGACATCAGGGGCAGTTTCTTCATGCAAAGGCCAGTGCATATTTGGAATCAGCTGCCAGAAATAATGGTTGAGGCGGGCACATTAGCAACATTTAAAAGCTATCTAGATAAGTACATGGATAGGAGAAGTTCAGAGAGCTATGGACCAAACACGGGCAGATGGGACTAGCTCGCTGGGCAACACAGCCGGCATGGATGAGTTGAGCCAAAGGGCCTGTTTCTATGCTGTGTGACTCTATGACTCTAATATAAATTATATATAAATTATATATAAAATTAAACCATAAAGTGAGAAAAAGACTGTGCATGGTAGTATGTAGGGCAGGCACGGTAGTGTAGTGGTTAGCATAACACTATTACGGCGCCAGCGACCCGGGTTCAATTCCGGCCACTGTCTGTAAGGAGTTTGTACGTTCTCCCTGCGTCTGCATGGGTTTCCTCCGGGTGCTCCGGCTTCCTCCCACATTTCAAAGACGTACGGGTTAGGAAGTTGTGAACATGCTATGCTGGCGCCAGAAGCGTGGCAACACTTGTGGGCTGCCCCCAGAACACTCTACACAGAAGATGCATTTCACTGTGTGTTTCGATGTACGTGTGACTAATAAAGATCTCTTATATCTTAAAAGACCTTAACTTCTATCAGGTCTCCCTCGGCCTCTGCCACTCCAGAGAAAACAACCCAAATTTGTCCAACCTCTCTTTCTAGCACCTGTCCTCTAATCCGGGCAGCACCCTGGTAAACCTCTTCTCCACCTTCTCCACAGCCCCCATATCCTTCCTGTAATGGGGTGACCACAACTGAATGCAATACTCCAAATGCGGCCTAACCAGAGTTTTATAAAGCTGCAACATCCAGAGTACATATTGATTGGACAAACCAAGCCGGCTGTAGTATAGGAGGAGAAGAATTTGTGGAATGCGCTAGGGGCTGCTTTTTCAAGCAGTACATTACAGAGCATACCTGGGAATGGACTATTTTAGATCTGGATTAATAAGGGATTTTATGGTTAAAGATTCCCCAGGGAGTAGTGACCACAGTATGATCGAATTCCAAGTGCAGTTTGAGGATGAACACCAGAGGTCCATAACCAGAGTCTTCGATTTAAATAAGGGCAACTATAATGGTGCGAGGGAGGAGCTGTCTAAGGTAGACTGGTAGACAAGCTAAGGGACAGGTCAGCAGAGGAACAGTGGCAGATATTCAACCAGTGGGTCTATAATGCTCAGCGAGAGTTCATCCCAATCAAAGAGAGGGATTCAATGAGAAAAAGGCACAATCTGTGGAAAACAAAGGAGCTAAAGGATAATGTTCAATTGATAATGTTAAGTATCAGCAAGACAAAAGAGCTGGTCATTGACTTCAGGAAGGGGGTAGTGCACATGCTCCTGTTTACATCAACGGTGCTGAGGTCGAGAGGGTTGAGAGCTTCAAGTTCCTATGAGTGAACATCCTGGTCCAACCATGTAGACACCACAGCCAAGAAAGCTCACCAGTGCCTCTACTTCCTCAGGAGGCTAAAGAAATTCAGCATGTCCCCTTTGACACTCACCAATTTTTATCAATGCACTATAGAAAGCATCCTATCTGGATGCATCACGGCTTGGTATGGCAACTGCTCTGCCCGTGACCCCAAGAAACTGCAGAGAGTTGTGGAAACAGCCCAGCACATCACGGAAACCAGCCTCCCCTCCACGGACTCTGCCTACACATCTTGCTGCCTTGGTAAATCAGCCCCATAATCAAAGGCCCCACCCACACCAGACATTCCTTCTTCTCCCCTCTCCCATCAGGCAGAGGATACAAAAGCCTGAAAGTATGTACCACCAGGCTCAAAGACAGCTTCTATCCTGCTGTTATTAGACTATTGAACAGTCCCCTAGTACATTGTGGAATCTTGACCTCACAATCTACCTCGTTATGACCTTGCACCTTATTGTCTGCCTGCACTGCACTTTCCCTGTAACCGTTAAACTTTATTCCGCATTCTGTTATTGTTTTCCCTTGTACTACCTCCTTGCACTGTGTAATGAATTGAACTGTACGAACGGTATGCAAGACAAGTTTTTCACTGTACCTTGGTACAAGTGACAATAATAAACCAATTTACCGTAAGTGGAGAATAGAGTATACAAAGTGTCAGGGGCTAATGGTAGCCCAGAAGACTGGAAATTTTTAGGATCAAGCAGCAGAAGACTAAAAAGCTTACAATCAAGAAAAAACAATGAATTTTGAGAGAAAATTTGCATGTAGTGTAAAAACAAACAGTAAAAGTCTCTGTGGGTATATAATTAAGAAGAGGGCGGCCAAGGTAAATATGGGGTCTCTAGAGAACAAGGCTGGTGAATTAATAACAGCAAACAAAGAAAAGGCAGACATGTTGAATAATTTTTTGCATCAGTCTTCACCATGGAAAGCTTTGCTAGTATCCCTGAAGTATCAGACAGGCTTTCAAACAACATGGCAGAGCTTACAAAAATCCTAATTATAAGGGGTAAAGTGTTGGCTAAAGGCAGACAAGTCACCAGGACCCAATGGACTGCATACTAGGATTTTAAAGGAAGTGGCTGCAAAGATGGTGGACTCATTAGTTGAAATTTTTCATAACTGATTACACTCTGGGAAGGTACCAGGAGATTATAAAACAGCCAACGTGACTCCCTTGCTCAAAAACGGAGAAACGCAGAAGGCAGGGAACTACAGGCCAGTTAGCTTAACAGCTATTACTGGCAAGATGATAGAGTCAATAACCAAAGAGTAAATATGTAATCGTTTTGGAAAGCTTATTATAATTAAACTTTGTCTGAGTTATGGGGAGAGGTTTAGCAGGCTGCGACTTTTTTCACTGGAGCACAGGAGAATGAGGGGTGATCTTTTACAGGTGTATCATATCATGAGGGGCATTGATAGGGTGAATGCGCACAGTCTTTTTCCAAAGGTTGGGGAATAAGGAACTAGAGGGCATAGATTAAAGGTGAGAGGTGAGATATTTAATAGGAACCTAAGGGGCAACTCTTTCACCCAGAGAGTGATCAGTATATGGAATGAACTACCAGAGGAAGTGGTTGAGGCAGGCTAATTAACAACATTTAAAAGACACTTGGACAGATACATGGATAGGAAGGGTTTAGAGGGATATAGGTCAAACGCAGGCAAATGGGACTAGCTTAGATGGGAATCTTGGTCAGCATGGGCCTGTTGGGCGAAGGGGCCTGTTTCTGTGTTGTATGACTCTATGACTCAAGTCAACATGTTTTATGAAAGGTAAATCACGTTTGATAAATTTGCTTGAATTCTTTGATGATGTGACAGGGAGAGTTGACAGGGGGAAACCTTCAGTTGTAGTTTATTTAGATTTCCAAAAGGCATTTGATAAGGAAACTGATGCACAAGTTAAAAGCCCTGGTATCAGAGGAAGTGTGTTAAATGGCCTGAAAACCAGCTGTCACATAGAAAAGAGAGTTAGAATAAATGGATCCTTGGAAGGAGGTAACTAGTGGAGTACCACAGGGATCAGTTCTTGGCCCGCAATTGTTTACACTAATGACCTGGAGGAAGGAACAGTATGTAAGGTTTCCAAATTTGCTGCTGATACAAAAATAGGTGGAAGGGGATGTTGTGATAAGGATACTGTGATCCTACAATGGGATATAGATCAACTGAGTAAGTGGGCAAAATACTGGAGCTTAATGTGGGGAAGTGTGAGGTCATGCACCTTAACATAGAACATAGAACACTACAGCACAATACAGGCCCTTTCACCCATAATGTTGTGCCGACAATATATCCTGCTCTAAGATCTATCTAACCCTTCCCTCCCACATAGCCCTCCATTTCTCTATCATTCATGTGTCTGTCTAAGAGTTTCTTAAATGTCCCTAATGTATCTGCCCCCACAACCTCTGCCGGCAGTGCGTTCCACGCACCCACCACTCTCTGTGTAAAAAAACTTACCCCTGACATCCCCCTCGTACCTTTCTCCAATCACCTTAAAATTATTGCCCCTCGTGTTAGCCATTGTCACCCTGGGAAAAAGTCTCTGACTGTCCACTTGATCATGCCTCTTATCATCTTGTACACCTCTATCAAGTCACCTCTCATCCATCTTCTCTCCAAAGAGAAAAGCCCTAGTTCACTCAACCTATCCTCATAAGACATGCTCTCCAATCCAGGCAACATTCTGGTGAATCTCCTCTGCACCCTCTCTAAAGCTTCCACATCCTTCCTGTAATGAGGCGACCAGAACTGAACACAATACTCCAAGTATGGTCTAACCAGAGTTCTATAGAGCTGCACCAGAGTTTTACAGAGCTGCAAGAGAAATCTTTGGGAATTCCTTTGGAAGAGAAATCAAAAGGCAGATTATTATCTAAATGGAGACAGACTGCAAATGAGTGAAGTTCAGAGAGATCGAGGTGTTCCCGTGCATGAATCGCAGACAGTTAGCAGGCAGCTCCAACAAGTAGTTAAGAAAGCAAATTGCATGTTGCCCTTCATTGCAAAGGGGTTGGAGTTTTAAAATAGGAGGTTTTTTGTTACGGTTGGACAGGGTGTTGGTGAGGCCACACCTGGAGTACTGTGTACAGTTTTGGTTCCCTTACCTAAAAAAATGGATGTAGTAACATTGGAGGCTGTTCCAAGGAGATACCCCAGGCTTATTCCTGGGATGAGAGGGTTGTCCTACCAAGAGAGGCTAGGTCCGTATTGCTTGGAGTTTAGGAAAATGAGGGGTGACCTTTTTCAAACATAAAAGAGCCCAAGGGTGCTTGATAGGGTAGATGCTGGGATGTTTTCACCAGCAGGAAAGTTTCAAGCAAGGAGACATAACTACATGATAAGGGCCAGGTCATTTAAAACTGAGGTACTTTGAAGGTTCTTCTCACAGCCAGTGGTGAAGCTCTGGAATTCTCTTCCCCAGTGGGTGGTGGAAGCTGGATCACAGGAAGTGTCTAAAGTGGAGGTGGATAAATCTTCGATAGATCGAGGAATAGAGGGGCACGGAGAAATGGCACAGTAGATGATTTGAGGCCAGCATAGGTCAGTCAGGATCATACTGAATGTCAGAGCTGGTTTTCAGCACCTGATGACCTGCTCCTATTGTCTAGCGTTCTTGTGTGACAGTGAGAGAAATGCATGCGTGTCTGTGAGCTTGTATTTGAAGTTTCGAGATGACGAGATATCAGCAAAGATTGCCCTATGGATCTACAGCCTTTGTAGACTTTGTTCCTTATAAGAATGTGTCTCTTGTGTGAAGCTTGGGTGTATGAGGAGCTGGTTGCTGAGCCCTTGTCTGTCCTCTGTGACATGGATGCCTATAGGCATGGCTGCCTCGTGTTGTCTGTCCATGTGCAGATGTGGACAAATGCTATATTCCTAGCAACATCACTATCAGGAGGTTGGTAGACATCTCGACGGGGCTGCTCAAAATGAGATAGGTGAGTTCTGGTTGCAGCAAAGT
This sequence comes from Pristis pectinata, assembly GCF_009764475.1. Classification (NCBI taxonomy): domain Eukaryota; kingdom Metazoa; phylum Chordata; class Chondrichthyes; order Rhinopristiformes; family Pristidae; genus Pristis; species Pristis pectinata. Next base: position 4,929,824 of record NC_067410.1, on the reverse strand, counting down.
GTTTGAAGATAAGATATCTTTATTAGTCACCTGTACATCGAAACACACAGTGAAATGCATCTTTTTGCGTAGAATCTTCTGGGGGGCAGCCCGCAAGTGTCACCACGCTTCCGGCGCCAACATAGCATGCCCATAACTTCCTAACCCGTACGTCTTTGGAATGTGGGAGGAAACCGGAGCACCCGGAGGAAACCCACACAGACACGGGGAGAACGTACAAACTCTTTACAAACAGCAGCGGGAATTGAACCTAGGTGTCTGGCGCTGTAATAGCGTTATGCTAAACGCTGCACTACCATACCATTCCTGCAAGGAAGGGTTAGTGATGAGTGTGTGGGACGGGGTGCAGGCTTGGTGTGATTGGCCCTTTAAATGATGTTGCTTTTGAGCCCGCCAGTGTTTGTAAAACTTGGTTCTTTTGTGAATGAATAGCAGCTGTTATCTTTTGTACTAATGTGGTGGAAAATCTGGCTGATGATGGACTTTGGAAGGGGTTGTGCTATTGATGATGTCACTTGGCCGGGTTTGATGCCAGGAAAACAGCACTAATGAATTCAAAACTCTCAACCAAAAATAAGGCAAAGTTAGTCAATGGTGCTAAAAATTCCAGCAACACCCACAAAAATTGTCTCATTCTGCACTACTGACACGATTTTCAACATTGCAATGCTCTTTTTTGGCATTTGCATTTGAATTTCTAGCCTACAATATTTGATATAAATAGAAATCATTATATTGGTTCCGGTTGACCCCTCTCTAATGGTGTCAGTGGCTCCTGATGACACCATGTGCTGGAAGCAGTGTTACCCAATCCCCCGGACATAAACCATAAACTGGACAACAGCAGTAAACAAGAAGATACCAGCCCTTGGCACAGCCTTCTTCTCCAAGCAAGGTCAAAAATGCACCAAGTAAATCCCCGTGTTTCATGGGCCTTCCAATGAAGTCACGACAGATAAGTGGGAAAACCACTGTAGAACTGTGCCAAGTAATCTAAAATAGATTCCTGCTTCAAGTATTCCTTCAGGAACTTTGAAAGGCTGATGTAGGCCGACCTAAAGTTCAGGTGAGTGGATAGCATCACTAGTAATGAACAAATAAGAAAGATCAGGATCATAATGGACTTTAGGAAGGGGAAGTCAGGTGAACACGCACCAGTTCTCATTGAAGGGTTGGCGGTGGAAAGGGAGGGCAGCTCCAAGTTCCTGGGTGTCAACATCTCGGAGGACCTATCCTGGGCCCTGCACATAGATGTATCAATGAAGAAGATTTCTTTATTAGTCATGTACATCGAAACACACAGTGAAATGCATCTTTTGGGTAGAATGTTCTGGGGGCAGCCCGCAAGTGTCGCCACATTTCCAACGCCAACATAGCATGCCCACAACTTCCTAACCCGTACGTCTTTGGAATGTGGGAGGAAACCGGAGCACCCGGAGGAAAGCCACGCAGACAGAAGAAGGCACACCAGAGTCTCTACTTTCTTCAAACTTTAATGAGATTCGGCATGTCAATGAAGACTCCGACAAACTTCTACAGATGTACAGCGGGAAGCATTCCGACTGGTTGCATCACGGCCTGGTGTGGGAACTCTAATGGGCAGGAATGCAATAATCTACAGAGAGCGGTGGACTCAGCCAGTTCCATCACAGGTACAGCTCTCCCCACCATCGAGGACATCTACAAGAGGCAATGTCTCAGGAAGGTGGCATCCATCATTAAGGACCCCCACCATCTGGGCGTGCCCTCTTCTTGATGCTGCCATCAGGCAGGAGGTACAGGAGCCTGAAGACCCCACACCTCAAGGTTCAACAACAGCTTCCTCCCCACTGCCATCAGGTTCTTGAAACGACCTGAAAATCCCGAACCCTACCTCGGACTACATTGTTTTACCTTTACCTCAACTTGCACTAATGTCGTTATGCTTATTTTATTTATTTTGCCATGTAAATTATGTATAACTTATGTTAATTTAAGCTTATGTTAATTTATGTTTGGCATGTCTGTAATGCTATGTGCTGCTGCTGCAAAAGGCTAATCCTCATGCCATTAATACCCTGAGTATGCATGCATATGACAATAAACTTGAACTTGAAGATGACAGATCATTTGGCCCAACGAGCTCACCCTTTGACTGTAGCGGGACAAACTGGTTAGCGTGGATGCGGTGGGTTGAAGGGTCTGTTTCTGTGCTGTACAATTCCATAATTAAAACAACACAGTGAGCAAAATCAAACCAACTGACCTTAAGGGAGTAAAACACACAAGATGCTGGAGGAACTCAGCAGGTCAGGCAGCATCGATGCAGGGGAATAAACAGTCGACGTTTCGGGTTGAGACCCTTCATCAGGACCCTTCATCATTTTATTTCCCTCCATAGATGCTGCCTGACCTGCTGAATTCCTCCATTTTGCGTGTTTTGCTCCGGATTCCAGCATCTGCAGAATCTCTTGTGTCTCTGATTTTCAGGAAGCTAGTTTTTGCTGCCATTATCCTACACAGGAGATCAGTCAGTCTCTATGAAAACAAAGTGTATTTAAATATTCCAATTTGTATAGTAAAATGTCATGCCAGGCTTATTTGTTTCCAACCAGCACAGCATTTTACATCAGGCTTCTGACAGCTGCCCTATGGTTGTGGGCAACTTTGCTTCACTTACAACCAGACCTTATGCTGGTCATTGACTTCAGAAAGGGGGACGGTGCACACATTCTTGTTTACGTCAATGGTGCTGTGGTCGCGAAGGTTGAGAGCTTCAAGTTCCCAAGAGTGAACATCACCAGTAGCCTGTCGTGGTCCTACCATGTAGATGCCACAGTCAAGAAAGCTCACCAGTACCTCTACTTCCTCAGGGGGCTAAAGAAATTTGGCATGTCCCTTATGACACTCACCAATTTTGTATTGGTATTGGTTTATTATTGTCACTTGTACTGAGGTACAGTGAAAAGCTCGTCTTACAAACCGATCGTACAGATCAATTCATTACACAGTGCAGTTACATTGAGTAAGTACAAAGTGCATCGATGTAGTACAGGTAAAAACAGTAACAGTACAGAGTAAAGTGTCACAGCTACAGAGAAGGTGCAGTGCAATAAGGTGCAAGGTCACAACAAGGTAGATCGTGAGGTCATAGTCCATCTCATTGTATAAGGGAACCGATCAATAGACTTATCACGGTGGGGTAGAAGCTGTCCTTAAGTCTGGTGGTACGTGCCCTCAGGGTCCTGTATGCACCATAGAAAGAATCCTGTCGGGATGTATCACGGCTTGGTACGGCAACTGCTCTGCCCAGGACCGCAAGAAACTGCAGAGAGTTGTGGACACACCTCAGCACATCACAGAAACTAGCCTCCCCTCCATGGACTCTGTCTACACTTCTCACTGCCTCGGTAAAGCAGCCAGCATAATCAAAGACCCCACCCACCCCAGACACTCTCTCTTCTTCTCCTTCCCATCGGGCAGAAGATACAAAAGCCTGAAAACACGTACCACCAGGCTCAAGACAGCTCCTATCCCACTGTTATAAGACTATTGAATGGTCCCCTTGTATGATAAGATGGACCCTTGACCTCACAGTCTACCTCGTTATGGCCCTGCACCTTATTGTCTGCCTGCACTGCACTTTCTCTGTGGAAGTGTCACACTTTATTCTGCATTCTGTTATTGTTTTCCCTTGTACTACCTTGATGTACTGTTGTAATGAATTGATCTGTATGGACGGTATGCAAGACAAGTTTTTCACTGTACCTCGGTACAAGTGACAATAATAAACCAATTTACCAATTTTATACTGACCAGAAAGTCGCTCCAGCTTGGTGGTCACCTGCCCTTGGACCTTCTTTCAGTGTGATGCCGGGTGCAGTCTTTTGTTGGGAGGCTGGCTGTCAGCTGTCAGCTGATCCAAGAGCTCAGCCTTGCACATGACCACACCCAGCACAAATGGCCGGCTGTCTCCTCCCACCACTGCCTCCCCCACCAGAACGACTGACAACTGGTGAAGCCCTGACCCAGGTTCACTGAAGGCCAAAGCTGTGGCTCAGATTGACTGTCCTGGGCATGACAAACACATTAAATCACTGAGCCACAATTAGAGATACATAGAACATACATAGAACAATACAGCATAGGAACAGGCCCTTCGGTCCACAATGTCTGTGCCGAACACAATGCTGAATCAAACTAAATCCCTTCTGCCTGCACATGATCCATATGCCTTCATTACCTACATATTCATGTGTCTGTCTAACAGCCTCTGAAACACCACTATCGTATCTGCCTCCACCACCACCTCTGGCAGCCCATTCCAGGCACCCACCACTCTCTGTCTTCTCCGTGGATTGTCACCTTGTCGTAGTGGAGAAGCTTGTGTGGTCATGAGATCCCGAGAGCGATGCCGTCTGGAGCTATGCTCCTGGTAGGGTCACCCATGGCGGTAAGGTCGATGGTGAGGTCGCCGACAAAGAACAATCCAACCAAGACCTCAACGGTGGAACAGGCGGACGAAGTTACTTTGAACTCAACGGCTGTGAAGGCGGATGCAGGCTGCAACAAATCCACCAGCTCCAATTGTCGTGGTTTCCATGCCATTTGAATCAGTTGGCTTGATTTGTGAAGTATCGTGTGCTTTTTGTAGTGCAACATCAAGTACACGTTAAACAAATACACGCACAGGCGTCTTCACTCTGTGGGCTACTTCTCAGCAACAAACAAAGCCCAATCTGCTATCTGAAACTGCCTGACCTGAATGCAGAAGAACTTTCAGAGCCAAGATTGGACTCATAAGCCACTTGAGAGACCATAAATAGATCAACGGAACAAAGACCATCATCTTCGACCTCGAGGGACAGCCACGACGAAAAAGTCTCTGTGTATAAAACATCTCCTTTAAACTTTCCCCCTCTCACCTTAAATGCATGGCCTCTAGTATTTAACATTTCTACCTGGGAAAAAGATTCTGACAGTCTACTCTATCTATGCCTCTCATAATTTTATAAACTTCTATCAGATCTCCCCTCAGCCTCTGTCGCTCCAGAGAAAACAACCCAAGTTTGTCCAACCTCTCCTTACAGCTCATATCCTCTAATCCAGGTAGCAGCCTGGTAAACCTCATCTGCACCCTTTCTAAAGCCTCCACATCCTTCCTGTAATGGGACGATCAGAACTGCACACAATAAAAAGATAAATAGAAATTAAAAGCACTTTAAATTATTCAAACATTTTTTTTTAAGTAGACCATCAAAAAGCACACTTAAAACCAATTAACTACCTTTCAACTAGCTGAATTAAATAAAATATAAAAGGCCAAACTTTCTGCAGCTGAAGATCTGGGGATGTCTGTGCTAATCTATTAGATTTGCTAAGGCACAGTAAATGAAAATAAAAAAAGGCCGGAAATCTGGAATAAAAACAGATGCTCGAAACACTCAGTAGGTCAGGCAGTGTCTGCAGAAGTGAGAGTTAATGTTTCAGATTCAAGAAAGAGAAATAATGTTTCAGGTCATTAGCTCAATTCCTTTTTTCCACAGTTGCTGCTGAGTGTAACTAGCATTTTCCCTTTCGATTCCACTGGCACAGAACAGCTTGTCCTGGGGTCGGCCCTTCACTAGAGCAAAAGGCTGCGATTCAGCTTGCACTCGGGAGTCCCAAACTTCTGCCCAGTTAAAAAAGTGCAGGATCTGCCCATGATCTGTTATTCCACCCAGTAGCTAGCACTGTTTGCAAAGGTCACCCCTCTAACTCCTTTGAAAGTTGATGCTAATCTTTCCTCATAAGTTACAGATTAATGAAACTTCAAAGATCACCTTAAAGAAACCATGTTCTCACGAACTGCCTCTCTGAGGTCATGGAACAAATTCGAGGTATGCACAGGGCAATCAGCACAGATGTACTGTCAGTACCTGTTGTAAGCATTTCTGGTATGAAAGACATTTTGTTATTCTATACCAGTACATTGTTTAGAACAGAAATTCTACCGGCAATCACAGAACCATGGACACAAAATATTTGCTGAAAATGATCACTGCTGAGCGAAGCAATGGTTCCAATCGACAAACAGCATCAGCCATTGCAAGGTGCAGGCAATAAGCAACAACACTGCAGAGGATAAATTAAGAAGTTACACCTACTGTAATTATGACAGATTGCTGTTTAAGAAACAGTAAAATATTTCTATTACATGTCAGAGCTTATTGCATCAATATGATGCACAGTCACCTATCCTGACATTAATGATGTGTTGAACTCCCTTGCTGGACTTGTAAATCTGCCGTGTTAAAAATGATTAGCAACTACGGTATGAGGGACAGGTGGCAGCATTAAGCACTGCCAAGTCACTCTGCTGTTGGAATGTGCGCCGATTGTCGACTTATTTTAGGAATGTGGACTTTGTTCATGTGAGCAGGAACTGCTATGGCATGTCTTGATCGTGCTTGTTTCCAACCGAAGTATGTGTTTCTCAAGGAATACCAGACATGTGCCAACTCCCACAGAATCCCACTGAACAACTGCTGCATTCCCTCCTCTGAGTCTCTGCTGTGAAAACCGATTGTGTCATTCCACTTCTCCCACCCACCCTGTGCTATTTCCAGATTATTCTTAGTTCATCTACGGGAGGAGGGCACCACTGAAAGGCCTGATGGAAAGGCTGGCATTTATTGATCACTCCTGATTGACAAGAGGAACTGGTGAACTACTGCAGCCTGCAGTCCTTCCTGAGGTGATACGTACACTAAGGGACAGACCACCTGACCCAAGCCCAAAGAGACCTGACAAAATGTACGGAGTTCGGGTTGGAACAGGTATACATTCTCATACAGCCACGTAGCACGGAAACAGGCCATAAATCTCAGTGAGTCCACACTGGCCATTGAGCATGCACTTCAGAATCAGAATCAGATTTATTATCACTGACATATGGCGTGAAATTTGTTGTTTTGCGGCAGCAGTACAGTGCAAAGACATAAAAATCTATAAATTCCAAAAATAAATGAACAATGCAAAAAAAGGATGAGGTAGTGTCCATGAACCCATGAAACTACCTCGATATTCCTCTTTTGCACTATTTATTTATTTTTGTAACTTACAGTAATTGTTATGTCTTTATGTCCTGCACTGTACTGTTGCCACAAAACAACAAATTTCACAGCATATAAGTCAGTGATAATAAAGCTGATTCTGATTCTGTTCATAGGTTGATGGACTGTTCAGAAATCTGATGGCGGAGGGGAAGAAGCTGTTCCTGGATCGTTGAGTGTAGGTCTTCAGGCTCCTGTACCTCCTCCCCGATGGTAGTAACAAGAAGAGGGCATGTCCTGGGTGGTGAGGGATGCCGCCTTCTTGAGGCGCCGCCTCTTGAAGATGTCCTCGATGGTGGGCAGGGTTGTGCCCGTGATGGAGCTGGCTGAGTCTACAACCCTCTGCAGCCTCTTGCGATCCTGTGCATTGGAGGCTCCGTACCACTGCACTAATCCCATTTTATTCGCCCCACATTTTCACCAACTCCCTCCAGATCCTACAACCCACCTATACACCAGAGGCCAATTAAGAACACAAGAAAATAGGAGCAGGAGAAGGCCACTCAGCCCCTCAATCCTGCCCCGTCATTTGATATGATCATGGCTGATCCATGCTGGCCTCAACTCCTCTTCTGTGCCAGTTCCCCACAGCCCTCAATTCTTGATCTTTCAAATATTTATAAGACTTCTTTATTAGTCACACGTACATCGAAACACACAGTGAAATGCATCTTTTGCGTAGAGTGTTCTGGGGGCAGCCCGCAAGTGTTGCCACGCCTCCGGCGCCAACATAGCATGCCCACAACTTCCTAACACATACGTCTTTGGAAAGCGGGAGGAAACTGGAGCGCCTGGAGGAAACCCACACAGACACGGTGGAAAGCGGGAGGAAACTGGAGCGCCTGGAGGAAACCCACACAGACACGGGGAGAACGTACAAACTCCTTACAGACAGCGGCAGGAATTGAACCTGGGTCACTGGCGCTGTACAGGAAGTCCCTGGATTACAAACGAGTTCCGTTTTTGAGATTGTTCGTAACCCGATTTTGTCTGTAACTCGGAACAGTATTCGTGCATGTGCACTTGGCCCGGGGATCGTGGCCGCGCATGCGCACTTGGCCCAGGGTTGGGCCAAAGAAGGTGTACTGCCACCGTGGTAGGATCGGCGGCCGGGCCCGCTTACAAACCAACCACGAAGGTCGGTTCGTAAGTACGGGCGTTTGTAAGTCGGGGACTTCCTGTAATAGCGTTATGCTAACCGCTACATCTCCACATTAAATATATTTAATGCTTCATCCTCCACCACTGTTGGGGGCAGAGAATTCCCGAGATTCGCAGAGAAGGAATTTCTACCCACCTCAGTTTTAAATGACCAGCCCCTTATTTTGTAGCTAAATCCCCTTGTTCGTGACTCTCCCACTAGTGGAAACATCTCAACATCTCCCCTGTCAAGTCCTCGTAGGATCTTACGTGTTTGAATAAGACCACCCCTCATTCTTCTAAACTCCAAGGAACAAAGACCCAAACTGTCCCGCCTCTCTTGACAGGACAACCCCCTCATCCCAGGAATTAAGCCTGGTGAATCTCCTTGGGACTGCCTCCAATGTTACAATATCTTTTTTTTAGGCAAGGGGACCGAAACGGTGCACAGTGTCCCAGGCGTGGCCTCACCAACACCCTGTGGAGCTGTAACGGAACCTCCCTGTTCTTAAACTCCAATCCCTTTGCAATAAGGGCCAACATGCCGTTTGCCTTAACGTATCAACTTGCATGTCTTTGGGACGTGGGAGGAAATCGGAGCACCCAAAGGAAACCCACACGTACAGAGGGAGAACGTGCAAACCCCACACAGACAGCACCTAAGGTCAGGATTGAACCCAGCTCACTGGAGCTGTGAGGCAGCAGCTCTACCAGCTGTGTCATTTGGCTGCTCTTTCTTGATTGAAACATCCGGGTTTGATTTGGATCAAGCCAAGTTGTGCTGTGCCAGTCTGGAGTCTAAAACTAAGGTGAGAGGGGAAAGATTTTAAGGGGACCTGACAGGCAACTTCTTCACACAGAGGGTGGTGGGTATATGGAACGAGCTGCCAGAGGAAGTGGTAGAGGGGTGTACAATTACATTATTTAAAAGAGATTTAGACTGGTACATGAATAGAAAGGTTTCAGAGGATATGGGCTAAACATGGACAAATGGGACTAGCTTAGATAGACATCTTGGTCGGCATGGACAAGTAGGGCCAAAGAGCTTGTTTCCGTTCTGTATAACTCTCTGACTCTATGAATCACTCTGGTGAACCTTCACTGCACTCCCTCAATGGCAAGTAAATCCATCAGGTACAGGGACCAAAACTACACACAATACCTCAAGCATGGCATCATTCATCATTCTGGATAACACACGTCAGCATGCAATGCATGGGAAGTGAGGTTGAATTCGACATTCTGTATGATAAAGTTAGGAGTGTGCTAGAATGCTCTCCACTTGCCTGTATATGCACAGCTGCAATACTGTAAACTGTCCAGAACAAAGCAGTCTGCTTGACTGGCAGCCGAGCTGTAGCGCTAAACATTCACTTGGCTGCAGTGTTATTATCAGCAAGATACACTCCGTTAACAAGTCCAGGTTTTTGCAGCAGTGTTCTTGAAAACCTGGAACTCTGCAGCTCCTAGTCATCGTGGAACTGCTGAACTAACAGCACTCGGGGTAAGTCTTCAGTTCACGTACGGCAGTGGTTCAAGAGGGCAGCTTACCACCACCAGGTCACCTCGTAGGAATGGGTAATAAATGTCGGTCTTGCCATTGCTGCCCACATCCCAGGAATTCCTCCTCCTTTCTGTCTTAAATAAACATCCGATCCAGATGCATCACGGCTTGGTACGGCAACTGCTTTGCCCGAGACTGCAAGAAACTGCAGAGGGTTGTGCAGAGAGCTCAGGACATTACGGGAACCAGCTTCCCCTCCACGGACTCTTGTCTATACTTCTCACTGCTTTGGTAAAGCAGCCAGCATAATCAAGGACCCCTCCCACCCTGGACATTCTCTCTTCTCCCCTCTCCCACCGGGCAGAAGATACAAAAGCCTGAAAGCACGTACCACCAGGCTCAAGGACAGCTTCAATCCCGCTGTAATAAGACTGTTGAATGGTTCGCTAGTATGGTAAAATGGACTGTTGACTTCACAATCTACTTCATTATGGCCTTGTACCTTATTGTCTGCCTGCACTGCACTTTCTCTGTAACTGTAACACTTTATTCTGCATTCTGTTATTGTTTTTACCTTGTAATACTTCAATGCACTAATGTGATGAAATGATCTGTATGGATAACATGCAAAACAAAGTTTTTCACTGTACCTTGGTACATGTAACAATAATAAACCAATTTACCAATTTACATTCCTAAAACTAGAGGACATAGATTTAAGGTGAGAGGGGAAAGATTTAAAAGGGACCTTAGGGGCAACTTTTTCACACAGAGGGTGGTGGGTATATGGAACGAGCTGCCAGAGGAAGTGGTAGAGGCGGGTACAATTACAATGTTTAAAAGATATTTGGACAAGTACATGGATAGGAAAGGTTTGGAATTGGAATTGGTTTATTATTGTCACTTGTACCGAGGTACAGTGAAAAACTTAACTTGCATACTGTTCATCCAGATCAATTCATTACACAGTGCATTGAGGTAGTACAAGGTAAAACAATAACAGAATGCAGAGTAAAGCGTTACAGTTACAGAGAAAGTGCAGTGCAGGCAGACAATAAGGTGCAAGGTCAAGATTGTGAGGTCAAGAGTCCATCTTATCGCAGAGGGATATGAGCCCAATGCTGGTAAATGGGACAAGCTCAGATAGACATCTTGGTGGGCATAACAGAGTTGGGGAGAAGGGTCTGCTTCCATGCTGTATAACTCTATGACTCTACTCCAGCTGCACATTAGAATGTAGAAATTGGGGTCATTCTTTTTGGAGCAAAGAAGGTTGAGGGAAGATCTGATAGAGGTGTATAAGGTAATGAATGAGTTAGTGAGGGTAAGCTGAGGAAAGCTGATGATTTAAGGAGCAAGCAACACAGATTTAAAATTTTGACCAAAGAGGTACAAAGGACAAAACCTTTCTTATTCAGAGAGCAGTTAGGACCTGAAAAGCACTGGCTGTAAAGTTGTGCTTTAGGTGTCAATCAGGGTCTTGAAAAGGAAATCAGATTGGCACGAAAGACAGAATATTTTGACAGATGTGTGTAAAGAGTTGTAGGGGGAAGGAATGGGACTGAGAAAACCTCTCTAATAGGAGCCAGCACAGACCTAATGGGTTGAAGGGCCCCCTTTTGTGGCATTACAATTCTATGATTCTCTAACTTTAAATGTATCAAACAAAATTTGACCTTTGTCTTACACTTATACTTAAATGCTTGTTGGTTACCATTACAATACTTCAAAGAATGAATGTCAGCTGGTGATTCATTCCTCTCTCAACCCTGGATGGCTGTGGGAAACGATATACCAGCCTGAGTTCAAAACAACAACCGTAACCAGCCAAATTGTCCTGCACAATTCCACACCTGAGTGTATTCACAGGAGGAATGTTTAATTGACAATTCCACTTCTGTATTCAACTTGTAGCAACTCTTAGTTGGCACCAAGCGAGTTTTACAGGTGCCATCACTTGCAAGTGCTAGACCTCGTCTAAAAGCATAAAAAGCAATGCTTGCTAGAACAGGCTATTCTTCACAAATTGCACGATTCTGCTCTTAGGTCTCCTTGTTGACAATCCAGCCCAAAAAAAAACACCTCGTCTGATGGACTGCTGCAACCTAAAGTTTAATGCTTAAATATCTGAGAATTTTCTCATAGGAACTCTGGGGTTTGACAGCTGCGAAAAGAATATCTAAACCCGAATGGATGCAGAAAAAAGGATTGGCTGGGAGCGATTGTTAGATTTATAAGAGATTAGTAATGGGTTTTGAAAATAGCTATTCTATTAAAATGTTATTTTAAGAGCTGCTAGCCAACCACAAGATAAACTGCAGCCTTCAACACTCAAGTGCAATTTAAACCCTCTCCACTAAAAGCTGAAGCACAATGCCGCTTTATAAACTGAACTGATGAGAAACAATCTCTTCCGACCCCTGACCTGATGAATCTATAATAATGTTTGTCTTGGTATTAGTGGAATATCGCATCCACTTAGACAGGCTCAATTTAATATTGTGTTTCAGGAGACTGACACGAAAGGTCTCTCTACGTGGAGGATTAAGACCTTAATCAACATCACATCGGTGGATTTAATTCAGTTAGTCAACTCCCCTATGATCCGTCAGGGGTGCTTTATACTTCAGTGATCGCAACAGATATCAAAAGGGGAATTTTAACACCTAAGTTATCGAATGAGTTATAGAGAGGGGTTGAGCAGGTTGGGACTTTGTTCACTGGAGTGTGGGAGAATGAGAGGTGTATAAAATCATGAGGGGCATCGATAGGGTGAATGCACACAGTCTTTTTCCCACGGATGGGGAATCAAGAACTAGAAGACATAAGTTTAAGGTGAGACGGGAGAGATTTAATAGGAACCTGAGGGGCAAATTTTTCACCCAGAGGGTGGTCCGTATATGGAATGAGCTGCCAGAGGAAATGGTTGAGGCAGGTACATTAACAACATTTAGAAGGCACTTGGACAGGTACATGGATTGGAAAGGTTTATAGGGATATGGGCCAAACACAGGCAAATGGGAGTAGCTTAGATGGGTATCTTGGTCAGCCTGGACCAGTTGGGCCGAAGGACCTGTTTCCGTGCTGTATGACTCTATGACTTACTTGTTAGAAACTGAGTGAAAGGGGAATTAAAATCCAAGCAGTGGACAAAGCTCTGCTCCCGACCCATTGCCAGTTTAATGTCACTGTTTCCTTGGGCTGTTGAGCAAGTTGGAACCCCCTGTGGATTCTCGCAGAGCCTGGCAGCTGAGGTCTTGTCAGGAGACTTTAAAACTTAGCTTTGTAGGGACAAGAGGAGCCGAAAGGCTCCTTCAGGCCCAACCATGTACTTACATCACAGTGTCCTGGCTTTAGTGACTTGTAAAGTCAGTGAAACCCTCCCTTCTCCTTCCCAGACCTGTGGCCACTGAGCCACCTGATCTCTACAGGCTCATAGCTGGAAAACTGTCCTCAAAGTTCCTTTTGGATGGGCAGCCAGCTGGCAGGCTGTAATTGAGGACTGGGCATTAATCTGGACACTCCAGCTCACAGATGGAGGACCACACATCCCACCAGCACAATATCTCCGCTGACAATTCTGCTGCACTACTGAAGGACTGCCGCACCTTCCATGAGTTACAATATTAAACTGAGGCTTTATCTCTACTTTAAGATGAAGACTGTATTTTACGTGGATGTGGGGGTTTATTCTCCTGTTACCCTGGACAATGTTATGTTAATTTTGCAAAAAAAGCTATCTTTCATGGCATTTATATCCTGGGTATTGGTTTATTGGTATTGGTTTATTATTGTCACTTGTACCGAGGTGCAGTGAAAAACTTGTCTTGCATACTGATCGTACAGATCAATTAATTACACAGTGAGTTAGTACACAGTGCATTGAGGTAGTACAGGTAAAAACAATAACAGTACAGAGTAAAGTGTCACAGCTACAAAGGAAGTGCAGTGCAGGTAGACAATAAGGTCCAAGGTCACAAGGTAGATTGTGAGGTCCATCTCATTGTATAAGGGACCATTCAATAGTCTTATCACAGTAGGATAGAAGCTGTCCTTCAGCCTGGTGGCATTGCCCTCAGGCTCCTGTATCTTCTGCCTGATAGGAGAGAAGAGAGAACGACCCGTATGTATGTCCTTAACAATAAACTTGAATTTGAAACTTGATGTCCCCATATTTCTATTTTCCTTATGACATGGAAGGAGCTCATTTAGCCCACCGTCTATATCAGTTCACAGAGAAATCCCACTGTCCCAGTAATTTTCCCTGTAACCTGTTGTCCCCATATACCCATCAGTTCTACCACCCACCCAGATGATGACAGTTTACATTGACCAAATAACCTACCAATGCACAAATATTTGGAATGTGGGAGGAAACCCACACAGTCACAGGGAGAACGTGTAAATTCCACACAGACAGCACCCAAGGTCAGGACTGAACCTGGGCCATTTACCTGTGAAGCAGCAGTGAGTCATTGTTGGTGATGAGAGCTTGCTGTTCGTGGACTGGGTGTCACAATTCCGATATTTCAATAGCGATCACACTTCAAAAGTTACTTCATTATCTGTAAAGTACTTTGGGACGGGGTGTATAAATGCAACTTCTTCCTTTTTCTTATTTTCTTATACAGTGGCAGTAGATCATTGCAACTTCTCTGATGGTCTGGCAGCTTGATTGCCATATGTCTCCCTGTCCTCCTTGTCAAGAGCTCTCGTGGCTTTGTGCCAAACTCCCAGAAGCTTTCGTGGCAAAGCCTCAGCATTTCCACAAGCTCTGATAGCCATGATTGGATTTAATGGGTTGTTAGCAAAGTAACCTGTCTCAGTCTGGGCAGCGCATTGCAATTTGGGCTTGAACGAGCAGTTGTTCATTACTTTCCAAACCTGCATTCATGTTTGGAAAATCCAAATGTCAAGAATTCTGGTTGGAAATTAAAATACACTAATTCCATAGTCCCTAACTCAGCCATCATTCCTGACAAAGGGTCTCGATCCGAAACATTGACTGTCTGTTTCCCTCCATAGATGCTGCCTGACCCGCTGAGTTCCTCCAGCATCTTGTGTATTGCTCCAGATTTCCAGCAACTGCAGTCTCTCTTGTGACAGCCATCATTCCTTTTGTTTTAGACAAGAGTCTGGCTAACAACAAATTTATCTGTAATATTTTGAAAAATTGCTAAAAAAATCCTTTTTAGCTTTACTCCTTCTGAATTCCTCCTCCCCTTAAGATTTCTTTATAAGATTTCTTTATTAGTCACATGTACATCAAAACACACAGTGAAATGCATCTTTTGCGTAAAGTGCTCTGGGGCAGTCCGCAAGTGTCACCATGCTTCCAGCGCCAACATAGCATGCCCGCAACTTCCTAACCCATACGGCTTTGGAATGTGGAAGGAAACCGGAGCACCCGGAGGAAACCCACGCAGTCATGGGGAGAACGTACAAACTCCTTACAGACAGCGGCAGGAATTGAACCCAGGTCGCTGGCGCTGTAATAGAGTTATGCTAACTGCTACACCACTGTGCCTGCCCTCCTTCTGAAAGTTCTAACAAGGGTCCAGAGGTGACCGCTTCATCGAGCACCTTCATTCCGTCAGCTGCAACGGCCAGGACCTCCCGGTGGCCGCCCACTTCAATTCCACATCCCACTCCCACACGGACATGTCTATCCACGGCCTCCTCTACTGCCACGGTGAGACCAGACACAGGTTGGAGGAACAACACCTCATATTCTGCCTTGGGAGTCTCCAACCTGATGGCATCAACATCGATTTCTCTAAATTCCGGTAACCCCTCCCCTTCTTTTTCTCCCCCCCACCCCCCACTCCTTTGTCTTCCCTTATTCCTGTGGCTCCCTTCCCCCACCTTGATGACCTGCCCATCTATTCCCCACCTCCTTCCCTTTATTCCATGGTCCACTGCCCTTTCCTACCAGATTCCTTCTTCTTCAGCCCTTTGCCTCTTCTACCTATCACTTCTCAGCTTCTTACATCTTCTCCCCCTCCCCCACCCACTCCCTTCCCCTCTCACCTGAACTCACCTCTCCCCTGCCTGCATGTGCTTCCCCCCCCCCCCCCCCACCTTCTTATTCTGGCTTCTCCCCTCTTCCTTTCCAGTCCTGATGAAGGGTCTCGGCCCAAAATGTTTATTTCCCTCCATGGGTGCTGCCTGACCTGCTGAGTTCCTCCAGCGTTTTGTGTGTGTTGCTCCAGATTCCAGCATCTGCAGAATTTCTTGTGTCTCCAGAGGTGTAGACAGTGTGGCTGCATCTGTCCGTAAGGACACTCATCATGTTTATAACAGGACCAGTGTCAAAGCTTGCCTTGTGGCTGATATATATGATTGTTTAGTTATCGAGACTGTAACATTTTATATGGTAGATTAGTTATCCAGACTGGTCAGAACTACACAGTTTAGTATTTAACTATCTAGATAGCTGTTTAGTTATCTAGACAGCGATAAATCATGGTCAGGAAAAAAGAAACTAATAACACCAAATCTTCAGATCTCTTATGGCTGGTGAAGCATTCTAGTGATTAGCTCAGTCTGGT
This sequence comes from Pristis pectinata, assembly GCF_009764475.1. Classification (NCBI taxonomy): domain Eukaryota; kingdom Metazoa; phylum Chordata; class Chondrichthyes; order Rhinopristiformes; family Pristidae; genus Pristis; species Pristis pectinata. The sequence continues at coordinate 4,913,556 of NC_067410.1, read as the reverse complement.
GAAATTTTATTGTGCAGCCACTGAGCCAAATCAAAAGCAATGTGCTGGAGTTATTTGATAAGCAGTTTACTTATGGGCAGCAGCATAATATAATGACATGAGATAAAAATTATAAAGCAAATGGACGGTTATAACTGGACACAATTGAAGCATTGTACAGAGGATAGTCAAAAAGGCTTGAAGGGCATTCTGCTGCAATGTTTGAATGGTTGTGGATCTTTCTGACCTAACGTCAATATCTTCCCTATTGGAGAATCGCTAGTCTTCCACATATCTTGATGTACTATTCCCCCTTTGTACTTTCGACAGTCATTGGTAATCAATAAGGGTGGCACCTTTGGGTAATGTTAAGTGTTCATGGTCTGCATAGCAATATTCAGTTTATGTGTTGCTTGCAAAGCACTGTCAGCAATCAATTTTCAACTGATCTCTGACATACGCTGAACCTAATACAATTATGAAAGCAGAATATGCTTGTTAATAGATCTCTACATTCCCAGGACTTCTTTTCCCTTCTTTTATCTCTATAAAGCTGAGAGAATCAGTTTGTCCTATTTCTTAGCTGTAGGATGTTCTGAGTGCATTGCTTACATTTTGAGATACCAAATTAGCAGGCTGAAGTACCCTCTAGTCTTTAGGGTGGTTGCTGTCAGGATTTATACAAGAGGATTTCCCACACTGATTTGTATGCTTCCTGTCTCAATTCAGAATAGCATTGGATTTATTTTGCCCATTTAAAGTCCTGGAGTTGCAACCCAGGAAGCTGAATCAGGTGTGAGGTGTGTCAGAAGAACATGGGTTCAAGCCCCACTCAAGCATTACAAAATAGCAATCTACTTTTTCTCCCTCTCTCTCTTTGTCTGCCTCCACCTATCATTCACCTGCAACTGTCTCCTAACTTCACCCCCGCTCCCCTCCTCTATCTGGCACCACCTGCCTGTCATCTTACACCCCTCCTGAGTCCACCAATCACGTCAGGCTCCTGTTTCACCACCTCCCCCTCTCCTCTATATACCGGCCATCTCCCCTCTCCACTCTCAGTCCTGACGCAAGGTTTCGACCCGAAACACTGACGATTCTTTTCCTCCCAATAACTTGGGTTGTTTTCTCTGGAGCGGCAGAGGCTGAGGGAAGACCTGATAGAAGTTTATAAGATTATGAGAGGCATAGATAGACAGCCAGTATCTTTTTCCCAGAGTTGAAATGTCCAGTACTAGAGGGCATGCATTTAAGGTGAGAGGGGGTAAGTTTTCTTTTACACAGAGAGTGGTGGGTGCCTGGAACGTGCTGCCTGGGGTGGTGGTGGAGGCAGATACAATAGAGGCATTTGAGAGACTCTTAGATAGGCACATGGATGGGCAGAGAATGGAGGGATATGGACGTTGTGTAGGCAGAAGGGATTAGTTTAGTTAGGCGTTTAATTACTAGCTTAATTAGTTTGGCACAACATTGAGGGCCGAAGGGCCTGTTCCTGTGCTGTACTGTTCTATGTTCTGAGTTCCTCCAGCAGACTGACTTGCAGCAAAAAACTATATCCTTGTTCAAGGATGTGTGTGAAGATAAACACAGCAACCACAGACCAGTCAGTTTAATCTTGTTGATGCGGAAAGTTCGGGAAACAATAACCAGGATCAAAACTAGCAGTCACTTGAACAAATGTGGAATAATTAGAGTAAGCTAGTATGGATTTGTTAGAGACAAATTGCGCCTAACCTACTTGATAAGAGTTTTTTTGATGAAGTAACAGGAAGGGCTGACGAGGGAAATGTGGTAGATATGATATTGATGGAATTCTGAAAGACATTTGATGAGGCGTCACATTATAGGCTTGTCATCAAGATTGAAAGCAGTGGAACAGAAAGGGTTGCAGCAGCATGGATGGAAAATTGATGAAGTTACAGGAAACAGGCAGTAGTAATTAAAGGTTGTTCTTGGACTGAAGGGAATTGTACAGAGGATATCCCCATGGGACTGCACTAGGACCAGTCTTATCTTAATATATAGTCAACTGACTTGGACTTAGGCGTACAGGGCGCAATCTCCAAATCTACAAATCACAAAGAACTTGGAGGGATAGTGAACTGTGAGCAGGATAGTAAAAGATTCCAATGAGATATCGACAGGCTGGTGAAATGGGCAGATAGGTGGCAGGTGAAAGTTAATAATGAAAAGTGTAATGTGATACATTTTGGTAGGAAGACAAGGGAGGCAATATGAACCAGAGCGTGCAACTCTTAAAGGAGTGGAAGAGAAGAGAGACAGGGGGCAAAGATGCATAGTTTGTGGAAAGTGGCGGAGCCGGTGGAGATGGTGGGTTAAGAAGCAAACCGAATTGTTACAAAACACTGGCTCAGCCACAAGTGGGACAGTGTCTAGCTGTGGGTACCACATTTTAGTAAAGATGTAAAAACTCTGGAGAGGGATCAGAAGAGATTTACCAAAATGATTCTAAGGAAGAGGGTCTTTAGATGTAGTGGGGAAGCTAGGATTGTTCTCTTTGGAACAGAGAAGAGTGCGAGACCTGATGGAGGTATCTCAAGGAATGAGGGGTACAGACAGAATGAATAAAAAGAATCAGTTCCCATTGGTGGATGGGTCAAGGACGAGGGAACACGGATTGACTAAAAGAACCAGAAGATACATGAAGAAAAATCTTTTTACTCTGCAAGTAGTTGGGTCAGGAATGCACGGGAGAGGTGGTGATGGACTAGGTTCAGTTGTAACATTCAAAGAGGAGATGGATAAACATATGGAAAAGGCTTGTAGGGTTATGGGGAGAGGGCAGGGGACTGGGACTAGATTGGTTGCTCTTATGTAGGCTTGATGGGCTGAATGGCCTTCTTCCCTGCTGTAATCATTCTGTTAAACTGTGAACAGATTTGAGCACAAAATCTCAACTGTCATCCCAGATGAGAAGTTGATTCGCCTTGTACCCTCTGCAATGCTTGGAAACAACTCTGTGTGTAACTTCATTGAAGAGTACGGAAATTCTCCCTGGTGTGCTGGCTAATACTTATCTGATATCACTGCAACAGATGATGTGATCATTATCACACTGCTGCTTGTGAAATATTCCTGTGCCCCAACTGGCTGGCTGTATTTCCCTTACTCCTATCTCAGTGGTTGTAATGCACTCTGAAACATCCTGAAGTCACAAAAGATACGACAGAAATGCAAAGTCCTTCTCTTCTTTCCATTCATAAGCATGCGACTGAAGAGGAATTGAGCTACTATGACCAGTAAGCTGAATGCTACCCATTTGGGTCTATCCTGAATGGCTGCATCACGGTCTGGTATGGCAATTCGAACGCGCAGGAATGTAAGAAGCCGCAGAGAGCAATGGACTCTGCCCAATAATCATGGGCACATCCCTCCCCACCATTGGTAGTATCTACAGGAGGCGCTGCCTCAAGAAGGCGACATCCATCATCAAAGATCCCCACCATCCAGGCCATGCCATCTTCTCACAGCTACCATGGCGCAGGAGGTACAGAAGCCTGAAGTCCCACACCACCAGGTTCAGGAATAGCTACTTCCCTTCAACCATTCGGTTCTTGAACCAACCAGCACAACCCTAATCACTGCAGTTTAGCAACATTATGACCACTTTGATCACTTTGCACTAAGATGGACTTTGCTTGTTTTTGTTCTAATTGTGTTCTTTCCTGTAAAAATTGTGTATAATTTATGTTTAATTTATGTTTTTCTTGTGAATGCTGCTTATCTGATGCTCTGTGCCTGTGATGCTGCTGCAAGTAAGTTTTTCATTGCACCTGTGCACATATGGACTTGTGCATCTGACAATAAACTCGACTTTGACTTTGCTGCTGATCTCAATGGCAGCAGTAGTGGGGTGTTAGAACCGGCCTTCTTCCCCTGGACTAGGAAGCAATAAAAATCAGCCTGTGTTCTGATCAGCCCTGGAGAGAGAGAACGCTGAAAGGGGATAAAGGGATGAGCTGATCACTGCAGTCTCCAGCAGAAGTCTCTTAACCGGCTGAAAGAGATCAGGGAGCCAATGCGTGGATGCCAATTCTACGCAAAACAAGCCATAATGAATGAAGGCTCAAAGGCAGCAGAGGAGAGGGTTCAAAAGCAGAGAGATGCAAAATGGTGAAAAGGTTGAGAATGACCCTCGGTGTTGTCCAGTCAACTCTTGTATCATTTTACACAAGATGGCAAATCGCAGTGCCATCCAGTGGCCAGCACTTGCTTCTGAATTGTGAATGTTGACAAAATTCAATGAAGAATGCTGATACAGCAGTCTATAAAAGGAAGTACTGACATAAAGTAAAATAACAAGGAGTAATGATCGTGGATAGGAACTATGTTTTCTATGCAAGGTTTCAAGTAACATACAGATAGCATTCTCTGAGAAACCCAACTGACATTAGCCTTTGGATACAATTACATTGCACCTGAATCCTTTTGCAGTCTTTGAGCTCTGACTTAAAGTAAGAAGAGAAGTGTTTGGATGGGGGCATGTGGGGAATTTTAATAACCTAGTCAGTTTATATAACAGAAGAGAGACATGCACCATAGAAAGCATCCTATCCAGATGCATCACGGCTTGGTACGGCAACTGCTCTGCCCAAGACCGCAAGAAACCGCAGAGAGTTGTGAACACAGCTCAGCGCGTCACGGACACCAGCCTCCCCTCCATGGACTCTGTCCACACTTCCTGTTGCCTTGGGAATGCAGCCAACATAATCAAGGACCCCTCCCACCCTGGACATTCTCTCTCCTTTCCCCTTCCATCAGGCAGAAGATACAGAAGTTTGTAAGCACGCACCACCAAGCACAGGACAGCTTCTATCCCGCTGTTATACGACTATTGAATGAACCTCTTATACGATAAATATGAACTCTTGATCTACCTTGTCGTGGCCCTTGCACTTTATTTGTCTGCCTGCACTGCACTCTCTCTCTAACTGTAACACTACATTCTACATTCTGTTTTTTATCCTTTTTACTACCTCTGTGTACTTATGTATGGAATGATCTGTCTGGATTGCATGCAAACAAAGGCTTTTCACTGTATCTCGGTACATGTGACAATAATAAACCAATTACCAACTATCAGATGGATAATTTTGTTTTAAATTTATTCACAGGATATGGGGTTTGAAGTTGTGCCAACAACTCTCAAGGAGCTTGACCACATAGAGTCATGGAGTCAGAGTCATACAGCATAGAAGCAGGCCCTTTGGCCCAACTCGTCCATGCCGACTGTGTTGCCCAGCAAGCTAGTCCCATCTGCCCACGTTTGGCCCATAGCCCTCTAAACCCATTCTATCCATGTACTTATCCAGATGGTTTTTAAATGTTGCTAATGTGCCCTCCTCAACCACTATTTCTGGCAGCTTATTCCAAATACTCACCACCCTTTGTGTGAAGAAACTGCCCCTGATGTCTCTCGCCTCTGATTTTAAACCTATGCCCTCTTGTTTTTAGCACCCCCTCCCTGGGAAAAAGACTATGTGCTTTCACCCTGTCCATGCCACTGTTGATCTTATATACCTCTATCAGGTCACCCCTCAATCTCCTACATTCCATGGAATGAAGTCCTAGTCTAAGAAACCTCTCATAGAACATAGATCACTACAGCACAGTACAGGCCCTTCGGCCCATGATGTTGTGCTGACATTTTATCCTGCTCTAAGATCTATCTAACCCTTTGCTCCCACATAGCCCCCCATTTCTCCATCTAAGAGTCTCTTAAATGTCCCCAATGTATCTGCCCCCACAACCTCTGCTGGCAGTGCGTTCCACGCACCCACCACTCTCTGTGTAAAAAACTTACCCCTGACATCCCCCTTATACCTTCCTCCAATCACCTTGAAATTATGTCCCCCGTGTTAGCCATTGTTGCACTGGGAAAAAGTCTCTGACTGTCCACTCGATCTATGCCTCTTATCATCTTGTACACCTCTATCAAGTCACCTCTCCTTGTAACTCAGGCCCCCAAGTCCAGGCAACATCCGGGTAAATCTTTTTTGCACTCTTTCTGGTTTAATAACATCTTTCCTGTAACAGGGTGACTAAAATGTACACAGTACTAATACAGTACACAAATTAGCTCACTTGACTTGTACCCCATCCACCATCCTAAACAATAATTCCCTCTACCACTATTGCACAGTGGTTGCAGTGTGTATCACTGACAAAATGCACTGCAGTTACTTGCCCAGGCTACTCCAACAGCACTTGTCCTCTACCACTGTGACCTCTGCCACTAAGGACCAAAGCAGCAGGTGAATGGGGGCACCACCACCTGCAGGTCCTCCTCCACATTCCACACCATGTTGACTTGGAAATATATCACTGCACCTTCATCATCACTGGGTCTACATCCTGCAAGTCCCTCCCAATAGCACTGGAGGAGGACTTTCCCCAGTGGTTCAAGATGGCAGCTCAAGGGCAGTTGGGGATGGGCAATTGTGCCAACCTTGCCAGTGATGCCCAGCGGTTGCCCCAAATGAATGCTGAGGAATCCCAGCAAATCTTCATAGAATCATAGAATCATAGAACAGTACAGCACAATACAGTCCCTTCGGCCCACAATGTTGTGCCGACCTTTAAACCTTGCTTAAGACTATCTAACCCCTTCCTCCCACATATCCCTCTATTCTAAATTCCTCCATATGCTTATCTAGTAATCTCTTGAATTTGACCAATGTACCTGCCTCCACCAACACCCCAGGCAGCGCATTCCATGCACCAACCACTCTCTGGGTAAAAAACCTACCTCTGATATCTCCCTTGAACTTCCCACCCATTACTTTAAAGCCATGCCCTCTTGTATTGAGCACTGGTGCCCTGGGAAAGAGGCACTGGCTGTCCACTCTATCTATTCCTCTCAATATTTTGTACACCTCTATTATGTCTCCTCTCATCCTCCTTCTCTCCAAAGAGCAAAGTCCTGGCTCCCTTAGTCTCTCCTCATAACGCATACTCTCTACAAAATCTTGACCTTCCAAATCTGTCAGTATGTCCCAGGCTCACATATTTGACAACACTTACACAAAAGTCCAGATCTTAAGAGTACGGCAGTGTAGTGGTTAAGTTGCTGTATAAGCAACCTGAGCTCTGGGCCATTCAGTCAAAGGAACAAGTTCAAATCTCACTGCAGCAGCTGAGGAATTGAAATTAAAAATATCTGGAATTTAGAGGGAAAAGAGAGGTTTTTAACCATGAATTACTAGATTGTCTTCAAAGCCCCATCTGGTTTACTATAGTCCTTCAGGGAATGAAATTGTCATCTTTAGCTAGTCTGATCCATACATAACTCCAGACTCTGACTGTGGCTGACTCTTAACTGTTTCCTTAGTTTAGAGTCAAAAGAATTGGACGGTAAACTGCCAGTGGCATCCATATCCTGGGAGTGAATGAATGGATTAGAAGGGGGAAGATTAAAGGTGATATGAGGGGCAAATCTTTAACTCAGAGAGTGGTAGGTGCCTGGAATGGGTTACCAGGGGTAGTGGTGAAAGCAGGCATTTTGATGAGATAAGATTTCTTTATTAGTCACATGTACATCAAAACACACAGTGAAATGCATCTTTTTGCGTAGAGTGTTCTGGGTGCAGCCCGCAAGTGTCACCACGCTTCCGGCGCCAACATAGCATGCCCACAACTTCCTAACCCGTACGTCTTTGGAATGTGGGAGGAAACCAGAGCACCCGGAGGAAACCCACGCAGACACGGGGAGAACGTACAAACTCCTTACAGACAGTGGCCAAATTTGAACCCAGGTCACTGGTGCTGTAAAGTGTTACGCTAACCACTACACTACCAAGAGGCATGAATATGAAGGGAATGGAGGGATATGGATGATACACAGGAGGAGGACATTTAGTACAAATTGGCATCAAGATCGGCACAACATCGTGGGCCGAATGGCCTCTCCAGTGCTGTACTGTTCTATGTTCAATGAATGAATAAATTAAACTAAATTGCCAGCAAGAGTTGGCCTAACATAGCTCTGCATGTGCTCATTACAGAGAGAAGAAACAAATCTCAGCAAAAAAGGAACGCATCCCGTGCACACATCATCACTGTGCCCTCAGGCGGCTTTCATCTGCATCAATGAGTGTTTGTATCATCCCCAGAATCTGTGCTCCAAACACCTGAGCTGCAGCATTCACGCCAACTGAATAGACAGCAATTCTCAGCTGGTAACAACTGCTGTCCCCCACCCCCACCCCCACCCGCACCCCCATCCCCCTGTCCCCTTAATACCACTGTACACTCCCCTCCCTCAAGAAGAAACAACCCTACTCTATAACCTGCAAAGGCAGAGGTGTTTCAGGTGCAGCTAAAGACACAAGAAGCTGGATCTGCACTGGGGAGGAGTCTGTGACTATGGATAAAGGTCAAATAGACACTTCAAACTTATTTCAAAAATTTTGCAGATGTGGAAGTGCTTTGCATTCAGAATGCTCCCTTCGGACCTCTGTTCCCTTAGTACATCAGCTGAGGCAATTTTGCTTAGAGGGAGTTAAAGCAAATGTGTTAATTGTTGCCTCCTTTATGGGGAAGAGCCCTTGGGACTTGCCAGAAGTGTTATCAAGGGATAACAAACAAACTGGTTTAGTGCCAGACTATGTAATGGGGCCTAAGGGCTGTACAGCTGCTAAACAAGATGATATCCTATCTGTCTAATAGGGAGTCCCTCTGGACTCTCTCTACATGGTATTCTAAATTAAAAGTGCTCCAGTCTTCACCACCTGACAGCACAAGTAAATGTCAAAACACTGCCTTGGATGTGCGGACAGGAATGAGCTTGAGTGTATGATCAATGAAGGCACAGGGCTGCCCGAACAAACTGGGAGAATTCACTCTGAAGGCTAAGACAGACAAGAGTATAAAACACATGTTTTCTGCACAATCTGTTGGGAGGTTCACATGGGTAGGCAACTTTGGCCCAGTTTTTCAAACCCATTCAGAGCTTCCCAGCAAAGAATTTTCTGCAAGTTTCAAATGGCCTTTCAAACAGATAGGGTGGTAAAGAAGGCGAATGACATGTTTGCCTTCATTGGTCGGGGCATTGAGTATAAGAGTCAGGAAGTCATGTTGCAGCTGTATAAAACATTGGTTAGGCCACCCTTGGAGTATTGTGTGCAGTTCTGGTTGCCCCATTACAGGAAGGATGTGAAAGCTTTGGAAAGGGTACAGAGAGGTTTACCAGGATGCTGCCTGGATTAGAGGGTATGAGCTATAAGGAGAGGTTGGACAAACTTGGGTTGTTTTCTCTGGAGCATCGAAGGCTGAGGGAAGACCTGATAGAAGTTTATAAAATTATGAGGTGTAGATAGGGGAGACATTTATAATCTTTTTCCCAGGGTAGAAACAAATATTAGAGGACATGCATTTAAGATGAGAGGGGGAAAGTTTAAAGAAGATGTAAGGGACTAATTTTTTACTCAGAGAGTGGTGGGTGCCTGGAACGGGCTGCCAGGGGTAGTGGTGGTGCAGATAAGATAGTGGCATTTAAGAGGCTTTTAGATAGACAGATGAACATGCAGGGAGTGGAGGGATTTGGATCATGTGCAGGCAGAAGAGATTTAGTTCAATTTGGCATCATGTTCGGCACAGACATTGTGGGCTGAAGGGCCTGTTCCCGTGCTGTACTGTTCTATGTAACAAACGACCATGTGGATGATCTTTTGAAGAGCTGTTGATGTCGTGTGGAACCATGTTTGCTCCAAGGAAATGGACAAAGTTCATACAGGGAGCTTGAAAAAAAATCCTGCAGATGCTGGAAATCTGAGTTCAATAAAGATAAAGCTAGTCAGCAGGCCAGGCAGAATCTGTGGAGAGAGGAACAGTTACCGATTCGACTTAACGACCTTTCATAATGAAACGTGAAATGTTAATTGCTTCTTTCTCCACTTACACTGTCTGATCTGCTAGGTATTTCAAATAGGTTCTGCTTTTATTTAACCTGGGGAGACTGTTCACTGTTGCTGTGGGATCAAATAACAACGGACAGGATGTGACGATTGTAAGGTAGGATTAGGAGGTTGGATCAAGCAGAAAGCTTTCTCCTAAGGCGGAATGGGGCTGTGTGTGGATGTGTAGGTTGCTGGAGGAGATAATGGTTTAAGAATTATGCAAACATCTAGAGAAATGAGAGACTTATTTAGCAAGCAGGTGGTAAAGTGATCTATTTTCAAGTAAAGGAAACAGTGTTTCAGGTCTAACAGGTCATTTTCCTTTGAAAAGAGCTTAAACTTGCATTTGAATTCTCACTGGTGCTTGAAAACACTCAAGGATTGAGTCAAAATCATAAACCTCGACTCCAGCCAACATTTTTTTGAGTGAACTACGAAATGGAGATGATACTGTAGACACTTGGAAGGCAAAGCTCCAAGCACAAAGCCCCAGACATGTCCGATAATAAGCTATGCACATTATCAAAGTAAGTTTTCTGAAATGTTCAATGCTCGATAAAGCAGTCCTTGAGGTTTTGACTCATATTTTTAAACTCTGCTCTTGCAGACTAAAGTCATTTGAACCCCATGACTATGTTATGGCCCGTATTGTGCATTAAGAAATAATTTATCATCTGTACAATTCTCTCCCTGTCATCAACTGCTCTGTTGGCACAGTGCAATCAAATTACTGTAAGTTCTACTGCAGTATTAATTCTTCTCATCTACGGTGAAGCTCCATTAGAGGCCATAAAGCAACTGGTATTGGTATTGGTTTATTATCGTCACTTGCACTGAGGTACAGTGAAAAACTTGTCTTACAAACCGATCATACAGGTCAATTCATTACACAGTGCAGTTACATTGAGTTAGTACAAAATGCATTGAGGTAGTACAGATAAAAACAGTAACAGTACAGAGTAAAGTGTCACAGCTACAGAGAAAGTGCAGTGCAATAAGGTGCAAGGTCACAACAAGGTAGATTGTGAGGTTATAGTCCATCTCACTGTATAAGGGAACTGTTCAATAGTCTTATCACAGTGGGGTAGAAGCTGTCCTTGAGCCTGGTGGTACGTGCCCTCAGGCTCCTGTATCTTCTACCCAATGGAAGAGGAGAGGAGAGAGAATGTCCCGGGTGGGTGGGGTCTTTGATTATGCTGGCTGCTACACCAAGACAATGAGGGGTAAAGACAGAGTCCAAGGAGGGGAGGCTGGTGTGCGTGATGCACTGGGCTGTGTCCACAACTCTCTGCAGCTTCTTGCGATCCTGGGCAGAGCAGTTGCCGTACCAAGCCGTGATACATCCAGATAGGATGCTTTCAATGGTTCATTGGTAAAAGTTGCACTCATTAAAAGTCAGTAGATTACAATGTCTAAGTGTTAGCTGTGACTCAAACATCTCTCTCCTCTCTGATTAAGAAGTTCAAGCCCAACCCTTGAGATTTGATTTCATCACTTTGACTGAGGCTCCAGTGCAGTAGCAAGGAAGGGCTCTGTGGTCAGAGGTGCCATCTTTCAGATGAGGCATGAAAAGTCCCAGCTTCCCCTCAAGTGGGAGATCACATAACGCAACTTTGAAGAAGAAGAAGTCGAAATTTCAGTCAGACTTCTAACCTGTAATGCTACTTTGAAGAAGATCAGGGCAAGATCTAAATTTCAGTCAAACTTCTAAACTGGCAGAAGGCCAACTTCAATATGATCAGAGGGGATGTGGCCAGAGTAAAATGGAACCAACAGTTGAGAAGAAATACTGTTGCAGAATTAAAGAACATAGAACATTACAGCACAGTACAGGCCCTTTGGCCCACAATGTTGTGCTGATATTTTATCCTGCTCTAAGATCTATCTAACCCTTCCCTCCCACATAGCCCCCTATTTTTCTATCATTCATGTGTCTATCTAAGAGTCTCTTAAATATCCCTAATGTATCTGCCCCCACAACCTCTGCCGGCAGTGTGTTCCACGCACCCACCACTCTCTGTGTAAAAAACTTACTCCTGATATCCCCCTTATATCTTCCTTCATTCACCTTAAGATTATGTCACCTCATATTAGCCATTTTTACCCTGGGAAAAAGTCTCTGACTGTCCACTCGATCTCTGCCTCTTATCATCTTGTGCACCTCTATCAAGTCACCTCTCATCCTCCTTCTCTCCAAATTGAAAAGCCCGAGCTCACTCAACCTATCCTCATAAGACATGCTCTCCAATCCAGGCAGCATCCTGGTAAATCTCCTCTGCACCCTCTCTAAAGCGTTCACATCCTTCCTATAATGAGGCGACCAGAATGGGTGATCTTTAAGGAGATATTTCAGGTACAATATGGGTGCATCCCTAGAAGGGAAGGAAGGTAAGAACAAAACCAGGATTCCTTGGATGAGAACAGAGATTGAGAATATGATGAAACACACACAAAAAAAGGTGGATGATGTGAATTCTTCAACTGAGAGCCAAGCTAAGTACAAAAGGTTGAGAGGGAGACTTACAATTCTCCCACGATATGGTGGAGATGCCAGAGGACTGCAAAGTGGCGAGTCTAACACTCTTGTTCAAAACAAGGTTGTAAGGATATTCCTTGTAACTACAAGATGGTCAGTTTAACCTTGGTAGTGGGTAAGGTTTTAGACACAATAATCAGGGAAATGCTTAACAGGTACTCGGAGAAATTTGAGTTAATTAAGAAGAGACAGCATGGATTTGTAAAAGGCAGATTCTGTTGACTCAACTAATTCAGTTTTTTTGATGAAGTAACAGAGAAACATGCAGCGAATGTCTAAGAACATAGAACATAGAACATGGAACATAGAACATGGAACATAGAATAAAGGACAGTACAACAAAGGAGCAGGCCCTTTGGCCCATCATGTTGTGCTGAACTAATTAAACACCTAACTAAACTAGTCCCTTCTGTCTACATAAATCCATATCCCTCCATTCTCTGCGCATTCATGTGCCTATCTAAGAGCCTCTTAAACGCCTCTATCGTATCTGCCTCCACCACCACCCCTGGCAGCGCATTCCAGGCACCCACCACTCTCTGAGTTAAAAACCTGCCCCACACATCTCCTTTGAACTTTCTCCCTCTCACCTTAAATGCATGCCCTCTAGTACAAGACATTTCGACCCTGGGGAAAAGATACCGGCTGTCTACTCTATCTATGCCTCTCATAATCTTATAAACTTCTAGCAGGTCTCCCCTCAGCCTCTGCTGTTGGATAAAGTACCACGTAAAATAAAAGTGAACCTCTTGGACTAGGACGGTAGGTGCCACGTTGCATAAAAAATTGTCTTAGGAAAGCAGTGAGTGGTGGTATATGTTTATTTGATTGAGGAATGGCAGACAGTGGTGTTCCCCAGGGACTGGTAGAAGGACCACTGCATTTCTTAATATAAATTGGTGATATTCAGATACAAAATGGAATTCCAAACTTTTCCATTGGTACCAAACTTGGAGATGTAGTAAACAGGGGGGACAATACTGATCAGCTGCAACAGGTTGGCAGACAAGTGGCAGGTGGACATTAATATGGACAAGTGTGTTGAGATGCATTTTTGCAGAAGAGATGGGGAGAAGCAATGGAGACCTAATGGAGCAGTTGTAAACAGAGTGCAGGATAGAGGGACCTGGATGTTTGCTTTGACAGATCATTGAAGGCGGCAGGGGATTTTGAGAGATCGGCTAGCAAAACAAATAAGGCATAAACAGAGGTACTGAGTACAAAAGAAGGGAAGTTATGCTTAACATTTCTTATAGAACACAGAACATAGAACAATTACAGCACAATTCAGGCCCTTCGGCCCACAAAGCTGTGCCGAACATGTCGCTACCCTAGAAATTACTAGGCTTACCCATAGCCCTCTATTTTACTCAGCTCCATATACCGACCTAACAGTTTCTTGAAAGACACTATCGTATCCGCCTCCACCACCATTTCTGGCAGCCCATTCCACGCACTCACCATTCTCTGAGTAAAAAACTTACCCGTGACATCTCCTCTATACCTACTCCCCAGCACCTTAAACCTATGTCCTCTTGTGGCCACCAGTTCAGCCCTGGGGAAAAGCCTCTGACTATCTACCCTATCAATACCTCTCATCATCTTATACAGCTCTATCAGGTCCCCCCTCATCCTCCGTCTCTCCAAGGAGAAAAGGCCGAGTTCCCTCAAACCGCTTTCATAAGGCATGCTCCGCATCCCAGGCAGCATCCTTGTAAATCTCCTCTGCACCCTCTCTATGGCTTCCACATCTTTCCTGTAGTGAGGCGACCAGAACTGTGCTGTGGTTAGGACATAAATAGAGAACCATGTCCAGTATTGGTCTCCAAATATATGGAAGGATGTGCAGGTTCTTGAGAGGGCAGTGAAGATGTAGTTGAAAGTTCCAAGGATGAGGGATTTTAATTGCAAGGTTAGGTTGTAGAAAATGGGGTAGTTCTCCTTGGTGTGAAGGACGGAGGGGGGAGATTTGACAGAGATATACAGGTGGATAAAGAATATCTGTCATTAGCTGATCGCATAAGGACCAGGGCTCACAAATCTAAGGTTATGGGCCACAGTTATAGAGGGACATGCAGAAGAATTTTTTTTTACACAGCAAGTGGAAACAACCTGGAACTCAATCTCTCCCTGTCTGGAAGCAGAGATTAGCAAATCTTTCAAAAGGGCATCAGATAGGCACTCAAGGGAAATAAACTGCAGGACAGTGGGGACAGAACAGGGGAACGAGACTGAATGGTTTGCTTTACAGAGAGGCAATGGACAAAATGGCTTCATTCTGTGCAGTAATTACTCAATGAGCCTCCTCCACAGTGTCCTGACCAATGTTTATTTCTCACCAGCAAACCACTAAAACTTTTGCCTAGTCATTATTGCATTGCTGTATTTATCCTGACGAAGACAACTCACATTCCTGTCTGTGGCGACAGTTTTCAATCATTTGACTAAGCTGGCACCCCAGTGTACGTTTGGTAATGTTACTTCCCATCCAGTCCTTTCTGGAGATCAGATGAGCAGTGGTCAATTAACCAAAGATATGTCAGCAGTCAGGTTAGCTGGGGAGGATGTGTGGAAAGAAGAGGGCAAGGAAAGAGAATCACTGTCGTATGATTGCTTTTGTTACATTAATGGCCAAGAGATCCATTTTATTTAAAATGTTTAAACTAGTTTGCGAGGGGGATGGGAACCGGAGGAGTAGGTCAGAGGAAGAAGGGGATGAGGAAAAGTCAGATCGAACAGGTAGAGAGGCTTTGAGGAAGGAGAAGCAGAGTACAGGCTGTAAAAGTAATAAGGCGGATGGGCTAAAGTGCATTTACTTAAATACAAGAAGCATCAGGAATAAGGGAGATGAACTGAGAGCTTGGATAAGTACATGGGACTACGATATTGTGGCTATTACAGAGACATGGCTGCCATCGGGGCAGGAATGGATATTGAATATTCCTGGTTTTCAATGTTTTAAAAGGGATGGGGGGGGAGAAGAGGAGGAGGGGTGGCAATACTGGTCAGAGACACTATTACAGCTGCAGAAAGGGTAGATAATGTAGAAGGATCCTCTCTAGAGTCAATATGGGTGGAAGTTAGGAACAAGAAAAGGGCAGTTACCCTCCTGGGAGTATTCTATAGGACCCCCGGTAGCAGTAGGGATACTGAGGAACAGATTGGGAGGCAGTTTTTGGAGAGATGCGAAAATAACAGGTTTATTATAATGGGAGACTTCAACTATCCAAATATTGATTGGCACCTACTTAGTGCCAAAGGTTTAGATGGAGCGCAGTTTGTTAAGTGTGTCCAGGATGGATTCCAGACACAGTATGTTGACAGGCCGACTAGAGGGAATGCCATATTAGATCTAGTTTTAGGTAATGAACTGGGTCAGGTGACAGATCTATCGGTGGGTGAGCATTTGGGGGACAGTGACCATTGTTCCATAACCTTAAGAATTGTCATGGACAGGGGATAGGAGCAAAGAGGATGGGAGGATATTTAATTGGGGAAAGGTGAATTATGAGGCTATAAGGCGAGAACTTGGGAGTGTAAATTGGGATGACATTTTTGAAGGGAAGTGTATTATGGAGATGTGGTCGATGTTCAGGGATCTTTTGCAGGATGTTGGGGATAAGTTTGTCCTGGTGAGGCAGAGAAGGAATGGCAGGGTGAAGGAACCGTGGGTGACGAGAGAGGTGGAACAACTAGTTAGGAAGAAGAAGGCAGCATACATAAGGTGTAAGCAGCAAGGATCAGACAGGGCTCGTGAGGAATACAGACTAGCAAGGAAGGAAATTAAGAAAGGGCTGAGGAGAGCGAGAAGGGGACATGAAAAGGCTTTGGCGAGTAGAGTTAAGGAGAATCCCAAGGCTTTTTTCTCGTACATAAAGAGCAGAAGGATGGCTAGGGTAAAGGTAGGTCTGATTAAAGACAAAGGTGGGAGGATGTGCCTGGAAGCTGTGGAAGTGGGTGAGGTTCTCAATGAATACTTCTCTTCAGTATTCACCAAGGACAGGGGTCTTGATGATGCTGAGAACAGTGTAGGTGAGGGTGATGTTCTAGAGTATGTACATATTAGGAGAGAGGATGTGTTGGAGCTGTTAGAAAATATTAGGACAGATAAGTCCCCGGGGCCTGACGGAATATTCCCCAGGCTGCTTCGGGAGGCAAGGGAGGAGATTGCTGAACCATTGGCTAGGATCTTTGAGTCCTCGTTGTCCACGGGGATGGTACCGGAGGATTGGAGGGTGGCGAATGTTGTCCCCTTATTCAAAAAAGGTAGCAGGGATAGTCCAGGGAATCACAGACTGGTGAGCCTTACATCTGTGGTGGGTAAGCTGCTAGAAAGGATTCTAAGAGATAGGATCTGTGATCATTTAGAGAATCATGGACTGATTAGGGAGAGCCAGCATGGATTTGTGAAGGGAAGATCTTGCCTCACTAGCCTGATAGGGTTCTTTGAGGAGGTGACCAGGAAGATTGATGAGGGTAGTGCTGTAGATGTGGTCTACATAGATTTTAGTAAGGCGTTTGACAAGGTTCCACATGGTAGGCTTCTTCAGAAGGTCAGAGGCCAAGGGATCCAGGGATGCTTGGCCGTGTGGATTCAGAATTGGCTTGTCTGTAGAAAGCAGAGGGTTGTGGTGGAGGGAGTGCATTTGGATTGGAGGGCTGTGACTAGTGGTGTCGCACAGGGATCGGTTCTGGGACCTCTACTTTTTGTGATATTTACTAATGACTTAGATGATGGGGTGGAAGGGTGGGTGAGCAAGTTTGCAGATGACATAAAGATCAGTGGTGTTGTGGATAGTGTGGAGGGCTGTCGAAGCTTACAGAGGGATATTGATAGTATGCAGAGCTGGGCTGACAAGTGGCAGATGGAGTTCCATCCAGAGAAGTGTGAGGTGCCAAGGCAGAATACAAGGTAAATGGCAGGATTCTGGGCAGTGTAGAGGAGCAGAGGGATCTGGGGGTTCATATCCACAGATCACTGAAAGTTGCCACACAGGTGGATAGGGTAGTTAAGAAAGCTTATGGGGTGTTAGCTTTCATAAGTCGTGGGATCGAGTTTAAGAGCCACGAAGTAATGATGCAGCTTTACAAAACTCTGGTTAGACCACACTTAACTGTGTCCGGTTCTGGTCACCTCATTATAGGAAGGATGTGGAGGCGTTGGAAAGGGTGCAGAGGAGATTTACCAGGATGCTGCCTGGATTAGAGAGTATGGATTATGAGGAGAGACTAAAGGAGCTAGGGCTTTACTCATTGGAGAGAAGGAGGATGAGGAGAGACAGGATAGAGGTATACAAGATATTAAGAGGAATAGATAGAGTGGACAGCCAGCGCCTCTTTCCCAGGGTGCCAATGCTCAAAACAAGAGGACATAGCTTTAAAGTAATGGGTGGGAAGTTCAAGGGAGATGTCAGAGGGAGGTTTTTCACCCAGAGAGTGGCTGGTGCATGGGATGCACTGCCTGGGGTGGTGGTGGAGGCTGACTTGTTGGTCAAGTTCAAGAGATTGTTAGATAAGCATATGGAGGAATTTAAGATCAAGGGGTATGTTGGGGGAAGGGGTTATATAGTTTTAGGAGTGGTTTGAAGGTCGGCACAACACGGTGGGCCGAAGGGCCTGTATTGTGCTGTATTGTTCTATGGTTCTATGGTTTAAATGGAAGGATCCTATACCTCCTACCGCATTTCAATGGTTTTCTCAAACTATAACGTGTTTAAACTTACAAAAAATTAGGAGTGGTACTGTTGATCCTTCGCTTAAATTTGAGGAAGTCTGGAGTCCATTTATTCAGTATTTCCATATGATATAACCAGACCCTTTTCGAATCCCTTTCAATAACCTTTGAACATAGAGGAGCAGAGCTAATGACACAATAATGTTTTTCTTAACCAAAGAAGTATCAGCCCAGCTTTTTTTTGAAGTTTTTGGTTTACTTTTGTTTGTTATTATTCTTTTAATTTGGGTGTCCTCTTTTCATATAATTAAATTTCTTTTCAAATTCTTTTGTATCACGTTCACTTTTCAGAATATATATTTTACTGCCTGTGAATGTATATATTAACTGTTTTTACTGTTATCCCGATCTCTTCATACCATATGTATAATCAATAATGTTATGTATATTAATTGGAAATTAATTTGATACAATAAAAAGATTGAAAAAGAAAGAAGAATCACAATATTCACCTGACAGTAGATAGAATCATAGAGTCAGACAGCAGTGAAACGGCCCTTCGGCCCAACTTGATGATGCTGACCAAGATGCCCATTTAATCTAGTCCTGTTTGCCCACCTTTGACCTACACCCCTCTGAACCTTTCCTATCCAAGTATCTGTCCGAATGTCTTCTAAGTGCTGTTACTGTACCTGCCTCAACCACTTCCTCTGGCAGCTCGTTCCACATACCTATCACCCTCTGCGTGAAAAAAGTTGACCCTCAGGTTCCTATTAAATCTTTCTCCTCTCACCTTAAACCTATGCCCTCTAATTCTTAATTCCCCAACCCTGGGAAAAAGACTGTGTACATTTGCCCTATCTATGCCCTTCATGATTTTATACACCTCTATAAGATCACCCCTCATTCTCCTACACTCCAAGGAATACGCCTGCCCAACGTCTCACTATAAGCCAGACCCTCGAGTACTGGTAACATCCTTGTAAATATTTTCTGCACTATTTCCAGCTTAATGGCATCTTTTCTATAGCAGGGTGACCAAAACAGAACACCCAAAGCAACATCTTGTACAACTGCAAGGTGATGGGCTAAAGTGAACTCACAGATGAAGGTCCCGGACTTGAAACTGGTTCCTCTTTCACAGGTACTACCTGACTTGCTGAGTGTTTCCAGCATTTTTATTATCATAGATGCCTGCGCTTTGAAAATATCTAGTGGGTAAGCAAGGGGGTTTATAACCCACTGCAGGCAGCTCTGCATTGGCAGAATATTGGCAGAATCCAGACAATATCTTGGTGAACTTCTTGTGCACCCTCTCCAAAGCCTCCACATCCTTCCTGTAATGGGGCAGCCGGAACTGCACACAATACTTCGAATGTGGTTTAACCAAAGTTTTATATAGCTGCAACATGACTTCCCGACTTTTATACTCAACACCCTAACCAATGAAAGGAAGGGGTTGCAGAGAAGGTACTTGGTGAACGAGGAAGAAAAAGCTGTTAGGGATCCCTTCGAGCATGCAACTTCCAATGACTCTTTTTCAAAAATACATGCATGTAGATGTACATATGGACAGAATCAGATGCCCCTTGTAGCTGAATAGCCTGCCAACACCTTCTGTCCAAGTTCTCACAAAGAGACATCCCATGAGGCAGCAGAAGGAGGTCAAACATGCAGAGCAGTAGCTGAGTAAGAATTAATGACGTATTAGGAATGGATCTTTAACAAATAATTGGTATTGGTATTGATTTATTATTGTCACATGTACTGAGGTACAGTGAAAAACTTGTCTTGCATACCGTTCATACAGATTAATTCATTACACAGTGCATTGAGGTAGTACAGGGTAAAAACAATAACAGAATACAGAGTAAAGTGTCACAGCTAGAGGAAGTGCATTGCAGGTAGACAATAAGGTGCAAGGTCACAACAAGGTAGATTATGAGGTCAAGAGTCCATCTCATCATATTAGTGAACCGTTCAATAGTCTTATCACTTCCAATAGGCAATAGTCTAATCATTTCCGAGAAAAAAATAAAGTTGTGAATGCACACAGTCTTTTGCTCAGGGAAAGGGAACCAAAAACACGACAGCATGGGTTTAAGGTGAGAGGGGAAAGATTTAAAAGGGACCTGAGGGACAACTTCTTCACACAGAGGGTGATGAGTAAATGGAACGAGCTGCCAGAGGAAGTGGTTGAGGTGGATACCAAAACTTTTAAAAGACATCTGGATAAATACATGGACAGGAAAATTTAGAGGGATATGGGCCAAATGCAGGCAAATGGGACTAGCTTAGGTGGGCACCTTGGTTAGCATGGATGAGTTGGGCTGAAGGGATGGCTCCGTGCTGTGTTACTCTATGACTGTGATGAGATAAGATTTCTTTATTAGTCACATGTACATCGAAACACACAGTAAATATATCTTTTACATAGAGTGTTCTGAGGGGCAGCCCGCAAGTGTCGCCACGCTTCTGGCACCAACATAGCATGCCCACAACCTCCTAACCCGTACGTCTTTGGAATGTGGGAGGAAACCGAAGCACCTGGAGGAAACCCACGCAGACACGGGGAGAACATACAAACTCCTTACAGACAGTGGCCAGAATTGAACCCGGGTCACCGACGCTGCAATAACGTTACGTTAACCACTACACTACCGTGCCTGCCCGCTCTATATCCAACAAGGAATTAAAGATAAAATTAGCAGTGCATCTCCAAAATCCGAATCATTTCAAAGGAACTTATGGTGCAATCAGTTTATAGTTTGGCTCAGAAATTTTCACTGATCCACTGCAAGGCTATTGTTCTGAAGTCAAATGAATCAGGCAGCAACTGAAAACAAATTCCCATAGATCTTAACTAGAAACGAACCCAGAAACTGCAGACTGATGTCAGAAATGAACTCATAGGTTTGCACTTAGCTGGTTTTTATCACTCTGCCTATATTAGTTTTTAGGCCTGACTCATCTCAGTTGTGTAATAAAACACTTAAACTTTACTAATTATTTTATAACACAAATTTCAATCCCATCAAGTCTCAGCAATAGGATAGTCACAAATCCATGTCTTAAGATCCTTCAGTTGGTGAAAAACTAACAGCCCCCAATACATTGGAAATAATGGAGATTAACGCTATAGCAAGTAAATCAGTTATGGTTAATTACTTCAGATATGGCATTATAATCACTAATTAAAAACAATGTCCCAAATTTGTGATCAGAGTAACTGTAAAGCTATCAGAACTCACTGAAGGAAATCTGACAGCAACTTCTGGAGAATGCATATGTGCATTTAACACAGATATATAAAACTTACCGTCAATGATTTACCGTTTTTCCACAGGGTACAGCCTGCTCCAGTACAACTGTCAGAAATCATTGAACTGATGAGAATGTCAGGTATTTATGAACAATTTTCGTGATACAAAAAAAACCTCAAAGTATTATGCTTGCTGCATGAGGTGTGCTTTTAATTATGTACGCTATTGTACCACTCCAGACATAAAAGGCCAATTTTATATGTCATTCACTCAGATAAATATTTCAAAATTCCATGGATTTTAAAGTACACACAAACATACAAATTAAAGAACAGAAGTAGGCCATTCAGCCCCGCAACTCTGTTCTGTCATTTGTGGTTGATGTAACTGCACCCCTCACTCCATGCTCCTGCCTGCTTACTCAAGAACCTAGCTAATTCTGCCTTTAACAGACTGTCATCGTTTGAAATAACAAAAATGCCTTATTTGCCTTAAAATTGCCTTATTTAAATGATAAGCTCCTTATTTTTAAATAATAAATGATAATATTTTTTAATTTATGGAATTCCAACTTCTATCCTAAAATTAGGTACAAGTTCCAATGTATATTTCTGTATTCTTTCATGACAGGTTTTAATTTGTGGAAAAGGCCAGCATTTAACACCTATCCTTAAAACGTGTTGGATCTTTCTGAGAACTCTCCCATGTAATTGGCTGCCCAGGCTGCTTGATGACACCAATGTTACAGGAATCAGAGGTCCCTGAGAAGTGAGACTTGACAGCAAACTGGGATTCAGTGAGAGATATCCATGTCACCGAGACCCTGCACCTTCATGTGAAACTTTCCTTGCTGTTTACTTCACAGCTGACCACAACGCTAAGGCTGACATAACGTTAGGAAGGACATTAAGGCGTCAGGAATGTGCAGATGCAATTTATTAGAATGATAGCAAGGATAAAGAACTTCAGTGGAGAAACAGGAGAAGTTGGATATCATTGTCTATAAAACAGTGGAGTTGAAGGAGAAATTTAATTGAGTGGGGTTCAAAGGTCGAGCAGCTTTGATGGAGTTAGGAAGGAGTGTCCACTAGGGTCGTTAACCCAGGTACACAGACTTGAAGTGGATGGCAAAAGAACTAGAAAACACAAAAGGAAACTTCTTTCCTGCAGCACAGACTGAATTATTAGTGGAAATAAAAGCATGAAAAAGGGAACTGGATGTATCTTGGTGGGGAAAAAAATCTGACATGGCTATGAGGAAGCAGCTGGGGTGTGTGGCTATTTGGATAGCTCTACGAAAGGGCATGCACAGGCAGAATGAGTCAGAGGATTTATTTTGCATACAGTGTATTGGTGTTGGTTTATTATTGTCACTTGTACCAAGGAACAGTGAAAACCTTGTCTTGCATACCGATCATATAGTGCAATTCATTACACAGTGCATTGAGGTAGTACAGG
This sequence comes from Pristis pectinata, assembly GCF_009764475.1. Taxonomy (NCBI): domain Eukaryota; kingdom Metazoa; phylum Chordata; class Chondrichthyes; order Rhinopristiformes; family Pristidae; genus Pristis; species Pristis pectinata. Next base: position 4,890,729 of record NC_067410.1, on the reverse strand, counting down.
GTAAAAACAATAACAGAATACAGAGTAAAGTGTCACAGCTACAGGGAAGTGCAGTGCAGGTAGACAAAAAGGTGCAAGGTCATAACGAGGTAGATCGTGAGGTCAGAGTCCATCTCATCGTATAAGGGAACAGTTCAATAGTCTTATCACAGCGGGATAGAAGCTGTCCTTGAGCCTGGTGGTACATGCCCTCAGGCTCCTGTAAGTTCTGCCTGATGGGAGAGGGAAGAGGAGAGAATGACCTGGGTGGGTGGGGTCTTTGATTATGGTGGCTGCTTCACCAAGGCAGCGAGAGGTATAGACAGAGTCCATGGAGGGGAGGCTGGTTTCCATGATGCGCTGAGCTGTGTCCACAACTCTCTGCAGTTTCTTGCGGTCCTGGGCAGAGCAGTTGCCATACCGAGCCGTGACGCATCCAGATAGGATGCTTTCTATGGTGCCTCGATAAAAGTTGGTGAGTGTCCAGGGGGACATGCCAAATTTCTCTAGCCTCCTGAGGAAGTAGAGGCGCTGGTGAGCTTTCTTGGCTGTGGCGTCTCCGTGGTTGGACCAGGACAGGCTATTGGTGATGTTCACTCCGAGGAACTTGAAGCTGTCAATCCTCTCGACCTCAGCACCGTTGGTGTAGATGGGTGCATGTACACCGCCCCCTTTCCTGAAGTCAATGACCAGCTCTTTTGTTTTGCTAACATTGCGGGAAAGGTTGCATAATCAGCCTCGCCAGTTTTTTTGAATCCATCTCTTGGGTGCAATTGGATGGAAGGGAGAGGTGACAGACAGACTCATTTAGTGGGAGGAAGTGAATTGGATATATGGCGGCCTGTTTGGGGAAGGGTGGGTGCTGGCTAGTAGTAATCCTGCTACATCAGCAGAAGGGAAAACTTGCCCTGTGAGGAGACACTGAGTGAGACTGGACAATGTTTAATGGAGTTTAGAAGAATGAGAGACACAAAAGACTGCAGATACTGGAATCTGGAGTAACACGCAAAGCATTAGAGACAAATACGATAGAGGCTAAGAAGCTCTTAGATGGGCACATGAATGTGCAGAGAATGGAGGGATATGGATATTGTGTAGGCAGAAGGTATTAGTTTAGTTAGGCATTTAATTAATAGTTTAATTAGTTCAGCACAACATTGCGAGCCAAAGGCCCTGCTCCAATGCTGTACTGTTCTATGTTCTATGTTCTGACTCAGCAGGTCAGGCAGGATCAATGGAGGGAAATGGACAGTCAACGTTTCGAGTCAAGTCAGATGAAGGATCTCGACCCAAAATGTCGACTGTCCACTTCCTTCCATAGATGCTGCCTGGCCCGCTGAACTCCTCCAGCCCTTTTGTGTTTGAGAAGAATGAGTTGTTCGCATTGAAACTCACAAAATCCCGAAGAGTATTGTCAGAGTAAACACCAAGACTGGAGATGCTAGAGTAAGGAGATAAAGTACCAGTCCTCTGTATTGTCTTCCACTGATGAAATGCTGCATCATCAGAGAAAATATTTATCAAATGAGATTCAATCGGGGTACCATCTACCTTCTTGCGTGGACATCAAAGATTCCATGACACTATTACAAAGAGCAGGGAGGTCTTCCTGACAAAATTAATCCCTCAATCAACCTCCCTACAACTGATCACAATGTTGTGTATAGGATTGTCCCATCTGCAAACTGGGTTTCCTGCTTCCGATGTAAAAATAGGGACTGCTCTTCAAAAACCACTTCACCTGCTGTAAAATATTTAGGTAAGTCCTGAAAGATTTGTAATATAAAGGCTACCACTATTTATTTTGTTGTGACAAGACGCTAAAAATGCTCTCCACCGTACATCTGTAGAAATTTGCAAGACTCTTTGGTGACCTGCCGAATCTCCTCAAACTCCTAATGAAGTAGAGCTGCTGGCATGCCTTTTTCATGCATCAATGTGTTGGGCCCAAGATAGATTCTCTGAGATGTTGACACCCAGGAACTTGAAGCTGCTCACCCTTTCCACCGCTGACCCCTCGATGAGGACTGGTGTGTGTTCTCCCGACTTCCCCTTCCTGAAGTCCACAATCAGTTCCTTGATGTTGCTGACATTGAGTGTGAGGTTGTTGCTGTGACACGACTCAACCGGCCGATCTACCTCACTCCTGTACGCCTCCTCATCGCCATCTGAGATTCTGCCAACAACAGCACCACGGCCTGGTATGGAGGCTCCAAAGCGCAGGATCAAAAGAGGCTGCCGAGGGTTGTAGACTCAGCCAGCTCCATCACATGCACAACCTTCCCACCATCGAGGACATCTTCAAGAGGCGGTGCCTCAAGAAGGCAGCATCCATCACTAAGGACCCTCACCACCCGGGACACGCCCTCTTCTCATTACTACCATCAGGGAGGAGGTACAGGAGCCTGAAGACCCACACTCAACATTTCAGGAACAGCTTCTTCCCCTCCGCCATCAGATTCCTGAACGGTCCATGACCCCATGAACACTACCTGATTATTCCTCTTTTGTACTTTTTTTTTGGTAACTTATAGTAATTTTTATGTCTTGCACTGTACTGCTGCCTCAAAACAACAAATTTCATGACATATGTCAGTGACAATAAATCTGATTCTGATCCAGTAACAGACTGACAGACCCACCTATCAGTTACCTGCAATGCCATTAAATACCCATGGGTTTGACTAATTAGCAGGGCATGTGAACCATAGAGAGCATCCTTAAATGTGAAGGGGATAATCTTCAAACCATACCTTTTGTGCCTCTCTAATGCAGTGACGGTACTCTTTGGCGAAGTCTGAGCACTTCAGAGTCAGCTGTGGATTTTCCTGGTAACACTGAAGGATTTGGGACTGCAGATTTATGCAGAGAGGCTCATAGTTTCTCCTCCTGTCAACCAAGGATAAAAAAAAGGTTAGTCTCTGTATATTTTAAAATGAACATATTTTCTATGCTTATTCAAAAACGCTTTACTTAAAGAGATTTGTTCTGGTTAGCGATGATTTTTTTTTAATCCACAGGCAATCCAGGGCTCCAACCCGCTGTGCCGTAAAATAATAAATGGTGGGCTTGCTATCCTGATTCACCAGGCAGCACGTTCTGTCCGTAAGGATTTTTCATGCATCCCACAGAGCAAGGGAAAAGAATCAAGATGGCAAGCCACCTTAAACCAGTTCCTGACAGCCTACCATGAAGCTGGGGAGCTGTTTGTCTGTCCGTGTTCCCAACTGAGGGGTCTACAAGGCGAGCCACATTGGGCATCAAGCAACCTGAAGTAACCTTAAGAACAACAGGCACTTCTTCAGAAAGGCAAGGAAATTCGGCAAGTCCCCAATGACTCTCATCAATTTTTACAGATGCACCATAAAAAGTATCCTATCCAGATGTATGACAACTGTCCAAGACTGCAAGAAACTGCAGCAGAGTTGTGGACACAGCCCAGTCCATCACGAAAACCAGCCTCCCCTCCATTGACGCCGCCTATAATTCCTACTATCTCGGGAAAGCAGCCAAAATAATCAAAGACCCCTCCCACCCCGGTCATTCTCTCTTCTCCCCACTCTCGTCAGGCAGAAGATACAAAAATTTGAGAACGCATACCACCAGGCTCAAGGACAGCTTCTACCCCACTGTTATCAGACTCTTGAACGGACCTCTTATATGCTGAAGATGAACTCGTGACCTTGTCATGGCCCTTGCACTTTATTTGTTTACCTGCACTGCACTTTCTCTGTAACACTATATTCTGCATTTTTTCCCCTTTTTGTACTACCTCAATGTAATTATGCATGGAATGATCTGTATGGATGGCACGCAAACAAAAGCTTCTCACTGTATCTTGGTAAATGTGACAATAATAAACCAATCAGCCATTATACAGTTCTCTCCATTCCTAAGGACGACCTTTCACTACTTCTCTCTGTTTCCTGTTACCTAGTCGGTTTTCTATCTGTGCTGCATTTATTCTGTGGCCTTCAATTTTGAACACAAACCTATTCTGCAGCATGTTATTAAATGCCTTTTGGACATGCATATACACCTCATCAACCCGCTCTGTTCTTAATGAAAAAATTCTTGGATAGACACGGTTTCCATTTAACAACCCCATGCTGGCTTTCTCTAATTAAACCGCACTTGTGCAAGTGACTGCTAATTTTGTCCTTGATTATTGTTTCTAGAACAGAGATCTCTTCACTTAGGATTGCAAAGCTGCAATATTTCCTTCCTCTCCCCCCCCCGCCCCCGCCCTCCCAGAGAACTGTGGGCTTAGTCAGTATGTTGAAGACCAGGATTGGTGTATTTTTGGGAACTAATGGAGTAAAAAGATATACAGACTCAGCAGGAGGTGAGGTTCAGACAGAAAAGCAGCCGTGACTTTGCAGAATGCTGAAACTGGTTCCACAAGGCCTACTTCTAGTCCTGTTATACTTGTAAGCCCCGCACATTAGCATCAGTCAAGAATGTGTTGACACCAGAGACTGCAGGTGCCAGAATCAGGAGCAAAAAACAAACTGTTGGAGGAACTCTGCGGGTCGAGCAGCATCTCTGAGGGGGGAGGGGATGGTCGACATTTTGGGTTGACCATCGTGGAGGCAAAGGGATAGTCTATGTTTTGCATCAGGACTGAGCGTGTGTAGGAGGAGGACAGCCGGTATAAAAGGAAGGGTGAGACAGATGCTGGGAGGTGATGGGTGGAACCAGGTGAGGCGGAGGATGATAGGCAGATGCAAACAGGTGGGGGAGGGCACCAAATCAAGGTAACGAGGGGTAGAAGGAATGGAAAAGGTGAACCAAGGGAGACAGAACCTATGTGGACCGGTAAGATAAGATATCTTTATTAGTCACATGTACATCGAAACACACAGTGAAATGCACCTTTTGCGCAGAGCGTTCTGGGGGCAGCCCGCAGGTGTCGCCACGCTTCCGGCGCCAACACAGCACGCCCACAACTTCCTAACCCGTACATCTTCGGAATGTGGGAGGAAACCGGGGCACCAGGAGGAAACCCACGCAGTCACGGGGAGAACGTACAAACTCCTTACAGACAGCGGCGGGAATTGAACCCAGGTCGCTGACGCCGTGATAGCATTACACTAACCACTATACTACCGTGCCTGCCCGGTATGGTAAGAATGGCTCTCTGTCCTTTTGTTCACCTTTTGTATTCTTCCCCACCCCCACCCTCCCCTCCATTACCAAATTCATTACCCTCCCCCCTCTGGTTCCAATTGCCCATCACCCATACACTTGGATTTCTTCTACCTTGGCTATCCCTTCCTATCCCCTCCTCCACCTGGTTCTAGCTGTTCATCATCCATCCCATATCTCATTCCATATCACCTTCCAGCCTCTGTCTCTACCTTCCCCCACCTGGTTATATCTGCCCATTTTTTACCTTATCCGTCTCCACCTATCATGCACCAGCCTCTGTCTCAACACTCCCCTCTCCATCTTCCGCACTTGGCCCCATCTGCCCATCATCCCCCGCCTCACCTTGTTCTACCCATCACTTACCAGCCCCTGCCTCACCCCTCCCTCTCACCCCTTTATATTGGCTATCTCCCCTCTACACTCTCAGTCCTGCTACAGGGTCTCAACCTAAAACGTGGACCATCACTTTCCCTCCACAGATGCTGCCTGACCCACTGAGTTCATCCTGCAATCTGAGTTTTTGTCGAGAATGCGCTTTTTCCTGGAGCGCAGCTTACAAAGACGAGAGTCAAAAGATGGAGACACTGGAAGATGCTGGGATCTGGAGCAAGAAACACTGCTGGAGGAACTCAGCAGGTCAGGCAGCATCTGTGGAGGGAAATGAACAGGTAACGTTTCGAGTCGAGACCTTACGTCTGGTCTGAAAGTTAGAGGGGAGATAGCCGGTATGAAGAGGTGAGGGGGAGGGGTGGTGCAAGAGCTGGCAGGTGGTAGGTGGATCCAGGTGAGGAGAGACGATAGGCACATGGAGGAGGGGAGAGTGGGAGTGGAGACGGAGGCTGGGAGGTGACAGGTGGAGGTGACAAAGGGCTGAAAGTGATGGAATCTGATAGGAGAGGAAGGTGGAGCGTGGAATCAAATAAGGGAGGTGGGGAGGGCAGCTGGGAAGGGAGTGGGCAGGTATTCGCTTTGGATTTGCTTCTGTTCTGAAGCAATGCAGCATTTGAACACAATCTCCTTCAGCAAAACTGAAAATAAATTGCAAATAATGAGTTCTGATAAATTAGGAATAAAAACAATTTCCCCCCAGTGAATTGGTAAATCGGAGGGTATAAATTTGAGATTATCACCTTAAATATACAGGGAGAGATTGGGAGAATCTTTTTTTTATGAAATAACTATAGAACACCCAACATGAAACAATACTGAACATAGAGTAAGTTAATAGCTTTTTACGGTGGAGTGAATAAATATTTCAAAAGGAACGCTTTTAAGAGTGTAGTTGAAAGTAAGGGAATGGGAATAAGGCAGTAGGTTGTACATGGCTACACATGAACAACAGGCAGGATGACCTGACCTGTGGAATTCTACAGTTCTAGGCTGAACAGTGGTGCAGCTGGTGGAGCTGCTGCCTCACAGCTCCAGTGCCACAGGTTCAATCCTGACGTCCAGCACTGTCTGTGCGGAGCTTAAATATTCACTGCATTGGTTTCACCCGGGTGCTCTGGTTTCCTCCCACATCCCAAAAATGTGTGGGTTGGTAGGTTAATTGGACATTTTAAATTTCCCCTTGTGTGTACATGAATGGTGGAATCTGGGGGGTGGGGGCAGATGATGGGAAAGGGGGAAAAATGACATAGGTTTGGGTAGGGTTAGTGTAATTGACTCCTTGATGATTGGTGCAGACGTGGAGCTAAGGGGCTTGTCTCTGTACTGAACCTCTTTCTGACTCTAAGCTTCCCAATGCATCACAGGCACATCCCTCCCCATCATCGGTGGTATCTAAGGAGGTGCTGCCTCAAGAAGGCAACATCTATCATCAGAGATCCCCACCATCCGGGCCATGCCATCTTCTCGCAGCTACCATCAGGAAGGAGGTACAGAAGCCTGAAGTCCCACACCACCAGGTTCGGGAACAGCTACTTCCCTTCAACCATTCGGTTCTTGAACCAGCTGGCAAAACTATGACCACTTTGATCACTTTGCACTAAAATGGACTTCGTCTTTTTGTACTAATTGTGTTCTTTCTTGTAAAAATTGTGTATAATTTACGTTTAATTTGTTTTCTTGTGAATGCTGCTTACATGATGCTATGTGCCTGTGATGCTGCTACAAGTAAGTTTTTCACTGCATCTGTGCACACATGTACTTGTGCATACGACAATAAACTTGACTTTGATTTTAAACTTCCCATTCCTGACTGCAATGAGTTTTGAGGAAAGGTCATCAAATGAAACTTTATCTCTGCTTCTCCCTTCAAGATACTGCCCGATCTGCTGAATAATAAAACAGAAAATTCTACAGATACGGTGAAATGGCTTTTCCGATTTATTTGAGAACAGGAGGTGGTCAGGATTCATGCTCAAGCAGCCAGCTCATGGTAGAGGAAAATCACTAATTTTTATAGATGCACCATAGAAAGCATCCTATCCAGATGCATCATGGCAACTGCTCTGCCCGTGACTGCAAGAAACTGCAGAGACTTGTGGACACAGCTCAGCACATCACAGAAACCAGCCTCCCCTCCATGAACTCTGTCTACACTTCCCGCTGCCTCGGTAAAAGCAGCCAGCATAATCAAAGACCCCATCCACCCCTTGATGATTACACCAGAGAGAACTGCAGGAGTCTACCCTGTGGATAGGCAATAAGATGTAAGGCCATGACAACAATGTAAACAATGACAAGGTAAACAATGACAAGGTAGATTGTGAGGTTAAGAGAACATCTTATCGTACTAGGGGACCATTCAATAGTCTTATAACAGGGGGTAGAAGCTGTCCTTGAGCCTGTCCATGCTGTCAGGTTTTTGTATCTTCTGCCCAATGGGAGAGGGGAGAAGAGACAGTACCCGGGGTGGGAGGATCTCTGATTATGTTGGCTGCTTTACCGAGTCCGTGGAGGGGAGGCTGGTTTCCGTGATGTGCTGAGCTGTGTCCACAACTCTCTGCAGTTTCTTGCAGTCACGGGCAGAGTAGTTGCCACACCAAGCCATGGTGCATCGATAAAAATTGGTAAGGGTTGATGGGACATGCCAAATTTCTTTAGCCCCCTGAGGAAATTCCCCAGATAAGCTGGAAAGGGTGTAGAATAGATTCACAAAAATGTTACCAGGAGGGCTTGAGTTATAAGGAGAGACTGAATAGGCTAGGGCTTTTTTCTCCTTGGAGTGGAGGAGGCTGAGGGTTGACCTTCTCAAGGTACATAAGATCATGAGGGGCATAGATAAGGTCACAGTCTTTTTCCCAGGGTAGGGAAGTCTAAAACCAGAGGACATGGGTTTAAGTTGAGAGGGGAAAGATTTAAAGGGGACCTGGGGAGCAACTTCTTCACACAGAGGGTGGTGGGTATATGGAACAAGCTGCCAGAGGAAGTGGTAGAGGTGGGTACAATATCAACATTTAAAAGAAATTTAGGCAGGTAAATAGGATAGGTTGAGAGGGATATGGGCCAAATGCAGCCACATGGGACCAGCTCAGGTAGGCAACTTGGTCAGCATAGACAAGTTGGGCTGAAGGGCCTCCTTCTGTGCTTTATAACCCTGTGACACAATGATTTAATTATTAGAAGTATCCTAATATTTGGCATTCTTAATTGTTGCAGCCTGTGAATAAAAATTGAGGCCACTATTAATTAAAATTCCCGTTGACATACCCTGGGCTAATTTTAATTTAGACAATGTTTTCATCCAGTTTTTAATACTATTCATATGCCATCTGGAGGACCATTTGGTGGTCCTCTCACCTCTGAGTCAGAGCATTGTGGGTTCAAGCTCAGAGCACAATTAGCCCTGCCAGCGCTAAGGATTACTGAGGAATTGCTGCATGGTTTGAACTGCTACCTTTGCATGGAAGATTGGCCCACAACTTGCAATGAGAGTAACTGTGAAGGTATTGGCACTCAGTATTATAATGGAGGAAATGTGACCGCAATTTATGTGGTATGCACATGCACAGTTAAACACAGAAGCAGCGTTTCTTGCCCATCCACAGGGAACATAACTGCAGTTTTCTCTGGTGTAATCATCAGAAATTAGTGAATCAATGAATAAGAAGTTATAAACTAATCTGAATGCACAAAACGCTGAAAGTAATGAGTGTTGTTGAATGTGATGAAACTCAGTTTTCGATAGAGAACAAAGCCACAATCTCTACATACTATATCATTGTCTTGAAAAATTTCCAGACTTTGTGTGTGTGTTGGTTCTAATTCCCTCTGATAATTATTTCAAAATGTCATTGTTTTTAAAATATATTTCTTTATTATGCTTCAGCTTTCACCCTAATCTTTTTTATAAAAATCAAATATAAAATCTCACATAAACCTCAGAGCTTGAATTTGTTCAGTAGTTTGCGAAAAGGAATTAGCAGTAAATGTGGCTGACGGGATACAATTAATGCAACCAGGATAGTGGTATCAGAATCATCAGTCTTTAACACAGGAGAAGGGGATTTAGATCATTGTATCTAAGCTCACCTTGGCCAGAAAAGTTGTATAGAGTTATATAGAAGATGCAGCAGAGAAACAGGCCATTCATATGTGGTATATATGCCCCATCCCGAGCTCCCGAGAGACATCAGAAAGTTTCTCGTGACTTTAAAAAAATCAGCCATGATTGATTGTCGAAGCAGGCTCGATGGGCCAAATGGCCTAATTCTGCTCCTGTAACCTTATGGTTTATGTTTATGGTTAATCTCATGCATATGTTCTCATTTTTAGTTTGCTCTGTAAAATGTTCAACGAGGGCTTTGTACTTCTTGGTTTGTGTGCTCTCTGAGAATTCAACATGATGTTGCTGTTCAGCTAGTTTGATGATATCACTGTTGCAGGGTGTGAATGACAACTCCGGCTGACATCTGACAACAGCTGGTGTTGGAAAATAGCAAGTCCAATGCCACAGAGATCTCCAGGTCTCAGGTCATTAAGGTTATCTATTCAAACTTACCTATGCACCATAGAAAGCATCCTACCTGGATGCATCACGGCTTGGTACGGCAACTGCTCTGCCCAGGACCGCAAAAAACTGCAGAGAGTTGTGGACACAGCCCAGCGCATCACAGACACCAGCCTCCCCTCCATGGACTCCCTCCTTTACCTCTCACTGCCTTGGCGAAGCAGCCAGCATAATCAAAGACCCCTCCCACCTGGGTCATTCTCTCTTCTCTCCTCTTCCATCGGGTAGAAGATACAGGAGTCTGAGGGCACGTACCACCAGACTTAAGGACAGCTTCTATCCCACTGTGATAACACTATTGAACAGTTCCCTTATACAATGAGATGGACTATGACCTCACGATCTACCTTGTTGTGACCTTGCACCTTATTGCACTGCACTTTCTCTGTAGCTGTGACACTTTACTCTATACTGTTATTGTTTTTAACTGTACTATATCAATGCACTTTGTACTAACTCAATGTAACTGCACTGTGTAATGAATTGACCTGTACCACTGGTATGCAAGACAAGATTTTCACTGTACCTCGGTACAAGTGACAATAATAAACCAATACCAATACCAAATGGATATTATGGCATTCTTTAAAGGACCAAGCGTTGACAGTTATGTGATTGCACACATCTCCAACTCAGTTTCCATTGACTGATTAGGCCCATATTCTGGATTCACATGGTCTTTAACGTAATGAAGAGTGCTGCAGGCAAAATTTAGTCAACCTTTTGAATATCCGTCCTCACTAGAAATTCCAAGACCTGCCATGTCCTCCAGAAAGAACGTTCATCAATCGCAACCCCTTTTAAAACTACATTGGCAATTTGATCCTGACTTACTTCAATAATTGTTCAGCCCTGTTGACTTTCTCTCTCAATCCACCTCTGCCTGTCTCTTGCCTCCACTCAAGAGTTTCTCCTGTCTTTGTGTCTCACCCCAGATCATTGGACATAAACGGTACAACACAGCACAGGCCCTTCAGTCCACCATGTCTTAACTGACCAATGATGCCAATCGAGCTAAAGCCATCTGCCTGTACATGGTCTGTGTCCCTCTATTCCCTGCATGTTTGTGTGGCTGCTTAAATCCCTCTTAAACATTGCTATTGTATCTGCTTCCACTGCCTCCCCTAGTAGCTTGTTCCAGGCACCCACCACTCCCTACATAAAAAAAACTTGCCTCGCAAATCTCCTTTAAACTTTCCCCCTCTCACCTTAAACGTGCCCGCTAGTATTTGACATTTCCACCATTGGTAAAAGTCTCTGACTCTCTACCCTATCTACGCCTTTCATAATTTTATATACTCTGTCCTGAATGGCTAACCCCTTATTTTGAGACAGGCTCCTGGTTCTAGATCTCCCAGCCAGAAGAAACAGCAACTCCTAATCTACCCCAACAAACCCCATAAGACTTGTTCATGAGGAGAAATTTCTTTAGCCAGAGGGTAGTGAAATTATGGAATTCCTTGCCACGTACAGCTGTGGAGGCCCAATCATTGGGGGCGTTTAAGGAGGAGATTGATAGGTATCTAATTAGTCTAGGTATCAAGGGATATGGGGATAAGGCCGGAAATTGGGGCTAGATAGGAATAGTTTTAGTTTAGCTCATGGAGCAGACTCGATGGGCTGAATGGCCTACTTCTACTCCTTTGTCTTGTGATCTTGTGATCTCAATGAGATCACCTCTCATTCATCTAAGGTCAAAAGAGTGTAGGCTCAGGCACCTTAATCTCACCTCAAATGACAAACCCACCGTTCCTGGAATCAGTCTGATGAATGTTCACTGCCCTCCCTCTATCAGATATATCTGGGTGCTCTCATAATCTTAACTATTTACGTACTTCTATCAAGTCACCCTTCAGCCTCCGACGCTCCAGAGAAGACAATCCAAGTTTGACCAACCTCTCCTTATCACTAATATAGAACACAGAACATAACAGCACAGTACAGGCCCTTCAGCCCATGATGTTGTGCCAACATTTTATCCTGCCCTAATATATATCTAACCCTTCCCTCCCAAATATTAACCCTTCCCTCCCATTTCTCTATCATTCATGTGGCTATCTAAGAGTCTCTTAAATGCCCCCAATGTATCTGCCCCCACAACCTCTGCCGGCAGTGTGTTCCGCACACCCATCACTCTCTGTGTAAAAAACTTACCTCTGACGTCCCCCTTATACCTTCCTCCATTCACCTTAAAATTATGCCCCAATATACTCCAATCCAGGCAATATCTTGGTGACCCTCTTCTGCACCCTCTCCAAAGCCTCCTTCCTATAGTGTGGTGACCAGAACTGCACACAATACCCCAAATGTAGCCAGACCAACTATATATTTAGACTCTGAGAAACACCTCAGGAGATCAGCTAATATATATAATTTCAGATTGATCTTTTTCATACTATTGGTCTATTTTTGCAGAGTACAGCCACTGTGATCGTAAGTAATAGCTCGGTTCCCACAACTTCCAATGTTGAAATTCACCACACAACATTAAAAAGCAAAGTAGATATGTCTTTTGCTGTTTTTTTGAGTTACCTTCCCTTGAATCAAGTGCTGGGACGAATGATTAAATAGGCTGTGCTACTAAGATTGCAAACAGGCTATTTCTGGCTACAGTCTAACAAAAATCCTGACCCAAGCATAAAATTTCTTGGCAAGCTAGTTATCTGTTAATCAAGATTCAATTGTCAGGCTTATGTTTAGTGGGTCTGACAGTAAGAACCAGATTTTCTCCTCTGGTAGAATTGATGATGTTTGTATCTGGAAACCTATACAAATTGCACCTGGGCACAATTCTTTTTTGCAGCAATTAAAATTCACGTTGCAATACAAATTAGCATATGGAGTAGAAACTTCAGAAAGATGTTTCAAAAGATGCTTGCATTTATCATTAAAACATTATAAAAGCTGCTTTGGTGAGTGAATTGGTTCATTACAATGATTACTGTACTGTAGGCAAATATTGGCCACAGGATGGAAACAGACTGTTGGATTTATATAGGTGCATGAAACTCCTCAATTTTCTTTAAGATATACAAGATGACATGTACCCTAAGAATGACAACTTTGAAAGAGGCTTCCCCAATTATTGAAAGGTATAGAATCCTGGAGGGATGTAGACTTGAAATTCAAGAGAGTGAATTGATAGAAAAGAGAGTTATGGATAGGAAAGGTTTAGAGGGATATGGGCCAAACACAGGCCAGACACTCTCTCTTCCCCCCTCTCCCATTGGGCAGAAGATACAAAAGCCTGAAAGCACGTACCACCAGGCTCAAGGACAGCTTCTATCCCGCTATTATAAGACTACTGAACGATTCCCTAGTACGCTAAGATGGACTCGACCTCACAATCTACCTCATTATGGCCTTGCACCTTATTGTCTGCCTGCACTGCACTTTCTCTGTAGCTGTGACACTTTACTCTGCATTCTGTTATTGTTTTCCCTTGTACTACCTCAATGCACTGTGTAATGAATTGATCTGTACGATCGGTATGCAAGACAAGTTTTGCACTGTACCTCGGTACAAGTGACAATAATAAACCATAAACCAATCAACGGGACTAGCTTAGATGGGAATCTTGGTCGGCATGGACCAGTTGAGCCATAGGGCTTGTTTCCGTGCTGTATGACTCGATGACTCTAAGTAGACATTTTCCCCTGGTAAAATTAGGGATCATCTTCCGAGGATAAGGGGTAGTCCATCTAGTACTGGGGAGAGAAGTGACTTATTTCAATACACATTGTAAATCTTTGGAATTCTCATCTCAAAGGGCAGTGGGTTGCTAAGTACATTCAAGAGGGACATCAACAAATCAGTGCACCAAGAGAATAAAAGGATATGGGAAAAGGTGAGGAATGTAGTGTTAAGATAGACGATGATGTTGCTGAATAACAGATCAGACTCGTGTGGCTGTATAACCTCTTGCTCCGAGTTCTTGTGTTCTCGTGAGTGCATATTTGGTGCACCAGGATTTGAAATCATTTGGCAGAGGAAAATATGAGGACAATGACAAGTTAATATTTTTGTGGTGGGCTTTAATGAAAGACCATAAGACCAGAAGACATAGGAGCAGAATCAGGCATTCGGCCCATCGAGTCTGCTCCGCCATTGGATCATGGCTGATTTATTTATCCCTCTCTATCCCATTCTCCCTGTAACCTTTGACTCCTGCACTAATCAAGAACCTATCAACCTCCACTCTAAATATACCCAATGTCTTGGCCTCCACAGCCGTCTGTGGCAATGAATTCCGCAGATTCACCACCCTCTGGCTAAAGAAATTCCTCCTCATCTCTGTTCTAAAGGAACGTCCTTCTGTTCTGAGACTGTGCCCTCTGGTCCTGGACTCTCCCACTTCTGGAAACATCCTCTCCACATCCACTCTATCCAGGCCTTTCAAAATTCAGTAGATTTCAATGAGACCCGCCCCCTCCCTCCTCATCCTTCTAAACTCCAGTGAGTACAGGCCCAGAGCCATGAAATGCTCCTCATACGTTAACCCTTCCATTCCTGGGATCATTCTTGTAAACCTCCTCTGGACCCTCTCCAACGCCAGCACATCCTTCCTTAGATATGGGGCTCAAAACTGCTCACAACACTCCAAATGTGGTCTGACTAACACCTTATAAAGCCTCAGCAGTACATCCTTGCTTTTATATTCTAGTCCTCTGCACTAGGACTCCCAAGTCCCTTTGCACCTCTGATTCCTGAATTTGCTCCCTGTTTAGAAAATAGTCTTCGCCTTTATTCCTTCTACCAAAGTACATGACCATACACTTACCTACGTTGTACTCCATCTGCCATTTCTTTGCCCATTCTCCCTATCCAGGTCCTTCAGCAGACTCCCTGCTTCCTCAACACTACCCACCCCTCCACCTATCTTTGTATCATCCACAAACTTGGCCACAAAGCCATCAATTCCATCATCCAGATCATTAACATATAACATGAAAAGTAGCGGACCCAACACCGACCCCTGCGGAATACCACTAGTCACGGGCAGCCAACCAGAAAAGGCCCCCTTTATTCCCTCTCTTTGCCTTCTGCCAGTCAGACAATCTTCTATCCATGCTAGTACCTTTTCTGTAATACCAGGGGCTCCTATCTTGTTTAGCAGCCTCATGTGTAGCACCTTGTCAAAGGCCTTCTGAAAATCCAGGTAAACAACATCAACTGACTCTCCTTTGTCTATCCTGCTTGTTACTTCCTCAGAGAATTCCAACAGATTTATCAGGCAAGATCCACCCTTAAGGAAATTATGCTAACTTTGGCCTATTTTATCATGAGCTTCCAAGTACCCTGAAACCTCATCCTTAATAATGGAGTCTAACATCTTTACCAACCACTGAAGTCAGGCTAACTGGCCTATAATATCCTGTCTTTTGCCTCCCTCCCTTCTTAAAGAGTGGAGTGACATTTGCGATTTTCCAGTCCCCTGAAATCATTCCTGAATCTAGCGATTCTTGAAAGATCACTTCTAATGCCTCCACAATCTCTTCAGCTACCTCTTTCAGACCCTGGGGTGTAGTCCATCCAGTCCAGGTGACTTATCCACCTTCAGACCTTTCAGTTTCCCAAGCATCTTCTCCTTAGTAATAGCGACTACACTCACTCCTGCCCCCTGACCCTCTCGAATTTCTGGCATGTTGCTGGTGTCTTCCACGGTGAAGACTGACGCAGTTCATCCGCCATTTCTTTATTCCCTATTACTACTTCTCCAGTGTCATTTTCCAGTAGTCCAATATCCTCTCTTGCCTCTCTTTTATTCTTCATATATCTGAAAAAAATATGGCCAACTTCCCTTCATGTTTCATCTTTTCTCCACTTATTGCTTTTTCAGTTGCCTTCTGCTGGTTTTTAAAAGCTTCCCAATCCTCTAGCTTCCCACTAATTTTCGCAATAGTGTATGCCCTCTCTTTTGCTTTTACGCAGTCTTTGACGTCCCTTGTTAGCCACGGTTACCTCATCCTCCCTTTAGAATGCTTCTTCTTCTTTGGGATGAACTGATCCTGCATCTTCTGAGTTACTCCCAGAAACTCCTGCCATTGCTGGTCTACCATCATCCCTTCTAGGGTCCCCTTCCAGTCAACTACGGCCACCTCCTCTCTCATGCCTCTGTAGTTACCTTTACTCAACTGTAATGCCGATACATCCAATTTTAGCTTCGCCCTCAAACTGCAGGGTGAATTCTATCATATTATGATCATTGCCTCCTAAGGGTTCCTTTACCTTCAGCTCCCTAATCAAATCTGGTTCATTGCACAACACCAAATCCAGAACTGCCTTTTCCCTAGTGGGCTCGACCACAAGCTGCTCTAAAAAGCCATCTCGCAGGCATTCTGCAAATTCCTTCTCTTGGAATCCAGTACCAACCTGATTTTCCCCCCAATCTATCTGCATATTGAAGTCCCCCATGACTACCGTAACATTGCCCTTTTTACATGCCTTTTCTATCTCCTGTTGTAATTTGTACCCTGCATCCTGGCTACTATTCGGAGACCTGTGTATAACTCCCAACAGGTCTTTTTACCCTTGCAGTTTCTTAACATCTGATCCTATGTCACTTCTTTCTAACAATTTGATTTCATATTTTACCAACAGAGCCACCCCACCCCCTCTGTCCACCTGCCTGTCTTTTCGATAGGATGTGTATCCTTGGATGTTTAGCTCCCAGCTGTGATCTTCTTTCAACCACAACTCTGCCCACAACGTCATACCTGCCAATTTCTAACTGCGCTACAAGCTCATCTACCTTGTTTCATATGCTGTGTGCATTCAGATATAACCCCTTCAGTCCTGTATTCACCACCCTTCTTCTCAAATTGGTCTCCATGTTGCCTGAAGTTAAATTCTTATCCCTTTCTAAACTTTCTGTCTTATTCTTTATTCTGGAGACTTCAGTAACCTCTCCTGCACTCTCTTTCCCTTTTACTTTATCCAGACTTTTCCAATCTGTTGAACACACCCCCCCCCCCAACTATTTGGTTTAAAGCCCTATCTACAGCCCTAGTTATGCGATTCGCCAGGATCCTAGTCCCAGCATGGTTCAGGTGGAGCCCGTCCCATCAGAAGAGCTCCCTCCTTCCCCAATATTGATGCCAATGTCCCATGAATTCAAACCAAAAAGCCAAGAACATGATTTTCTATTAGCCTTTCTCAATATCAAGGCCTTCAAAAAAGCTTCAGACAACTAAATACTTTTTAACAGATGTAATGCAGAAAAACCCTGCAGATAATTTGAAGACAGTGAGATCCCACAAAGTGCAACAACCAGATAATCAGTTTTAATGATATTGATCGATGAATAAATATTGACCAGTCGCTGGATAGAACCCCCTTGCTCTTCTTCTGGATAAGTCATCAGGACGTTCACATCCACCCAAGAAGGTAGATGGAGCTTCATTTCAAAGTTTCATCCAAAATACAGCAGCACCAATATTAAAGCACTCCCTCAGTACTGGAATGAAATCAGTCACACAACTTACTCAAGTGGTATCTCACAGGACAACCTTATAGAAGTGTCTAAAATTATGACAGGCATAGATAAGGTGGACGGTAACAGTCTTTTCCCCAGGGTAGGGGAGTCCAAAACTAGGGGGCATAAGTTTAGGGTGAGGGGGGAGAGATTAAAAGGGACCTGAGGGGCAACTTTTTCATGCAGAGGGTGGTGAGTGTATGGAACGAGCTGCCAGAGGAAGTGGGTGAGGCAGGTACAATAATATTATTTAAGAAGCACTTGGATAGGTAGATGGAGGGATGGGGCCTGGAGGGATATGGACCAAACGCAGGAAATTGGGACTAGCTGGGTGGGCACCGTGGTCGGCATGGACTGGTTGGGCCGAAGGGCCTGTATTTGTGCTGTATTGCTCTATGAATGACAGAGAATGATAGAGAAATGGAGGGCTATGTGGGAGGGAAGGGTTAGATAGATCTTAGAGCAGGATAAAATGTCAGCACAACATTGTGGGCTGAAGGGCCTGAACTGTGCTGTAATGTTCTATGTTCGATGTTCTATGACTCTCTGAAAGTGTCTTAAAATTAAGCTACAGCTGTCAGTAACATAAATAGTACCACGTATTTCCTCTTTCATATTATGTAATTTCAGATTATGTAATTTCACAATTTTCCAGTTTATTATGTTTGCTAAATGTCATTTATTAAAGTCGAACACAATTGCATGCAGGTTGCTTAAAGACTTAAAGATTTCTATCATTTACGGGACCTAGCTGCTTTCAAATTTGCTGCTGGAATTTTCTAAATTGCAACATTCTTCTTGAATGATTTAGTCGTGTCATGAGATGGCTGGTCATGAGCAAACTCATGAGAATCTCCAAACAAACATTTCCCGTTTCCCTTGACTGTGCTGGGAACATACTAAATCATAGCTCAATTATACTCATTCCATAAAACCCAGACTTATTTGATGGGGCTGTGGCAATCTCTTTAGGAAGGAGTGTTTGAAGTTTCTACATTTTACTACTAGACTAATGCATTCCAATAGATTCAAATTTTGTTAATCGTTAACTTATTTACTGTTAAGTAATCAGCAATATTGAGAAACTTAGGCTGGCTGCTAATTCCTCCACATGCTACTTAAACTGAAGAAGATCCATTATCAGGGTGGGCACTATTCAAACCAGTTACTTGTCATTTCATTTTGCACACAAGGTCCAATTTGACCCTTCATCTTCATCAAAGATCCCCACCATCCGGGCCATGACATCTTTTCACAGCTACCATCAGGCAGGAGGTACAGAAGCCTGAAGTCCCACACCACCAGGTTCAAGAACAGCTACTTCACTTCAACCATTCAGTTCTTGAACCAACCTGCACAACCCTAATCACTGCAGTTTAGCAACACTATGACCACTTTGATCACTTTGCACTAAAATGGACTTTGTCTTTTTTTGTTCTAATTGTGTTCTTCTTGAAAAAATTATGCATAATTTATGTTTTTTTTGTGAATGCTACTTATATGATCCTATGTGCCTGTGATGCCACTGCAAGTAAGTTTTTCATTGGACCTGTGCACACATGGACTTGTGCAGATGACAATAAAGTTGACTTTGACTTTGACCATGAGACAATGGAAGTTACACTTCCTTCCCATGCTTCAGAGAATTTTGTCATTTCTTTACCATGTCTAACCAACATTTCCCAACTCTTGGCTCTGATGATTCCATTAACCCTTCTGTATCCATTGACATTTTGACCCCAACTTCAGTTCCTCTTTGCCAATGGCTCCTCCATTGCCAAAATACTTTGAAAATACTCAGTTTTTTCCAGACACAAAGTCATACTACAGTGTAGAAACAGGCCCTTCGGCCCAACTCATTCATGCAGACCAAGATGTCTACCCTATCTAGTCCCATCTGCATGCATTTGACAAATCCCTCTTAAACTGTTTCCATCCATATACCCAAAATCACTAAAATTTCTTTCCCCATCAACAACTCTTATTTAGATAAGATTTCTTTATTAGTCACATGTACATTGAAACACACAGAGAAATACATCTTTTGCGTAGAGTGTTCTGGGGGCAGCCCGCAAGTGTCGCCACGCTTCCGGCGCCAACATAGCATGCCCACAACTTCCTAACCTGTACGTCTTTGGAATGTGGGAGGAAACCGGAGCACCCGGAGGAAACCTACGCAGACACGGGAGAACATACAAACTCCTTGCAGACAGCAGCCGGAATTGAACCCAGGTCGCTGGCACTGTAATAGCGTTACGCTAACAGCTACACTACTGTGCCTGCCCTACACCAAGACCCGCAACAAATGTCGCTCGATGCTGTAAAGTCTATTTCCCTTCTTGCATTCCTGCAGAAGGAATAAGAAAGGACCTAACATCTGATTAACAATTATTCTCTGAAAATTCACCTCCAAACTATCCCTTGCTATGCTTTTATACACCTCTATAAGATCACCTCTCATTCTCCTATGCTCCAATGAAAAGAGTCCCAACCTGCTCAATCTCTCTCCAGAGCTCAGTCCCTCAAGTCCCAGCAACATCCTCATAAATGACCTCTGCATTCTTTCCAGCTTAATGACATCTTTCCTAGAGCAGCGTGACCAAACTGAACACAGTATTCCTTTGACACTCACCAACTTTTATCGATGCACCATAGAAAGCATCCTATCTAGATGCATCACGGCTTGGGATGGCAACTGTTCTACCCGTGACCACAAGAAACTGCAGAGAGTTGTGGACACAGCTCAGCGCATCACGGAAACCAGCCTCCCCTCCATGGACTCTGTCTATACCTCTCACTGCCTTGGTGAAGCAGCCAGCATAATCAAAGACCCCACCCACCCGGGTCATTCTCTCTTCTCCCCTCTCCCATCAGGCAGGAGCCTGAAGGCACATAACAGCAGGCCCAAGCACAGATTCTATCCTATGGTGATAAGACTATTGAACGTTCCCTTATACGATGAGATAGACTCTTGATCTCACAATCTACCTTGTTATGACCTTGTACCTTATTGTCTACCTGCAATGCACTTCCTCTGTAGCTGTGACACTTTACTCTGTATTCTGTTATTGTTTTACCCTGTACTACCTCAATGCACTGTGTAATGAATTGACCTGTACAAACGGTATGCAAGACAAGTTTTTCACTGTACCTCGGTACATGTGACAATAATAAACCAATGCCAATACCAAAATGCAGCCTCACCAACATCTTGTACAACAGAGAGGGTAAAAGGCCAGAAAGGGGAGTAAAAGTGAAAGAGTTGTGCTGAAGATGGAAGAACGCTGTCGTTATCGGAGCGTGGAATTCCTTGCCGAAGAAACGACACACGGAGGCGACGGAAGAACAGCTTGACACCGCGTCAGATCCGGAACTCACTAAGATGCGGGCATAGAGGTACAAAGGTAAGGTCTCTGCTGAGGACTGACTGCTCAGTGTTGGGAGAGGGGAAGGCGAGGAGGGGTGATAAAGATACAGCAAGTGTTGGAGCTGGGGTGAGGCATGGGGTCACAGGAGGGAGAGGGAAGAGAGGGACCGGGAGGGTATTGGAGAGCAGGGAAGAGAATTTGCAGGAGCCCCATATCAGACTTCGGGGGCTTGGGACTGGGCAGGAGAAGGCGGAGGCTCCCAATGGATTAATTTAAATATATAGGGGAGGACCCTGTTCTTTGATCTCTCAGTCATACAATAGATTTTCCCCAGAAATCCCAATGTGCTAACAGTCAAGTCCACACCACTCTCAACACCTGACATTGAAGGTCTCAAATCAATTAATAATGTGGATTATGGGGTGCACTAGTAGCCCACCATGTTGGTTGGGATGCCAACACAATCGGATGCAACTGGTTTTACTCTCCACCGAAGTCGGCCACTGGTGGGATGGGAATCCGCAATTGCTGTCAGTTCCCTGAAGGGCACGTTAAGCTAAAATTACCCCAGTTTGATGTCTGTACAATAATGCCGTTACAATTTAGCAGCAACCCACTGGGTTACAGAGGGGAAATCAGTCAGTGTTCTCACTCCCAGTCAGTACAATGTGACTGCTCCACAGGTACGGATTCGAAAGAGGGCAGACTTAAGCTGGAATGCTGGATGAGAAATCAACCTCATGCATTGGAACTGCACCATGTGGAGAGAGCCGATAGCTTCAGACAGGAGTGATAAGAAAAGAATTGCAAATGAAAAATGAAGCTGTGCTTTTTCCGACTGCAACACCGTCTGTTCAACTCCAGGAACTCTTTGGATAGTCCTAGGAAGAGGGAGCTGACTGATTCGGGCAAAATATGTCAATGTGCTTTAAAAAGAGACAAAGCATTTTACAGAATTTTGGGGGAGTAATTTAAGCAAAAATATCACCTGAGACTTTCTAATACCCTTAAGCAATTTGTAGTATTATTAATATAGGCTCTTAGGTCTTCTGGCTCAACACATTTCATTCATTACACCTCCAGTATTGTTAGTATACCCCCACGCTATTTAATAAACATACTGCTACAAAACTTTACCTCAGACATTATCACTGCTGGTGTCAAATTAGGCATCATTCTCTGAAGACAAATGTTATTACTATGGAAGTACATTGATCTGAACCTCAAATTATATGAGATCTCTGATTGTTCAGAATACTTCAGAGAAATTAACTTCTGGCCATGACCTTAATGATTCAGTATTTTTGTGGAATTTACTGTGCTAACAGCAAGCAGGCTGTACAGAGACAGAATAGCCACCAGCTGACTTTCAGAGGGTGCACAGCAGTTCATTCACCAACTTCAAGTGTCGACATATCCACATAAATATTCATGCCTACATTATAAATACAGGAGGTACAGAAGCCTGAAGTCCCACACCACCAGGTTCAAGAACAGCTACTTCCCTTCAACCATTCAGTTCTTGAACCATCCGGCACAACACTAATCACTACAGTTTAGCAACACTTTGACTACTTTGATCACTTTGCACTGAAATGGACTTTTTTTTTGTTCTAATTGTAAAAATTATGTATAATTTATGTTTAATTTATGTTTTTCTTGTGAATGCTGCTTACGTGATGCTATGTGCCTGTGATGCTGCTGCAAGTAAGTTTTTCATTGCACCTGTGCACACATGGACTTGTGCAGATGACAATAAACTCAACTTTGATTTTGACCTGAAATGGGCTCAGCCTTTCCAGAGTGGGCATGCAAGGCAAACAACAGGGATCCCAGACCACATCTGTCCCTTCCTGGATATTTAAGTGTCCATGTATGAATTTGTGTGTGTCTACCCACGGACACACCCAGGAGCAAAAGCAAAATTCATTTTAAAAATTTTTAAAAAACCCTGCAGATGCAGGAAATCTGAAATTAAAAAGAGAAAATGCTGGAAACACTCAGCAGGTCAGGCAGCATCTGTGGAAAGAGAAAAAAAGTTAACATTTTAGGACCCTTGGCAGGACCCTGAGGAGCACTGATATACAGAGGCATCTTGGGGTCCAAGTCCATAGCTTTCTGAAAGTGGCAACACAAATAGATAGGGTGGCAGAGAAGGCATACAGCATGCTTGCCTTCATCAGTCGAGACACTGAGTACAAGAATTGGGAAGTCATGTTACAGCTGCATAAAACTTTGGTTAGGCCGCAATTGTGTGCAGTTCTGGTCGTCCCATTGCAGGAAGGATGTGAAGGCTTTGGAGAGGATGCAGAAGTGGTTGACCAGGATGCTGCCTGGATTTGAGAAAATTAGCTATAGGGAGAGGTTGAATAGTTTTCTCTGGAGCATTAGTGGCTGTGGGGATAACTGATATAGGTTCATAAAATTATGAGAGGCAGAGACAGGGTAGATAGTCGGAGTCTTTTCTCCAGGGTAGAAAAGGGGTACTAGAGGGCATAGATTTAAGGTGAGAGGGGGAATGTTTAAAGGAGATGTGCAGGGTAAGTTTTTGACACAGAGAGCGGTGGGTGCCTGGAATGCGCTGCCAGGGGTGGTGCTGGAGGGAGATACAATATTGGCATTCAAGAGGCATTTAGACAGGCACATTAAAGTGCAGGGAATGTAGGGATATAGACCATGTGCAGGCAGATGGGATAAATTTAATTTATAATTGTGGTCGGCACAGACATGGTGGGCTGTACTGTTCTATGTTCCACGTAGATCAGGGATCCACGGTGGTGTAGCGGTTAGCGTAACACTATTACAGTGTCAGCGACCCGGGATCAATTCTGGCCACTGTCTGTAAGGAGTTCGTACGTTCTCCCCGTGTCCGCGTGGGTTTCCTCCGGGTGCTCCAGTGTCCTCCCACATTCCGAAGGCGTACGGGTTAGGAAGTTGTGGGCATGCTATGTTGGCGCCGGAAGCGTGGTGACACTTGCGGGCTGCCCCCAGAACACTCTACGCAAAAGATGCATCTCACTGTGTGTTTCGATGTACGTGTGCCTAATAAAGACATCTGATCATATCTTAGTTGGTCTGACAATGGGTCTTGGATCTGAAACTTTAATTCTGCTTCTCTTTCCACAATTCTCTTTTGTCTGTTCACAGGAGGTGCAGGTCACTGGTGAGATTGACCTTTCGTGTTCATCCATCCCTAACTGCAGTTAACATAATCAAAGACCCCACCCACCCAGACATTCTCTCTTCTCTCGCCTCCCATCAGGCAGAAGACACAAAAGCCTGAAAGCACGTACCACCAGGCTCAAGGACAGCTTCTATCCTGCTGTTATACGACTATTGAATGATCCCCTAGTACGATAAAATGGACTCCTGACCTCACAATCTACCTCGTTATGGCCTTGCACCTTATTGTCTGCCTGCACTGCACTTTCTCTGTAACTGTAACACTTTATTCTGCATTCTGTTATTGTTTTTACCTTGAACTACCTCAATGCACTGTTGTAATGAAACGATCTGTATGGACGATATGCATGACAAGTTTTTCACTGTACCTCGGTACTGGTGACAATAATAAACCAATTTACCAATTTAGTGGCTTTCTGGGTCATTTCAGAAGGCAGTTCTCAACCACATGGGTGGGTCCAGAGTCACAGACAGGCATGAACTGGTAAAGGAAGCAGATTTCTTTTCCTGAAGGGCATTAGAGATCCAGGTGAGTTTTGGGATTAATGTAGGATTCATGAAAAAAATGACTGGTTGATGGTCAGTGCTAACTCAACAGGCAGAAGGGCCTGTTTCCATGCTCTCTCTCTCTTTCTGTGACTATGACTATATAACGTAACCACATTGCTCCTGCCCTCGACTAAACTAACTGAAGAGAAAAGAAAGAGAAAAAGTTCTATTAATAAATTTTCCCACAACTTTGCAAAATGTGCTTTTGCAAGGCTTCCGGAGGAGCTAACATAAAATCAATTTGTTGAGGGCGAATAATGTGTGAATTTAAAGGTTTCAAGGTTTATTGCAGCTCCGGCTGTTTGAGTGATCAAAACCAGGTCATTAAATATTTACGGCAATAAAAACAGGAAACGCTGGAAATATTCAACAGATCAGGTAGCACCTGTGGAGCTGGAAAGGGAGTTAATGCTTCAGCAGAAGTGGACAGTGGCAGAGACAAACAGGTTTTAAGAGGCAGAGTGATAGAAAATGGAAAGAACAATTGGGAAGTGCAGACTCAAGAGGCTGCAGATGCCGGAATCTGGAGCAACAAACAATCTGCTGGAGGAACTCAGCGGGTCGAGCAGCATCTGTGGGGGGAAAGGAACTGTCGACGTTTTGGGTTGAAACCCTGCAACAGGACTCAGTCAGGACCAATTGGGAAGTTCCGTGAAATAGTGGACTGCAGGAGAAATCAAATGGGAAATGATGGGGCAAGGTGAAAAGGGTTGGTAATAGGACATTAAGAGAGCATATGAACAAGCAAACAAGAAACAGAAGCAGAAGCAAGGATTTCAGTCTCCATGTAACCCAATAAGATCAGGGCTGCTATTTTACCTCTGCATCATTTTCCTGCCTTAATCCGATAATCCCTTGATTTCCTAAATATGCTTGATCACTTCCTTGAACGTAGTCTCCATTGACCCCCCATTGACTCCATCTACACTTCCCACTGCCTTGGTAAAGCAGCCAACATAATCGAGAACCCCTCCCACCCTGGTCATTCTCTCTTCTCCCCTCTTCCATCGGGCAGAACATACAAAAGCTTGAGAACACGTACCACCAGATTCAAGGACAGCTTCTATCCCAGAATCTTGAACGGACCTCTCATACACTAAAAGATGAACTCTTGATCTCCCAATCTACCTCATTGTGGCCCTTGCACTTGTCTAGCTGCATGCACTTGCTTTTTAACAAAAGATTCTGCATTCTGTTTTCTTTTTTACTACCTCGATGTACTTATGTATGGATTGATCTGTCTAGATGGCAAGCAAAACAAAAGCTTTTCACTGTATCTCGGTGCATGTGACAATAATAAGCCAATTCCGATTCCAATACAGTGACTGAGCCTCTGCTGGGGGAGACAGTTCACAACCCCCTGGGTAAAGACATCTTTTCTCAGTCTCGAATGGTCAACCCCTTACTTTGAGATTGTGACCCCAGCCTGAGGAACCACCATCCCTGCATCTAACCTAACAAGCCCCATTAGAATTTTGCACATTGCAATGAGATCAGATCTCATCCTATTCTACCTCATATATAGTTATGTTTTTATAAACTCCCCAAAGATTGCATTCTGCTTCAGTGAGGAACAAAATAGCAAATTATTTTTTAGGAAATGATAATATGCACTATTTAACACTTCTAACTGACAAGAATAACAGATAAAGATAGAACAGACACTAAGCCTCTGTGGGATGCGGCTTGTATCTTGTTCTTAACAAGTCAGTGCTGGACTTGTATGCATGAGCTACCAAATGTGGTGACTACAGTCAGTGGTTTTTATAAAGAGAGCTCAGGTCATAATGTTGATGCTGGGTCAGGACTTGATTGAAGCTGGTCGTGTTGCTCACACAGGGCAGTATTTGAACAGCAGTCACATTCTAGGTTCAACCAACCAGTCTGGCCACTTCCTCAGGCTGCCCAAACCGGAATCAGACTCTTCAGGGAGAACAGAAAGTGGAAAAGAGGGAAAATCCACTCACAGTATATATCACAAATGTGTCATAGAGTCATCGAGTTGTACAGCACAGAAACAGGCCCTTCGGCCCACCACATCCATACCGACCTTTTTGCCCATCTACATTCGTCCCATTTGCCCGCATTAGGAATGTATCCTTCTGTGCCTTGGAGACCCAAGAGCCTGCAGATGCTGGAGTCTGGAGCAACACACAAAGAGCCGGAGGAACTCAGCGGGTCAGGCTGACTCGAATCGTAGACCTGAAACGCCGACTGTCCGTTTCCCTCGATAGATGCTGCCTGACCCACTGAGTTCCTCCAGCACCTCTGTGTGCTGCTCTCTCTATGCCTTGCCTATTTAGGAGTCATTCTAAGCGCCGCCTAATAGAAGTGATCGTATCTGATCCCACCATCTCCTCTGGCAGTGCGTTCCAGATATAAACCACTCTCTTGTAAAAGCCTTACTCCTCAGACCCCCTTTAAATCTCCTGACTCTCACCTCCAAACTATGCCCTCTTGTCTTTGATATTGCTACCATGTGAAGAAGAATTTGATTATCTTCCCTCTTGATGCCTCTCATAATCTCATGTGCTACCATCAGGTCACTCCTTTGCCCCAGGGAAAACAAGCCCAGCCTATCTAATCTCTCCCCATAACTAAAATCCTCCAATCTAGGCAACATCCTGGTGAATAACAAGATGCTGGAGGAATTCAGTCTGGTCAGTCCAGATGAAGGGTCTCGACCTGAAGCATCAACTGTCCATTTCCCTCCACAGATGCTGCCTGACCCGCTGAGGTCCTCCAGCATCTCGCGTTTTTGCTCCAGTTTCCAGCACCTGCAGATTCTTGTATCAACATCCTGTTGAATCTCTTCTGCACTGTTCCCAGTGCAATCGTATGTGCACATAATAAAAAGAATTGCATTCAAATCACAACATTTTTTAACCTTATGATATCCCAAAACACTTTATAACCCTTCAATTGTGGCCACTGTTACATTATCGGGAATGAGGATAAACATGGTTGAGATAATGGCAAATAAAGAGTTTTTAAATATCGCAACAATGCAACTGCTGAAATCTAGATACCGTTCTCAGAATTATTATAATTATTCTATTTACCTGTCAATGCTACAAATACAACATCTAGATTATACACTAGGGTCAAAGCCACCAGATCAGACAGAATCAAAGATGCCATCTTAAAAGTACTGGAAAGAATTGCGTGTAATAAAAATGGAATTTGATTTATGCAGTCACCGTAAACCAGCAGATCTGGTTAAAGCAAACAGAGTAAAGAAATTCCAACTGTATTCAGCAGAGAGACTGGATAACCTGTGAGTGACAAGGTCGTGGCTTGACTTATGAAAGAATCCTTCACAGACTGAATAAATTAGACATGCCTCGGCACGCACATTCTGTTTGTACAGTGCATGTGAGAGATTTAACTTTGTTTCATTATTAACACTTAGATAATTATGTTTTATTTGTGTCCAGGGTAGCCAAACATTACTACGGTACAAAAGTAGTGAGTTCTAATGATATTAAACACTTCCTTTCAATGCCTTTGCTCCAGTTGTGAGTCAGTGGGTAGGATCCTGAGTCAGAAAGCTGTGGCTTCAAACCTCCCTCAAGGCTAAAGGAGTGCTGCAGGGGACTTTCGGATGAGATGTTGTATCAAGGCCCTGTTTGCTCTCTCAGGTGGACGTAAAAGGTCCCCTGGCACCATATCAAAGAAAGAAAGGAAACGCTCCCAGTTTCCAGGTTAATATGTATTCCTCAGTTTATCTGGTTATTATCACATTGCAGTTCATGGGATCTTAATGTGCAAAAAATGCCTGACTGTTCATAGATTAGAAGGGGGACTATACGTAAAATACCTTGTGGTTGTAGAGCACTTTGGAGATTCTGCTGTTATGAAAACAGTATATAAATGCACACAGAGAGTCATAGAGTAATACAGCACGGAAACAGGCCCTTCAGCCCAACTCTTCCATGCCGACCAAGGTGCCCAGCTAAGCTAGTCTCATTTCCCCACATTTGGCCCATATCCCTCTGAACCTTTCCTATCCATGTAAGATATTTACTTATTAGTCACATGTACATTGAAACACACAGTGAAATGCATCTTTTTGCGTTACTGAGAATGCGCTGGGGGCAGCCCGCAAGTGTCGCCACTCTTCTGGCGCCAACATAGCATGCCCACAATTCCTAACCTGTACGCCTTTTAGAATGTGGGAGGAAACCCACGCAGACACACAGGGAGAATGTACAAACTCCTTATAGACAGAGGCGGGAATTGAACCCAGGTCGCTGGCACTGTAATGGCGTTATGCTAACCGCTACACTACTGTACCGTCCAAATGTCTTTTTGTACTTTTCCAAATGTCTTTTAAATGTTACTGTACCTGCCTCAACTACTTTCTCCAGCAGCTCATTCCATTTCCCCACCACCCTCTGTGTGAGGAAGTTGCCCCTCAGGTCCCTTTTAAATCTTTTCCCTCTCCCCTTAAACCTATGCTCTCTAGTTTCTGGTTCCCTTTCTCTGGGAAAAAAGACTGTGTGCATTCACAACTTTATTATTTTCTGGGAAATAAGTACTTGTTAAAGATCCATTCCTAATACGTCATTAATTCTTCCTCAGCTACTGCTCTGCATGTTTGACCTCCTTCTGCTGCCTCTCCTTCATGGGATGTCTTTTGGTGAGAACTTGGACAGAGGGCGTTGGATGCTACAAGGGACATCTCAGTCTGATTCTGTCCATGCGTAACATCTGTGTGTACGTACTTTTAAAAGTCACTGGAAGTTGCACACTCAAAGGGACTCTTAACAGCTTTCTCTTCCTCACTCATCAAGTACCTTCTCTGCAACCGCTTGCTTTCATTGGTCAGGGTGTTGAGTATAAGAATTGGGAAGTCATGTTGAGGCTGTATAAAACTTTGGGTAGGCCGCATTTGGAGCATTGTGTGCAGTTCTGTCGCCACATTACAGGGAAGATGTGGAGGTTTTGGAGAGTGTGCTGAAGTGGTTCACCAGGATGCTGCCTGGATTAGAGAGTATTAGCTGCAAGGAGAGGCTGGACAAACTTGGATTGTTTCCTCTGGAGTGCTGGAGTCTGAGGGACAACCTGATAGAAGTATATAAAATTATGAGAGGCATGAATAGGGTAGACAGTCAGGGTCTTTTTCCTAGGTAAAAATGTCAAATACTAGAGGGCATAGCTTTAAGGTGAGAGGGGGAAAGTTTAAAGGTGATTTAAAGGCAGTGAGCATGAATCCCAGATGATATGTTGCCTCCCAGGTGCCAGGGTCCAGGATGTCACTGATCGGGTCCACAGGATTCTAGAGCAGGAGGGAGAACAGCCAGAAGTCGTGGTTCATGTTGGTACCAACAACATAGGTGGGAAGAGGGATGAGGTCCTGAAAAGTGAGTTTAGCGAGCTGGGCAGAAGGCTGAAGGACAGGACCTCGAGGGTAGCGATCTCGGGATTGCTGCCAGTGCCATGCGATAGTGAAAGTAGGAATAGGAGGAGATGGCAGATAAATGCGTGGCTGAGAAGTTGCTGCAGGAGGGAGGGTTTCAGATTTTTAGATCATTGGGATCTCTTCTGGGGAAGGTGGGACCTGTACAGAGAGGACGGGTTACACCTGAACCTGAGGGGGGCCAATATCCTTGCAGCCAGGTTTGCTAGGATGGTTCAGGAGGGTTTAAACTAGATTGCGAGGGGGAAGGGAACCAGAAGAGTAGGTCAGAGGAAGCAGGTGATGGGGAAAAGTCAGATCTGACAGGTAGAGAGGCTTTGAGGAAGGAGAAGCAGAGTACAGGCTGTAAAAGTAGTAAGGTGGATGGGCTAAAGTGCGCTTACTTGAATGCGAGAAGCATCAGGAATAAGGGAGATGAACTGAGAGCTTGGATAAGTACATAGGACTATGATATTGTGGCAATTACAGAGACATGGCTGACATCGGGGCGGGAATGGATATTGAATATTCCTGGTTTTCAGTGTTTTAAAAGGGATGGGGGGGGAGAAGAGGAGGAGGGGTGGCAATACTGGTCAGAGACACTGTTACAGCTGCAGAAAGGGTAGATAATGTAGAAGGATCCTCTCTAGAGTCAATATGGGTGGAAGTTAGGAACAAGAAAAGGGCAGTTACCCTCCTGGGAGTATTCTATAGGACCCCCGGTAGCAGTAGGGATACTGAGGAGCAGATTGGGAGGCAGTTTTTGGAAAGATGCGAAAATAACAGGTTTATTATAATGGGCGACTTCAACTATCCAAATATTGATTGGCACCTACTTAGTGCCAAAGGTTTAGATGGGGTGCAGTTTGTTAAGTGTGTCCAGGATGGATTCCTGACACAGTATGTTGAGAGGCCGACTAGAGGGAATGCCATATTAGATCTAGTTTTAGGTAATGAACTGGGTCAGGTGACAGATCTATCGGTGGGTGAACATTTGGGGGACAGTGACCACTGCTCCATAACCTTTAGAATTGTCATGGACAGGGATAGGAGCAAAGAGGACGGGAGGATATTTAATTGGGGAAAGGTGAATTATGAGGCTATAAGGCGAGAACTTGGGAGTGTAAATTGGGATGACATTTTTGAAGGGAAGTGTACTATGGAGATGTGGTCGATGTTCAGGAATCTTTTGCAGGATGTTGGGGATAAATTTGTCCTGGTGAGGCAGAGAAGGAATGGCAGGGTGAAGGAACTGTGGGTGACGAGAGAGGTGGAACAACTAGTTAGGAAGAAGAGGGCAGCATACATAAGGTGTAAGCAGCAAGGATCAGACAGGGCTCGTGAGGAATATAGAGTAGCAAGGAAGGAAATTAAGAAAGGGCTGAGGAGAGCGAGAAGGGGACATGAAAAGGCTTTGGCAAGTAGAGTTAAGGAGAATCCCAAGGCTTTTTTCTCGTACATAAAGAGCAGAAGGATGGCTAGGGTAAAGGTAGGTCTGATTAAAGACAAAGGTGGGAGGATGTGCCTGGAAGCTGTGGAAGTGGGTGAGGTTCTCAATGAATACTTCTCTTCAGTATTCACCAAGGAGAGGGGTCTTGATGATGCTGAGAACAGTGTAGGTGAGGGTGATGTTCTAGAGTATGTACATATTAGGAGAGAGGATGTGTTGGAGCTGTTAGAAAATATTAGGACAGATAAGTCCCCAGGGCCTGACGGAATATTCCCCAGGCTGCTTCGGGAGGCAAGGGAGGAGATTGCTGAACCATTGGCTAGGATCTTTGAGTCCTCGTTGTCCACGGGGATGGTACCGGAGGATTGGAGGGTGGCAAATGTTGTCCCCTTATTCAAAAAAGGTAGTAGGGATAGTCCAGGGAATTACAGACCAGTGAGCCTTACGTCTGTGGTGGGTAAACTGTTGGAAAGGATTCTAAGAGGGTATTCTGAGGGGGGAGGGTGAGCAGCCAGAAATCTTGGTACATGTAGGTACCAATGATGTAGGTAGGAAAAGAGAAGAGGTCCTGAAGGAGGAATACAAGGCATTAGGGAGAAGGTTGAAAAGTAGGACCTCAAGGGTAGTAATCTCAGGACTACTACCCGTGTCGCGTATCAATGACAGGAAGAATAGAAAGCTCTGGCAGTTAAATGCGTGGCTGAGTGACTGGTGCAAGGGGCAGGGCTTCAGATTCTTGGATACCTGGGACCTTTTTTGGGGGAGGCAAGACCTATTTGCTAAGGATGGGTTGCATCTAAACTCCAAAGGGTCCAATATCCTGGCGGGAATGTTTAATTTAGTTGTAGGGGAGGGTTTAAACTGATCTGGCAGGGGGATGGTACCCAGGATGCTAGGTTACAAGATGCTAAGGTGAGGGAGAAAGTGTATAGAAACGAATCCATTGAGGATGGCAAGAATGACAGGCAGGTGATAAGTCAGGATAATTTACTGAATAATAGAAGTACAACAAATCCGGATGTTAGGATACAGAATGTTAGGATCGGGGATGAGGATGTTCGGATACCGAATGTTAGGATAGGGGATGAGGTCTACACGAACATGTCTAAGATAGTAGGTAGCGAAGATAGTAAGAAGGATGGACAGGTAGAAAGTCAGGATAATCTGCTGATCAATAGAGGTACAATAAAATCAATAGCAGATACCAGTCTAAACATACTATATTTAAATGCACGTAGCATCAGGAATAAAGTAGATGACCTAGTGGCACAACTACAGGTTAATAAATATGACATCGTTGCAATCACTGAGTCGTGGCTTCATGATGGATGTGATTGGGAACTGAATGTCAAGGGGTATACAGTATATAGGAAGGATAGGAGGGTAGGCAGAGGGGGAGGTGTGGCCATGATGGTTAGTAGCGATATAAAATCAATAGAAAGGAAGGACATTGGGTCAGAGGAGGGTGGAATCCTTATGGGTGGAGCTGAGAAATAGCAAGGGTAAAAGAACAATAATAGCAGTCATATATAGGCCCCCGAACAGCAGTCAGGAAGTGGACCATAAGTTGCAGATTGAGATAGAAAAAGCATGTCAGAGTGACAATGTGAAGATAATTATGGGGGATTTTAACATGAAGGTGGACTGGGAAATGCAGCAAGGCGGTAGTACTCAGGAGAGTGAGTTTGTGGAATGTCTAAGGGATGTTTTTCTGGAGCAACTTATTGAGGAGCCCACCAGGGGATCGGCTGTTTTGGATTGGGTGCTGTGTAGTGAACCCGAGGTGATTAGGGAACTAAAGGTAAAGGAACCACTGGGAACAAGTGATCACAATATGATTGAGTTTAGTTTCAAGTTTGAGAAGGAGAAGCTGATAACTGGTGTATCGATATTTCAGTGGAATAAGGAAATTACAAAGGTATGAGAGATGAGTTGGCCCAAATTGATTGGAGGAGTAAGTTAGCTGGAGGGACGGCAGAGGAAAAATGGAAGAAATTTCTACAGGAAATAAGGACAATGCAGGACAGATATATTCCAAGAAAAAAAGAAAGGTTTGAATGGAAAAAAGGCACAGATGTGGATAACGAGGGAGGGTGAAGGATAAAATAAAAGCAAAAGGGGCGGCGTACAAAGTAGCAAAAATTAGTGGGAAAACAGAAGATTGGAACGATTTTAAAAATCTGCAGAGAGAAACTAAGAAGGTCATTAGGAAAGCAAAGATGAGTTACGAAAGGAAGCTGGCGGACAACATTCGGAAGGATTCTAAGAGTTTTTTTAAATACATAAGGAATAAAAGAGAGACACGGGTTGACATAGGACCAATTGATAACGGTGCAGGAGGTATTATAATGGATGATAGTGAGATGGCAAGGGAATTGAATGAATATTTTGCATCGGTCTTCACCGTGGAGGACATAAGCAATGTGCCCATTAGTCAGGAGTCTCACGAATTGGAGCTGAGTTCAATTGAGATTAATAGGGAGAAGGTGCTTGGAAAACTAAAGGGGCTTAAGGCTGATAAGTCTCCCGGACCGGATGAGGTGCATCCCCGGGTTCTGAAGGAGGTGGCTGTGGAGATAGCGGAGGCGTTGGCGATTATTTTTCAGGAATCGATAGATTCTGGCATGGTTCCGGAGGACTGGAGGGTAGCGAATGTAGTTCCGTTATATAAGAAAGGTGGGAGGCAGCACAAAGGCAATTACAGACCTATTAGTCTGACGTCAGTGGTGGGAAAATTATTGGAGTCTATCCTCAAGGAGGAGGTTACCGAATACCTAGAGGCGCAAGGCAAGATAGGACCTAGTCAACATGGTTTTGTGAAGGGGAGGTCCTGTCTGACCAACCTATTGGAGTTTTTTGAAGAAATCACAGGTAGGGTGGATAAGGGAGAGGCGGTAGATGTTGTGTATTTAGACTTTCAAAAGGCCTTTGATAAGGTGCCTCACAAGAGACTGATTAATAAGATGAGAGGTCAT
This sequence comes from Pristis pectinata, assembly GCF_009764475.1. Lineage (NCBI taxonomy): Eukaryota > Metazoa > Chordata > Chondrichthyes > Rhinopristiformes > Pristidae > Pristis > Pristis pectinata. Next base: position 4,856,245 of record NC_067410.1, on the reverse strand, counting down.
GGAATTATGGGCAGGGTAGCAAAATGGGTGGAGAATTGGCTGGTTGGCAGGAAGCAAAGGGTGGAAATAAAAGGATCTCGTTCTGGTTGGTTACCGGTTACTAGTGGTGTGCCGCAAGGGTCGGTGTTGGGGCCTCTCCTTTTTACCTTGTACATCAATGATTTGGATGATGGAATAAATGGTTGTGTGGCTAAGTTTGCGGATGACACCAAGATAAGTGGAGGAGTAGGGAGCATAGAGGAAATAGAAAGAATGCAGAGGGACCTAGACAGTTTAGGAGAATGGGCAAGAAAAATGGCAGATGAGATTCAATGTTGAGAAATGTGCAGTTGTACACTTTGGAAGTAGAAATAAGCGGGTAGATTATTATCTAGAAGGAGAGAAGATTGATAGTGCGGTAGTACAAAGGGACTTGGGGGTACTTATACAAGATACCTTAAAAGTTAACCACCAGGTTGGATCGGTGGTTAAGAAAGCGAATGCTATGTTGGCATTCATCTCGAGAGGTATAGTGTATAAAAGTAAGGAAGTGTTGATGAGGCTCTACGGGGCGCTAGTGAGGCCTCATTTGGAATACTGTGCGCAGTTTTGGGCCCCGCATCTTAGGAAGGATGTGCTGACGTTGGAGAGGGTTCAGAGGAGATTTACGAGAATGATTCCGGGAATGAAAGGGCTTAAGTATGATGAGCGTTTGTCGGCTCTTGGACTGTACTCGCTGGAGTACAGAAGGATGAGAGGGGACCTCGTAGCGACATTTAAAATGTTGACAGGTAAGGATAGAGTAGATGTGGCTAGGCTGTTTCCCTTGGTGGGCGTGTCCAGGACCAGAGGGCACAATCTTAGAATTAGAGGGTACAGTTTCAAGACAGAGATGAGGAGAAGTTTCTTTACCCAGAGGGTGGTGAAATTGTGGAACTCCTTGCCACGCACAGCAGTGGAGGCCAGATCAGTGGGGGTGTTCAAGGAGGAGATAGACAGATATCTAAATAGTCAGGGTATCAAGGGATATGGGGATAAGGCTGGCAAATGGGATTAGAATAGTTTTTTTTTCTCTCTCTTTTTTTCCCACCCCATTTCTTTTTCCCTTTTCCTTGGAGCAGACTCGATGGGCCGAATGGCCTGCTTCTGCTCCCTTATCTTGTGATCTTGTGATCTTGTGAGATAGGATCTATGAGCATTTGGAGAAACATGGACTGATTAGGGATAGCCAGCATGGATTTGTGAAGGGAAGATCTTGCCTCACAGGCCTGATAGGGTTCTTTGAGGAGGTGACCAGGAAGATGGATGAGGGTAGTGCAGTGGATGTGGTCTACATGGATTTTAGTAAGGTGTTTGACAAGGTTCCACATGGTAGGCTTCTTCAGAAGGTCAGAGGCCAAGGGACCCAGGAAAGCTTGGCCGTGTGGATTCAAAATTGGCTTGCCTGTAGAAAGCAGAGGGTTGTGGTGGAGGGAGTGCATTCGGATTGGAGGGCTGTAACTAGTGGTGTCCCGCAGGGATCGGTTCTGGGACCTCTACTTTTTGTGATATTTATTAATGACTTAGATGAGGGGGTGGAAGGGTGGGTTAGCAAGTTAACAGATGACACAAAGATTGGTGGTGTTGTGGATAGTGTGGAGGGCTGTCGAAGCTTACAGAGGGATATTGATAGGATGCAGAGCTGGGCTGACAAGTGGCAGATGGCGTTCAATCCAGAGAAGTGTGAGGTAGTACAAGGTAAATGGCAGGATTCTGGGCAGTGTAGAGGAGCAGAGGGATTTGGGGGTTCATATCCACAGATCACTGAAAGTCGCCTCACAGGTAGATAGGGTAGTTAAGAAAGCTTATGGGATGTTAGCTTTCATAAGTCGTGGGAACGAGTTTAAGAGCCGCGAAGTGATGATGCAGCTTTACAAAACTCTGGTTAGGCCACACTTGGAGTACTGTGTCCAGTTCTGGTCGCCTCATTGTAGGAAGTATGTGGAGGCGTTGGAGAGGATGCAGAGGAGATTTACCAGGATGCTGCCTGGATTGGAGAGTATGGATTATGAGGAGAGACTAAAGGAGCTAGGGCTGTTCTCAATGGAGAGAAGGAGGATGAAGGGAGACATGATAGAGGTGTACAAGACATTGAGAGGAATAGATAGAGTGGACAGCCAGTGCCTCTTTCCCAGGGCACCAATGCTCAAAACAAGAGGACATGGCTTTAAGGTATTGGGTGGGAAGGTCAAGGGAGATGTCAGAGGGAGGTTTTTCACCCAGAGAGTGGTTGGTGCATGGAATGCGCTGCCTGGGGTGGTGGTGGAGGCTGATACATTGGACAAGTTCAAGAGATTGTTAGATAAGCATATGGAGGAATTTAAGATAAAGGGATATGTGGTTTGAAGAGCGGCACAACATGGTGGACCGAAGGGCCTGTATTGTGCTGCACTGTTTTATGGTTCTATGGTTCTATTTCTGTGGTAATTTTTTTATGCAGAGAGTGATAGGTGCCTGGAAGATGCTGCCAGTGGAAGTAGTGGAAGCAGATACAATAGTAACATTTAAGAGGCATTTAGACAGGCACACAAACAGGCAGGGAACGGAGGGATACGGAACATGTGCAGGCAGATGTGCAGCTTAAACTGGAATCATGGTCAGCACAGACACCATGGGCCAAAGGGCCTGTTCCTGTGATGTACTGTTCTTCTATGTTCGATGTCTCAGTTCTGATGAAAGGTCATCGACCTGAAATATTAACTGTTTCTCTCTCCACTGATGCTTCCTGACCTGCTGAGTATTTCCAGTGCCCTCTGTTTTTATTTCATATTTCTAGCATCTGCAGTTTTTTTGCTTTTCTGATTAGCTGCAGTGCAGTGGGTAACAGCGTAAAAGGCTGAAGGTTCGGCACACAAGCACAAAATCCCCTGTGCAGCACTGAAATGCCATCTTTCATTTGAGCCATTAAAGTAAGGTCCCTTCTGTGCTGCCAGGTGGATATAAAGATCCTGTGAGATGTCCCGAGGCTGTGAAAAGCATTTTGTAACTGCAAGCTTTATTTTTCACTGTGGAGCTCAATGGTTTAGCTGTGAGGATGAATCTGTGTTTAACCTAGTCTGGCCTTTTGAGGTGGTTCTGCAGGTGCTCTCTTTGTTATAAAGAGATAATTCCTGAGGCTAACTGGAAGGTAATCAGTGAAGAGTTTCTGTTGATTGCCAACCCGGTTCCTGCTCTGGGAGAGAGCCAGCATATTAGGGTCAAAACAGCCAGTGGAAAAAATTGTATTTTCTTTAATATATTTGGCACTTTGAAGTGCAGTGCTTGATTGCAATTGGCATGCTGTAGCTGCAAGATTTTTAATATATTATACAACAGCAGCACTCTGAAGTGAGTGCAATTTGCTTCAATCTTTATAGGTAACATTCTAAGTTATTCTGTAGAATATCCATTTGATACACCTTCAAACTATCCATTAGTTATTTCTTACGTCTACCATTCTCAATGAAATGCAATTTTTTTCCCCATTATAATGTAATATATAGGTTTTTAAAGAAGTTCAAAATCATTTTTCTTAAACAAAAAATGCTATAATAAGGATAATAATGAATATTAATAAAGAAAGGTAATAATGAACAGGCCCTCCTGTTTTGTTCTGCTTGGACACAGAGTGTATTTATCCATTATATTGATAACATGTAAGGATAGACCAGAAAAAATCTGAGAGAGTATGAATGGCTGGCAGGAATGAGGTATTCCTGATAACAACAGACCTTAAACCTCCCCCCACCCCCGCCTCCCCATGCATGTGTCTCAAATCTCACTGAGTTTAAAGAAGCACAATGTGCCTTTGATCACACATTTCTTGGTTAATTGCTGACATCACAAACGTGTACAGGATCCAATAATGGAAGTCCTGAGAAAGGTGTAACCACTTGAGGAAAAAACCCCAATTACAATGATGTTATGCCAATCAGATTATTGGTTTTATCAGTCTTTCAGCAGTGACACAGCATCCTTCTACATGGTCTCTGAAATCACTGAGTGCATCCACAACAACATACAATTTTAACCTGCTGCTCAACCACCATATTGCAAGAGAAAAGGACTCAATGGCCTGTTCTGAGCTACCCTAGAACTATCATGGGCCCGGGATTAGAAGAGGGAAATCATACACACGCTTCCAGTGATCCTGACTGAATATATTGTGTGGATTTCAGAACAGGATGGAATTAAATTCAGCTATGACACCTCTCCTGTAGTCCAGTGGTCATGCCTTAACATAAAGATTGTTAATAGCCATGGACTTAAATTACTGGAGAATAACCAGGGCTCATGCAATCTGGGACTAAGAACTTTCAATTCATTCTGGAGGGGTAATTGATAGAGAAAGAAGAAAGCAGAATGTCAATAAAATCATCAAAGGTTGTATCTCTAAGGTCATCAAAACCTGTTGCACTAATAACCTTGCTCGCTTTTGGTAATATGCAACTGTCAAATGACAGTTGTCAGCTGTTTGCTTCTACTCCTCGACAGTGTACATTATTCCAATCATCGATCAGTATTTGATAGCCTCAACCTTTCACTAATTTCTGTTTTGTCTTATGTGGACTTGAGATCTTGTCAGGGTGTGAAGTAATTACCTGGGTTCAACTTTCCTGTGCAATTCAGTATGAGATACTTTAATGAGGCTGTCCATGAAGTAGCGTCTTTCTAGAATGCAACCTTGCCCCACAAGTCGCCCACTGAAGGTTGAGGATGACTTGTGTTATTTGGCACCCTTTCCAATACGTTAAGTGTATTGTAGCAGCTGCAAGAGCTTGAACATGAGGGAACCGAATTAAAATTGGAGTTGCAATCATAAATCAACTCCCTCAAACTGTCAGGCTCAGAAACTCCTCTGAGGTAGCAGACCCCAATCATGTCATCAGAACTCAGCTCCTGAAACAAGGACTGTAATACAAATCACGAAAGAGGGCTAAAGGATATTAATGTTCTTCACAGCAATTTGAGTTTCAGAAATTCCCTGAAGGAGATGGGGCTAAATACTTTATGCATGGAGAAGGATCAGTGATACTGCTTCAGCTAGCTTGCTATCTCCAGGAGTTTATCCAGTGAGCTGCTGAGCCAGGCAGGGAAGGAAAGACTCATGGATGATTTGTTGTGTTTGCTCAGCCAGCCCATCTCATTGCAAGTGTACTTTGCACCTCCGGGCTGGGAAGAGAAAATTAACCAGGGCTTCCTGCAGCTGTCCACTGATCCGCTGCTGGAAAATCTGCATGCCTGGAGCTGGACTTGACTGTGACGTCCCCTGCAATCACTGCTTGACACTGGATGTTGAGGCTCACACATCAAAAATGGCTGAGGGACTGCAAGATGTTCAGATTCAGAGTCATATACACCAGGCTGCAATGAAATTCCTTGCTCACCTGAAGCTCACAAAGTAAACAGTAAACATGGTAATAATACAGGGCAGGCACAGTAGTGTAGCGGTTAGTGTAACGCTTTACAGCGCCAGCGACCCGGGTTCAATTCCGGCTGCTGTCTGTAAGGAGTTTGTACGTTCTCCCCGTGTCTGCGTGGGTTTCCTCCGGGTGCTCCGGTTTCCTCCCACATTCCAAAAAAAAAGTACGGGTCAGGAAGTTATGGGCATGCTATGTTGGCACTGGAAGCGTGGCGACACTTGTGGGCTGCCCCCAGAACACTCTACGAAAAAAATGCATTTCACTGAGTGTTTCGATGTACATGTGACTAATAAAGCTATCTTATCTTATCATATATCTTATCTTAATAAATACCACAATAACTACAGTGTTGAGCCCCAGAAACAACAGAATGGTGCAGAGTGCAGTAGTGCAGTCTGAGGTAGTGCAAGAAGAAATGCTAAAGTGAAAATAACGGAAGAATCCGAGAACGTGGCAGCACCGACGAGAAGGGGATGTGAGAGAGGGGATTGGTTCAGGAGTCTGACAGCAGTGGGGAAGAAGCTGTTCTTGAGTCTGGATGTCCGGGCTTTCAAGCTCCTGTATCTTCTCCCAGAAGGTAGCAGAGAGAACATGGAATGGTCAGGGGGACAGGCATCCCTGACGATACTGTCAGTCCTCCTGAAGCAACGCACGGTGAAGACGGACTGGATGGAAGGAAGGGACGAGCCTGTGACGGACTGGGCAGTGTTTGCTGCTCTCTGCAGGTTCCGACGGTCCAGAGCAGAGCAGCTTCTATACCAGGGCTGAAGTGCAACCCATCGGGATACTTCCTATAGGGCATCTGTGGAAGTTCAAGAGTTTACTCATATGGTCTGGCAGTACAACCAGTGTTGTCACTCGGATATTAGGAAGCACAGTGAAATTTTGCACCGCTTTTATTAAATATTAAGCAGGGTGTGAATCTTAGTTCAGTGGGAAGGAGGAAAAGCAAAAGAAAAACTGCAGATGCTGTAAATCAGAAATAAGAACAGAAAGCGGGATCCGTTGTTCAATTCTTGAATCTAACTTAGACTTTCAAACCCTGTGGGGACCTTTTTTGAATTATTTTCAAAACCTTTGATTTGGTGACTAAAATACAGACATTGGCTGACATTGTTACGTTTCAAGGGTTTTTCCTTGTTTTTTTTATTAAACAGCTTCAGTTTTCGGTAGTGGTAGACTTTCTTTATAATAAAATATTCCAATCTTTTTCTTTATTAACTATTACATGTGATTATTAATTTATAGTATTGTGATCCAAAGTATGATTTAACACAATGTATTCAGTAGTATTTTTACCCTCTTTTTTGATGCATGTACTCTATTTTTTTTGTGGATTTAATAAAAATATTGTAAAAGAAAGAACAGAAAGCGCTCAGGAGGTCAGAGGGAATCTGTGGAAGGAAATAGAGTTAATGTTTGGGGTCAATATTGCCGGACCTGCTAAGTATTTCCAACATTTTCTGCTTCTACTTTAGTGGGTAGAATGCTGGCCTCTGAAAGGAGAGTGCTCAAATCACCGAACCAAGTTAACAACCTGCTTAATGTTAAATGGTTAAAAGGTCATGAGTCTGAGTCCCACCTGACATTTGTGCACAGATTCTAGACTGGCACTTCGGAGTCGAGGGACTCCTATTAGGACAGTACTCCCATTGCCCTGGCACCAACATTAACCTATTTCCTGTGATCCCACAGGGACCCTCTGTGAGCTGGTAGAGGCTCTATATACCCGGTCAGGCTCTCTATACCTGATAGAGGTATATAAGATCACGAGGGGCATAGACAGGGTGAAAGCACATAGTCTTTCTCCCAGGGAGGGGGGGTGCTTAAAAACAAGAGACCATAGGTTTAAGATCAGTGGCGAGAGATTTAAAAGGGATATCAGGGGCAGCTTCTTCATGCAAAGGGTGGTGCGTATTTGGAATGAGCTGCCAGAAATAGTGGTTGAGGCGGACACCTTAGCAACGTTTAAAGGCCATCTAGATAAGTCCATGGATAGGAGAGGTTTAGAGGGCTATGGGCCAAATGCGGGCAGATGGGACTAGCTCGCTGGGCAACACAGTCAGCATGGACGAGCTGTGCTGAAGGGCCAGTTTCCGTGCTGTAAGATGCTATGATGCGACTCTCTGTGGGACCTTGCAGTGCTCAAAATGGCTGCTACATTCCTTACATTAAAATAGAACCTTCATTTCAAAAACTACGGGAGATTGATGAAATGTATTGTACAAACGCAAGCTCACTCTTTCTTCAAAAGAAAGCCAGGACGACACAGATGGACGATGTGTACAAGCTCGCAATTGCGTTTAGTAAAAGCACCTCGAGCTGGAAAACACTGAGATGTTTAGGTTTACTGTTGATGGTGATAGCAGTGAGGAACTCAGGGCATCACACATAAAAAAGGCTTAAGTGTGATTTTCCTATAGCTTGTTGACACTAATGCACTAAATAAGCTGAGCAGCAGCACTCCACACAACTGATTGAACGATGAATAACAAAACTTTAACTGAACAATACAAAATAGAAATGTAATTCTCCAAGGTACAGCTAGCCCTGAAAGCAATAACATGGCTTCACACTTGATTGTGTACTGCAGTATTCGTCTTTAACCTTAGTATCTCAATACAATTCCACAAAGCTCGTCCACAAAACACAAAATTACCCTTTTCCAAGATAAAAGAAGATATATCTTTGACCTACAAGCGCAATTATGCCAATGATATAGGCACTATTTATTTGTGTCTCATTCCATGGGATAAGGTCTGTTATTCACAAAGATGTTAGGAATGTGCTTTCGTATCAGATTTTAATTTTTACTGCTACCAAAAAAAAGGCCGAGTTTCTCGATCTAATTATACTGGAAAATTGAAAGTAGTATCCAAATTTTCTTCTCCAGAGATAAGGAACTCTGTTTTAATTTAAAATAAACTCTCCATTCATCAGAGAGAGGGAAGATAGTGGGGAGCTTAATAACAGAGCACAAGCAGACAATTACATTCTAGGGTTGTTCTACAATTGAGGAAAATTGAAGCCGAAGACTTTAATAAAAATATTGGGCTTAAGTTTATCAAGTAATTTTCAGCATGGGGTGCATATCAAACAGTACTATGGCTGGTACCCCTCTGGTTTTGATGTGTGGGCTGCACCAGATCAAGGTGACCTTGTGCTCTGCCAGGTACTGTACTGTTTATTTTACATGATGGGAATGGGATGTCCCTGTCCTCTTCCATTACCGCTTTTGATGAATGTTTCTCTTCTGCTGCCAGAACAATTCAGTGTGGTCAGCCCTGATCGCGCGACTCGACAATATGTCGACACTTCCCTAGAGATCCGTGTACTGTTTGAAGGTACAGAAGCTCTTTTCTTGTTAAGATGACACAGGCCAAATTTAAACAGGGTAAAAAAGAATGATGTGGCTTGTCCAGGTGAACTATCACACTGATAGTCAATGTCACAGAACATAAGAGCAGAGGCAATAGAGCCTGCTCCACCATTCAGTTAGATATCTTCCCCATCGACCCACCTTGGTTCCATCAAGCTGAAATAATCTCGTTTAATAAAATCTATCAATCTCAGTTTTTGAGTTTCAATGGATCCTAGAACCCATATAGGCCCCTCCTTCATGTACAGCCCATACATACGAACAAGCGTTTGGGAGACGGGGGTGGGTTGGATTTGCCAGCTGCTGCGGGGCTGCAGGCATCTTCTGCTGCGTGGGAATTCGGTTCGTGGCTGCATTTCCGACTTGCAAACTGTCCCGGTTACGAACAGCTCGCAGGGGCGGAACCTTGCCATAACCTGGGGAGGACCTGCAATGTTTTTCTATTGGAGGGGGAGAAAGGCAGGAGGTGGAAAGAAGAATGCTGAATCTCCACAACCATTCCCCTGAAGAAATGTTTCCTGAGGTCACCCTCGTATTGCCTAGCTTTCATTTTAAAATTACACCTTGTTTTGGACTCCATCACTAGAAGAAATAGTTTACTCCTTTCATCATCTTGATACCTCAGTATTGTGACATTAAATTATACTGCAGAACTGCAAGTAGCATCCACGTTTTCTTCTCTGGAGAGGAGCCCTTCAGTTACTATTGATTGTTGAGAGCTATGCAAGGGGGAAATTTCAAACACTTGGCGGCCTCTGGTTCATACCCTCGGTTGTGTGAAGGTAGCACTACAAAGGAGCACACTTCTCAAAGTACTGCTTGGCTCTGAGGCACTCGCGGGATGTTCTGATGTTACGAAAGGCAAGGTTTCAAATCCTTTCATGGAATCGTTATGGCATGGAAGGAGCTCGCTTGTGACCAGCCTAGCACCAATATCTTTGGAGTTTTCATAGTATCTTCGGAGAGGGTGCAGAAGAGGTTTACCAAGATGCTGCCTGGATTTGCGGGCATGTACCATAAGGAGTGGTTGGACAAACTAAGGTTGTTTTCTCTGGAGCGGCAAAGGCTGAGGGGAGACCTGATAGAAATTTATAAAATTATGAGAGGCATAGATAGACAGCGGTATCTTTTTCCCAGGGTCGAAATGTCTGATACTGCATGCACTTAAGATGAGAGGGGGATAGTTCAAAGGAGATGTGCAGGGCAGGATTTTTACACAGAGAGTGGTGGGTGCCTGGAATGCGCTGCCAGGGGTAGTGGTGGAGGCATATCTTTCCTGTATCTTGTTGGATGCTGTTTAAATATTTCCCTTAGTTAGTCGACATTGTTGTTTGCCAATATTGTTGCTCATTTTATCTTCCAAAATTCTATTCTCATATCCTCAAAATAGGCTCTTCTCCAACCTAATAACCCCGTTTTTATCGCACTCCTGTCCTCTTCTATTATCATCTTAAAGTTGTAATCAGTATTGCCCTGGATGTTCCCCTATATTTGTTTCTCTTATTTGCTCAGCTTCACTCCCCATCCAACAGTAAAATGGTAAAAGCTCCATGTTGAGCTTTGTACATATATGGTTAGAATAGAGTCCGTCATCTCCATTCCTTTTACATACTTCTGTCCAATCAGTCTCAGGGTAGTTGAAGTCCCATGATTAATAAATTATGTTCTTTGCTCATTTCCCTAAATTTGTCTGCATATTTTTTCTCCACCTCTCTTCCACCTTCAGGAGAAAATTTTTAATTCTTAACCTCACACCAATTAGAGTGATTGCTCCCTGATTATCATTTATCTACATGGATGTAGATTCATGGATATGGATTCATCAGTCCTGATGAAGGGTCTTGACTGAGTCTTGACGAAGGGTCTCGACCGAGTCCTGATGAAGGGTCTCGACTGAGTCCTGATGAAGGGTCTCGACTGAGGCCTGATGAAGGGTCTCGACTGAGTCTTGATGAAGGATCTCGACCGAGTCCTGATGAAGGGTCTCGACCGAGTCCTGATGAAGGGTCTCGACCGAGTCTTGATGAAGGATCTCGACCGAGTCCTGATGAAGGGTCTCGACCGAGTCCTGATGAAGGGTCTCGACCGAGTCCTGATGAAGGGTCTCGACTGAGGCCTGATGAAGGGTCTCGACTGAGTCTTGATGAAGGATCTCGACCAAGTCCTGATGAAGGGTCTCAACTGAGGCCTGATGAAGGGTCTTGATCCGAAAAGTCGACTGTTTATTTCCCTCCATGGATGCTGCCTGACCTGCTGAGTTCCTCCAGCACTTTTTGTGTATTGCTCCAGATTCCAGCATCTGCAGAATCTCTTGTGTCTACGGATTCTATTTTGTCTTCCTGATATCTGCTTCCCCTGTCTCCACTGCCTGTGCTATCTACAACAGATAATATCTAATCGATAGTAATCTATAATATCTACTCCACCTCCTCTTTAGTCCTCTTGCCTTTTCTGAACGTCACACTCTGCAGTATTTAATCTCCAGTCCTGGTTTTTCAGCTACCTATGTCCCTGTAATTCCTACCGCATCCAGTTCCTTCTAATGCTCAACACCTCCAGTTCCCTTCTTTTATTACAGACATTGAGCATATTGTTGTACAGACAGTTGGTGATGGTTAACATTAAGTTTAACTATCCTTTTAGGCTCATGAACTATAACTCCATTCATTCATTGCCACCTATATGCTTTACTTTCTCCTGTGCTCTCCTCAATTGCTTATGTGTACAGTTTACGTTTCCTGTAGATCCCTCCCCTCTTGTCTCCTTAGGCTGTTTCCACCAGGAATAATGATCTCATCTCAATTCTTACATAACATGGAACAGTCCAGCACAGGAACAGGCCCGTCGGCCCACCATGTTTGCTCTGAACACAATTCCAAATTAAATGCAATCTCTTCGGCCTGCACATGATCCACATCCCTCTATTCCCTGCATATTCATGCATCTAACAGCCTCCTAAACCCCACTATTGTATCTGCTTCCACCACCACCCCTGGCAGCCCGTTCCAGGCACCCACCGCTCTCGGTGTAAAAAAAACTTGCCCCGCACATCTCCTTTAAACTTTCCCCCTCTCACCTTAAAGCATGCCCTCTAGTATTTGACATTTCTACCCTGGGGAAAAGATTCTGACTGTCTACCCTATCTATGCCTTTCATAATTCTATAAACTTCCATCAGAGAAAACAACCAAGGGTTTGTCCAACCTCTCCTTATCACTAAATGCCCTCTAATCCAGGCAGCATCCTGGTAAAACCTCTTCTGCAGCCTTTCCAAAGCCTTCACATCCTTCCTGTAATGGGGTGACTAGAAATTCAGCCTAACCAAAGTTTTATACAGCTGCTGCATGAATTCAGATGTAGCTCATCCCACTGCAGCAGGACCTTCCAGTCCCAGAAGTGGTACGGAGTCCCGTGAACAAGAACCCCTCTCTCCCAAGCCAGTCCTTTAGCCACATGTTAATTCTCCTGCTCCCCCTGCTCCTAGACAGATTTGCACATGGTTCAGGGAATAATCGGGAGATTACTATCCTTGAGATTAAGGCAGAGATTATTATCTTTAAAATAGGATCTTTCAAACAGGACAACTCGTTCTCCAAATTTTTTGCCAGATAACAGCAAACAAAAGACATTTAAGATAAGATATCTTTATTAGTCACACGTACATCAAAACACACAGTGAAATGCATCTTTTGCGTAGAGTGTTCTGGGGGCAGCCCGCAAGTGTCGCCATGCATCTGGCGCCAACATAGCATGCCCACAACTTCCTGACCCATACGTCTTTGGAATGTGGGAGGAAACCGGAACACCCGGAGGAAACCCATGCAAACACGGGGAGAACGTACAATCTCCTTACAGACAGCGGCCGGAATTAAACCCAGGTCACTGGCACTGCAATAGCGTTACGCTAACCACTACACTGGGTTAAGAACTAAACATAACATTGGTTAATTTGCACGTTAGAAGAGGAAACAAGAAGTTAGAAGGAACAGGAGTAAAGTTTTAGTGAAGGGCTTCATTCTGGAACAGTTAACTTCTTTTACATTTTCAGAAGGCAATGGATTCACTGTGGAGTTCTAAAAACTTATATGTGTGATCAAAGTATGTTCCTGTAAGCAGCGTTATCCTTCTAAATTAAAAGATAAAGGCAATAATTAAATATGTGCTTTATATTCAGCAGATTGGCTTTTTATAGTCATCTGCTATTTTGAGCAATTTTGCAATACAGCTTCAATGGTATTGGGAAGTGGTGCATTTCTCTCGCTGAATACAGCAATTATTTTCAAGCCCATCTTTAATCTGACACACTTGTTCTTCAAAAATCAGCTGATACCATCTTTGAATGGAAACCTTAACACCTGCGAGATTATTTGCAAACGTTTGCGACAGTACAATGAAGTCAAAATAACAATTCCGTTGATTGATGATTCAGATGGAAGTTTATCTGAGCTGTCGTTCTCTCCCTGGTCTGTTGCAACAGGAGACACTGGAGCTGACAAACAGCAGTTCACTGGACAATCCAGCTGCATCAACATAAGCTGGGTCAGGGTGAAATTCTTCACCATCCGTCTCGATGGTTCTTGGCACTGCAGAACCTTTTTTTTCCAAATCCCCTGATTTCCCAGTTCCAAAACAAAATTGATAACTTTCATCTATTTTCATACAATGCACAATATTTACTTTGCTTCACCCACAGCTCTCTCCCTCTGGGCGAGAGTACCTGCTGTATGACGAGCTCTGACTGGAGGCAATAACTGCTTACATTTATACTTCACTCTCAACCAGAGCACAATCAGACAAAAACTAATAATAATCCTCGGTAAAACAGCTAACTTAATCAAAGAACCAAGCCACCCCGGATCATTGCATCTCAAATAACGATGAGTCGGAGTACAGGAGGAAGATAGAGAGCTTAGTGACATGGTGTCATGACAACAACCTTTCCCTCACTGTCAGCAAAACAAAACAGCTGGTCATTGACTTCAGGAAAGGGGGCGGTGTACATGCACCTGTCTACGTCAATGGTGCTGAGGTCAAGAGGGTTGACAGCTTCAAGTTCCTGGGAGTGAACATCACCAATAGCCTGTCCTGGTCCGACCATGTAGACGCCACAACCAAGAAAGCTCACCAGTGCCTCTAATTCCTCAGGAGGCTAACAAAATTTGGCATGTCCCCTTTGACACTCACCAACTTTTATCAATGCACCATAGAAAACATCCTATCTGGATGCATCATGGCTTGGTATGGCAACTGCTCTGCCCAGGACAGCAAGAAACTGAAGAGAGTTGTGGACACAGCCTAGCACATCACGGAAACCAGCCTCCCCTCCTTGGACTCTGTCTTCACCTCTTGCCATCTTGGTGAAGCAGCCAACATAATCAAAGACCCCACCCACCCAGGTCATTCTCTCTTCTCCCCCCTCCCATCAGGCAGAAGATATAGGAGCCTGAGGACACGTACCACCAGGCTCAAGGATAGCTTCTATCCCACTGTTATAAGACTATTGAATGGTCCCCTAGTACGATAAGATAGACACTTGACCTCACAATCTACCTCGTTATGACCTTGCACCTTATTGTCTGCCTGCACTGCACTTTCTCTGTAACTGTAACACTTTATTCTGCATTCTGTTATTGTTTTACCTTGTACTACCTCAATGCACTGTGTACTGAAATGATCTGTATGAAGGATATGCAAGAAAAGTTTTTCACTGTACCTTGGTACATGTGACAATAATAAATCAATTTACCAATTTACTCTAATCTAGGCAACATCCTGGTGAACCTCTTCTGTGCCCTCTCCAAAGCCTCCACATCCTTTCCGTAATGAGGTGACCAAAACTGCACATGGTAATCCGAATGTGACCTAACCAAGGTTTTTTCAGCTGATGATCTAGGGTGAGTCTGAGTGGGGTTTATAGAAAGTGAGCTTTGTGTATAACATGTGCTGCCAACACAAAGCCAGTGGGGAAATGAGAAATTTTTCATACTCTGATTAGTTCTGATCTGAGATACACTTCAAAGACCCCACCCATCTCGGATACTCTCTCTTCTCCCCCCCTCCTATCAGACAGAAGATGGAAAAGTCTGAAAGCACGTACCACCAGGCTCAAGGACAGCTTCTACCCCGCTGTTATGACTATTGAACGGTCCCCTAGTACGATAAGATGGACTCCTGACCTCACAAACTGCCTCGTTGTGACCTTGCACTTTACTGTCTGCCTGCACTGCACTTTCTCTGTAACTGTAACACTTTATTCTGCATTCTGTTATTGTTTTCCCTTGTACTACCTCAATGTACTGATGTGATGAAATGACCTGTGTGAATGGCATGGAAAACAAAGATTTCCACTGTACCTCGGTACATGTGACAACAATGAACCAATTTACCAATTTAAGGAGGAAGCAACAGCAAAGATGGCCAAATAGCTTGGTCAAAGACATCGATGTTAATAAACAAGAGGTGGACAGATGTGGGAAGTAAACTCAAGAGCTTTGAGGTTAAACAGTTGAAGACACAGGCACCAACTGATGGGCAAAAGAAGCAGAAGAAACAAAACAGACCAGAAATGCAAGAACACAAAGATTTTAGGTTAAAGAGATGGAGAAGGTCAGAGGTCGTATTGGTCCGCAGTCCCTCAGGGTCAAGGATGACTTGTTTCTATTTCAGATCTATGGAATAGAAGGTAGTTGTCTACCTGCCTGAACCACTTCCTCTGGCAGCTCGTTCCATATACTCACCACCCTCTGCGTGAAGAAGTTGCCCCTCAGGTCCCTTTTAAATCTTTCCCCTCTCACCCTAAACCTATTCCCCCTAGTTCTGGACTCCCCTACCCTGGGTAAAAGACTGTTACCGTCCACCTTATCTATGCCTCTCATAATTTTAAACATTTCTATAAGGTCGCCCCTCATTCTCCTACGTTCCAAGGAATAAAGACCCAGCCTGGCCAACCTCTCCCTATAACTCAGGCCCTCGAGTCCCAGCAACATCCTCGTAAATCTTTTCTGCGCTCTTTCCAGTTTAACCAGCTAAGAGGGAAGGAGTTGGGTGACACTCAAATGAACTGAGAGGGAGGAGGCAGAGATGGAGGGATGAGACCACGTCCCACTGGTTATGGCTGAATAGTGAGATTGTTTTCCAATGGAAAGGCAGTGAGATTCCAATATCCAGCAGCATAGAGATGATCAGTCTCATCAGTGACTGGGCTCAGCAAGTGTCAAGGAAAGCAGTGGAAGTTACTCCAGTGGATCAGACCATCTGGCAAAACTAGCGTATGTGTTGGAACAGGATAAATAACAATTGAAGGATCCTAACAGTGCAGTCAACCAGGCACAGAAGTGTTCGTATTTTCCAAAGTTCTTAAATAATTCAGTGCAGACTCCTAGATATCAGTCTGTCCACCCTTCCCCTCCCCCTACATCCCATCTCATATCCCAAGATTCCATTTCTTTGTAATCTCTGCCTAGATGTCATGTGTCTGAAGAACCAGAGAGTGAACACACAAGAGAAAACAACATTTCCATTTTTTGATTACCTCAGCAACAACAGATAAAAACAACCAGCCCTTAACATTTTTTTAAAACAAGTTCTCATAAAACAAAATGCAGAAGCCACCTGGGCTTTCTTTGCAGTAGATCATTGTTCAATCTCTTTAAAGTAACTTAACTTTGAGTTTCAGTAAGAATTCCAATCAGGCTTCATCCACAGATTCATCAATTTAACCTCCATTTGACAGAGTCCTCATGAAAGTCCATGCAAAACTCTCCTCGGTACTGGTATTGGTATTGGTTTATTATTGTCACTTGTACCGAGGTCTCAAGGAATGGAACTAAGTTCAGTTAAGGTTACTAGAGAGAAGGTGCTAGGAAAGCTAAAAGGACTAAAGACTGATAAGTCTCCTGGACCAGATGAGATGCATCCCCGGGTTCTGAAGGAGGTGGCTTTAGAAGTAGCAGAGGCATTGGTGATAATTTTCCAGGAATCGATAGACTCCGGCATGGTTCCGGAGGACTGGAGGGTCGCAAACGTAGTTCTGCTGTATAAGAAAGGTGGGAGGCAGCATAAAGGAAATTACAGACCTATTAGTCTGACGTCGGTGGTGGGAAAGTTATTAGAATCGATCCTCACGGATGAGGTTATGGAATACCTAGAGGTGCAAGGCAAGATAGGTCCAAGCCAACATGGTTTCGTGAAGGGAAGATCCTGCCTGACCAACCTATTGGAGTTTTTTGAAGAAATCTCAGGTAGGGTGGATAAGGGAGAGGCGGTAGATGTTGTGTATTTAGACTTTCAAAAGGCCTTCAACAAGGTGCCGCACAAGAGACTGATTAATAAGATGAGAGGTCATGGAATTACAGGTAGGATAACAGAATGGGTGGAGCATTGGCTGGTTGGCAGGAAGCAAAGGGTGGGAATAAAAGGATCCTGTTTTGGTTGGCTACCGGTTACTAGTGGTGTTCTGCAGTGGTCGGTGTTGGGGCCGCTTCTTTTTACCCTGTACATTAACGACTTGGATGATGGAGCAAATGGTTTTGTGGCTAAGTTTGCGGATGACACCAAAATAGGTGGAGGAGTAGAGGGTATTGAGGAGACAGGAAGGTTCCAGAGAGACCTCGATAGTTTAGGAGAATGGGCAAGGCAATGGCAGATGAAATTCAATGTTGAGAAATGTGCAGTTGTACACTTTGGAAACAGAAATAAATGGGCAGATTATTATCTAGAAGGGGAGAAAATTCAAAGTACAGAAGTACAAAGGGACTTGGGGGTACTCATGCAGGATACCCTAAAGGTTAACCACCAGGTCGGATCGGCAGTAAGGAAAGCGAATGCTATGTTGGCATTCATTTCAAGAGGTATAGTGTATAAAAGTAAGGAAGTGTTGATGAGGCTGTATGGGGCACTGGTGAGGCCTCATTTGGAATACTGTGTACAGTTTTGGGCCCCATATCTTAGGAAGGATGTGCTGATGTTGGAGAGGGTTCAGAGGAGATTTACAAGGATGATTCCCGGAATGAAAGGGCTTACATGTGATGAGCGTTTGTCGGCTCTTGGACTGTACTCACTGGAGTACAGAAGAATGAGAGGGGATCTCATAGAAACATTTAAAATGTTGAAAGGACTGGACAGAGTAGATGTGGCCAAGCTGTTTTCCTTGGTGGGTGAGTCCAGGACCTGAGGGCACAATCTTAGAATTAGAGGGTACAGGTTTAAAACAGAGATGAGGAGAAATTTCTTTAGCCAGAGGGTAGTGAATTTATGGAATTCCTTGCCACCTACAGCAATGGAGGCCAGATCATTGGAGGCATTTAAGGAGGAGATAGATAGCTATCTAATTAGTCAAGGTATCAAGGGATATGGGGATAAGGCCGGAAATTGGGGTTAGAATAGTGGTTTTTTTTTGCTCATGGAACAGACTTCCCCCCCCCCCCCCATTTCTCATTGCTTTTTTCTTTTTCCCCTTTTCTTTGAAGCAGACTCGATGGGCCAAATGGCCTACTTCTGCTCCCTTGTCTTGTGATCTTGTGAACTTGTCTTGCATACCGATTGTACAGATCAGTTCATTACACAGTGCAGTTACATTGGGTTAGTACAGAGTGCATTGAGGTAGTACAGGTAAAAACAATAACAGCACAAGGTGTCACAGCTACAGAGAAAGTGCAGCGCAATAAGGTGCAAGGTCACAACAAGGTAGATCGTGAGGTCATAGTCCATCTCATCGTATAAGGGAACCATTCAAAAGTCTTATCACAGTAGGGTAGAAGCTGTCCTTAAGTCTGGAGGTACGTGCCTTCAGTCTCCTGTATCTTAATTCACTTGCCTAACTTCCGCATGAGAAGTTGAAGTCTGGCTCTGTTTACCTGTTGGCTGGGTGCACGAGATACCAAGGCACATGTGGAAGGAGACCAGGAGATTATTCCTGGTGTCCTGAGCCATATTTTATCTCTCAACATCACTAAATGTTATGGGCACAAGAGACTGCAGATGCTGGAATCTGGAGCAAAAAAAACCAAACTGCTGGAAGAAGTCAGTGGGTCAGGGAGCATCTGTGGAGGGAAATGGACGTTTCATCAGTCCAGATAAAGAGTCTCAACCTAAAACGTCGACTGCTAATCTCTCTCTGCAGGTACTGCCAGACTCAGTGGTTTGTTTTTACAATAACAAAACATTGTTGTTTGTGCGAGCTGACTTTTTACAAAAACTTTTGACGAAGTATCCTGCCTGGTTGGATCATGTTCTGGTACAGCAACTTGAACACACAGGAACATAAGAAGCTGCAGAGAGTAGTGGACTCTGCCCAATACATCACGGGCACATCCCTCCCCACCGTTGGTAGTGTCTACAGGAGGTGCTGCCTCAAGAAGGCAACAAGAAGGCCACCATCCGGGCCTTGCCATCTTCTTGTAGCTACCATCGGGCAGGAGGTACAAAAACTGAAGTCCCACACCACCAGGTTCAGGAACAGCCACTTCCCTTCAACCATTCACTTCTTGAACCAACTGACATAACCCTAATCACTCCAGTTTAGCAACATGATGACCACTTTGATCACTTTGCACTAAAATGGATTTTGTTTCTTGTGTGTTCTAATTGTGTTCTTTCTTGTAAAAATTGTCCATAATTTATGTTTAATTATGCATTTCTTGTGAATGTTGTGTATCTGACGCTATGTGCCTGTGATGCTGCTGCAGGTAAGTTTTTCATTGCACCTGTGCACACATGGACTTGTGCAGATGACAATAAACTCGACTTTGACTTTGACAAATTTTCTTCCAAGTTTCCAAAATTAAAACAGCGTCTACAGTGTGAACTTCATCTACACAGAGACACAATAATCTCCAAGATAACACAGAGAGTAGCATCAACCACTGTTCATGGCCTCCTTGACTCTTTCCGATTTCTGACCGGTCCATCAGATTATTGAACGGTCCATGAACCCATGAACACTACCTCATTATTCCTCTTTTGCACTATTTATTTATTTTTGTAACTTATAGTAATTTTATGTCTTGCACTGTACTGCTGCCACAAAACAACAAATGTCACGGCATATATCAGTGATAATAAACCTGATTCTGATGGACTCACCAATGGATTCACAACAGATCTAATTCCAATTCAGACTGACGTCAAGCAAGCAAGTCCTTACATAATGCTTTTTTAAAAATCTTTCTCATTGCAATGTTCTACTGCACCTCCAGCAACTCTTCTGCCAGAATGGAGCTAATCTACAGGACAAATGGGAACCTGCTCAACCTATGGTTGCCCCCAGAACCAAGGTCACGCCAACTTAAATCTTCAAGCTTTAAGGCGAGTTGCAAATCGTCACTGACTTGTTCACTAAAGCATATGACACAAAGCATCTCAGACATAACTTCCCCAAAAGGCCCTCTACCAACTTGTCCTTGCCCTCCAACAACAGCGTCACATTTCTCGAGAGCCACATCTCACTGAAGGCAGACGTCAGTGATAAGATTCACCACTGACTTCAGTGCACCGGCACAACCTTTGGCCAACTGAGGAAGTGAGAGCTTGAGGATCAAGGCCTCAAATCCACCAGGAAGATCGTGCTCTGCCAGACAGTTGTGACCTTTACTCTCTGGTATGCTTTGAGACATGGACTAGCTGTAGCAGGCAACTCAAAGCACTGGCTCCTTAAGATCTTCCAAATCCACTGAAAGGACTACCAGATCATTGTCAGTGATCTCTCCCAGGCCAACATATCCAGCAATGACTCTCTAATCACACACAGTCATCTCCAGCGGATAGGGCACTTTGTTTGTAAGCTCAACACCAAACATTTAAGACACTCTATTCCAAGCTGTCACTGCCACAGATAACAAGGTGGACAGAGGAAATAATTTAAGGATGTTGCAAAGCCTCTGTGAGGGCATCCCCACTGCCCAACGGGTATCCCCGGCCCATGACCACTCAAAGTGAAGAAGGTACATTGGGAGTAGCATTGAGAATCCACGTGCCAGAAACACTGCATAAATGATGGACGGAACTACCCATCTACGTACCCCATCAAACGTCCCCTGCCCCACTCTGTGGCAGGGACTGTGCGTCCCACATTGGTCTTAGCAGCCACCTCAGAACCCGCAGAAGTGCTGTGGAAGCCACAGTGGACTCCCTGAGAAAAAGATGCTTCGAAAGTACTTCACTGGTTGTAAAGAACTTTGGGACATCCTGGGTTAAGGCAGGAACTATATGTCCACCTGCCTATTACCCACACCCACTTGGTCTCCTATCCTCTCCCTTCCCCCTGCTCCCTTCCCATCGTCCCTCCTTTATCTGGTTCTTTCTTATCAGATTCCATCATCTGGAGCCCTTTGCTGCCTCCAGCGATCACCTCCCGGCCTCCGTCCCTATCTCCTGCCTTCCTTTCCCTTCCCCACCTGGCACCATCTGCCTATCACCCCTCCTCACCTGGATCCACCTATCACTTACCAGCTCCTGCCTCACCCCTCCCCCTCACCTCTTTATACCGGCTATCACACAGTAGTGCAGCGGTTAGCGTAACGCTTTACAGCGCCAGCGACCCGGGTTCAAATCCGGTCACTGTCTGTAAGGAGGTTGTACGTTCTCCCCGTGTCTGCGTGGGTTTCCTCCGGGTGCTCCGGTTTCCTCCCACATTCCAAAGACGTACGGGTTAGGAAGTTGTGGGCGTGCTATGTTGGCGCCGGAAGCGTGGCGACATTTGTGGGCTGCCCCCAGAACACTCTACGCAAAAGATGCATTTCACTGTGTGTTTCGATGTACATGTGACTAATAAAGATACTTTATCTTATTTTATCTCCCCTTTACACTTTCAGTCCTGATGCAGGGTCTCAACACGAAATGTTGACTATTCCTTGGCCTGCCACAGACGCTGCTTGACCCACTGAGTTCCTCCAGCACTTTGTTTTTTGCTCAGATCCCAGCAGCTGCAGTCTCTTGTGACTATGTAAATCCACCCTCCCTTTTAAGGCACAGCAGAAAAGCATGATCAAATAATAGTGCCAAGCCATGTGTAAGATGTTAGACTGCAATTACCAAAATTGGCCCAAAGAGTATAGTTTCAAGCAACAAACAATCTGCTGGAGGAATTCAGTGGGTCGAGCAGCATCTGTGGGAGGAAAGGAATTGTCAATGTTTCGGGGCCTGATGCAAGGTCTCAACCGGAAACATCAACAATTCCTTCCACCACCCCCCCCCCCCCACAGATGTTGTTCGACCCACTGAGTCCCTCCAGCAGATTGCTTGTTGCTCCAGATTCCAGCGTCTGCGGTCTCTTGTGTCTCTCTCGAGCAGAGCTTTAAGAAGCATTTTAAAATATTAACCCAAGATGAAGAGTCAGGGAGATTGAAGGTTGGCATTGTGCTCATGTCCTGGTTCAGGGGTACGTGTAGTGTGCACATGGATTCAGAAGCTATTGGAAGGGTAGAGTGCTGCCTGTGCACTACTGGAGGCCCTTCCATGGAAAGGATAATGGAGGAAGGACCCAGAAAGTGTTGCAGAGCAAAGAAAAGGAGACGGGTGAAGTTGGAAGTCATGGAGTGATCCAGCAGAAACAGAGGATTGAACTTTGGCTCGAAGCAACCAATCTCTGAGCGGGAAACAGAGCCAGCAGCCCAGTCACAGATACGACGGGCAACAGCTGGGGTGGAAGAAGGTGTGCAAGACAATCAAACATACTTTAAAATTTAAGCTACCGAGCAATAGATTCATAGAGGTATACAGCACGGAAATAGGCCCTTCGGCCCAACCAGTCCTTGCCGACTATGGTTTCCACCCATCCAGTCCCAATTTCCTGCATTCGGCCCATATCCCTCTCAGCCCCACCCCTCCATGTACCTATCCAAGTGCGTCTTAAGTGATACTGTTATACCTGCTCTCAACCACTTCCTCTGGCAGCTCGTTCCATATACTCGCCACCCTCTGTGTGAAAAAGTTGCCCCTCAGGTCCCTTTTAAATCTTTCCCCTCTCACCCCAAACCTATGCCCCTAGTTTTGGACTTTCCTACTCTGAGGAAAAACTGTTATCATCCACCTTATCTTTGCCTCTCATAATTTTAAACACTTCACAAGGTCACCCCTCATTCTCCTACGTTCCAAGGAGTAAAGACCTAGCCTGGCCAACTCCCTATAACTTCACGTCCTCTAGTCGTGGCAACATTCTCATAAATCTGCCAGCGTTTGGCCCATAACCTTCTAAAACCTTCCAATCCATAAATCAGAGCACCTAAGCCTTGCAGGATAGGTCAGTGCAGGGGTATTATCTCAATGAACAGATCGTTCTAGGAATTTGGAAATAGATCCAGTGCTCACTGAGGAAAACTAAGTGCCAGGTATAGTCAGGGGATAATCAGTGGACTCCAACGTAGCTGGGGTTAAAATGCACCCATGGTTGCCATGGACACTGGGAATAGAGGTCAAAGGACAGCAGTGGATGTCTAAGCATACACAACTCCTGGACCTTTCCTAAAGTCACTAAAAAGAAATCATGTACATTGCACCATTTCGTGGGGGGACCTTGCTGCATTATACATTGTCTTCATTACAACAATGAGCAGCTGAAAAGTACTTTAGGACATGAAACCATTAAAGGTTCATCAAACAGAATTATGTAGGAAGAACATCATACAAACAGGCTTCATGCAGTGGGGACAATCCATTTTACTGTACGTCCCAAATATTTTAACATTTAATATTATATCCAGGTTACCTTGTAATTCATCTTCCCGCCACTGGAAATAATCTATATTTATTAACTCTCTCTCTTCAACGCATAATAAAAAGGCAATTTTATTCTTTCTATTTGTCCTGCTGCCTTTTTTCCTAATAATTTCTTTCCTTTGTCCCTTCAGTTTTTGTCTGTTAATGTTGGCAAAAATTACTGTACTTAGGATGACAACATATTTGTGTTAATACACATGGGTGGATAATGTAGAAGGATCCTCTCTAGAGTCAATATGGGTGGAAGTTAGGAACAAGAAAGGAGCAGTTACTCTACTGGGAGTATTCTATAGGCCCTCCGGTAGCAGTAGGGATACTGAGGAGCAGATTGGGAGGCAGATTTTGGAAAGATGCAAAAATAACAGGGTTATTATCGTGGGAGGCTTCAACTTCCCAAATATTGATTGACACCTGCTTAGTGCCAAAGGTTTAAAATGGGGCAGAGTTTGTTAAATGTGTCCAGGACGGATTCCTGACACAGTATGTTGACAGGCCAAC
This sequence comes from Pristis pectinata, assembly GCF_009764475.1. Taxonomy (NCBI): domain Eukaryota; kingdom Metazoa; phylum Chordata; class Chondrichthyes; order Rhinopristiformes; family Pristidae; genus Pristis; species Pristis pectinata. Next base: position 4,832,237 of record NC_067410.1, on the reverse strand, counting down.
CGGAGGATTGGAGGGTGGCGAATGTTGTCCCCTTATTCAAAAAAGGTAGTAGGGATAGTCCAGGGAATTACAGACCAGTGAGCCTTACGTCTGTGGTGGGTAAGCTGCTAGAAAGGATTCTAAGAGATAGGATCTATGATCATTTAGAGAGTCATAGACTGATTAGGGACAGCCAGCATGGATTTAAGGGAAGATCTTGCCTCACAAGCCTGATAGGGTTCTTTGAGGATGTGACCAGGAAGATTGATGAGGGTAGTGTAGTAGATGTGGTCTACATGGATTTTAGTAAGGCGTTTGACAAGGTTCCGCATAGTAGTCTTCTTCAGAAGGTCAGAGGCCAAGGGATCCAGGGAAGCTTGGCAGCGTGGATTCAGAATTGGCTTGCCTGTAGAAAGCAGAGGGTTGTGGTGGAGGGAGTGCATTCGGATTGGAGGGCTGTGACTAGTGGTGTCCCGCAAGGATCGGTTGTGGGACCTCTACTTTTTGTGATATTTATTAATGACCTAGATGAGGGAGTGGAAGGGTGGGTTAGCAAGTTTGCAGATGACACAAAGATCAGTGGTGTAAGGATAGTGTGGAGGGCTGTCGAAGCTTACAGAGGGATATTGATAGGATGCAGAGCTGGGCTGACAAGTGGCAGATGGAGTTCAATCCAGAGAAGTGTGAGGTGGTACACTTTGGAAGGACAAACTCCAAGGCGGAATACAAGGTAAATGGCAGGATTCTGGGCAGTGTAGAGGAGCAGAGGGATCTGGGGGTTCATATCCACAGATCACTGAAAGTTGCCACACAGGTGGATAGGGTAGTTAAGAAAGCTTATGGGATGTTAGCTTTCAGAAGTCGTGATATCGAGTTTAAGAGCCGCGAGGTAATGATGCAGCTTTACAAAACTCTGGTTAGGCCACACTTAGAGTACTGTGTCCAGTTCTGGTCGCCTCATTATAGGAAGGATGTGGAGGTGTCGGAGAGGGTGCAGAGGAGATTTACCAGGATGCTGCCTGGATTAGAGAGTATGGATTATGAGGAGAGACTAAAGGAGCTAGGGCTTTACTCATTGGAGAGGAGGATGAGGGGAGACATGATAGAGGTATACAAAATATTAAGAGGAATAGATAGAGTGGACAGCCAGCGCCTCTTTTTCAGGGCACCAATGCTCAATACAAGAGGGCATGGCTTTAAGGTAATGGGTGGGAAGTTTAAGGGAGACATCAGAGGGAGGTTTTTCACCCAGAGAGTGGTTGGTGCATGGAATGCGCTGCCTGGGGTGGTGGTGGAGGCTGATACATTGGACAAGTTCAAGAGATTGTTAGATAAGCATATGGAGGAATTTAAGATAAAGGGATATGTGGGAGGAAGGGGGTAGATAGTCTTAGGTGTGGTTTGAAGGGCGGCACAACATGGTGGGCCGAAGGGCCTGTATGGTGCTGTACTGTTCTATGGTTCTGTGGTTAATGCAGACAGTAACACACTTCTTCCATGTGAGTTTTAACTATCACCCTCCCTCCAAACCCCTCAGCCCCTCCACTCACTCCACCCCCACCCACCCACCTCTACCACACATCGAGTAACACACCCACTTAATTGCAGACATTTGTAATATTTGGCAAAACTTCCTGGGAATGTGGCTGTACTTTTTGGGGGAAGTTGGCTTGTATATTTCTGGGAATGTGGTATTTTCAGAGAGAACTTGGCAGCGTAGCAGTGTTTACAGGAGAGCCCTGGGTTTGCGGTAACATTTGCAAAGAATTCCCAACAGTAGGACAGTATTTGAAAGGGATTAAAATATTATTTCATGACCTTGCACAGCATAATTGATTAAAATTCTGCATTTATATGGTGCCTTTCACATCTTCGAGAATCAATGAATATTCTTTATTTATGGTTGCTGTGTAAATGTAGGGAACGCAATGATAATTTGCATGCAGATTATCCTCACAAACAACTGTGTAAATGGCCTGATTATCTGATTTAGTGATGACGGTGGGCCAAAGCCCATCGCTGAGGACCCTCACCACCCAGGACATGCCCTCTTCTCATTAGTACTATCGGGGAGGAGGTACAGGAGCCTGAAGACCCACACTCAACGATTCAGGAACAGCTTCTTCCCCTCCGCCATCAGATTTCTGAACGAGCCATGAACCCATGAACACTACCTCATTATTCCTTTTGTCGCAGTAGCTATTTTTGTAATTTAAATTAATTTTTACATCTTTGCCACTGTACTGCTGCCACAAAACAACTATTTCACGTCATATAAGTCAGTGATAATAAATCTGATTCTGATTCTGAAAGCAGTTGGGAGCATTCACCTACACAGGAGGACTGGATTTAAGGTTTAATCTAAATGATGAGGTCGTGCTCCCTCAGTATTGCACTGGGTGTGTCAGGTTAAAGGACACACAGGAGACTTCAGATGCTGGAATCTGGAGTAACACACAGAATAGCTGGAGGAACTCAGTGAGTCAGGCAGCATCTGTGGAAGGAAATGGACAGTCAACCTTTCAGACTGAGATCCTTCAGCTGGACTGAAACATAGAAGGGAGATAGCCAGTACTGAAAGGTACAGGGAAGGGGTGGAGCAAGACCTGGCAGACGATAGGTGGATCCTATCACCTCCCAGCCTCTGTCGCTAGCTCCTCCCTTCTCTTCTCCATCTGCCTATCAATCCCCCTCATCTGGATCCACCAATCACCTGCCAGTTCTTGCTCCACCCCTTCCAATCACCATTTGCATACTAACTCTCTCCCCTCGATCTTTCAGTCCAAATGCAGGGTCTCAACCTGAAACATCGACTGTCCATTTCCCTCCATAGATGCTGCCTGACCCGCTGAGTTCCTCCAGCGCGCTGTGTGTTGTGTCAGTCTGAAGAATGGGTTGAAGTCTCCAGAGCAGAACGTGAACACACCACCTAATGGCTTGGAGGCAAACGACTGCAAAACTGATTCACACAATTTCCCAGGACATTACCAAGTGGTACAAGGGGAATAGTCCAGGAGCCAGAAAACCAATGGAAAGGACAAATGTATGGAGACACGAGAGGCTGCAGATGCAGGAATCTGGAGCAACACACAAGATGCTGGAAAAACTCGTAGCATATGGCACGCTTGCCTTTATCAGCCGAGGCACTGAGTTCAAGAGTCAGGAAGTTACGTTGCAGCTTTATAAAACTCTGGTTAGGCCGCATCTGGAGTGCTGCATTCAATTCTGGTCACCCCTATAATAGGAAGGATGTGGAGACTTTGGAGAGGGTGTAGAAGAGGTTTAGCAGGATGCTGCCTGGATTAGAGGGCAGGTGCTGTAAGGAGAGGTTGGACAAACTTGGGTTATTTACTCTGGAACAGCGGAGGCTGAGGGGAGACCTGATAGAAATTTATAAGATGACGAGAGGACTAGACAGCCAGTATCATATTCCCAGGGTCGTAATGTCTAATACAAGAGGGCATGCATTTTAGGTGAGAGGGGGTAAGTTCAAAGGAGATGTGTGGGGCAAGCATTTTACACAGAGAGTGGTGGGTGCCTGGAATGCGCTGCCAGGGGTGGTGGTGGAGGCAGATACGATAGAGGTGTTTAAGAGGCTCTTACATAGGCACATGGATGTGCGGCGAATGGAGGGAGATGGATATTGTGCAGGCAAAAGGGATTAGTTTGGTTAGGCATTTAATTACCAGTTTAATTACTTTGTTCCTGTCCTGTACTGTTCTAAGTTCTTTTTTAACTCATCATAGCCAGTTTGTACAAACTGCTCTGCAATTATAAAAGTGAATCTGTGGGAGCAAACATGCACCCCACTATCCTAACCCCATGATATAAATTAGGCAAGCTTGACACCTTGGAAGCCGCTGGCGGAGGCAGCCCTGAGTTAGAAATGGGCCACAAGTCAGGTCACACGACCTTATGACCCTTGAGAAAAAGAAAGGCAGGAAAACAAATAGATCATGCTGGCTAATTCATATTCATGAGCAATGACAGATCATCAGAGGCAAGAACGAGAGGCAATTATTACAATGGTGAAACAGTAAATCAGAGAAAATGGGCTTTGTTAACATTGAATAAGAATTAGAACCCAAAAGAATGAGCATGTGAAAAAATGAGATCTGGGTTAATCGAGAATCATTTACAATTTGAAAAGAATGCATGTGTAAAATGTAAGCATTTTGAGATCTGGGTGAATCTGGAATCATTTACAATTTACAGATTGTGGTTAGGCAGACAACCCTCTCGCAGGTCACTGGAACTGCAGAAAATTTCACTCTGAGTCAGAAGCACCCTCTAGTTCCGATTCTAAACTAAAGTTCAATCTCTTCAATTATATCGACTCCCAATCTCCTTCCGACTAATATTTCCAATTTACAACCGTTGCCTTCCCCCTTTTCTTTCCTTTGATGGTCACAGACGATTCACGAATATAAATCCCCAGCTTCCATTCACTCGTTTGCTCCACTATCTTTCCTCAGGGTCAACAGGTCGTGTGACCTGACGTAACGGATTACTGTTCCCGCAATCAGACTCTAACAAACTCCTGGACAGTGCTGGTAAATTTACTTAGAGGGCAAGGAGAGCTGGCATCAAAGAATTATAGAATAACACAGCTCAAGAGGAAGCCACTTGGTGTAACGTGCTGGTTCCACTCCCCTGCTCTTTCCTCCAAGTCCTGCCAATATCTCTCCCTTCAAGTGTGCTCCACCTAATTCTCCTATTGTGCCACACTTTCAGGTAGTGGTAAATCGGTTTATTATTCTCACATGTACCAAAGTACAGTGAAAAACTTGTCTTGCATACCGTTCATACAGATCATTTCATTACAACAGTGCATTGGGGTAGTAAAAGGGAAAACAATAACAGAATAAAGAGTTACAATTACAGAGGAAGTGCAGTGCAGGCAGGTAATAAAGTGCAAGGTCATAACGAGGTGGATTGTGAGGTCAAGAGTCCATTTTGTCGTACCAGGGGACTGTTCAATAGTCTTAAAGCAGCGGGATTGAAGCTGTCCTTGAGTCTGGTGGTACATGCTTTCAGGCTTTTCTATCTTCTGCCTGACAGGAGGGGAGGGAGAAGAGAGAATGTCTGGGGTGGGTGGGGTCTTTGAAGTGTATCTCAGATCATAACTAATAACAGCATGAAAACATTTCTCATTTCCCCACTGATTCTTATAGGAATCATCTAAAAATCTGTGACTTCTAACCAGTGACCATACTGCCAGGGCAAACCGTTTCTACCGATTTACTCCATCAGAAGTAATCCTGATCTTGAGCACTTCTAGTCAGTCTCACTGTAATTTTCTCTTCTCAAAGACAGAACCTCAGCTTCTCCAGTGCTGCTCCCCCCGGCCTCAACTGAACTTCCCTGGTATCCTGGTACCATTCCCATAAACCTTCTCGACCCCCTCGCACAGAGACTGATATCCTCCTAAAGTGCAGAGCCCAGCAGAGGACACTGGACCAGCTATGCATACAGTGATTTATAAAAGTTTAGCTCATTTTTTCTTTAACTATGTGCATGTTTATAAAATCCTGGGTCTTGTTTCCTTTTTTTTGAAACAGCCTTCCTGCTGCCTTGAATAATTTACATAAATATAATGAGAACGTAAAAAGAAAGGAATATAAGAAACTGCAGTAGGAGTAGACCATTCAGCCCGTTATGACAGCACCAACACTTAATAAAATCATGACAAATCATTTTCACGTGCACCACTCTCCTGCACTCCATATCCCTTAATTCCAACTATACAAGTTAATGTCCTAAATATCTATCACTCTTTATCTTGAATATACTCAACAATCATGCCTCCATAGCCTTTGGGAGAGAATTCCACAGAATATCTACCCTGCTGGTGAAGAAGTTCCTTCTGTCCTGAACGACCAACCCCTTGTTTTGAGACTTCGAACTTTGATTCTAGAAAGTCCAAGCCAGGGGAAAATCATCTCCGCATCTACCTTGTCAGAGTACTTTGACAGTAGTGTGTTGTCCAAGAGTCAGGCAGCTCTGGACTGGTTCTGATGTTGGTGCCAAGTTTCAGTTCTCTAGCTGAACAAATTGAATTGTTGTAAGGTAGACACAGGCATACCCCATCACTGAAACACTGGAAATATCCTGGAGTGGAGACTCTGAAAACTAATTCTTCATGGTAAAACACATTCTCATTCCCTTCTGCTCTTCCTAGCCTCTGCTGATAATGGAGTACAGTTCAACTGATACTCAGTGCCCTTCTCCCAAGCAGTGAATACTTATGTACAAACAAATGACCTTGTGGAGGAACTCAGCGGGTCGAGTAGCTTCTTTGGGGGGAAAGGAACTGTTTATGTTTCAGGTCAGTACTAAGAGTGGAGAGGGTGCATGGCCAGTATACTGAGGACAGGGGGAGTGGTGAGAGAGGAGCCAGTGGGTGATTGGTGGACTGAGGAAGAGGTGCAAGACAATGGGTAGATAGAGCCGGATAAGGGAAGTCAAAGTCAAAGTCAAATTTATTGTCATATGCACAAGTACATGTGTGCACAGGTGCAACGAAAAACTTAGTTGCAGCAGCATCACAGGCACAGGGCATCAGATAAACAGCATTCACAAAGAAAACATAAATTAAACATAAATTATACACAATTTTACAAGAAAGAACACAATTAGAACAAAACAAAGCAAAGTCCATTTTGGTGCAAATTGATTAAAGTGGTCATAGTGTTGCTAAATTCTAGTGATTAGGGTTGTGCCGGTTGGTTCAAGAACCGAATGGTTGAAGGGGAGGAGCTGTTGTTGAACCTGGTGGTGTGGGACTTCAGGCTTCTGTACCTCCTGCCCGATGGCCTGGATGGTGGCGATCTTTGATGATTGATGATCTTCCATCATCAAAGGGCCTCTGCTTCCTCAGGAGATTTGGCATGTCCCTGTTGACACTCACCAATTTTTAACAATGCACCATAGAAAGCATCCTATCTAGATGCATCACAGCTTGGTACGGCAACTGCTCTGCCCATAACCGCAAGAAACTGCAGAGAGTTGTGGAGACAGCTCAGCACGTCACGGAAACCAGCCTCCCCTCCATGGACTCTGTCTGCACTTCTCGCTGCTTCGGTAAAGCAGCCAACATAATCAGAGACCCCACCCACCCCGGACATTCTCTCTTCTCCCCCCTCCCATCGGGCAGAAGATACAAAAGCCTGAAAGCACGTACCACCAGGCTCAAGGACAGCTTCTATCCTGCTGTTATAAGACTATTGAACAGTTCCCTAGTATGATAAGATGGACTCTTGACCTCACAATCTACCTTGTTATAACCTTGCACCTTATTGTCTGCCTGCACTGCACTTCCTCTGCAGCTGTTACACTTTACTCTGCATTGTTATTGTTTTACCCTGTACTACCTCAATGCACTGTGTATTGAATTGATCTGTATGAACGGTATGCAAGACAAGTTTTTCACTGTACATGTGACAATCATAAACCAATTCCAATTCCTACTCTTGAGGTAGCGCCTCCTGTAGATACCAGCAATGGTGGGGAGGGATGTGCCCGTGATGGGGAGGAATGGATTGGAAGACAGAGGTAGATGAATGATAGATGGAGGCAGAGAAAAAAAGGAAAAAAAGGCAGATGGAGCCAAGTGGGGTGGTTGGGTGGGGGAGGGTGAAGGTGGAGACAGCTGCTGGAGAGAGAGAAGCAGAAGTGCTGGGATCTGATGTCAGCAAGGTGATAATGGGAACCATTAGGGGAGAGGTGAAGGGCAGGTGGAGCCAGAACTTGATGGGGGAAGGGGAGGGGTGGGTAGCCAGTGGGTGAAGTGTATGGGTAGTTGATGGATGGAACTAAGAGAGGGAGGGGGACGAACAGGGGTTACGTGAGGCTGGATAGGGGTATGGGAAAGGGGACAAAATAGGAAGACTATCCAAAGCACAGGGTAGGGGGAAATACTTATATGCTGCTTGATCAAAGGAGCAGGCTATTCCACCATGAAGGGCATCAAAAGCAAACTCAACCCTGATCCCAACTTAACATGGACACGTAAACTCCGCCAGCAATCAGGCAGTGCCAGGTTTTTAACCTTCCATTACTCACAACACTGTCCTTATTTTCAGCCAAGCTGACACCCATTAACTCTGCACAGGGATCGCCAGCACAAAGGATCGCAATCCTAAAACTCCATGGCTCAACACTCAATATTTTTACTCTCTCAGTCACCTGGGGAAGAGAAGGAGGGGTCACAGAGGAGGAAGGGGTGGTTGGAGACCACATTTCCAATTAATTTTTTCCCCCATATAGAGAAAGTACTTTAGAACAAAATATTGAATTCCAGATTTATCCTCATCTTCAACATTACGATTTCAGGGACTTTTCAAAATATAATTAGATTAGCGGTACCAAATAGGTAAGGTTTGAAGAGGGAATTGGAAAAGACCGTTTCCTCTGGGGGACTTGTTAATTTAAAATTGTCACCGAGAGTGGAGAGAGAGATTAGAAATGTTATTATGCAGAGGACTGTTCGAGCATGGAATGGTTTGCCACAGGGAGTGGCTGAGACACAGACTACTCCACCTTATAGGGGAAAATACTCGGAGGCAGAGAAAGATTCTGGGATACCAGGCAGAGAGTGTTGGGGATTAATGTTTACTTTACCAGGAAATTAGTGGGAAACCAGCAGTATCAGCGATAGATCAACAGGGTGGGTCTCTCCTCCTTAAAAAGAGAGGGGTAGCCTGATAAATGTTTATAAAATTATTTAAGCATTTGATAGCAGGTGGAGGGGAGGGTTGGAGAAAGAGAGTTCTCAGCAAGAAAATAAAAAGGGAATTCAGAGGAAACTTGTTTGCTCTGACAGTAGGGCACGCCAGCAGCTCTGCTTCGTTAGGAGTTTGAGGAGATTTGGTATGTCACCAAAGACTCTTCCAAATTTCTACAGATGTACAGTGGAGAGCATTCTGACTGGTTGCATCACCGCCTGGTATGGAGGCTCCAATGCACAGGATCGCAAGAGGCTGCAGAGGGTTGTAGACTCAGCCAGCTCCATCACGGGCACAACCCTCCCCACCATCGAGGGCATCTTCAAGAGGCAGTGCCTCAAGAAGGCGGCATCCATCACTAAGGACCCTCACCATCTGGGATGCCCTCTTCTCGTTACTACCATCGGGGAGGAGGTACAGGAGCCTGAAGACCCACACTCAACATTTCAGGAACAACTTCTTCCCCTCCGCCATCAGATTTCTGAACGGTCCATGAACCCATGAACACTACCTCGTTGTTCCTTTTTTCTGCACTATATTTTTGTAATTTACAGTAATTTCATGTCTTTGCACTGTTCTGCTGCCACAAAACAACAAATCACGTCATGTAAGTCAGTGATAACAAATCTGATTCTGATTCTGAGTGGTGAGAATGTGCGACTCACTACCAGAGGGAGTAGGTGAGACAAACATTCTTGATGCAGTAAACTAGTTAAGTCCCTGAGGGAGATGGGATGTTATGAGTTAGTTAAGGGGAGACCATAAGACCATAACCACAAGACATAGGAGCAGAATTAGGCCATTTGGCCCATTGAGTCTGCTCCTCCATTCGATCATGGCTGATTCTTTTCATGTCAAGAAAAACTTCCTGACATCGCTTGGGAGCTTGGGATGGGTCATACAGTATATACCACGTATAAACAGCCTGTTTCTCTGTTGCATCTTCTATATAGTTCCAGATAACTATTCTAGGCATGGTGGGCTCGGAGACAATATCTAAATCTCCTTCTCTTGTGTTATTGACCGATGATTCTAATACCATTGTACTGGTTGCATTAATTGTGTCCCCTCAGCCACAGTTACTGCTAATTCCTTTTCGCAAACTACTGAACATTGAAGTTCTGAGGTATATGTGGGATCTTATGTGTGATTTTTATTTTTAAAAATATATTTTATATGATTTTATACAATTATAAACAATTTTACCTGTGGTATAAACAAGTGTTTTTTCATCAACATACAACTGTTTATTCACTAAAGGCACTACCAAATGACACCCAGTGTCAAAACTACAGCAACTAATACAAGAAAAAAGAAAAAACACGCAGACAGATTCTAACAACATAACTACAGCAAATAACACTGACAACCGCAAAATGTACTACTTCAGATACGAATCTCGTTCACACCGTCCACGACACACGCGATCTCCTGGGCGGCCCACCGATCCGGGAATTCACCCAGGGTGCCTGCAGATACCGCGTGCTCCCTCTCCAAGGACACCCGCGCATGGACGTAAGCCTGGAAGAGGGGCAGGCAGGCAGCCCGGCCAGAATCCTCGGCCGCCCACCGCCTGGACCCGTGGATGGCCAGCTTGGCCAGGCCCAGGAGAAGACCCACCAGGAGATCCTCCAAACAACCCACCCTCCCCACTGCACCAGGTGACCATAGATCAGCAGCGTTGGGCTGAAGTGCAGCCAGAATTTGAGGAGCAGCCCCTTCATAATGGTATGAACAAGTTAGGAAGGATGACTGCAAAACCCCCGGATTAAGATGAGGGTTTCAGAGAGGCAGTGGGAATAAAGGGCATGGAAGCAAGTAAATTTGTAACATTGCTTCAAAGTAAACAGTGGCAGGGAAACAAGGGAGCACTCAGTTTAAAGCACTCAGTTTAGAGCACTAGTTTAAAATAGCACTCAGCAAGTTTAAGACTGACGTCAGAAAGTTTCTCTTGACATTAAGAATGTAATGGTTGCCTGGGTACAGAGGTGGAGGAAGGAACCTTGGAATCGTTTAGCGTTCGACTGGATTCTATGATGGCAAACTGAAGGCCCTATCTGAATGGATGCAGTGGAATGCACCAAATGACCTTTCTCATCTGCCGCTACCTCCTGAATAGAGCGGGAACAATGGATTATGAAGCTCATCACAGCAATGGATAAAATTGGGATTAGCTCAGTCTCTCATTATTGTATGCTCTCATCAAATGGCATATAAAATATTTAAGACTTTGGAGCTCAGTAATTACTGTAAGGGGGCAGAGCTGGTTAACACTGGCTGTTAACTAAGCAGCATTATAAATTGTACCTTTAATATAATATCCACTGTCTAAAAGCAGCTTGTACGTTCTCCCTGTGACTGCATGGGTTTCCTCCGGGTGCTCTGGCTTCCTCCCACATTCCAAAGACGTACGGGTTAGGAAGTTGTGGGCATGCTATGTTGGCGCCGGAAATGTGGCGACACTTGCGGGCTGCCCCCAGAACACTCTATGCAAAAGATGCATTTCACTGTGTGTTTTGATGTACATGTGACTAATAAAGAAATCTTATCTTATATCTAAAGACACTAACATCTGCTTTGAAACTGGCTTTATAGGACTTCTTCTGTACACTATAGGAAAGAAATCTCGCCACTTTTTGATAAGATTTTTAAATTCGCTCAAAAAATGTTACTTTTACTTATCTGAAATACTTCTCTGGGTCTTTTCACCCATCAAGTCGCATTTAATGGCATGCATAATGGTGATATTGCGCTTGCCACCAAAGTAGCAGGGTGTTGCAGCTGAGAGTGCTGCTGCCTCACAGCTCCAGGAACCCAGGGTCAATCCTGACCCTCGAGTGCTGTCTGTGTGGAGCTTGCAAGTCCAATCCATGATGATGATGTGGGCTTCCTCCAAGTGCCGCAGATTTGTTCCACATCCCAAAGAATGTGCTGGTGGGTTAATTGGTTACTACAGATTGCCCCTCGATGTGGGTGAGTGGCAATAGAATCAAAGGGGGACCTGGTGGGTATGTGAGATATAATGAGATACCAGGAAATTAAACCAATGGCATTGCTCCCTGGAACTGGAATGATCTCAATGCGCCAAATGGTCTTCTTCCAATGTACGATCTGAATTCTGAATTTTGGGAAGTGTACAAACAAATTTTGATCAATGTTGCTTCTTCTACTTGGAAAACACTCTGATGCTGGAGGAACTCAGCAGGCCAGGCAGCATCCGAGGAGAAAAGCAGGTGGTCAACGTTTCAGGTCAGGACCCTTCTTCAGGACTGAAGATAGGAAAAGGGGAAGCCCAATATATAGGTGGGAAAAGCAGAGCAGTGATATGTGGACAAAAGAAGGGAGGCGGGGTGGGCACAGGGTGGTGATAGGTAGATGCAGGTAAGAGATAGTGATGGGCAGATGCGGGGGAGGAGGGGAGAGCAGATCCACCGGGGGATGGGTCAAAGGTACGTAGAGGAAAAAAAGGGGAGGGTAGAAAAAAGAGAGATAGGCTAGGAAAGGGAAGAAGAGGCATGGTTGGGGGGTGTGTGGGGGGTGGAGATTACTTAAAGTGGGAGAATTCAATGTTCATGCCGTTAGGCTGCAAGGTTCCAAGATAGAAAATGAGATGCCATTCCTGCAGTTTGCGCTTGGAATTCTCCTGGCAGTGGAGGAGGCCGAGGACTGACATATCAGTGATAGTGTGGGAGGGGGAGTTGAAGTGACTGGCAACGGGGAGATGCAGATCGCGGTTACGGACAGAGCGCAGGCATTCTGCGAAACGGTCACCTAGTCTGCGTTTGGTCTCACCAATGTAGAGGAGGCCACACTTGGAGCACCAAATGCAGTGGATGATATTAAGGGAGGTGCAGGTGAATCTCTGTCTCTCCTTAAAGGACTGTTTGGGTCCCTGGATGGAGGTGATGGAGGTGGTGTAGGGGCAGCTGTTGCACCTATGGCAGGGGCAGTGGAAAGTCCCCGGGGTAGGAGCAGGATGGGTAGGGGTGGGGGAGGAGTGAACTAGGGAGTCGCGGAGAGAGTGGTTCTGCTTTTCCCTCTTATATATCGGGCTTCCCCTTTTCCTATCTTCAGTCTTTAAGAAGGGTCCTGACCTGAAACATTGACCGCCTGCTTTTCGCCACAGATGCTGCCTGGCCTGCTGAGTTCTTCCAGCATCATCGTGTTTTTCATCTAGATTCCAGCATCTTCAGTCCTTTGTTTCTCCTGCCTCTTCTACATGCCCACCCAACCTACAACTTTGCTCCCATCAGCTGGTAAGTTGTCCCTGGTGAACCCATCATTAACTCAAATTTAGTTTTGTATCATGAAAGAACTTCCAGCAGACTGTAGTGGAAGCATTCTAATTACAGGGCATAGCTTTAAGGTGAGAGGCAGGAAAGTTTGAGGGAGATGTGCAAGGCAAGTTTTTTAGTGGTAGGTGTCTGGAACGTGCTGTTGGGGAGGTGATGAAAGCAAATACGATGGTGGCGTTTAAGAGGCATTCAGACAGACACATGAACAGGCAGGGAATGGAGGGATATGGATTGTGTGCAGGCAGGTGGGGTGAGTTTCATTTGACATCATGGTCGGTACAGACTCATGGGCCAGAGGGCTTGTCCTTGTGCTGTACTCTTCTACGTTCTGCTCAAAGTTCTATACATTTTTTGGGGGAAAAAGCAACATTGTGGATGCCAGAAGTCTGAAATAAAACAGAAAATGCTGCAAATAATCAGCAGGTCAGGCAGCAACACTGGAGAGAGGAATAGAATTCACATTTCAGGTGAAAGGCCAATAATCAAAAATCTGTTGAAACTTTACTCTTTTCTGATCCCACTTGATTTGCTAATGTCGACAGTTCACACTTCCCCTCACATTTCCCTCGCTAGCACTGGTTTCCATTCGCACCTTCCCAAAGATAAAGTGTTATCGCAGCTTACGGAGAACTGTGGGAGTAAATCCTTGTCCGTGTCCCACTACGTTCCCCATCTCACAAGGTAATCGTTTAATAAAACACAAGAGACAGCAGATGCTGGAACCTGGAGCAACAAACAATCTGCTGGAGGAAAGCGGGTCGAGCAGCATCTGTGGGGGGAAAGGAATTGTTGACGTTTCGGGTCAACACCCAGAATCTTTTAAGGGTCTGGATCATGCTGATGCTGACCCCCTTTCTTGCAATCACCACTTGTGCTAGCCCAACAGCTGCACTAGATTTTCATGGGGTTAGCAAGGGTCTGCCATTCCACGAGAAGCAACGAGCCATGAACATTGGCCTCAAGTGGCAGAAACTGAAGGCCCCTTTCACGTACCGCCCTGACGTCTGTGCTATCAGAAGCCCTTTTCACTGCTTCTAAATGATCAGAGACAAGGACGTTTACTCAGTAAGTAAATTAAAATTATTTGAAATATCTTTTTTCAATTAAAAATAATGAATTGATTTAAAAACATATGAGTCATGGAGACAGGCCCTTCAGCCCAACTCATCCATGCCAACCAAGTTGCCCCATCCAAGTTGTCTGTGTTTGGCCTAAATCCCTCTAAACCTTTCCAATCCATGTACCCGTCCAAATGTCTTTGGAACTAATAAGAAACTACTATTAATTAATTATAAATATAAATTACATTGAAATAAAGAAAGATAAACAAAAAACAAACCTATCTGAACTTACCTGTTAAATGAATGTCAGTGACCCTGTTCAAATAAATGGGGCTGTGCTACAGGTGCGCGCAGCTATGAACAGCCTCTTGGTCATCAATTCACTGCTGAGTCCAGTGACAGAGGGAGAGGTGCATGTATTTGACCTCCTGTACAGTCCTGACTTTGACACAGGTACAGGCATCTGGAATGCGCTGCTGTGTGCAATTCAGCTGGCTGGTGGCTCGCTACAGGTCGGCCTGCTTTAGACATCAGTGCTTTCAGGGATCAAGAACGGGCTCTGTATTAATGGAGGCAGCAAGCACTACCCAGAGAAACTAAGACACAAGAGACTGCAGATGCTGGAACCTGGAGCAACACACAAGATGCTGGAGGAACTCAGCGGGTCAGGCAACATCTGTGGAGGGAAACGGACAGTCGACGTTTCGGGTCAAGACCCTTCATCTGGACTGAAAGATAGAGGGGAGAGAGCCGGTATAAGAAGGTGGAGGGAAGGGGTGGAGCAAGAGCTGGCAGGAGATAGGTGGATCTGGGTGAGGGGGGGGGGTAATAGGCAGATGGAGGAGGGGAGAGTGGAGATAGCGACTGAGGCTGGGAGGTGATAGGTGGAGACCCTGACATTGGAGCCCTAAGCAGCCCTAAGTTCCTACCCAAGTGTTTTTCTGAAAAAAGCATTTGGGAATGCGTCAACCAAACCCATCTTGTTCACAAATATATCTGCACAGTGCTTTACGTAGAACTTGATGCATGGAACATAGAACAGTACAGTACAGGAACAGGCCCTTCAGCCCACAATCTCTGTGTTAACATGCTAATTTTAACATCCCACCTGACCGCGCATGGTCCATATCCCTCCATTCCCCGCCTGTTCGTGCCTGTCTAAATGCCTCTTAAACGTTTCTATTGTATCTGCTTCCACCACTTCCCCTGGCAGTGTGTTCCAGCACCTACCACTCTCTGTGCAAAAAACTTGCTTCGTAAATCCCCTTTAAACTTTTCCCCCCTCACCCTGGGAAAAAGACTCTGATTATCTCCCCTACTCCTGCCTCTCATAATTTTATAAACTTCTATCAGGTTGCCCCTCAGCCTTCGACACTCCAGAGAAAACAACCCAAGTTTGTCCAACCTCTCCTTATAGCTCTCTCTAATCCAAACAACATCCTGGTGAACCTCTTCTGCACCCTCTCCAAAGCTTCCACATCCTTCCTGTAATGGGGTGACCAGAACTGCACACAATACTCCAAATGTGGCCTTACCAAAGTTTTATACAGCTGCAACATGTCTTCCCAACTTTTATGCACAACATCCCAACCAATGAAGGCAAGTGTGTGATACACCTTCCTGCCACCTTAATACAATCTGAATAAAGTGGTGTCTAAATTCCAATAGAAGGAAGGACTTTCAATAGTGCAACAACTTAACAGTCTAAATACAGGAGAGGTCAGCAGTGAAATTATGGACTAGTTTTAAGAAAAAAAAACTATAGTACTGGGAAATAGAGCTTGACATAATTAAGAAAAACTAAATATGCCAAATGTGATTATTGGCTGCTTCATTTGGTAATTAGGAACCTCTTTCCAGGTTTAAAGAAAATCGCCTTACAGGATTTGCAAGAAGAGGGAGAGAGAGAGAGAAAGTGTGTGTGTGTGTGTGTGTGTGTGTGTGTGTGTGTGTGTGTGTGTATGTGTGTATGTAACATCTGTGTGTGTATGTCTGTCTGTGTGTCTATATGTAATGTCTGTGTGTATGTGTGTGATGTGTGTGTGTGTGTGCCTGTGTGTAATGTCTGTGTGTCTGTGTGTGTGTCTGTGTGTGTGTGTGTGTGTGTCTGTGTGTCTGTGTGTGTGAGAGAGAGAGAGAGAGAGAGATAGGGAGATAGGGAGACAGAGAGTAAGTGTGTGTGTGAGAGACAGAGATAGGGAGTAGGTGTGTATGTGTGTGTGTCTGAGAGAGAAAGAGGGGGAGAGAGAGAGGAAGGGGAGAGAGAGAGTAAGTGTGTGTGTGTGTGTGTGTGTGTGTGTGTGTGTGTGTCTGTGGGGGGGGGGGGAAGAGAGAGAGAGGGAGATAGGGAGAAAGAAGTTCCTGCTCACACGAGTTTCAATGGAATTCCAAGAACATCACCCACCAAGATCAGCTCATCCGAGCTTTAATTTCTTTCTCTGTAAATCCCGATGCAGAGAGTAATTTCTTTTTTTGACAGATTCCCCTTATCACATTGCGCCATGACCTTATAAATTCATTTACAAAATTCAACAACGTAACAACACTTAATCCTCCCAATACCTACTCTAAATTTAACTAACCAACAATATTCAAGGAAACAGCAAACATCTGCACAAAAGCCTGGTGGGAATTCGCTTATCCCCTAAGCAACAGTACTACTAAAGCTCCGAATTAAAAGGCATTTCATCTGCCACAGCAGCAGGACTGGCACATATGTCTTTTGCTTAACTCTGCCCATGTCACGTCTTCTTGACTCGTCCCACGTAAACTATTTTTGAATCCCTGCCTTTTATTTTCCGGTATTGCTTTCTAACAGTTATGGAACATCTTGTGAGCTCATCTGTAAATAGCCTTACATTATTTCATAAAGAACTGAGATGTTAGGGATATTAAATGTGTTTAACAAGAAGGTAGAAGAACAAACAAGGGTGAAATAAATAGAGGGTTTGCTACTAAACTTGGATTAAGACAAATGAGAAAAGGTTCACGTGAACTATATCCACTGGCATAAATCAGTTGAGTCAAATTGCCTGTTTCATTACTGTATTCTATGTACGTAGCCACCATGACCCTCACTGAACAATTCAGTGATGATTACCAGAGCAGTTATATTGCTGGCCATTTATTGTTGCCAGTGGTACATTGCCTTTGACTGATGGAACCTCTGCGTAATTCCTGTTATACTATGCTAAATTGGATTAGCTGGAGTTAACTGCAATAATAATTAAGGTAATTATTAAATTGAGATCTTACTTGAACTCATCAGGGTGGAGTCCTCCCTGTTTTCTGTGTTAATTTACATGTTAATTAACACCCTTTAGCATTACTCTCTGGCCCTGAGGCACAGACCCTAAATTCAGGAAATGGTCTCATTTCAAATCTTCAGTCCCCTAAGCCTTAAGAACCATGTCCCTGTCCTTGAGGCACAGATCCATCCTCAGGAACTGGTTTAATCCACTGCCCCTAGGATCCCAGCCCCAGGAACTAAATTAATTTCCTGCCCCAAGCTGCAAGGATCCCAGCCTTAGGAACTGGTTTGCTTTGGAGGCTAACACAGATTGCTAACTGGCACCATAGATCCCAACTTCAGGGAGTTTAATTCTCCAACCCTGATGCACAAACTCCAGCTGCAGGCTTCGACTGAACCCCCCCAAGCCCACCTCCCAAACTACGCCTACCTTCCTGGTACAGGCTCCAGCCTCAGGAACTGCTTCTAGGTAAGAAGCTGGAGAAGGTGCAGAAAAGATTCACAAGGATGTTGCCGGGACTGGAGGGCTTGGGGCGGCACAGTAGCATAGCGGTTAGCATAACACTATTACAGTGCCGGTGACCTGGGTTCAATTCCCACTGCTGCCTGTAAGGAGTTTGTACGTTCTCCCCGTGTCTGTGAGGGTTTCTTCTGGGTGCTCCGGTTTCCTCCCATATTCCAAAGACGTACGGATTAGGAAGTTGTGGGCATGCTATGTTGGCGCCAGAAGAGTGGCGACACTTGTGGGCTGCCCCCAGCATATTCTTAGCAATGCAAAAAGACATATTTCACTGCGTGTTTCAATGGACATGTGACTAATAAATAAATATCTATATATATATATATATACATATATATGAGAGACTGGACAGGCTGGGACTGTTTTCCCCGGAGCAAAGGAGGCTGAAGGGTGATTTTATAGAGTTTATAAAACCACGAGGGGCACAGATAAAGCGGACGATCGCAGTCTTTTTCCCAGATTAGCGGAGGCTAAAACTAGAGGGCACAGATCTAAGGGAAAGATTTAAAGGGGACCTGAGGGGTACTTTTTCCATATACCCACAACCCTCACCCAGTGGTGGAGGCAGGTACAATAACAACATTCAAAAGACATCTGGATAAGTACGTGGATAGGAGAGGTTTAGAGGGATGTGGGCCAAACGTGGGCAAATGGGACTAGCTTAAGTGGGCACCTTGGTTGGCATGGATGAGTTGGGCTGAAGGGCCTGTTTCCCTGCTGTATAATTGGGACTCCCTTTGATAGGCCACTTAGGACTGAAATGAGAGAAATTGCTTCACTCAGTGGTGAACTTTTGGGAATATTTACTCCAGAGGGCTGTGGAGGCTCAGTGAATGAGTTCAAAGCAGAGATCGATATATCAATGGATATGGCGATGAGGCACAAAAATGCCATTGAGGCAGAAGATCAGCCACGATTCTGGTCGCCCCATTATAGGAAGGGTGTGGCGACTGTGGCGAGGGTGCAGAAGGGGTTCATCAAGATATTGCCTGGATTAGAGGGTATGAGCTGTAAGGAGAGGGTGGACAAACTTGGACCGTTCTCCCTGAGGGGAGACCTGGTAGAGGTTTTGAGAGGCATAAGATAGGGTAGTCTGTTGGAATTTTTCCCTCCAGGAGAAATATCAAACACCAGTGGACATGCTTTTAAAGTTAGAGGGGGGAGGAGCTTTAAAGCAATGTGAGGAGCAAGTTTTTTACGCAGAGGGTGGTAGGTGCCTGGAATGGGTTACCGGGGTAGTAGTGGAAGCAGGAAGTTTGGTGGAGTTTAAGATGCTTTTCGATAGACACATGAATATTTCCCAGGGCAACAATGGCTAACACGAGGGGACATAATTTTAAGGTGATTGGAGGAAGGTATAAGGGGGATGTCAGGGGTAAGTTTTTTACACAGAGAGCGATGGGTGCGTGGAACGCACTGCCGGCAGAGGTTGTGGGGGCAGATACATTGGGGACATTTAAGAGACTCTTAGATAGACACAGGAATGATAGAAAAATAGGGGGCGATGTGGGAGGGAAGGGTTAGATAAATCTGAGAGCAGGATAAAATGTCAGCACAACATTGTGGGCCAAAGGGCCTGTACTGTGCTGTAGTGTTCTATGTTCTAATATGAAGGGAATGGAGGTATATGGATGATACACAAGGGGAGGTCATTTAGTATAAATTGGCATCAAGATCAACACAACATTGTGAGCTGAATGGCCTGTCCAGTGCTGTACTGTTCTGTGATCTATGTTGAATGGCAGAGTAGGGTTGAGGGGCCGAATGGCCTACTTCCACTCTTACATTGCTTGAAGGAACAGACGACTTGCGCTGGGACTAAGAAGCATCCCCAGTAATTGGTCTTAGTTGCTGTCCGCAGTCCTACCATTTAACTCTGGCTGTGAGTGGCTTCTGTGCCTTGCTGAGGCAAGTCCAGCTCTGAAGCTCTGTGAGCTATGGGTCCTGGGTGACCTTTCTTTGATCTCAAAGATGGACCGACGGTCAGGAATGTGGAATTATAAATGTGGCATTCCAGCAACTGCCTCAGTGTAAATGGAGCAGTTCCGGTGCTGCTAATCCATCCCACAGCGGAGAGCTCAGCAAAAGCAGGTTCACGATATTGATCTGAAATCAAATCTGACACATGTGGAGATTTGCTCCTTTAGCGAGTGTTTTTATTAAACCTAACCTCAGGATGTGGGTATGACATTTTTTGCCTATTTCTAGTTGTTCCAAGAAGGCGAGGAGCAAGTGCAGGGTGTTTCTGAGAATCATTCAGCATCTTGTAGAAATGTTTAAAATTATGAGAGGCATTGATAAGGTGGACGGTAACAGTCTTTTCCCCAGGGTAGGAGAGTCCAAAACTAGGGGGCATGTTTAGGGTGAGAGGGGAAAGATTCCCCTCTTCTGGTTAGGTTGCATTTAGAGTATTGCGTGCAATTCTGGTCACCTCACTACAGGAAGGATGTCAAGGCTTTTAGAGAGGGTGCAGAGGAGGTTTACCAGGATGCTGCTTGGATTAGAGGGCATGTACTATCAGGAGAGGCTGGACAAACTTGGGCTCTTTTCTCTGGAGCCACGGAGGCTGAGGGGTGATCTGTTGGAAGTGTATAAACTGTGAGGGGCATAGATAGGGTGGACAAGCAATATCTTTTTCCCATTATTAAGCAATCCAATACCAGAGGGCATGCATTTAAGGTGAGAGGGGGTAGGTTCAGAACAGACGTGAGGGGTAAGTTTTTTACTGAGAGAGTGGTGGATGCCTGGAATGCGTTGCCTGATAGGATGGTGGAGGCAAATTCATTGGGGACTTTTAAGAGGGGCTTGGATGGACACATGAATGAGAGGAAAATGGAGGGATATGGGCAATCTGTAGGTAGGAGGGAATAGCTATGTCGGCACAACATTGTGGGCCGAAGGGCCTGTTCTGTGCTGTACTGTTCTATGATCTATGATCTATGATTTAAAAAGGACCTGAGGGACAACTTTTTAACACAGTGGATAGTGAGTTTATGGAATGAGCTGCCAGAGGAAGTGATTGAGGCAGGTAAATAGTATCACTTAAGAAGCACTTAGATAGGTATATTGGTAAGATACCTTTATTAGTCACACGTACATCGAAACACGCAGTAAAATGTATCTTTTGTGTAGAGTGTTCTGGGGGCAGCCCACAAGTGTCGCCACGCTTCCAGTGCCAACATAGCATGCCCACAACTTCCTAACCCGTACGTCTTTGGAATGTGGGAGGAAACCGGAGCACCCAGAGGAAACCCACGCAGACACGGGGAGAACGTACAAACTCCTTACAGACAGCGGCCGGAACTGAACCGGTGTCACTGGCGCTGTGATAGTGTTACGATAACTGCTATCCTCCATATTTACCTCCATAGAGAGGGATATGGGCCAAACGCAGGAAATTAGGACTAGCTGGGTGGGCACTGTGGACAGCATGGACTGGTTGGGCCGAGGGGCCTGTATTCATGCTGTATTGCTGTATGACTCTGTGACTCTGCAAGGATATTCAGCTGTGGCAGCTGTTTGGAAGTACAATCAAGTCTGTCCCATTCCCTGTTCTTTACTCAAGTCACAAAAAGGTTGGTCCAATCAGGACATGCCGGCTGTAGTCGTTCAATACACAAAAGGGCACATTCGTGACTCTGCAGGATGTGACTGTGACAGTCCTCTGATCAAACTATGCACCACATTAACAACAATCCATCCTGCTTATAAATTTGATAGGAATACTACAGGGATGCACTTTCTCTCCTCAGTAGCATTAAACTTGTTGACTAACCTTTAACTGGATTTGTAGTTAATGTTCCAAGGCAGCCACACAAAACAAATTAAAAAGATGTTGAAAATGTCCCTGGGTACAAAGGACAGGGTGGATTTCGTGGGCCGAAAGGTGTGTTTCTGTGTTGTACAGCTCTATGACTCTAGTGGGAGGAAGAAGTTGACTAGCTGGTAGGCGAGTTGACACGTGCGATTCCATCCTGAGTGACGATGAGCTTCTTACGTAGAGTTGTTATAGGATCCTTCCAGTGGAGTGTTGAGCATGAAATCATTCTCCTGACCTAAGCCTTAGGGATGAAAGGATGGCTCTGAAGGGCTCAGCAAGTGATCCAGTCTCCACAGAACACCCATCCTCTGCCTTGTACATCAGTGTTGATTGGGAAGTTCCAAGTCAAAAACTAATTCTAGACTTTGTCCAAATCCTGCTGTAAACTGGTTTGGGATGTTTTACCATAATAATGGACATTTTCTGTAAATATTCCTAGATGTCACTATTCTTTCAAAATATACACAGCTCAGCACATCACGGAAACCAGCCTCCCCTCCATGGACTCTGTCTACACTTCTCACTGCCTCGGTAAAGCAGCCAACATAATCAAAGACCCCTCCCACCCCGGTCATTCTCTCTTCTCTCCCCTCACATCGGGCAGAAGATACAAAAACCTGAAAGCACGTACCACCAGGCTCAAGGACAGCTTCTATCCCACTGTTATAAGATTATTGAACAGTCCCCTAGTACAATAAGATGGACTCTCGACCTCACAATCTATCTCATTACAGCCTTGCACCTTATTGTCTGCCTGCACTGCACTGTAACTGTAACTGTAACACTTCATTCTGTATTCTGTTATTGTTTTCCCTTACACGACCTCAATGCACTGTTGTAATGAAATGATCTGTATGGACGGCATGCAAAACAAAGTTTTTCACTGTACCTCGGTACATGTGGCAATAATAATAGCAAAATAAAACTAAAATAAACATTAAAAATACTACACCTTTAACTGACTTAATAAAAATCTTTATTGATGAACTGCAGTGTATTTGCATTAAAGAACCAGAAGGGAACGAGATGTGCTGCACAAGGTGAAAATCACCCAGCATGTTACAGCCAGGATTATTTATATAACTGTAAAATGGTTATCTACCGAAAGAAATATATAAATATTTCTCTTGATAATTCTCCTGCACATAGAGAGTTGGTACTGTGGCTACAACCTGTGTAGAGATTTGTTATGGGATGTGTTGTCTGACCTGATCTGCTACCCTTGCCATAGATTTTTGATTGACAATGTGCTCTGTATTGTAAAGCAAGGTCGCTGGGAAAGTTCAGCAACTGACCTTTCTATGCAGCTGGATGGTCCAGAACTTATTCCGAAGACCTGATGCCACAGACTAAGTCACTGCACTGCCTCAAATTCAAGGTTGAATCATGGAGTCAGAATGAATTAGAACCGCCATCACACAACCACAGCCAGCAAGTGGCTTGACAATTCAGGACCTTGAATGTACAGTTTTGATGCACACTGTGGCTGTCTGATGCCCCAGGCATTTTGAGAATCACACCTGTCTTTGACAGAGTGGAAGTGTTTTGTTTTTTACAAGGGGTGGGGGGAAGAGGATAACAGCCAGCAATTGAGTTTTTTTTTCAGTCATTTATCTCTTAAACAACGGCTGCAAACTTAACTGAAAATCAAACAAAAACTGCAGGTGTTGGAAATATTGTCTGACCTGCTGGGCATGTCCTACAGCCCTGTTATTAGCAACACAAGACACAGATATTGAAGCATAATCACCTCTAACTGCCCCATTAACCCATTTGACCTTGTCCTACCCAATCACAAACATTTGTTCTGTCACCACCACCTTCTCTGCAACCTAACATGATCTTGAGCAACATACAGAAAGCCAGAGGAACTCAGCAGGTCAGGCAGCATCTGTGGAGGGAAGTGGACAGTCGACATTTTGGGCAGAGACCCGTCATCTGGACTGAAAGATAGAGGGGAGAGAGCCGGTGTAAAGAGGTGGAGGGAAGGAGAGGAGCAAGAGCTCAAAGTCAAAGTCCTCTCCACCATCAGATCTCTGAACGGTCCATGAACCCATGAACACTACCTCGTTATTCCTTTTGTTTTAGCACTATTTATTTATTTTTGTAATTTACAGTAATTTTATATCTTTGCACTGTACTGCTGCCACAAAACAAGTGTCACGTAATCTAAGTCAGTGATAATAAACCTGATTCTGATTGTGAAGTCATAGAGTCATACAGCATGGAAACAGGCCCTTCGGCCCAACTTGTCCTTGCCGACCAAGGTGCCCATCTGAGCTAGTCCCGTTCCCCTGCGTTGGGCCCATATCCCTCTAAGCCTTTCTTGCCTCTGTACCTGTCCAAATGTCCTTTAGATGTCATTATTGTACCTGCCTCAACTACTTTCTCTGCCAGCTCGTCCCATTTACGCACCTCCCTCTGCGTGAAGAAGTTGTCCCTTCTAAATCTTTCCCCTCTCACGTTATGCACTTCATTTTTTGATTCCCCAACCCTGGGAAAAAGACTGAGTGCATTCACCCTCTCTGTGCCCCTCATGATTTTCTACACCTCTACAGTCAGCCCTCAGCCTCCTACACTCCAAGGAATAAATTTATTGGTATTGGTTTATTATCGTTACTTTACCGAGGTACAGCGAAAAACTTGTCTTGCATACCGATTGTACAGGTCAATTCATTACACAGTGTGGTTAGATTGAGTTAGTACAGAGTGCATTGATGTAGTACTGGTAAAAACAATGACAGTACAGAGTAAAGTGTCACAGCTACAGAGGAAGTGCACTGCAGGTCGACAATAAGGTGCAAGGTCACAACAAGGTAGATTATGAGGTCAGAGTCCATCTCATCATTCAATACCTCTCCCTACAACTCTGGCTCTTGAGCCCTGGATCTCTCTATTTAACAGACCAAAACTCCAAGTCGAGTTTATTATCATGTGCACGTCCATGTGTGCACAGGTGCAATGATAAACTTACTTGCAGCAGCAACACAGGCACATAGCATCAGATAAGTAGCATTCAAGAGAAAGACATGAATTAAACATAAATTATACAAAATTATACAAGAAAGAACACAATCAGAACAAAAAAGGGGTCCATTGTAGTGCAAAGCTGGCAGGCGATAGGTGGATCTAGGTGAGGAGGGGTGATAGGCAGATGGAAGGGGGAGGGTGGGAGTGGTACTAGAAGCTGGGAGGTGGTAGGTGGAAGCGACAAAGGGCTGAAGAAGATGGAATCTGATCGGAGAGGACATTGGAGTGTGGAATAAAAGGAGGGGGGTGGGGAGGGCAGATGGGAACAGTGGGGGAGGGGAACCAGTGGGAGGAGTGTGTGGGTGATGGACAGATGGAATTAACTTTTAAAATGACCTTTTGTGTCTCCCTTTCCCAGCTCTGTCAAAGGGTCTCGGACCTGAAACATTAACTCTTGTTTCTCCTTCCACAGATGCTGCCTGACCTGCTGAGTGTTTCCAGCATTTTCTGGTTTTATTCCAACAAAGTTGAGCATTCTTGCCCGTGAAGCACAACATTGTTCCCACTTGTGACACCTCAAAGTGAAAAAAGACATACATAATATATTCCTCAAGTTTACTGAGGAATTAAAATGAGTGTGAGCAGATGCAGGGCCAGATACACCTTTGGAATTGCTGATTAGGGTGCAGAAGAGGTTTATCAGGATGCTGCCTGGATCAGAGGGCATGGGGCATAAGGAGACGTTGGACAAACTTGGGTTGTTTTCTCTGGAGTGGCAGAGGCTGAGGGGGTGACCTGATAGAAGTTTATAAGGTTATGAGAGGCACAGAAAGAGTAGACAGATGGTATCTTTTTCCCAGGGTCAAAATGTCTAGTACCAGAGGGCATGCATCTAAGGTGAGAGGGGGAAAGTTCAAAGGGATGTGCGGAGCAGGTTTTTTACACTGAGTGGTGGGTGCCTGGAAGGCACTGACATGGTAGTGGAGGCAAATACGACAGGGGCATTTAAGAGGCTCTTAGAGAGACACATGAATGTTCAGAGAATGGAGGGATATGGACCATGTGTAGGCAGAAAGGATTAGTTTAGTTAGGCATTTAATTACTAGTTTAATTAGTTTGGCACAACACCGTGGGCCAAAGGGCCTGTTCCTGTGCTGCACTGTTCTATGTTCTCCAGTAATTCAATTGAGAAAGCAATGTCCAGTTAAGGCACATTCATATTTTTCCCTACTAAGTAGCTTTACAGACAACAAAAGTCAAAAGTCTCAGAATCACAGGCAGTGCAGAACAATATCAGAGTCAGAATCAGGTTTATTATCACTGACATATGTCATGAAATTTGTTGTTTTGCACCAGCAGTACAGTGCAAGACGTAAAGATTACTATAAGTTACAAAAATGAATAAATAGTGCAAAAGAGGAATAACAAGTGGTCCCACTTCTCTGCCCTTCCCCCAAAATCCTGCAAGTTGTCCCCCCCTCAAGTATTTATCCAATTCACTTTGAAGATTACTATTTAATCTGCTCTCATTGCTCCTCATTCAGTGCATTCCAACTCGCTGTGTTATAAAAAAACTCTTATCTCTCCACTGCATTGTTTGACAATTAAGTCGATGTCCTCTGGTTACTGGCCTTCCTGTCACTGGCATCTGCTTCTCCCTATTTACACCATCAATCATGGAGTGTTGAGTCCTCCAGGGACTACAGGTACAACACGAGAGGAAGGAGCAACTGAGCTGTACTGTGCAATGCCCTCTACTATAGGGCATAGGTGATGTTATGTGCATTCACTATTTTGATACTATGGTTAGGGTTTGAGGAGGCTTTAATGCTGTTTTTGCCCACTATTTCTATTGTCTGTGGGAGTGGTGTGAGACAGGGACGAGGCTTATGTGGTCTGGTTACTGCTTCTGTGCTAGTTTGGCGACGACAGTGTACAACCGAACAGAGTGCAGAGAGCTGTGATTCTCGTTCCTGCCTCTGAATTATTCAGACCCTTGAGTCAAGCAGTCCCGTCTTCTCAATAAATCTTTCTCGCTGTGAATTGAGACGGGGGGAAGGTAGCAGAGTGGGGCAAAACATTGTCATTGGCAGAGTGAGTCTGGCCAAGGGGCTGGTGTTACAGTTTCCTTCAGCAAGTGACTGGAACAGTTCGAGGAGTCGAGCAGCCCTCTTGTAGCAACCTGCAGGGGGTGGTCTGTGGTAAGGCACCAGCTGTGAATATAGATGCCTTTCTGCTTATTATTCAGGTTTTAAAGCCGCCTGCCATAAATCATGTAGATAAAACAGGGAAGGAGAGGGAGGGGAAACTGACTGCAATAAGAAACTGGGAACTGAAACAAGTTCAAGGCACAAACCAGTAAACTCAATCACCGATAATGGCCTTTTGTTCCCTGTGCACAGGAAATGCAATGGACACCAACTGGCTGTTGGGAAAGACACCAGTGATCCAGGCTCACTGAAATACTGCTGTAGATAATGCTATTGACAGGAAACTTTACCTGGCACACACACTGAAGAATTACAGGTTGAGAGACTTAAAAATGCACCGAATTCTTCTCTAAAAGCAACTACTTAACTGTTCATTGTTAATTTTAAATCTGAAATAAGTAAGGTTTTTGTTAACCAAAGGGATGCAAAGGTCACAGATCAGGATTGAGAGGCTCACTAGCCTATTCCTCCTGTACCTATGATCTAAACTGGATCCTTTATAACTTTGTTCTGCAATTAGCCAAGATGGTCAGATTTAAGACAAGCAGACTCCCTAATCTTTTGGAGAAGTCGAGTATTTCTCAAACCAGACAAATGATGCTACAGATGGGGCAGTTATAAATTATCTGCTCATTTTGGGCCCCGAATCTAACAAAAGATTTGCTGGCGCTGGAGAGGGTCCAGAGGAGGTTCACAAGAATGATCCCAGGAATCAAAGGCTTAACATATGAGGAGCATTTGATGTCTCTGGGCCTGTACTCGATGGAGTTCAGAAGGATGAGGGGGATCTCTTTGCAATCGCACATCATTGTATTCTGGAGTAGGACGTATCAGCTGGGTGACACTTCCAGATTGCTGTGTTGATGTGTAACTACTGACATCTGTCTTAGTACAAGGCACATTTGGAAACTTCCAGATGCAGAGTGCAGATCCCAGGTTTAGAAAAAACCTGGTGTTTAGTCCAACACCCTCTTAAATTCATCAACCTGGCTCTTCCTCAGTTTACAAAGCGATCAAGAGGCCAGAACTGGATGTCATGTAATCATGGTCATAGTGCTCCGTATCTAAGGAAAGATGTGCTGGCCCAGGAGAGGGTCCAGAGGAGGTTCACCAGAATGATCCCAAGAATGAAAGGGTTAATGTATGGGGAGTGTTTGATGTCTCTGGGCCTGTACGCGATGGAGTTCAGAAGGATGAGGGGGATCTCATTGAAACACACCGGATACTGAAAGGACTGGGTAGAGTGGATGTGGAGAGGATGTTTCCATAAGTAGGAGAGTCCAGGATCCGAGGGCACAGCCTCAGAATAAAGGGACATCCCTTTAAAACTGAAATGGGGAGGAATTTCTTCAGCCAGAGGGCGGTGAATCAGCGGAATTCATTGCCACAGAGGGCTGTGGAGGCCAAGTCATTGGGTGTATTTAAGGCAGAGATTGATAGGTTCTTGATTGGTGACGGGGTTAAGGGTTACAGGGAGAGGCGGGAGAATGGGGTTGAGAGAAAACAAAATCATCCACGATTGAAAGGTGGAGCAGACTCGATGGGCCGAATGGCCTAATTCTGCTCCTGTAGCTTATGGTCATTTCACACAAGGAAGGATTGAGCCAGAATAAACTTACTTCACAAAAGACATAAAAGACTTACTTCATAGAAGACACATGAATGATAGAGAAATGGAGGGCGATATGGGAGGGAAGGGTGAGATAGATCTTAGAGCAGGATAAAATGTAGGCACAACATTGTGGGCCAAAGGGCCTGTACTGTGCTGTAGTGTTCTATGTTCTGTGTTCTAAAATGAGCAGTGTTCTGTAAGTTGCTGAGCTGTGTGGCTGGATACACTTCCTACCAGGTCCCTCAGCTTCACACCAGCCAAGGCACCTATCATGTACCTATTTTGTACCTATCACGGAGCCATTGATTCGAACGGGTTGGAACCTTGATAAACAGGTATGTGAAGGTTTTTTTTCACTATGGCTTTTAATTAAATACTCAAATTAAATCAAATAATGTTTTAAATTAATTGCAGATAAATGTTGTAGTAGTTACTTTTAAAGAAAAATTAGGTACATTTTTAAGTCTTTCAACCTACAATTCTTCAGAGTGTGTGCCAGGCGAAGTCACCTGTCAGTCGCATTACCTACAGTAACTTACTGTATTTCAGTGAGCCTGGAACACTCTACTTTCTTTCCCAACAGCCCATCCACTGCATTTTCTGTGCTTCTCCCAGATGAGGAACAAAAGACCACAATCAGTGTTTAAAGCAGTCATGCAGAAGAGGATCTCCTCCAATTATTTTGGGCTGGATTTGAGCACAGGTGAAAGCGTTTTGCACTAATCAGCTACCCAGCCCATCCCTTGAGCACATAATAGGCCAGATCATGGTCCATCCAGCCCATGTCACACATTCATCTACCTGTAGCTGGACTCCATAAACTGGGCTAACATTCTGAGGCCACACCCGGTCAGCCTTGCTACTGCAGCCAAACCTCAAGTCAGGGCAATTTGCCCTGCTTTCAGACACCAAGGACCAACATAGTCCTTCAAGGAGTGCTCAGTATATTAATGAGCTGCCAGAGGAAGCGGTTGAGGCAGGTACATTAACAACATTTAGAAGGTACTTGGACAGGTACGTGGATAGGAAAGGTTTAGAGGGATATGGGACAAACACAGGCAAAAGGGATCTGGATGAACGGTATGCAAGTCAAGTTTTTCACTACCTCAGTACAAGTGATAACAATAAACCAATTCCAAGATGGAAGCCTTGGTCAGTATAGACCAGTTGGGCCAAAGGACTTGTTTCTGCACTGTGTGACTCTATCGCTGAACCTTTGTGTAACGATTGTGAAACATATGGTTGCTTTTCTTTTCTACATTCATCACATTTCCTTCCCGCTCATTCCTTTCACAGGCTCTGTCAGACACCTGTCATCCTTCTTCAGGAGATAGCCGAGGTTCTGAGCGGCTGCCGGCTGTTTGTGAAGATCTTGGACAGGATGTAGAAGCGATTTACCGGAACGATTCTGGGGACAAGGGACTTCAGTTACAGGGATAGCATGGAGGAGTTGGGGTCGTTCTCCTTCAAACAGAAGGGTTGAGACAGAAACTGAGGAAGGTATTTGATATCATGAAAGATACAGACAGAGTAGACAGAGAGTTTGCCGAGAGATCAGGATCAAGATGATAAAGAGTTAACAAAAGAGCCAGAAGTGTCATGAGGAAAATCTTTCTTGCGCAGTGATTAGGATCTGAGATGCACTGCCAGGATGGGAGGTCGTGGAGGCAGCTTCGATCATGGTGTTCAAAAGAGAATCTGACGAAGAAAATATCTGCAGGGCTATCGGGAAAGGGCAAGGAAGTGGGATTAGTTGTACTGGCACAGATAAGGTGAAGGGGTGGGGGGGGTTGATACGGTGAATGGTCAAAGTCTTTTTCCCAGGGTAGGGGAGAGTCTAAAACTAGAGGGCACAAGTTTAACGTGAGAGGGGAAAGATCTAAAGGGGACGAGGGGCAACTTTTTTCACACAGAGGGTGGTGGGTGTGTGGAACAAACTGTCAGAGGAAGTGGTAGATGTGGGTATAATTACGATGTTTAAAAGGCATTTGGACAGTATATGGACAGGAAAGGATTAGAGGGAATTGAGCTAAATGCAGGCAAGTGGGACTAGCTCAGGTAGACACCTTGGTCGGCATGCACAAGTTGGGCTGAAGGGCTTGTTTCTGTGCTATACGGCTCTATGACTCCATGAGTCAGCACAGACGATGGGCCCAATGGCCTCTTTCCGTGCTGTAACCTTTCTGTGATTCTGGGAGAGTATGACTTTACCCCCTTCACCTACTGCTTGTCCTGACAGGAAATTTGATATAAGGAATTCACTAGGACAGGGGAACAAAGTCGTGTCCAGAATGCATGCACCACATTTGAATTTAAATTAGTCTTTAACACTCCTGAGTAAAAGACAATTAAACAAGACAATTAACAGTGGACCAAAATGATTATCTACCTTTTTAGTTTTCATTCCTGCTGAAAGTTCAGTAGCCGAAACATAAAAGTCTTTTGTCTTTAGTGATGCTAATGTTACAGAGGGGAACACTCACCATAATTCTGATTTTTACCTTATGTTACTGTTCCTCACAAAAAAATGCATTCTTTTTCCAAAGACAACTGAGTGTTATGCCTGGTACGGAGGCTCCAATGCACAGGATAGCAAGAGGCTGCAGAGGGTTGGAGACTCAGCCAGCTCCATCACGGGCACAACCCTCCCCACCATCGAGGACACCTTCAGCAGGCGGTGCCTCAAGAAGGTGGCATCCATCACTGAGGACCCTCACCATCCGGGACATGCCCTCTTCTCGTTACCACCATCAGGGAGGAGGTACAGGAGCCTGAAGACCCACACTCAATGATTCAGGAACAGCTTCTTCCCCTCCGCCATCAGATTTCTGAACGGTCCATGAACCCATGAACACTACGTCATTATTCCTTTTTTTTTACACTATTTATTTATTTTTGTAATTTACAGTAATTTTATGTCTTTGCACTGGACTGCTGCCACAAAACAACAAATTTCACATCACATAAGTCAGTGATAATAAATCTGATTCTGAGTGAAGCTACTTTGGAAACAGTAGGAAAATGATTCCAATGAAAAGGGGCTTGCTCTACTGATGTCAGAATCAGAATCAGGTATATTATCACCGACTTATATGTCATGAAACTTGTTGTTTTGCAGCAGCAGTACAGTGCAAAGACATAAAATTACTATAAATTACAAAAATAGCTACTGCAACAAAAGGAATAACGAGGTAGTGTTCATGGGTTCATGGCTCGTTCAGAAATCTGATGGGAGAGGGGAAGAAGCTGTTCCTGAATCGTTGAGTGTGGGTCTTCAGGCTCCTGTACCTCCTCCCTGATAGTGGTAACGAGAAGAGGGCATGTCCCGGATGGTGAGGGTCCTTAGAGATGGATGCCGCCTTCTTGAGGCACCACCTCTTGAAGATGTCCTCGATGGTGGGGAGGGTTATGCCCGTGATGGAGCTGGCTGAGTCTACAACCCTCTGCAGCCTCTTGCGATCCTGTGCATTGGAGCCTCCATACCAGGCAGTGATGTAACCAGTCAGAATGCTCTCCACTGTACATCTATAGAAATTTGCAAGAGTCTCTGGTGACATACCAAATCTCCTCAAACTCCTAACAAAGTAGAGCCGCTGGCATGCCTTCTACGTGATTGCATCGAAGTGTTGGGCCCAGGATAGATCCTCTGGGATGTTGACACCCAGGAACTTGAAGCTGCTCACCCTTTCCACCACTGACCCCTCAATGAGGACTGGTGTGTGTTCTCCCGACTTCCCTGTCCTGAAATCTGAAGTCCATGTGTGTACATTTGGCCCATAGCTGCAGTACTGGCCCATTACTGGACACACAAGAAATAGCAGCAAAAGGAAACCATTCAGCCCCTCACACCTAACCCCTCAGTCAAATGATCAACATTTATTTTTCACCTCAGCATCACTTGTATTAATCCCATATCCTGTAATATCCAGCAACTTGGGAAGAATGCCAGGATATTGGAGGGCCTTAGTGGCAGCAAGGTGGCACCGTAGTTAATGCCACTGCCTCACAGCTCCAGTGACCCAGGTTCAATCCTGACTCATGCTGCTGTCTGTGAGGAGTTTGAATGTCCTTCCTGTGACCCTGTGGGCTTTCCCCGCATTGTCCAGATTCCTCCCACATCCCAAAGAAGTGTAGGTTGGTAGGTTAAGTAGGTATTGCGGGTTACCCCTAGTATAGAGTCAAAGATTCATACAGTGTGGAAACAAGCCCTTCAGCCCAACTGGTCTGTGCTGACCAAGATGTCTAGCTGAGCCAGTCCCATTTGCCTGCGTTTGGCCCATATCCCTCTAAACCTTTCCTATCCATGAACCTGTCCAAGTGTCTTAAACATTGTAATTGTACCCGCCTCTACCACCTCCTCTGGCAGCTCGTTTCATACACCCAGCACCCTCTGAAGGGAGAAGTTGCCCTTCAGGCCCCTTTTAAATCTTTCCCCTCTCACCTTAAACCTATGCCCTCGAGTTTGAGGCTGCCCTCCTTGGGGAAAAAAGACTGTGACTTGTACAGTCAAAAGAATTGAAAAGGAGTTGATAGGCAGGTGAGAGCCAATAAGTTGCAGGACTACAGGGAAATAAGAGGTGGAATGGGACCGACGGGATCGTTCTGCTTAATGATAGCATGGACCCAATGGGCCAAATGGCCTTCTTCTGCCTTGCAGTAAGTAACTAGGTATTTACTGGGACTAAAACATGGATATAGGCTTTCAGTCATGTGGGAGGCTCTGGGATTATTTCCTTTCAAGCGGATAAAGTTGAAGAGAAATAATCAAAGTCATCAACAGCTTTGCCTGAGTAAATAAGGATGTACAATTTAATCCTGATCAGCAAAAAAACCTAGAGGTTACATGAGGGGATAAAATATGTATAAAGTTGTAATCAGATGCAAACTGCCTGAAGGGCTGATAGAAGCCTTTAAATTTACAAGGACATAGGGAAAGAACAGGAGGCTTGAACAGGAGGCTTGAACAAAGAGCTGGCGGAGTCACGATGGGCCAAGTGGCTGTCCTGCCTCACCAACATAAGTCCTGAGTGTGCTATTCAGGAGGGGGTTCTGCTTTAGACCAGCAGAGTTATTTTTCCTTGCAGCCTCCTTAAAAGGAAAGGTAAATGTTGTAAAATGTTTGATGAGGGCTTTCCTCGTCTCTCTCTTCTTGACCCTGTTCTTCCCCAAAAACTGTGGTAGAAAAACTGTGGTCGTTGAAGGGTCGTATTCTGAGTGGAGGTCGGTGACCAGTGGTGTACCTCAGGGATCTGTACTGGGACCGTTACTCT
The DNA here is from genome assembly GCF_009764475.1 of Pristis pectinata. NCBI lineage: Eukaryota > Metazoa > Chordata > Chondrichthyes > Rhinopristiformes > Pristidae > Pristis > Pristis pectinata. The sequence continues at coordinate 4,798,524 of NC_067410.1, read as the reverse complement.
TTGTGATTTTTATGAATGAACTGGATGAGGAAGTGGAGGGGTGGATTAGTAAGTTTGCGGATGACATGAAGGTTGGGGGTGTTGTGGATAGTTTGGAGGGCTGTCAGAGGTTACAGAGAGACATAGATAGGATGCAGAGTTGGGCTGAGGAGTGGCAGATGCAGTTCAACCCAGACAAATGTGAAGTGGTTCATTTTGATAGGTCAAATATGTTGGCGGAATATAGTATTAATGGTAGGACTCTTGGCAGTGTGGAGGATCAGAGGGATCTTGGGGTCCGAGTCCATAGGACACTCAAAGCAGCTGCACAGGTTGACTCTGTGGTTAAGAAGGCAAATGGTGTATTGTCCTTCATCAATCGGGGAATTGAATTTAGGAGCCGTGAGGTATCGTTGCAGCTATATAGGTCCCTGGTCAGACCCCACTTGGAGTACTGTGCTCAGTTCTGGTCGCCTCACTACAGGAAAGATATGGAAGCCATAGAGAGGGTACAGAGGAGACTTACAAGGATGCTGCCTGGAATGCGGAGCATGCCTTATGAAGGCAGGTTGAGGGAACTCAGCCTTTTCTCCTTGGAGAGACGGAGGATGAGGGGGGACCTGATTGAGGTGTATAAGATGATGAGAGGTATTGATAGGGTAGATAGTCAGAGGCTTTTCCCCAGGGATGAATTGGTGGCCAAAAGAGGACATAGTTTTAAGGTGCTGGGGAGTAGATATAGAGGAGATGGGGTAAGTTTTTTACACAGAGAGTAGTGGGTGCGTGGACCACACTGCTGGCAGAAGTTGTGGGGGCAGATAAATTAGGGACATTTAAGAGTCTCTTAGATAGACACATGAATGATAAAGAAATGGAGGGCTATGTGGGAGGGAAGGGTGAGATAGATCTTAGAGCAGGGTAAAATGTTGGCACAACACTGTGGGCCAAAGGGCCTGTACTGTGCTGTAGTGTTCTATGTTCTATGTTACAAGAAGAAGGCAGGGTTGAGAGGGAAAAATAAATCAGCCGTGATCAAAAGGCAGAGCAGACTCGATGGGCCGAATGGCCTAATTCTGCTCCTGTGTCTTTTGGTTTTATGGACTGAAATTTCAAGTAGTAAATGGGTAGGGTAAAATGAACTGGAAAAAAAACAGTGAGACCTTCTGAAAAGATAAAAGACAAGATGAGATCTCCAGTGAGACCAGCTCACCAGAATTGGATATGGGGAAGCAACTGAAAACAAAGAGGGTAGTGATCAAGGGATGAGAGAATCGACATCCTGACTCGAACGGAAGATGGTAGTTAGCTGGCAGACAAGTTAGGGAAGGTGTAGTGGGAGACACAGGTGTTCGAGGAGTAGAAAAGCAACATCTATTATTGCCCAGCACTGCATCTACTGACGGGTCCTTTCACAACCATAAGGACTATAAAGTTATTTAGAAAGCTGGCTCTTCTTTCATCAAGATTTAGAAAATGTAAATGTTTTAAATTTCCATCTGCTTTGCACATACTTCATTTATGGAATACAGCACAAACGGAATGTTTTATTGAACATAAGCCTGCACACAAAAAATAGACAACAAAGGCTGAAATGAAGTGCTTTTACAGACTATGTTTAAAACTCAGTGCAGCTAAGTAAATGTTTAAAATGTTGTGGACTGACTTACATAGCTGAGTTTCATCAGGTTAATATTCAACTACCAGAGGCAGCTCATGAACATGATTATTGAGGCATTTAATTTCAAGTTAGAAGGACATGGGACTTATAGCATAGAAATAGGATATTCACTCTGTGCCAGGGCATAGCCTCCAGAAAGGTATCCTCACAGCCCAGCTCAGTCAATATTTCCCTCTCTTCCTTTCTCTCCCGCCTCATGTTTGTCTAGCTTCCTCTTCTATCATCTATGATGTTAACCTCGATTTTTGTTTTATGATAGTGGGTTTAATATTCTCATCACTCTCTGGATCAACCATCAAATATCTCCCTAGCAACAAGCAATCTGCTGGAGGAACTCAGCAGGTCGAACAACATCTGTGGCGGGTTAGGAACTGTCGGCCTTTCGGGTCAAAACCCTTCATCCATCGTCATTTAGGGTTTTGACCCATAGAGAGCTTAGTTAGAGCTTAGTGGAATGGTGTCATGACAACAACCTTTCCCTCAATGTCAACAAAACTAAAGAGCTGGTCATTGACTTCAGGAAAGGGGGCAGTGTACATGCGCCTGTCTACATCAATGGTGCTGAGGTCGAGAGGGTTGAGAGCTTCAAGCTCCTGGGGTGAACATCACCAACAGCCTGTCCTGGTCAAATCATAAAGATGCCACAGCCAAGAAAGCTCACCAGCGCCTCTACTTCCTCAGGAGGCTAAAGAAATTCGGTTTGTCCCCTTCGACTCTCACCAATTTTTATCAATGCACCATAGAAAGCATCCTATCTGGATGTATCACGGCTTGGTACGGCAACTGTTTTGCCCAAGAACGCAAGAAACTGCAGAGAGTTGTGGACACAGCCCAGTGCATCACGGACACCAGCCTCCCCTCCTTGGACTCTGTCTTTACCTCTCGCTGTCTTGGTGAAGCAGCCAGCATAATCAAAGACCCCACTGACCTGGGTCATTCTCTCTTCTCTCCTCTTCCATCAAGTAGAAGATACAGGAGCCTGAGGGCACGTACCACCAGGCTCAAGGACAGCTTCTACCCCACTGTGATAAGACTATTGAACGGTTCCCTTATACGATAAGACGGACTCTGACCTTAAGATCTACCTTGTTGTGACCTTGCACCTTATGGCACTGCACTTTCTCTGTAGCTGTGACACTTTACTCTGTACTGTTATTGTTTTTACCTATACTACATCAATGCACTCTGTACTAACTCAATGCACTCTGTACTAACCCAATGTAACTGCACTGTGTAATGAATTGACCTGAATGATCAGTATGCAAGTTTTTCACTGTACCTCAGTACAAGTGACAATAATAAATTAATACCAATTCCTCCCCCCCCCCCCCCATCCCACTACGGGTGCTGTTTGACCCACAGAGTTCCTCCAGCAGATTGCTTGTTGCTCCAGATTCCAGCGCCTGCAGTCTCTTGTGTCTCCAAATTTCTCCCCATATTTCTCTGCAGAACAAAGTGGTTCTTCCATTTGTACAATTCCCTCAGCTGCCTCAGCTTCTTTAAGCAATGACTGAAGTTCCAGCCTGAAACCTTCACAGTCTGCATCATGCCACTGCTTTTCTCTGTTAAGCCACTGGACCAGGTCAGTATCAAACTTTTTAAACAATCTGTCCAGGATATAGTGACCTAATAGTTTTGTGACTAGATTAATGACTCAAAGAATATGGGTTCAAATTCCCCCCAGTACAGCTTGAGAATTCAAATTCATTTCTTTGTAATACGGGAAATTAAAAAAAAATCTTGCATCAGTAAAACAGGTGTTGAGGTTGTTGGACTGTTGTTTAAAAATTCACCTGGTTTGAGGGGAAGGAATGTGACATTTTCTCAGTTGGACCCGTGTATGACTCTGGTCTGACATTGCACTGCCTGATACATTTCCTCTCTCCAGCTCAAAGTTGTTTCAGCTGTTTATCTAACGGCATCCATGGCCAGCTGAGAACAGCTACTTTGAGGTTACTGTTTCTCGAGCGTGATCGCCTCTCAGTGTGTGTGTCCCATTCTGTACTTGCTTTCTGCCAACATGAGCTGCTTGAATGTCAGTTGCCCTCTGAAGTACTTGAGCAAACCGTTCAATGCGACAGACAGTCCTGATGCAGGGTTTCGACCCGAAATGTCGACAATTCCTCCCACCCCTTCACAGATGCGGTTCAACCCGCTGAGTTCCTCTGGCAGGTTGTTTGTTGCTCCAGATTCCAGCGTCTGCAGTCTCTGAGCAAACTGTATAGAGTCACAGAAACAGGTCCTTCAACCCACCACATACATTTCTGTACCAGTCCCACTTGCCAGCATTTGGTCTGCTGCCTTCTACACCTTGCCGATTGAAGTGCATGTCTAGATGCTTCTTAAGTGTGAGAGTGAGGTGCTTCACATTCTGGCGAGTCTCCTCTGGACCTTCTCCAGAGCAATCACGTCCTCTCTGTAATTACAGCAGTCCGTGGCCACCTTACCAAAGCAAGGCAGAGTGACCACAAGCTGCTGCAATTGCAGAAGGATAACAAAGTACCAGCCAAGGCAGCGATGGTCATCCTTCCTCATTCTCCCCCCCCCCCCCCCCCCCACAACGTGCCTGTCAGTTAAATTTTTATAACATTCAGGCAACATCAACAAACCCAAAGGCAGCTGTGTGAAAAACTCCAAGCCAACTAATCGCCCCCAGCAGGCTGCAGACCACAAAACCATCAATCTCTTACCTTTGACACAGTGCAGTATTTCCACTCTCATCCTTACCTGACACAAGAACGCATTGCAGTTGCTGCAGGTACAAGCAGCTCATACTCGGGATACTTACTTGACACGGGTGTCTGCTGTTGTAGCTGCTTCATTAAACTGTGCTGATGCAAGTCTGTAGTACTCTGCATTCTGAAAGAAAATTAATGCACTGGTTATTTTTTTATATATACTGTACCAATAGGTAGTACTTCAAGTTTTATTTGGAAATATAATATCGATCAATATTTCACTGACATACATTATCCTCAGACATCTGCTGTGAAGATATTAACATAATGAGGCTGACCAAGATATAAATCTAGTCAAAGAAAAACCCAGACATTGCATACTGCTTGTTCTCATGAAACTTTGGGTCACTACAAATAGGCTGCCGGAAACAGTGGTGGAGGCTGATATGATAGAGTCTTTCAAGAGACTGTTAGATAGGTATATGGAGCTGAGTAAAATAGAGGGCTATGGGTAAGCCTAGTAATTTCTAGGGTAGGGACATGTTCGGCCGAAGGGCCTGAATTGTGCTGTAATTGTTCTATGTTCTATGTTTGAAAATCAGAATGGAGTTTGCTGCTTAGCTATAAGTGCCATCTCACCTGATGTTTTAGCCAAGGAACTCCGTAAAGGACACAATCAAACTAAGTGTGAAGAACATTTATAGAAACCTGTGACTCTCAGCTAATGAAGACAAGAGGTTGCTTTATTACCAAAGATAATTTTTTTGCTGCACCTGAGGTTGTTTAATTATAGCTCAGTTTCTCAGTCTCCTCTCTGTTTGCAATGAGTAGTGATCCAAGGGGAGGCTATCAGCTGATGTAAAGAGGACCTTGGTGAGACAACACTTGGAGTACGCTGTGCAGTTTGGTCACCTAGCTACAGGAAAGATGTCATTAAGCATGAAAGGGCACAGAAAAGATTCACAAGGACGTTTCCAGGACTGGAGGGGTCGAGTTATAAGTAGATAGGCTGTGGCTCTTTTTCCCTGGAGCATAGGAGGCTGAGGGGTGACCTTACAGAGGTTTATAAAATCATCTGGGACATAGATAAGGTGGATGATCACAGTCTTTTTCTGATAGTTGGGGGGGGGTGTCTAAAAGTAGAGGGCATAGGTTAAAGGTGAGAGGGGAAAGATTTAGAGGAGACCTGAGAGGTAAGTTTTGGGTGATGGGTATTTGGAATGAGCTATCAGACAAGGTGGTGAAAGCAGGTACAAGTACAATGTTTAAATGACACTTAGGCAATTATGTGGTTAGAAAAAGTTTAGAGAAACATGGGCCAAATGCAGGCAAATGAAAGCTGGCTCATGTAGGCAACTAGGTCGATTTGGGCCCAAGGGCCTGTTTCCTGTGACTCTGTGACCTTCTTCACTTGAGGAACAACTCAGAATTTAGAAACGTTTTTGAGAAGGATTGAGGGTTGAGTGGTGGAAAGGTCAAAAATTAGAAGCCAAAAACAATTGTTCAAAATGCTGTGATCAGGGATGGACAGCAGGGAAACAATCTTCAGGTTTGAGAGTCAAGATGAGATTAGGCCATATCGCCACTCTGGTGCCTTTGAGATCACAGTGTAATTCATTCCACTGAGTAACTCCACTTCTAATTAAGGTTAGCTTTGGAAAGCAGCCACCAGAACACAGTTTTCACATGTTTCCAAAAATATGTTTCAACATAGAACATTACAGCAGAGTACAGGCCCTTCAGCCCACAATGTTGTGCCGACATTTTATCCTGCTCTAAGATCTATCTAACCCTTCCCTCCCACATAGCCCTCCATTTTTCTATCATTCATGTGCCTATCAAATGTCCCTAATGTATCTGCCTCCACCACCTCCACCGGCAGTGCGTTCCACGCACCCACCACTCTCTGTGTAAAAAAAACTTACCTCTGACATCCCCCCTATACCTTCCTCCAATCACCTTAAAATTATGCCCCTTCGTGTAGGGCAGGCGTGGTAGTGTAGCGGTTAGTGTAATGCTATTACAGCGCAAGCGACCCGGGTTCAATTCCAGCCGCTGTCTGTAAGGAGTTTGCACATTCTCCCCCCGTGTCTGCGAGGGTTTCCTCCGGGTGCTCCGGTTTCCTCCCACATTCCAAAGACGTACGGGTTAGGAAGTTGCGGGCATGCTATGTTGGCGCCAGAAGCATGGCGACACTTGCAGGCTGCCCCCAGAACACTCTATGCAAAAGATGCATTTCACTGTGTTTCAATGTATATGTGACTAATAAAGAAATCTTATCTTATCTCTTAGCCATCTTCGCCCTGGGAAAAAGTCTCTGACTGTCCACTTGACCTATGAATTTTATTCATAAAATTTGAAAATATACAAGATGTTCATATGTTGCCATTCATTGTACCCATACTAACATTACACGGCTTACAAGATTTGCATTCAGCATCAATTCACCCAGTCTTTACCATGTGCACTGTTAAGAAAGACTTGAATTTCACAACCTCAGGTCAATCTAAAGTGCTTTACAGTCATGTTGGTCAAAAGATTTCTCTGGTCAAGGTAACTGTCCTGCTCTACATCAAAATGTGGAGGGCTTGGAGTTTGTGCAGGAGAGGTTCAACAGGATGCTGCCTGGATTGGAGTGTATTAGTATAGGGAGAGGTTGGATAAACTTGTGTTGTTTTCTCTGGAGCGCCGGAGGCTAAGGGGAGACCTGACAGAAGTTTATAAAATTATGAGAGGCATAGATAGTGCAGATAGAGAGTTTTTTCCCAGGGTGGAAATGTCAAATACTAGAGGGCATAGCTTTAAGCTGAAGGGGAAAGTTTAAAAGAGATTTGTGAGATAAGTTTTTTACACAGAGAGGGTGGGTGCCTGGAACGGGCTGCCAGGGGAGGCGATGGAAGCAAGTATGACAGCAACGATTAAGAGGCATTTAGACAGGCACATGAAGAGGGAGAGTCTAGGACCAGAGGGCACAGCCTCAGAATAAAAGAACGTTCCTTTAGAACAGAGATGAGGAGGAATTTCTTTAGCCAGAGGGTGGTGAATCAAGATTTCAAGATTTGCTTTATTGTCATTTCTCTGAGTATTTACGTACACAAAAAAACGAAATACTGTTTCTAACCAGCTCATATCAGTGCAACAAAAAGAACAGTGATAAATATCTAAAATAGTCTATAAAAACATCTCTAAAACAAAACTAAAAACATATCAACACCACATATTCATATCTGTTAAAGTGCGTTTATGTATTAATAAGTGCTTATTCAGCTCGAGATGAAGTTCAACGTATCAGGTAACTAACTCTCAAACTGTTTCTGTATTGATGTGAGTAGGTACGTGTGTGTGAATCTGTGGAATTCATTGCCACAGACGGCTGTGGAGGCCAAGTCGTTGGGTACATTTAAAGCGGAGGTTGATAGGTTCTTGATTAGTAAGGGCGTCAAAGGTTACAGGGAGAAGGCAGGAGAATGGGGTTGAGATGGAAAAATAAATCAGCCATGATTGAATGGGGGAGCAGGCACGATGGGCCGAATGGCCTAATTCTGCTACTATGTCTTATGGTCTTATGAACAGGCAGGGAATGGACCACCTATGGGCAGGTACAATTAGTTTAGGTTAGATCGAAATCATGGTTGGCACAGACATGGTGGGCCGAAGGGCCTGTTCCTGTGCTGTAATGTTCTATGTTCCAAAATAGTGCAATGGGATCTTTTTTGCCCAGATGACAGAGCCTTTGTCTCACAATTCATCTGAAAGGTAACACTTCTCATAACCTTGCACTCCCACAGTTATGCAACTTTGTGATCTAGTCTCGAGTGGAGATTGAACCCAGAACCTCCTGACTTTGAATTGAGGGCGTACTGCAAAGCTTTTGTTGGAGCAAAGACAGAAAAGGAAACTGAAAGACAACAATATAATTGAACAACTCTGAAACAGCAAATAAGGTGGTGGAGTGTGAGAGCAGGCAGGTGCTAAAACTTAAATTTAAAAAGGACATTTCAGACATGGGATGTCAAGTTAATTTATTCAGGCAACACTTCAAAAGAAGACCAGCAAAGCTTCCATTCAAGCACAACACGATGACGGGAAGGAGTATCTGGGGGTAACTTCAGACAAAGAAGCTTCAACACCACTAAAATAACAGCAGTGTTTTTTTTAAAGCACCATGATAATCAACACCACCGCTGCTTCCTATTTTTTTAAACTGATTATCGGGCCATCGATAAATCATAACTTGATCCTCAGCGAATAGTACAGAACTCTCAAGCTTCTGAGAGACTTCCTTTGTCAGATGATGAAGTGGCCATCTTCTAAACTGGGATAAGCACTTCATCACCCAAGGAAAGAAACCTCCTGGGGTTCCAAAACCTGAAGTACACTTTAAAAAAGGAAAAATCAGACATGAAGATATCGGCTAACATTATTTGAGGTTACTTAGGTAATGCTATTTAAACTGCTGAAATGCATTGTTTGTTTAGAACCTGCTAATACTGGTTTGTGGGGTTTTGCTATAATCAAGCGATCTTTGCTAAGATAAATGTCACGGCTGATCGTGATATAGATATTACACGCTGCGGAAGCCGCCCGTCATAGCTTTAATTGCTGCTGTGAAAGTGATTTTGTTTAATTGAAAGGCGGTGGTGTATACAGTATGGGACAAATAGAGGGGGAGGTGCACACAGAACAGTCCGAGTGAGTGATGGAAAATAGATTTTGATTATTCTATTAACTTCATCATCACAGCAGAAACAGCAGCTACATCATGAAATTGTAACAAATGGCAGTGTAACACAAGTCGTTTTCCTAAATGTTCAAAACCTGTTCGATCCAAGTCGTTCTCTCCCCCTTACCCACTCCAGACTCTGGCCAGTGATGGCACTTTGCACATGCAATCACGAAGAAGGCATGCCAGCGGCTCTACTTCGTTAGGAGTTTGAGGAGATTTGGTACGTCACCAAAGACTCTTGCAAACTTCTACAGATGTATGGTGGAGAGCATTCTGACTGGTTGCATCACAGCCTGGTACGGAGGCTCCAATGTGCAGGAGCGCAAGAGGCTGCAGAGGGTTGTAGACTCAGCCAGCTCCATCACGGGCACAACCCTCCCCACCATCAAGGACATCTTTAAGAGGCGGTGCCTCAAGAAGGCGGCATCCATCACAAGAACCCTCACCATCCGGGACATGGCCTCTTCTCGTTGCTACCATCGGGGAGGAGGTACAGCAGCCTGAAGACTCAACATCAATGATTCAGGAACAGCCTCTTCCCCTCCACAATCAAGTTTCTGAACAGTCCATGAAACCATGAACACCACCTCATTCTTTTTTTTACACTATTTATTTATTTTGTAAATTATAGTAATTTTATGTCTTTGCACTGTTCTGCTGCCATAAAACAACACATTTCATGTCATATACGTCAGTGATAATAAACCTGATTCTGATTCTGGAATGTCCTCCTGAATTTGCTGCAAACTCTGTAAAACTCTCGCTCAACCAAGAATTTTACATTTCTCAGACTCTAGCCTCTTGGTTTAATTGCAGGCATGGTAGTGTAGCGGTTAGCATAATGCTATCACAGCGCCAGTGACCCGGATTCAATTCCCGCTGCTGTCTGTAAGGAGTTTGTGCATTCTCCCCGTATCTGCGTGGGTTTCCTCCGGGTGCTCCGGTCTCCCCCCACATTCCAAAGACATACGGGTTAGGAAGTTGTGGGCGTGCTATGTTGGCGCCAGAAGCGTGGCGACACTTGCGGGCTGCCCCCAGAACACTATGCAAAAAGATGTATGTCACTGTGTGTTTCAATGTAAATGTGACGAATAAAGATACCTTATCTTATCTTAATACTTATGCCCCTGTATTTTAGTGCAAGGAAGGTTGTGCCATGTTGAAAGTAACTGTGGAGGCAGGTACAAATACAACATTTAAAAGACATTTGGACAGGGACAGGAAAGGTTTAGTTGGATCTGGGCCAAACACAGGCAAACAAGACTCGCTCAGGTAGCTAACTCGGTTGGCATGGAAGATTTGGGCCGAAGGGCCTGTTTCTGTGCTGTATAACTCTATGACTCTAGAACACTCTTTCCAGGTGAAACAGTTGTTTCCTTGAACTTCTTTCAATTTAATACACTGAATTTGTTGCTTATGATTCAATGTCCCCTTCATTAGAATGGATGACTGCTTTGCAGAACATCTCTGCTCAGTCTGCAAACATGTCCCTGAGTTTCCGAGACTTTAATTCTGTCCCTGACTCCTATTCTGATCTCTCTGTCCTCAGCCTTCTACACTGTTCCAGTGAAGCTCAAAATAAGCTTAAGGAACAGCATCTTATCTTTCAATCTCCCAAAAATTCAAAGAATAATTCTGCAACTATCATTTATGCTCCTTCTGGACGTAACTTTTGTTCTTTCACTTCTCTCATTACTCCACACTTTTGCTTATCCCCATCATCTCTTTATTCTCTTACTCTACCATGCCTTCAACCATATCAGGAGCATCCTCTTCGTTCTTTGTCCCCAGCTCCCTGCGTCTTAAAACTTGCTTTCTCTCTAATCTTTTCTAGTTTGTTGCAAGGTCATCAGAATCAGAATCAGGTTTATTATCATTGACATATGTCGTGAAATTTGTTGTTCTTGCAGTACAGTGCAAGACATCAAGACATAAAAATTACTATAAGTTACAAAAACAAATAAATAGTGCAAAAGAGGAATAACGATGTAGTGTTCATGGGTTCATGGACCGTTCGGAAATCTGATGGCGGGGGTGGGGGAAGAAGCTGTTCCTGAAGCATTGAGTGTGGGTCTTCAGGCTCCTGTACCTCCTCCTCGATGGTAGTAACATGAGGAGGGCATGTCCCCGATTGTGAGGGTCCTTAATGGTGGATGCTGCCTTCTTGAGGCATCGTCTCTTGAAGATGTCCTCAACGGTGGGGAGGGTTGTGCCCGTGATGGAGCTGGCTGAGTCTACAACCCTCTGCAGCCTCTTTCAATCCTGCACATTGGAGCCTCCATACCAGGCTGTAATGCAACCAGTCAGAATGCTCTCCTGTAGAAATTTGCAAGAGTCATTGGTGACAAACCAAATCTCCTCAAACCCCTAATGAAGTAGAGCCACTGGCGTGCCTTCTTCATGATTACATCAATGTGTTGGGCCCAGGATAGACAATCTGAAATGTCGAAGCCCAGGAACTTGAAGCTGCTCAGTCTTTCCACTACTGATCCTTAAATGAACACTGATGTGTGTTCTCCTGACTTCCCCTTCCTGAAGTCCACAATCAATTCCTTGGTCTGTTGATGGTGAACGCAAGGTTGTTGTTGCAACACCACTCAACCAGCTGATCTATCTCACTCCTGTACGCCTCCTCGTCGCCATCTGAGATTCTACCAACAACAGTGGTGTCATCAGTAAATTTATAGATGGCGTTTGAGCTGTGCCTGGCCACACAGTCATGAGTGTAGAGAGAGTAGAGCAGTGGGCTAAGCACACATCCTTGAGGTGCGCCTGTGTTGACTGTCAATGAGGAGGAGAAGTTATTACCGATCGGCACTGACTGTGGTCTCCTGATAAGGAAGTCGAGGATCCAGTTGCAGAGGGAAGTACAGAGGCCGAGGTTTTGAAGCTTGTTGATTAGTACTGAGGGGATGATGGTGTTGAACGCCAAGCTGTAATCGATAAACAGCAGCCTGACTTATGGTTTGCTGTTGTCTAGGTGCTCCAAAGCCAAGTGGAGAGCCAGTGAGATTGCACCTGCTGTAGATCTGTGGCAGCGGTAAGCAAATTACAGTGGGTCCAGGTCCTTGCTCAGGCAGGAGGTAATTCTGAATCAATATGAAACAGTAACTATGCTTCTCTCCACGGTGCTGACTGCCTCGCTGAGTATTTCCAGCATTTTTTATGCTTATCGCTAACCCCTCTCTCATGGTTTAAGATATTTCTTAAGACGAGGTTCTTTGACCAAGCTTTTGGTCATTGACGTAATATCTCAGGGGCTCAGTGTCAAATCTTGTCTGATTCTGCTCACTCAAAGCACCTTGAGACAAATGAGCAAACTATCAAAAGAAAAAATGAAGCAAGAAAGTGAGAACTGATATAATTCTGAAATATCTTTAATATCCTCTTCAGGATATCCCAAAATACCTTAACTGTAATAAAGTACTTTGGAGACATAGTCACTGCTGTATTTTACTATATTAAAGGCACTATACAAAAGCAATCTCTCATTCAAGTAGACATTGGTTGTGTGTGGACACTACTTGCTCAATGTCAGCAGAATGTAAGAATTTTAAAAGGGCTAATCCAATATTCACCCACCATTGCTGTATAATGACCCGCAAGGGAACATCAGTTTATTTTCTATCTCCTCCATTGAACCCAGTGGTACAGTTCCAGCTGCTACTTCATCCCAAGATCTTTATTTCTTCCTACAGTCTACAAGCTTTCAAAGTGAAATTTATGTCCTTTTCTGTCTTGGCACTGAAATTCCCTTCTACTCTTCAGAAAACAGAGGGTTTTAATAATTGGAGAGTGGCAGCATGGTGCTGATGCTTACTGGGCTAGCAGCAGAAGTCAGGACTGAAGATCTAGTTACCACCATAGCAGGTAGAAAATTTAAATGTAGTCAATTAAATAAATCTGAAATAAGATGCTAGCATCAGTAATAATAACTGTTTTATGAACCCTTCCCTAATTTCCTTAGGGAATGAAAACTGCCTAGCCTGTTTATAACTTTGAAGCACTCTGGGCCCAATTCAATGTGGTTGATTCTAACCAAAATGGCTGATTACGCCATTAAGAGCAATTAGGGATGGTCAATAAATGTTGGCACTGCCAGAAATGCCCCCACGTTCTGCAAACGAATAATAAACAGAAACCTTGGTGGCTTTCTGTACCTTGTGTCCTAAATTGTACTTCTCAATATTAATCAATACAATGGCCAATTCTCAGCTCTTTAATGAAGACACGAGAGACCAAAGATGCTGGAATCTGGAGCAACAAACAATCTGCTGGAGACCTGCTGGTCCTGATGCAGGGTTTGGATCTGGAATGTTGACAATTCCTTCTCTCTCACAGATGCTGCTCGACCGGCTGAGTTCCTCCATCAGATTGTTTGTTGCTCAGTTCTTTAATGTCTAACTTGACGTTGACATTGAGCATGGAATACACATCTTGTATGAAAATCTCATTTCCCTTTAGCTGCTCTATTTACATTTCATGGCAACTTGTGATCCTAGTTCTAAGCCTGGACTGGTAACTGATTTTGAAACTATATCTGAAAGCAAAAGTTCAAATAGATCAGTGGAAAAATAATAAAATTCCGGTATATATTCATAGCATATCACGGCTTGGGAAATATCATGTAATATTAAGTATTTAAGGAACTGTTGAGAAAGATAAAATTGAGAATTATATCATGGTATCTTTAATAGTTTTGCTTCCCCTTAACATCAACTGGAACCTTTATTTAAGGACATCATAACAGGGATGAGAATTTTTTATTATGATGACACTTGACTTTACATTGAAAACCAAAATACTATGGATGTTGGAAGTGTGGAATAAAATCAGGAAATGTTGCAGCTATATAGGACCCTGATCAGACCCCACTTGGAGTACTGTGCTCAGTTCTGGTCACCTCACTACAGGAAGGATGTGGAAGCCATAGAAAGGGTGCAGAGGAGATTTACAAGGATGCTGCCTGGATTGGGGAGCATGCCTTATAAAAACAAGTTGAGTGAACTCAGACTTTTCTCCTTGGAGTGACGGAGGATGAGGGGGGGACCTGATGGTGGTGTATAAGATGATAAGAGTCATTGATCGTGTAGAAAGTCAGAGGCTTTTTCCCAGGGCTGAAATGGTTGCCACAAGAGGACATAGGTTTAAGGTGCTGGGGTGTAGGTATAGAGGAGATGTCAGGGGTAAGTTTTTTTACTCAGAGAGTGGTGAGTGTGTGGAATGGGCTGCCGGCAACAGTAGTGGAGGCGGATACGATAGGGTCTTTTAAGAGACTTTTGGATAGGTACATGGAGCTTAGAAAAATAGATAGCTATGGGTAAGCCTAGTAATTTCTAAGGTAGGGACATGCTCCGCACAGCTTTGTGGGCCGAAGGGCCTGAATTGTGCTGTAGGTTTTCTATGTTTCTAAATATCTAGCAGATCTAGATCAAGTTCAAGTTTACTGTTGTCATGGGCATCCATTCATAGGGTATAAATACCATGAAAATTAGCTTTTTGCAGCAGCAGCACAGAACATTACATGACGAAGACAAACGTAAATTAACAAATTTAAATTAACATACTTTATAGATTGGGCAGCATTTGTCGATAAAGGAAACAGTTACTGCTTCAGGTCGATAATCTTGCATCAGAACTGATGTAAACAATGTCTGATGGTCAGTGGTCATGATCCAGTGTTATGAAAATCTGTCAGCTAGTGTTCAGTTCTAGAAGGTGGAGGTCAGTTCCGTAAGCAGTAACAGTGCTCTCTTGTCAGCAGAATTCATGGTAAGATTCAGACTTAAACACTAAATTGAGAGGGAGAAGGTTAAACAGAGTGACTGGAGTAGAGAAATTCTATGACTTGCACATTATTTGTTTCTTTTGGGGTGCTAAGTAGTTTTTACTTTCATTTCTGTAACTCGTCAATATATTGCAACATTTTTAAATGTGGCATATTCTAATCAGGCATCTCCTATCAACAGCAAGGTTGAACAGGCAATGGGTGCAATACAGGCCCTTGGACTGAGAAATGGCAGGCACGAGATTGACTCTTAATTCCCCTTTGAAAGGGCCCAGCAGATATCAAAACCACCACAATGAAACTCAAATAAGAATAAAACTGGTTGGATCACCAACACCAGCGTCAGCAAGGGATTCAGATGTGACAAAGCACTGAGTCCAGATGCAGCAAAGCTGCTCTTAAGCCCAGACACCTTTGCAAAGTCCGCCTCTTGAACAACTGGGGTTACTGGTGTTTAAATTGTGAGAGAACTTCAAGAGCAATTAGGCACAGGCAATAAATGGTGGGTGTGCCAGCAATGTACACAGAACATCTATTAATATAAGAAGCAAAGTAATATTGAGGCTAGGATGCTGGGAGAACACACAGCTTTTCTTCGTAGCCTTGCTGCATTCTTTCAGCCGGGTACAGATTAGTCAATCCAAATCATAAATTCAAAGCTCAATATGGGACTGCTTCTGAGCTAAGGCTGACATGGCTCCTTGCCTCCAGTGTGATATCAGTATCTTTCACCCTTCCAGTTCAAGAAAAAATCCCCCTAATATCTGTTCAAAATTTAATTTTCACCAACTGAATTGATACCTTTTCATCATACTGGTGTAACTTTTTGGTAATATTCTGGATTTAACTTATCTAGACTATTTAATATTTCATATACAAATTTTCTTCTTAACTATTTCCCAGCAGAACTGGAAGTTCTCTAATCTTTTCTCATAGCTTAGGCCCTTTACATCAGATTATTACTCATGTCTTTATACCTTTCCAAGGAAGGCACTTTACATTTTGTTGTATGGCTGCTCAGACTGAATTAGTACATTATAAAGGTCAAATACAGCACAGGAGACTTGTCCTGCTTGGTTCTGGCTATATACCCCTCTTATTACTTCGGCAATGAAGGAAGAATCTACCGCGACAATGATGTGGCTTTACAATACCAGTGTTCTTGGAATCAAGAAGGTTGAGGGGAAATCTTGAGTGCAAAATCACAAGGCGTTTTAATAGAGTAAATAAAAGCCTGCTTCCATTGGCAGAGGCGAGTGATATTTGAGAACTGTTTAAAGGCAAGACGAGCATTCAATAACAAATTTCAAAATGGATCTGATAAATACTTGAAGCCAAAACATTTGGAAGGTTGTGAAGTTAAAGAGCAGGGGTAGAAGTATTAGAAAGCTCTTTCACAGACACAATGAGCTAACTAACCTTCAGTGCTCTGTCATTCAAATTCTATGGAAATACCTTTACAAATGATCACCTGTACTTTCAATCCAAATTACAAAAATTTTGGCGACATCTGTAAACTTGACAAGCTTACAATTGGTTTCATTATCCAGGTTATGTGTGTAGATTGGGAGCAAAGAATGTCCCAAGTATTAATGTCTGCAGAATTCTATATCCTCAATGATTGTTCAGCAAATGCACTGAATAGTCCAGTGTGTGATCATACTGCTGGTGACTAAACAAAGGGTGGCACCAGGTCTCTTCAATGTGTATACAAATGATTTATAACCCTGGTGGCTTGCTGGGTATACTACTCAATATATGTTCAGGAGTGGCACAGTGCTATATAAATCAAAAGGGCTCAGGTTTCAGTTCTGGTCTGTGTCAAGTTAGATAAGCTCGAGCCAGCGCAGTAACACAGGCAGGGTTGGTGACAACAGCCTTGGGCTAAGGTGTGGATTTAAAGAAAGCACCTGCCAGTGCTTCTGTCCCAGATCCAATACTCAGCAATACACTGAGTTGTATGTGGGCTTTGGTAAGTGCTGGACCCACAGAGCAGTAACACACTAGGTCATCAGATAACCTGCAAGGCTCTCATTCATGACTCACACGTATGAGAAACAGCCAATTAGAAGTCATGGAGTTGTACAGCATAGAAACAGGCCCTTTGGCCCACCACGTCTCTGCTGACCATCATGCCCATCTATAGTAATCCCACTTCCCTGCATTAATTCCATATCCCTCTATGCCCTGCTCATTCAAGTGCCTGTCCGTATGCCCCTCAAGTGTTGTTACTGTTCCTGCCTCCACCACCTCCTCTGGCAGCCTATTCCAGACACCAACCATCCTGTGTGTGAAAGATGTCCCCCTCAGATCCTTCCTTATCGTGAAATGACAACAGAGGGTTTTGGTGCCATTGCAGAATATAACTAGTACAAGCCAGAACTGTTCAGCAGCATCAGAAGTTCAAGAAGCAGCACAAACCAGAAAGCGTATTTTTCCCCAAAACACCACACAGTCTGACTTTACTGAAGGGTTAATCTTTTCTGTAATGATGCTTGTCGATTGTCGAATGTATTAATCTGATTTTCCCCGCCACTTTAACTTGGGTTCTCCAGCCCTGGCGTAGTGCCTTTTATTTAGACCTCAGCCCTTCCATGACCTCACTGCAGAAAAGGGGAGTTGTGACTGATCTCAGCTTTCCCATTCCCTCCACCACTTCCTCCCGTCCCACCAAAGTTTGATCAGTGGTGAGCTGCTCCACCTAGTGTTTGCTTCTTTGTAAGCGAGGAGAAAACCATTTACAGCTGCTGGAATTTTCAACTTCAGCCAAGGCGGAAAGCAGGCGATTTAGTTTCAGATATTCCTCATTTACCCTACACAAGATTCCATCCATCTTCTTACAGAAGAGAGAAGCTCGGCCCTGCAACATTGTTCACCGTTATGGAAAGCCTCACAATCGGTTTCATTTGTGAAGTCCTGCGGGGGTGGTGGACATAAAATAGCAATTTCTCTAGCGCTTTGGAATGAAATAAAGACACAATTACTTTTATTAGATGTTGCAGGATGATTGACTTGCAAGTCAATCTAACCGCTTCACCAATGGAAAGGCTAAAGCTTCCCCAATTTTTAATGAGATTATTCAGAAATAGCTTTGGGTGGTCCATTGCACTGAAGTGGCGCAAAACAGGCAGGCCCTTGCAGTCCCATGCTTACTCCACACAGCGCAAAGGACAATCCTGGAAATGTGTTCCAATCGCTCTTTAATTGAATCTATTTTTGACAAGTAAATTAAGAATAGTTGTCAGGTCTTGTGAGGTATTACAAATCTTACAAATTGTATAGTTCTTTGCAGGCAATTTTCATTTCTCCCCCTACGAAGGGAATCCCTGGAGAGAGCAGGAACAAATTACTGTGGAAAAAGAGCCACAACTTAATTCCAGCGCTATTACAGTTGGTGTACAGTAATGAGTTCAAGCAGCTTTGGACTGAGAAGCTTTTATGTTTTGTTGCAGTTTTAAGACGATTGAATCTGTTACCAGTTTTGGCAATAGTGCAGGTTTCTGAAATTAGCAGGAAATTTGTGCATTTATCATGCAGTGCAATGCTGACTTCAGAAAAAGACATTCACATTAACAATTAATAACCACATTTGTAACTGCATGGAGCATTACTGAACGGCAACTATGTTGATGGAAGAATGGTCATCACATCGAATTATAGCCTCATAACATCTTTATTAGCATTCCCCAGTCAGTTTGAATTCTGCCTTCTTATAAGTTTAGTTTATTTGAATGAAGCTTTTACAGGCATGCAGCCAAACCTTTGGCATTGCTCACAACCAGCTTGCAATGAGGCCACGTGAGAATAGCTCCCCCGCCAACTGCATTTGGTAAATTCACTAACAAATGTAGAAGTGAGCCATGCGGAACGTGAAACTTGGAGACACAAGAGACTGTAGATGCTGGAATCTGGAGCCACAAACAATGTGCTGGAAGAACTCAGCGGGTCAAGCACCACTTTTGTGAGGAAAGGAATTGTTGACGTTTCGCGTGGAAACCCTGCATCAGGACCTGAAAAGCCAATGATTCCTTTCCTCTCACAGATGCTGAGTTCTTCCAGCACATTGTTTGTGGCTCCAGAACATGAAAGTCCCTGGTTTCTCACTCCACGGATACTGAGTGACCTGCTGAGTCACCTGAGTGACCTGAGTGAAAGCATATCTTTTTTTCACATTTCATATCTCCACCATCTGCAGTATTTTGAATTTATCAACAGCAACATTTGGCATGTATAACATCTCAAAACATCATGAGATGCTTTGTAGAAATGGTGAATGATAAGCAACACCTTGGGTACATGGTCAAAGGCAAATCTGGGGAAGAAGTTTTAAAGCTGAAGAGCCAAAGGTAACACGGCAAGATGTTTGAGGTGGAAAGTTCAGGTTTAGTGAGTCAATGAAGAATAAACTGATCACAGTCATGCCAGAACCTGGCTCTTTCATTGACCAAAGTACATCTCAGGTGTTGGCCATTCAGTGTGGCGGTTAGCATAACACTATTACAGCGCCAGCGATCTGGGTTCAATTCCGGCCACTGTCTATAAGGAGTTTATACGTTATCCCCGTGACTGCATGGGTTTCCTCCGGGTGCTCCAGTTTCCTCTCACATTTTTTTCTTATCCTTATCTACAGATTGTGACATAGTTAGAACATAAGAACATTGAATATAGAACAGTACAGCACAGGAACAGACTCTACAGTGACCATGACTTCAAATTAAACTAAACCCATCTGCCTGCACATGATCCATATCCCTCCATTCCCTGCCCGTTCATGTGTCTGTCTAAATACCTCTTAAACACCACTATCGTATCTGCTTCCACCACTACCCTGGGCAGCACATTCCAGGCACCCACCTCCCTCTGTGTAAAAAGCTTGCCCTGCACATCTCCTTTAAACTTTCCCCTTCTACCACAGAAACCTCTTCCATTACTTCTCCACCCTTATCCGAATAGGTGAACCCTTTGGCTCTATTTTCAACTATCCATTTATATCGACAATGCCTTTTTCCACTCCCTTATGGACTGTGTCTACACTTCTCGCTGCCTCGGTAAAGCAGCCAGCATAATCAAAGACCCCACTCACCCCGGACATTCTCTCTTCACCCCCCCTCCCATCAGGCATAAGATACAAAAGCCCGAAAGCATGTACCACCAGGCTCAAGGACAGCTTCTATCCCGCTGTTATAAGACGACTGAACAGTCCCCTAGTACAACAGACTTTTACCTTCACAATCTACCCCATTATGGCCTTGCACCTTATTGTCTGCCTGCACTGCACTTTCTCTGTAACTGTAACACTTTATTCTGCATTCTGTTATTGTTTTCCCTTGTTTTACCTCAGGGGCAGGCACGATAGTGTAGCGGTTAGCGTAACGTTTTACAGCGCCAGTGACCTGGGTTCAAATCCAGCCACTGTCTGTAAGGAGTTTGTACGTTCTCCCCGTGTCTGCGTGGGTTTCTTCCAGGTGCTCCGGTTTCCTCCCACATTCCAAAGATGTACAGGTTAGGAAGTTGTGGGCATGCTATGTTGGCGCTGGAAGTGTGGCGACACCTGCGGGCTGCCCCCAAAACACTCTACACAAAAAATGCATTTCACTGTGTATTTCAATGTACATGTGACCAATAAAGAAATCTTATCTTAATGAAATGATCTGTGTGGATGGCATGCAAAACAAAGTTTTTCACTGTACCTCTGTACATGTTACAATAATAAACCAATTTTCAATTTTCAATATCTCTGGTATCCCCCAAGGACACAGCCTTAGCTTCCTCCCATTTTGTATCTCCATCCTTCACCTGGCAATTCTTTGGAGCTGAATGGATTGCTTGCAACCTTTGCAGACAACATATTCATTAAGGTTCCACTTTGTCGGATTAGCCACGTCTATCCCTGCCTCAGCTCAAATGATGCTGATATCCTCATCCAACAACTTGTCAACTCTGGACTTGACCGTTCCAGCACATCCCTGGCCATTCTTTCCACACATTCCTGTTCTACATTCCATAAACACGAAGTCACTCCACACTGCTGCTGTGCCCTAATGGGTTCCATTCAGCTGTCAGCTTGCTGACCCACTTTGGCTCAGTTATCCATCACCAATAGCCTGTCCTGCTCCAACCACACAGAGGCCACAACCAAGGAAGCTCACCAGCGCCTTTACTTCCTCAGGAGGCTAAAGAAATTTGGCATGTCCCCTTTGACCCTCACCAATTTTTACTGATGCACCATAGAAAGCATCCTATCCGGATGCATCACGGCTTGGTATGGGAAATGCTCTGCCCGTGGCAGCAAGAAACTGCAGAGAGTTGTGGACACAGCCCAGCGCATCACAGAAACCGGCCTCCCCTCCATGGACTCTATGTCTAAACTTCTCACTGCCTCAGGTGAAGCAGCCAACATAATCAAAGACCCCACCCACCCCAGACAATCTCTATTTTCCCCCCTCCCATCGAGCAGAAGATACAAAAGCCTGAAAGCACGAACCACCAGGCTCAAGGACAGCTTCTATCCCGCTGTTATGAGACTATTGAACAGTCCCCTTGTATGATAAGATGGACTTTTGACCTCACAATCTTCCTCATTATGGCCTTGCACCTTATTGTCTGCCTGCACTGCACTTTCTCTGTAACTGTAACACTTTACTCTGCATTCTGTTATTGTTTTCCCTTGTACTACCTCAATGCACTGATGTGGTGAAATGATCTGTATGGATGGCAAGGTACATGTGACAATATACTATTTTACCAATTTTACCCTCACCCTTGTTTTCAAATCCTTCATGGTCTTGTTCCTCCCTCTGTTACATGCGTTGGTGATATAAACCTGGGGTAAGCACTAACTCTGGCCTTCAGCGTCTATGTATTTAATCGGTCCACCACTGGCATTAATGGCAAGGCCCTGAACACTGGATTCCCCTCCCTACCATCACCCCTTCCACACACCCTCCCTCGGCGCCCACACCTCTCTACTTCTCGTCCCTCCTTTCAGTCGCTCCTTAAAACTCTATGAACAAGTCTTTGGTCATCAGCTCCTGCACCTCATGTGGCTTGGAGTCAAATTTTGTCAGACAGCTTTCTTGTAAAGTGCCTTGGGATTATCTACCATATCTGAGGTACAATATTTGAACAAATTGCAGCTCTTGTGGAAGTCCCTGTTCTTGATTATTTTCAGGAGTTAGATGAAGAACTGAGATTCCCCGAACTTATGGGATTCCACAGGAGTTGTGAAGGAAGTTTGTCACCTGACTGTGACAAATGAGCAGCAGATGGAGTGGGATGGATGGTTCAGGATGGCTTTCCCTCACTCTGGATCTTATTAGATTCTGATTGAATCACTGCCTTCAGAAGGGGAGAGAGAGAGAGAAGTGACGGGTGAGATGTGTAACGGGAGCAATAGCAATTTTCCAGACAATTTATAATGACGATTCTGAAAGCAAAAAGAGGAAAACAAATGGAGCCAAAGATTGTTTATTAATTCACCAGAGCTGGATCGATAACAATCAATTCTCCTGGATAAAAAAATAACTAGGCCAGGCAAGCACCAGCAGTTCTCAAAAGGAAAGCAAGCCTTTGCTGTTGAATGAAATGGTAAAATCACCTGCTTCCTGAACGTGTGCGGCAATAGTTTTTAAAAGAATCCTGCTGTAAATGCAGCCTAAATCTTAACCATGCACGGTATTTAGTGGAGAAACAAGCTAATAATAATTCTGCTGATTCAACAAATGTAGCACCAAGATTCCCAGTACAAGGTGTCATTAGTGAGGCTATAGAATGAAAGCTCATTAATAAAACTGCTGCTTGCCTCTGTACCCAGAGACACAGTGCATGAGTTTCTAGGTCAGCTCTCATCAATATATTAGCATTTGAAAAGGATGGCCAGGAGGATGGTGAATTTAGCAGAGGCGACTGTTTGGTTTGGGTCATTTTAATGTATTTTTCCTTTGTTGAATAAATCATAAAATGCATGCCATGAAGCTACAGAAGCCATTAGACCATAAGACAAAGGAACAGAAGTCAGCCATTCGGCCCATCGAGTCTGGTCCACCATTCTATCATGAGCTGATCCATTCTCCCATTTAGCCCCACTCCCCCGCCTTCTCACCATAACCTTTGATGCCCTGGCTACGCAGATACCTATCAATCTCTGCCTTAAATACACCCAATGACTTTGCCTCCACAGCCACCCGTGCAACAAATTCCACAGATTCACCACTCTCTGGCTAAAGACATTTCTCTTCATCTCTGTTCTGAATGGGCGCCCTTCAATCCTGAAGCCATGCCCTCTTGTACTAGAAGCCACATCTGCTGAGGCTTCACCTTCAGTCTTGTTAATGGGGAACTCTAGGCCACTCTACCTGCACACCACATTCAGTTCTAGTCTCAGTTTTATGGGGATTCGTAGAGGGAATTCAACCAAAGAGAGGAAGGGTGTAAGATGCTCATTGTATGCAATTACCGTATCACAACAGGATACCTCAAAATTATTAGGGTGCTCAGCTCAAAAAGCTAATAAAAATGGTATTTTATGACTGAGATTTGAAAGTACATCAACTTCGTATAAAGAACCAACTTAACTCTCTCACAGTTTGGGATCCTGTAACTCTAATATCAATTCTCTCATACCAACATCAGAATAGTTTTGAAAAACACGATGATGCTGGAAGAACTCAGTAGGCCAGGCAGCATCCGTCGTGGAGAAAAGCAGGCGGTCAATGTTTCAGGTCAGGACCCTTCTTCAGAACAATATTTTTGGATAGGAGTGTACTATTGGTCAAACTAGGTTGGTCTTCTAAACCTCCCATCAGATTCCTTCCAGTGATTCCAGGGACACAAGCCCTATTGCCCCTTTTCCTAACAGGAGCTTGTCCTGCTCTTTTCAAACCATGCTGTGATTTTCCACTGTTGTTAAACACTTCATCACCTGCTTACTAAAGAGAACTGGGTCTAAATTTTCTATTTTCTTTCATTGCGATTGACTTCAGGAGTCCTCAAGTTTTCAAGACCTTTCACTCACAGAACCTCCCAGCATACGAGATACAAAACCTTCAGAATGCTTTACTCATTCCATAAATCCTGTCACAACCTTCCTCCTCTTCAAAATATGAAGACAACCTTTCCTAGCAATTCATACTAAGTCAGCCTTGGACTTCCTCCCAATTGTTTTCACAGCTTTGAGGTAAAATAGAGACCCCAGTAAAACAGGTGCAGCCTTACAAAACCTAATTTGATATTGTTTCCTTTAATGTGCATATCTCACCTCGAGCTCCACATCCCAACGTTGTGTTTTCTTTCTTCTTATCTTTATTTCTTGAGCAACACAGTTACCAAGCTCCACTAGACCATTCTAGTCTCAAAACTTCAGACATAGTTGGTTATATTCCATATGCCATCTTTATGCCTACTGACCAAGTATGTTAAAAAAAATCTTATAATGTAAAGCCATTGCTTTTTATCTGTGCAAAAAGAGATTTGCACTTCTTATAAATTAAGATAATTGCTGAAGAATGATCCTTATTTGCCATTTTGTGGTTCAACAAAAAAGATTGCTATCCCAACTTCCTGATTATAATGCCCAAATTTCTCTTGAGTGGCACACTGCCTTTGCTCACTTGCTTGCTAAACCTGTTCTCAACTGGACCATGAAGATGCTCCAGGAAGCCGGCTCTGATCAGGTCAGTGACTCACCAGGCCTTTCTGACCACACATGCCAAGCCCTTTACTCAAAGAATTGCTCGCAAGTCCAGCTGAGCCACAACCAGACACATCAGCTGTCAAAAAAGGTCAAAGGGATTGAACGTTTGTGAATGTTGATGACAATTACAGGTACTCCAGAGAAAGGCAACGAGACTGATTCCTGAAGCTAGTGAGTGAACTTAGGAAAAACACCGATATAGTTTAATTATATTGTTAATTACTTTTGACATAGGTTTCATAGACCAGGACTTTATTCCCTGGAACATAGGAGATTGAGGGCTGACCTAATAGAGGTATATAAGATCATGAAGGGCATAGTCAGGGTGAAAGCACATTGTCTTTTTCCCAGGGAGGGGAGGGGGTGCTAAAAACAAGAGGGCATAGGTTTAAGATTTAAAAGGCACATCAGGGGCAGCTTCTTCACGCAAAGGGTGGTGCGTATTTGGAATGAGCTGCCAGAAATAGTGGTTGAGGTGGGCACATTAGCAATGTTTAAAAGCCATCGAGATAAATACATGGATAGGAGAGGTTTAGAGGGCTATGGGCCAAACGCGGGCAGATGGGACCAGCTCGCTGGGCAACACAGTTGGCATGGACGAGTTGGGCCGAAGGGCCTGTTTCCATGCTGTGTGACTAAAATAATATTCCTAAAATTTAGAAAAGTAAAATAATTAGAATTACTAGAAAAGACAAAGCAATCAATTCTATTCAAATTAACTCAATTAAATAAAAAATGAAGTTACCCTCTTTCCCTAAACTCTTAAAGCCATTCCTTGTCATTTAAAGAAATGGGCTCACTGTTCCTTCTCCATTTCTAACCTGCCATGATAATGGTGGAAATATCCCAGTGGAACCTGTGAACGTTCATTGGATTCCATGAGGAATCGCCAAACCCTTAGGCTCACCCTTCAGTGCAATACTGAGGGAGTGCTGTGCTGGTAGAGTGAAGTACTGCAGGAATCAAGTCCTGGCACGTGAAGTACAGGCTCAAGGACAGCTTCTATCTCACAGTGATAAGACTACTGAATGGTTCCCTTATACGATGAGATAGACTCTTGACCTCACAATCTACCGTGTTGTGACCTTGCATCTTATTGTCTACCTGCAATGCACTTCCCTGTAGCTGTGACACTTTACTCTGTACTCTGTTTTTTTAACCTGTACTACATCAATGCACTCTGTATTAACTCAACATAACTGCACTGTGTAATGAATTGACCTGTACGATCGGTATGCAAGACAAGTTTTTCACTGTACCTAAGTACAAGTGACAATAATAAACCAGTACATGCCAGGAGGGAGGTGTTTTGATAAGTAGTATAAGAAGTATTTTCTGTTCTTTCTTTGCAGGGTATAAGGACAGAATTCCTGCTTTCCCTTCCCGAACAAGGGAAGGAGGAGGATGAGGGAGATGATGACCAAAGGACATTACACTTGATGTGCTACAGTACCACCTCAGAAACCAGCACTGCGAGAGATGAAGAGAGAAAGTTAGAGGGATACCAATCCCAGGGAGACACTAAGACGTGAGCGTGCTGTAGTCTAGCATCGGGTATAGGGAATCTGGTGCTGGGCTCACCAGGAGTTGGGGAGTGCAAGCATCCGTCATGCCCCAATGGACTCAGATGAAGTCCTAATGCAGCTGCGTTCATGAAAAAGTCGATGCGCATGCATAATGTGATTCTAAGTGCATTGTCAAGCCTGTCTGACCGAATCATAAGATGACAAGAACCATGGAGGAGTTCATCTCCATGTTCTCACAGCCGGCTGTGTGGACCCAGGAGAATATGCCCTCCACTCAGAAGTATTGTTGAAATGCTTTCTTACGTATGGTGAAAGACTATACGCACTTGGGCAAAGATAAGTACTACTGCACACGCTGCTATGTCCCATCTAGAGAGACTGCCAATAGCATGGGTGTGATGTAAATAAGTCTAGAATGCAGTTAGACACTGAGCGATGCTTTCCTCGATAGATTATGACCCCACTCCTGAGATTTTGTTGCCTGCAGCGGTCCAGGGGAACCTTGCATTGTGTTATGCTGCATGTGAGTCTGTCAATCGAAGACAGCAACCAGTGTGGGAGACAGAGGAGCAAGGAGACCCATGCACCACACGGTTGTGTAATAGTTAGACTCATGTCACAGCTCCCATGTAATTGTTGCAATAATTATTACACCCAGTGCAAAGTTGATTACCATCTTGCAATTCTTATCTTCTTCATATTTTGCTCTTACAACACTTATCATACCCACCTCTTAGGACAAGATTCCTATGAGAGGCAGGGAACATAAGGGATGGAGCATGGCAAGATGAAACACCTACTCTATGTTGTCCCTTCACTGGAGTCGTAGAGTCAGAGTTATACAGCCTGGAAACAGGCCATTCAGCCCAACTTGTGCATGCCAACCTAGATGTCCATCTGAGCTACATTTGTCCCATAACCCTCTAGGCCTTTCCTATCCATGTACCGATCCAAATGTCTTTTAAATATTGTAATTGTACCTGCCTCAACCACTTCCTCCGGCAGCTCGTTCCATATACCCACCACCCTGTGAAAAACTTGCCCCTCAGGTCCCCTCCTTTGAAACATTGGATTGGTGAGAGGGTACTGGTAAAACAAAAGATAGCTTATGCAGGAAAGCATGGCACTATATTGGTTAGATCCAATTGTTGGCCACTGGGTATAACATGACACAGACACTATGTGTGGCTCATTGTGTACCTTGAAATGATCAATTGGTGCAATGGCCTAACATAAATCTCAGTTGGACTCTCATGAGGGATTTTTCATTGGTTAATTAGTGTGAAGTTCATTGGCTTGAAAGATTAGCCCATCATCGCATTCCCTACCCAGTGAATGGCAACCTAATCAATATGTTGTCATGTGCATTATGTTCAGCTGCTGCATTGCAGACTATCCATGATCCATACTGAGCAGCAGTCCAAAGGGTTCAAGCTGTCAATCAATAATTAGACCAGCAATGTTGAGATGATCCAAGGAGAGTAAACGTTATAGAGAGATCATAGTTGTTTAAGCAAGTTGCCACTCACAAAGAAATTCCATAATCTAAGTGGCAGGCCGCTTACATTCTTAGGGCATATTAATTGAATTGCTATTTCTGAAACACATGGCCCTGTACAACAAGATGTAAGGGGTTTTTATGCGGTTTCTGGGATTATAGGTGTAGGTTGGTAGGTTTAACTGGCCCCGTGCAGTTTGATAGGTTATTTGGCCACTGTAAAATGCCCTCAGTATGTAGGTAGGTGATAGAATCTGGGGGGAGTTGGTGAGAATAAAAAATGGGATTAATGTAGAATCAGAGTAAATGGGTGGGCGATGGTCAACGCAGACTAGATGGGGCAAAGGGCCACCTTCTGTGCTACATCTCTCTACGACTCAATGAGTCCAAGAAAGGTACCAGATAATGTAAAAACCCATTTGGTTCACTATGGTTCTCCAGGGAAGGAAATCTTTCACCTTCATCAATCTTGGCCTATATGTGGCTCCAAACACCACTTTAGGCCTTATTAGAGATCTGGAATTACAGATTTATTTGCTTTACTTCCGTTTTATTTATAAGAGTGTTTGGAATAATTGCACGGGGATGAGACCTTTTCAGAAAGTGTGTTCAGTTTTGGTCTGCTATAGCAGAGATGTCATTTAGCTGGAAAGGGTGTGGAGGAGATTTACGAGGATGTTGCTGGGACTGAGTTATGGAGAGAGGTTGAGCAGGTTGGGACTGTTTGCAATGGAGCGTAGGAGAATGAGGGGTGATCTTATAAAGGTGTATAAAATCATGAGGGGCATAGATAGGGTGAATGCATATAGTCTTTTTCCCCAGGGTTGGGGAATCAAGAACTAGAGAGCATAGGTTTAAGGTGAGAGGGGAGAGATTTAATAGGAACCTGAGTTGCAACTTTTTCACCCAGAGGGTGGTCCGTATATGGAACGAGCTGCCAGAGGAAGTGGTTGAGACAGGTACATTAACTACATTTAAACGACAGTTGGACAGGTACATGGATAGGAAAGGTTTACAGGGATATGGGCCAAGCGCAGGCAAATAGGACCAGCTCAGATGGGAATCTTGGTCGGCATGGAACAGTGGGGCCAAAGGGCATGTTTCTGTGCTGTATGACTCAGAGGCAATTAAGAATGGACATAAATACCAACATTGCAAGCAACATCCATGTCCCATGAACAACTAACAAAAAAAAGGTGAGCTCTCTGATGAAGTGGTGAATAGCAAAGTGGGAAACGCGGCAGAGATCCACTGCGGCCAATTAGAAAGATCTGTAACGGGAATTCAGAGTCAAAATGACCCGGGCCAAACATGAGAACGCGCCTGGAGGTTTTCCTAAATTAGAACTCAAGGTTCACTTTTATGGCTGTCATGGAAAAGTCTCACTCAAGTAAACTGCACAGCATGCCTTACAACTGATAAGTGAATTGCACTATTTATTTACTTTATTTTTGTAAACTTATAGTAATTTTTTACGTCTCGTACTATACTGCTGCCGCAAAACAACAAATTTCACAGCATATGTCAGTGATAATAAACCTGATTCTGAATGTTTTCTCCAGTATGCTGGAGCAAATAGTGTTTTTCTCCAGTATGCTGGAGGAAAACACTATTAGTTGTAACCCACTTTGTAGACCTTGGAAGGTGCTTGAGAAGATTGGCCAGTCAGATCTCTTGGTGTCAGCATAATGTCCCTCTAAAAAGTGAGCAAAGCAATAAGGAGACACAAGAGAGACTGCCCTTGCTGGAAATCTAGAGCAATGCATACGAAATGCTGGAGGAACTCAGCAGGTCAGGCAGCATCCATGGAGGGAAATTAATAGTCGACGTTTCAGGCTGAGACCCTTCAGCGGGACTGGAAAGGAAGAGGGCAGAAGCAAAGCAACAAATTAGCACAAGGTGGTCCTAGTTCATGTGGCATTGTTCCATGTCTGCCTAGGTGTGGAACTTTGAACTCTAATTTATATAGTTAGAGGCAAAAATGAACATTGTGTGGTCACTTATGTCTAAAGGAGCGGACCTGATGAGAGGAAAAGGTCAGGTACTCTTATATCGATTGCAGGTGCAATTTTGCAATTGGCATAATTTCACCCAAAAGTGATTGCTGGTGTGATCTACTCTCGGTAAAATCAAAACATATAACAGTGAAAACATAGGCACTGTGCAATCCTATTTCTAGGTTACAAACTGTTTAGAAAGGACGTTTAGATAAGATAAGATATAAGATACCTTTATTAGTCACATGTACATCGAAACACAGTGAAATGCATCTTTTGTGTAGAGTGTTCTGGGGGCAGCCCGCAGGTGTCGCCACGCTTCCAGCGCCAACACAGTATGCCCACAACTTCCTAACCCATACGTCTTTGGAATGTGGGAGGAAACCGGAGCACCCGGAGGAAACCCACGCAGACACGGGGAGAACATACAAACTCCTTACAGACAGTGGCCAGATTTGAACCCAGGTTGCTGGCACTGTAAAGCGTTATGCTAACCGCTACACTACCGTGGACTTTCTCTCTTGTTCTGTTGCAGCTTCAATTCTTGCACACTTCTCTCATCACACTGAACTTCAAATGGATTCCTATGGAATTCTGCTTGATGACTCATAGTCATAGAGTCATAGAGTTACACAGCATGGAAACAGGCCTTTCGGCCCAACTGGTCCATGCCGACCAAGATGCCCATCCAAGCGAGTCCCATTTGCCAGCATTTGGCCCGTAACCTTCTAAACTTTTCTAATCCATGTACCTGTCCAACTGCCTTTTAAAAGTTGTGATTGTACCTGCCTCAACCACTTCCTCTGGCAGCTGATTCCACAAAGATACCACCCACTGTGTAAAAAAGTCGCCCTTCAAGTTCCTATTAAATCTTTCCCCTCTCACCTTAAACCGATGGTGCCCAGTTCTTGATTCCCCAGTTCTGGGAAAAAGACTGTGTATTCACCCTATCTCTGCCCCTCATGATTTTATACACCTCTATAATATCACCTCTCAGTCTCCTACTTTCTAAGGAATAAATTCTTCGCCTGAAATCAGTGATCAGTGATCAATGCACCACATAATACAACAGTTTCAAGGTTCCAGGTTCAATCCCTGAAGTGTGTAAAAGTTATCTGATCTCATAATGGTCTTACAATTGGATTCAGTGATGTGCGTGGTCATGCGGATAGGATCAAGTTTAGCTTTGACAAGCTTCCCATCCCCCTTCCATATCAAACAGGCTGAGACAGCAAGGTCACAGGTAAAAGGTTACTTGGTCATGATATCATACAGCTCGAAATTCCACAGGCACATAACCCAGCAAAAGAATACACCCTCCCTCTGACCTCTCTTCCACCCACAGCCAAGGACAGTTAAAGAATTTAGACAATTTACAAAAGCTCAGCATCAAGACAGGACCATTCAGCTGTTAAGGTTTCACTGAAATTGTACCCTGGTTTGTCCCTTTTAAATTTGATTTTTCAAAATGCATTCTTTTTATTCTGTTTCAACTGTGGCGATTTTATAGTAAGGAAAGGGGAGCAGGGGTTGGGTGACTACTTCAATAAACTAAAGCAGTGGAATGGGCAAGAGAAAAGAAATTCAAGCAGAAACAAAAACTTATTCCTTAATTATATAGTCGTTCTCAGGTTTAAAGTAACATTTTTATGTCACTGGGCTCGTAATCAAAAGGCCTCAACTGGTGATTCAACTACATGAATTCAAAATCCATCATTAGACCAACTATATAAATATGGAATAAAAAACTATCACTGATACTGGCGATCATGAAACATTTGTATTGTTGTAAAATCACAGTGAGGTCACTAATAATCTTTAGGAAACAACTCTGTTGTCTTTATTTGGTTTGCTTCCAAATTCACCGCAATGTGGTTAACTTTTAACTGCCATCAGAAATGACCTTCCAATCCTCTCAGTTTGAGGACAATCAGAGATAGGCAATAAATGTTGGCCTTACTAAAAATACTTATATCCCTGAATAAATAAAAAAATTAAAGAACAAACCACAAACTACTATAGATCTGGCCTAACAATCCAATATCCGGATATTGTTGAGAAATATCAGATCTCTTTACAATATTGTTGATTTGCAAAGATCTTAACAATGTTTAGCATAAAATATTTCAACCTTAAACTTAGATGCTGAATGGTAAGTCAGTCTTGTCAAACTTAAAAAACAATTTTAAAATTTGAACACAGAGACAAAAAAATGCAACTAAAAATCTGTTAAAGATTTGGGCAGGTTTTACAATTGAACCAGAAGCGGGGAAACGAAATCTAACACTGATATATATAACACATCGCATAAAGGTTAAAAAATGTGCATTGCAAGTATGCAATAAATCGTACTAAATTAACACATGGTCTCTGAGAAAGAATTGTGATTATAATTGTAGACACATTATTTATAATGTCAAGACAATGTGGCAAAGCAATTAAAAAAACTGAAATTGCTTAGGTATGTAGCCTGAACAGTGGAATACAAGGATAAAGATTTTTTCCCAATAAAGCTTTATACTGGTGAAGACTAACCATTCTGTATTAACATCCTGATGTTGAACCAATCGACTGAAAAGGTTTTAAACTGATTTTGATTGTGAAAAAGGTGCAACCAGAAAGAATTTGAATTCTAGAGTCTCAAGGGAAGGAGTGGTCTTTTTCATGGAACACCAACTATTAAATAGAATGCACAAGCAGGTTATGTTAATTCTGGAAACTTCAAACATTTTATTACTATTTATTCATAGGACATGGAGTCGACCTACCAGGCCAGCATTTGTCGTCCATTCCTAATTGCCATTGAACTGAGAGATTAAAGGGTAGAGCTATAAGGAGATTGGACAAACTTGGATTGTTCTCCCTAGAGTGTCAGAGGCTGAGGAGAGACCTGATAGAGGTTTTTAAAATTATGAGAGGCAATAGATAGGGTAGACAGTCAGAATCTGTTCCCCAGGGTAGAAATGTCAAACACCAGAGGACACGCTTTTAAGTTTAGAGGGGGGAAGTTTAAAGGTGACGTGAAGGGCAAGTTTTTTACGCAGAGAGTGGTGGGTGCCTGGAATGGGTTACCAGGGGTAGTAGTGGAAGCAGACAGTTTGGTGGAGTTTAAGAGGTTTTTAGATAGACACATGAATGTGAAGGGAATGGAGGGATATGGATGATACACAGGAGGAGGAATTTAGTATAAATTGGCATCAAGATCGGCACAACATTGTGGGCTGAATGGCCTGTCCAGTGCTGTACTGTTCTATGTTATATGTTCTCTGAATGGCTTGCTGGACCATTTCAAAGGGTCTTGACCCAAAATGTCAACTGTCCATTTCCCTCCAAAGATGCTGCCTGACCTGCTGAGTTCCTCCAGCTTTTAGTGTGTTGTTCTTTTCAAAGGATAGTTTAGGAGTCAACCACACTCAATTGGGTTAGGAGTTACAAATTGGCCAGATTGGGTAAGGATGCCAGACTTACTTCTCTAGAGGACATTAATGAACCAAATGGGCTTTTACAACAATATGATAATTCAATGTTTGTACTTTCCTTATTTTGCACTCAAATTTATTTAAATATTGTCATTTGAATTCTCCACTGCCATGGTGGGATATGAACTCAAGCCTCCACATCACTGGTTCAGGTGTCTGGATACTCATCCAGTAACTCAAAGTCAAAGTTGAGTTTATTGTCATATGCACAAGTACATGTGTGCACAGGTGCAATGAAAAAATGCATCACAGGCACATAGCATCATATAAGCAGCATTCACAAGAAAAACATAAATTAAACACATTTTTTTTTACAAAGAAAGAACACAATTAGAAAAAAACAGAGGTCCATTTTAGTGCAAAGTGGTCATAGTGTTGCTAAACTCTGGTGATTAGGGTTGTGCTGGTTAGTTCAAGAACCAAATGGTTGAAGGGAAGTAGCTGTTCCTGAACCTGGTGGTGTGGGACTTCAGGCTTCTGTACCTCCTGCCTGTTACACTCTGAGGGATGGCAGTGAAATTAAATATATATGTGAAACAGAAATATTAGAGAGTAGTTCTTTGTTCAAAGACTGATAAACATTTGTGACTGACTGCAAATGGGAAGTACATTGAGAAAACCCAAATTAAAATGAAAAAATAAAAGCATAAGTGGGATATACATCAATAGTCAAACAACTTATTATCATCCTTGATGTTCCTTTGGTTCTTGTTGATATTTTGCAGTTTTCACCTGGTCCTTTGCAGGAATATAGAGTAACTCTGAACAGATTGTCCTCTTTAAAAGTGACCTGGTGCGATGAGGAATTTGGTGTGTTAATTTTTTTTAATAGCTTTGCCTTATTGCCTTGACGTTATAAATAATGTCAACTGTTTTATCCTTTTCCCATCATTTAAAGCCACATTAATATACACATCAAAGAAAGCATTAGAGGCTGGTGATAATTAATTAACAACATGCATCTAACAATGAGCTTGTGGATGGGATGCCAAGTAATGTTCAATAGACGAAGCGGATGGAAAATTTAAGAATTGTTTCTGCTTAATAATGTACTTCCACTGTACATGTTGGGGAAAAAAATTGACCGGCTATTTTCTTTCAAAAAAGGCACCTAATTTCACACTGCTAGTCTCTACTCCTCAGATCAATCCAGTCTTTAAACAGAGCAAAATAGCAATTACTGATAGCTTTCTCCCAGATGCAGCGCACTACACTGTTTTATTAAGGGATATGTCCAGACTCTGAAGGCATGAACATTGCTGGCTTTATATTGTGGTAATAGAGCAGCAGTTAAGTAACACCACATTTGCAATGCTACTTCGATGTGAATGACTCCGTCTCATGCATGTGATTTTAAAAATTCACAGCATGAATTCATACTTATGACTTCACATTCTCTAAAGAGAAAAGAACGTCACTCAGCAATGTTCTAGATAATTGCCCCACCAGGTGTAATTGTCTAGACCAGAAGTTCCCAGTCTAGTTTCTGATCTATCTTGATTTAGTTAAAGCATGATAAATGGGTCCAATGTTCCTTTAGTACTTTACACACCCTGCTAGAATATGGAACACACGGAGACGGGGACAAAATCAGGTTCAGATTTTCTGACGTTCAAGTGGCTTGCTGATGCTCAGCAGATGGAACTGCCCAAGTAAACTGGCCACACCTCGGTCAGCTGCTAAAGGAACATAGGCATTTGCAGTACCACACTGCAGCAAAAGTCAATCTCTTCAGACAAAGAGAGAGAAAAAAAATCATCAGGGGAAGAAATGATGTAAAACACCTGATAATCTGAAACAGATGTTTCTGGCGTAGTGGCAGCTGTCATCTGTAGATTGCTCTTCAGCAAGCACAGATGGACCTACAGTTATAAAGGAGTTTTCAATTCATTGGTGCTATACAAATTTTTTTCAAAGAATTATTATTGCTATTTCAAATTGATTACCTCTAAAGTCTGACCTCCTAAGTATTTCCAGCATTTTCCTTTTATACCCTTAAAGGGAACAGAGTGTCCCTCCAGGTGATATTTGACTCTGCAACCGAGGTTGCAGAATAAGCAGAGCTAATCTTAGACATCATTTGTTCTGCCTTATATTAAACTCTGTTTGCTGCACTGAAGTTAGTGAGGACTGTATATATGCAAAATAACTCAGAAACACTGCATCATCAAATAACGGAGGTACAGTATGTAGGTGCTTGTCAAAGTCAAAGTTGAGTTTATTGTCGTGTGCACAAGTCCATGTGTGCACAAGTGCAATAGAAAACTTACTTGCAGCAGCATCACAGGCACATAGCATCAGATAAGCAGCATTCACAAGAAAAACATAAATCAAACATAAATTATACAGAATTTTTACAAGAAAGAACACCATTAGAACAAAATAAACAAAGTCTATCTTAGTAAAAAGTGATCAGAGTGGTCATAAACTGTAGTGATTAGGGTTTTGCCAGTTGGTTCAAGACTTGAATGGTTGAAGGGAAGTAGCTGTTCTTGAACTTGATGGTGTGGGACTTCAGGCTTCTGTACCTCCTGCCTGATGGTAGCTGAGAGAAGATGGCATGGCCCAGATGGTGGGGATCTTTGATGGTGGATGTTGCCTTCTTGAGGCAGCACCTTCTGTGGATGGTGGGGAGGGATGCGCCCGTGGAGTCTTGTGCTGACAGAACAGCTTTTTGTGGCAGAGAAAGAAAAAAGATGGATAAAGACTCCCCAAACTGAAGGTGAATCAAAAGGTGAAGGGTGGGGTGGAGAGAAGGTGCATGGGTGAGCAGTGAACACGTGTTATTTTCTGCTCTTGCACCAAGTTTTCATGCTGATACTATTCAATGGTCCGTAACTTTGGCTCTAAATCCAGGGGCTGCACGGTACATCGCCAAGAACCATCCTTTGGAATGAGGAGCAATGGAGCAAGATGTTGGGATGAGAAAAAGAGCAAATAAGTAAGTAGGTGTCACTTCAGTTCAAACTTTTTCCCTAAGTACAAATCATTCCCGTTTAAAAGATTGGAGTTGACATATTTGCTCAGTTGTAAATTCAATTTAATGTTCATATGCAAAGGGGATTTTCAAACTTCTATTAATAGCACTCTCCTCAGACTCCAACTGAAAATATGAAGAGGAGCTGGGAATATCCACATTCCTTATTATCCAAATAACTTTTTGAAGTAGAGACACAAGAGACTGCAGATGCTTGAATCTAGAGCAAGAGGCTGGAGGAACTCAGTGGGTCAGGCAGCATCGGTGGAGGGAAATGGACAGTCGACGTATCAGGTCAAGACCCTCCATCTGGACTGAAAGATAAGAGGGGAGAGAGCCAGTGTAAAAAATTGAAGGGGAGGAGTGATGCAAGAGCTGGGAGGCGATAGGTGGATCCAGGTGAGGAGGGGTGATAGGCAGATGGGGGAGGGAAGATTGGAGATAGCGACAGAGGCTGGCAGGTGATAGGTGGAGGTGACAAAGGGCTACAGATGATGGGATCTGATGGGGGAAGAAGGTAGAGCGTGAAACAAAAGAGGGGAGATGGGGAGGGCAGGTGGGGAGGGGACCCAGTGGGAGGATGGGCAGATGAAGTGGATGGAGCAGGAGAAAGAAACAGGGTGATGAACGAACTGAAGAAAAAAGGGGACAAGAGGGGGATATTTACCTGAAATTGGAGAATTCAAAGTTCACGCCGTCGGGTTGTAGACTACCCAGGCTGAATATGAGATGCCGTTCCTACAACTTTTTGAAGTTCATAGAGGACCTGAAGGAGTCACACGCATTAGTATTTCTTTGTTCCAGGTGGCCATTACAGGGGACTCTGGCCGTGTGGTACAAAGACCCACCCTCCGTCTGTTGCACAGCTAGCCAACACCAGGCCAGAAAAACAACCAGACTGGATGCAGACTGGGTGACTGCTTCATCCTCAGGTCAGTAACCAGGTCAACATCCTCAGCACTGAGGCCCTGGTTACACATATTCAGAGGTGATGGAGGAACTCAGTGGGTCAGGCAGCATCTGTGGAGGGAAATGGACAGTCGACGTTTCGGCTCGAGACCCTTCATCTGGTTGAGATACCCCTTCATCTGCCATTCACACGCCTGACAAGTCTTTCCAAACAGACATTCTATTCCAAGGTCTTATATAGAAGAGATTACCAGGAGGATGAAGGAAAAGACTCAAGGATGTGCTTGAAGCTCTGTTGAAAATTGCAGCATGACTCCCAGGAATCTCTGGCCCATGACTGCCCAAAGTGGAGAAGGAACATTCAGGAGAGTATTGAGAATCTCCCATCAGGGGCACGCCGAAGTGTAAATGGTGGAAAGAGAATCCCCTTATGAACTACCCACCTCATGAGGCCCTTCCTGCTCCATCTCTGAAGTGGGAGCAGTCACTTTTGATCCTGAGGGACTACCTCAGAAGAAGATGTTGAAGACAGACAGATTTTAGGTCCACAGCAGAATCAAGGTTCCTGAAGAACATCAGGCTAAAGCCAAGATCAGATTAGGAATAATCTTATTGAATGGTGTAGCACGCTCGAGGGGTATATGGTCAAGGCCAGTTGCTATGTTCTTATGTAACAGAAGAAGACCACACTCTAATATGAGGTAAAGTTCTTTAGGAACAGAGAGAGTTGGCTGAAGAATGTGGAAGAAAGTAGCATGAAAACACTGGAAAAGTTGGCTCGCAAAGAGATTTCAAATAACACAACCGAAGTGGGTTATCATTATGGTAACCATTCAGAAGCAATCATTTTACACAGACACATCGCAATGACGTAGGATATAAAACTACTTGCATTTATATAGCATTTATCACATCCTCAGGACATCCAAACCATTTCACAACCAATTAATTACTTTCAGAGGTAGTCACCTCTGTTAGAAGGCAAATGCAGCAGGCAGTGTGTACTCAACAAGGTTCCATAAACAGCACTGAGAGAAATCTACATTATTTGAAAGATAACTATTGGCTAGCTGGAATCCCACACTCTTTCACAAGAATTCAGTATCTCATTTTGACATGGGGTATGGAGAAATGGCACAGAAGAGGAGTTGAGGCCAGCACAGGTCAGCTATGATCATGTTAGCTGGTGGGACAGGCTTGAGAAAGCTGGTGGCCTAATCCTCCTGTTTTCTTGTGCTCAAAGACAGCCACATTCACCTCACCGACACCTCAGCCTAAATCTATTTAAGGTAAATAGATTCATAGAGTTACACAGCGCAGGTACAGGCCCTTCAGCCCAACTCGTCCATGCCGACCAAGATGCCTATCTACGCTAACCCCATTTGCCTGCGTTTGGCCCATATCCCCTGAAACCTCTCTTATCCATGTACCTGTCCAAATGTCTTTTAAATGTTGTTACTGTATCTGCCTCCACCATCTCCCTTGGCAGCTCATTCTGTATACCCACCATCCTGTGGCAGAAACTTGCCCCTCAGGTCCCCTTTAAATCTTCCCCCTCCACCCAACCTATAAGTTTTAGACTCCCCTACCTTGGGAAAAAGACTGTAACTATCTACCCTATCTATGTTGCTCATGATTTTATAAACCTCTATAAGGTCACCCCTCAGCCTTCTCTGCTCCAGAGCAAGCAGTCCCAGCCTATCCAGTCTCTCCATATAACTCAAGCCCTCCAGTCCTGGCAATGTTCCTGTGAATCATTTCTGCACCCTCTCTAGCTTAATCACAGTCCTCCTATCGTTTGGCGACCAGAAATGCAAACAATACACCGTGCAGCCTAACCAAAGACTTGTACAACTGTACCCTTCCTTAGGTAAGAAGACCAAATCTGAACACAATATTCGAAATGCAGTCTCACCAGGGCCTATATAATTGGAGCAAAATTTATCTCTTCTTGTACTCAAATCCTCTAGCAAAAAAAGCCAACAATAGCATGTGCCTTCCAATTGTTTGGTCTTACCTGCATGTTTACTTTGTGTAAAAGGACACTCAGGTCCTGCTGAACATTAACACCTTTCAATTATTCATTAGTTTAAAAATATTCAATGTTTTAGTTTATTTGTTCTTTCTATTGAAGTCAAAGAACTCATACACTATATTCCATCTGTTATGTCCTTGCTCATTCACTTGACCTGTCCATATCTCCCTGAAGATTTTCTGCAGCCCCCTAACTGCCCACACTGTCAGATGGAGAAGGTGGTGGAGAAGACATCTGGCATGCTTGCCTTCAACGATCAGGGCACTGAGTACAGGAATTGGGCAACATATTGCAACTATACAAGTCTTTGGTGAGATCACACTTGGAGTATTGTGCACAGTTCTGGCCGCCCAGCTATAGCAAAGATGTCATTAAGCTGGAAAGGGTGAAGAAAAGATTCATGAGGATGTTACTAGGACTGGAGAGCTTGAGGTATAAGAAGAGGCTGGATAGGCTGGGACATTTTTCTCTGGAACGTAGGAGGCAGAGGGATGATTTTATAGAGGTTTATAAAGTCATGAAAGGCATAGACAAGGTGGATGGTCATAGTCTTTTTTCCCAGGGTGAGGAGTCTGAAACTAGGGGACACAGATTTAAGGTTAGAGGGGTAAGATTTAAAGGGGACCTGAGGGGAAACTTTTTCACACAGAGGGTGGTGGGTATTTGGAATGAACTGCCAGAGAAAGCTGCAGAGGCAGGTACAATTACAATGTTTAAAAGACATTTGGACAGTTACATGGATAAAAAGGTTGAGAGGGATATAGGCCCAGTGCAGGAAAATGAGACTTGCTCAGATAAACATCTTGGTCAGCATGGACAAGCTGGGCCGAAGGGTCTGTTACCATGCTGTGTAACTCTATAACTCTATGACTCCACCTTTATCATCAGCAAACTTGGGTACAATTACTTATTATGACAAAAAAGGAGGCCAATCAATGCATTAGGTTCCAGAAGTGCAATCCCACGAGTCCCATTCCTCCTCTCCTTATTTACCTAGAGCCCTGCAACTTATTTTCTCTCACATGCCCATCAACTTCCCTTTGATTCTTTTGCCATTTACCAACACTAAGGGCTGTGTTACATAGAACACAGAACATAGAACACTAGAGCACAGTACAGGCCCTTCGGCCCACAATGTTGTGCCGACATTTTATCCTGTTCTAAGATCTATCTAACCCTTCCCCCCCCAACATGGCCCCCCATTTATCTATCATTCATGTGTCTAAGAGTCTCTTAAATGTCCCTAATGTATCTGCCCCCACAACCTCTGCCAACAGTGCATTCCATGCACCCACCACTCTTTGTGTAAAAAACTTATCTCTGACATCCCCCTTATACTTTCCTCCAATCACCTTAAACTTGCGTCCCCTCGTGTTAGCCATTGTCGCCCTGGGAAAAAGTCTCTGACTGTCCAGCACAACACATACTTGGTATGTTAGAAAAAGATGGAGCACCCGGCAGAACCCACATGAGGAGAACATGCAAACTCTAAACAGACGGAATCCGAGGCCAGGAGCAAACCCGAGTCTCTGGAGCTATGAGGCAGCAGTGTCACTATGCTGCCCTTTTAGGCTTTTTAGGATACATTACCCTTGGTTTTCTTATCCAAATCATTGATAAAGATATGGGTAGTTGGGACTGCATTACCAATCCCTGCACGGTAGTGTAGCGGTTAGCATAACGCTATTACAGCGCCAGCAACCCGGGTTCAATTCCAGCCACTGTCTGTGAGGAATTTGTACGCTCTCCCCATGTCTGCATGGGTTTCCTCCGGGTGCTCTGGTTTCCTCCCACATTCCAAAGACGTACGGGTTAGGAAGTTGTGGGTGTGCTATGTTGGCGCCAGAAACGTGGCGACACTTGCGGGCTGCCCCCAGAACACACTACGCAAAAGGTGCATTTCACCGTGTGTTTCAATGCACATGTGACTAATAAAGATACCTTGTTTTGATATCTTGTCTGTCTGCTCCACTTCATTAGTCAAAGCTTCCCAATCCAAAAATAACCCACTAATTCAAAAATGAC
Organism: Pristis pectinata; assembly: GCF_009764475.1. Classification (NCBI taxonomy): domain Eukaryota; kingdom Metazoa; phylum Chordata; class Chondrichthyes; order Rhinopristiformes; family Pristidae; genus Pristis; species Pristis pectinata. The sequence goes on along the minus strand of NC_067410.1, from coordinate 4,757,538 downwards.
CTGTTACTGTTTCCTTACTAATAGGTTCCAGAATTTTGCCTACTATTAACATCAGGGTCACTGCTCTGTAGTTCTCTGGTTACTCTCTCTCTCTTCTCTTAAATAGTGAGGCTGTTGCCCAATCTGTAGTAACTGTTCGAGAAACAATAGAATTTTGCAAGATGACACCTAGTGCCTCGACTGACTCCACAACCATCTCCTTCAATATCTTGGGATGCATGTCATTAGGCCCTGGGAATTTATCACCTTTCAATCCCACTAATCAGCCAAGCTACAAGGGGCTGCTTGCCTCTCACCCTCGCCATCCCAATTCCAGTCCAGGTATTTGGTATTGGTATTGGTTTATTATTGTGACTTGTACCAGGATACAGTGAAAAACTTGTCTTGCATACCTTTCATACAGGTCAATTCATTACACAGTGCGTTGAGGTAGTACAGGGTAAAAACAATAACAGAATACAGAGCAAAGTGTCACAGCTACAGGGAAGTGCAGTGCAGGTAGACAATAAGGTACAAGGTCAAAACAAGGGAGATTGTGAGGTCAAGAGTCAAAGGTTAGTGCCAAAGGTTTAGACGGGGCAGAGTTTGTTAAGAGTGTCCAGGACGGATTCCTGTCACAGTATGTTGATAGGCCGACTAGAGGAAATGCCATATTAGATCTTGTTTTAGGTAATGAACCAGGTCAGGTGACAGATCTATCGGTGGGTGCGCATTTGGGGGACAGTGACCATTGTTCCATAACCTTTAGAATTGTCTTGGACAGGGATAGGAGCAAAGAGGACGGGAAGATATTTAATTGGGGAAAGGCAAATTATGAGGCTATAAGGCAAGAACTTAAGAGTGTAAATTGGGATGATATTTTTGAAGGGAAATATACTACAGAGATGTGGTAGATGTTCAGGGATCTCTTGCAGGATGGTAGGGATAAATTTGTCCCGGTGAGGCAGAGAAGGAATGGCAGGGTGAAGGAACCATGGGTGACAAAAGAGATGGAACAACTAGTTAGGAAGAAGAAGGCAGCATACTTAAGATGTAAGCAGCAAGGATCAGATAGGGCTCGTGAGGAATATAGAGTAGCAAGGAGGGAACTTAAGAAGGGGCTGAGGAGACCGAGAAGGGAACATGAAAAGGCTTTGGCGAGTAGGGTTAAGGAGAATCCCAAGGCTTTTTACTCGTACGTGAAGAGCAGAAGGATGGCTAGAGTAAAGGTAGGTCCGATTAAAGACAAAGGTGGGAAGATGTGCCTGGAAGCTGTGGAAGTGGGTGAGGTTCTCAATGAATACTTCTCTTCAGTGTTCACCAAGGAGAGGGGTCTTGCTGACGCTGAGGGCAGTGTTGGTAAGGGTAATGTTCTAGAGTATGTAGATATCAAGAGAGAGGATGTATTGGAGCTGTTAGAAAATATTAGGACAGATGAGTCCCCGGGGCCTGACGGAATATTCCCCAGGCTGCTTCGTGAGGCAAGGGAGGAGATTGCTGAACCGTTGGCTAGGATCTTTGAGTCCTCGTTGTCCACGGGGATGGTACCGGAGCACTGGAGAGTGGGGAATGTAGTCCCCTTATTCAAAAAATGTAGTAGGGATAGTCCAGGGAATTACAGACCAGTGAGCCTTACATCTGTGGTGAGTAAGCTGCTAGAAAGGATTCTAAGAGATAGGATCTATGATCATTTAGAGAATCATGGACTGATTAGGGACAGCCAGCATGGATTTGTGAAGGGAAGATCTTGCCTCACTAGCCTGATAGGGTTCTTTGAGGAGGTGACCAGGAAGATTGATGAGGGTAGTGCTGTAGATGTGGTCTACGTGGATTTTAGTAAAGCATTTGACAAGGTTCCGCATGGTAGGCTTCTTCAGAAGGTCAGAGGCCAAGGGATCCAGGAAAGCTTGGCCATGTGGATTCAGAATTGGCTTGCCTGTAGAAAGCAGAAGGTTGTGGTGGAGGGAGTGCATTCAGATTGGAGGGCAGTGACTAGTGGTGTCCCACAGGGATCAGTTCTGGGACCTCTACTTTTTGGGATATTTATTAATGACAGATGAGGGGGTGGAAGGGTGGGTTAGCAAGTTTGCAGATGACACAAAGATCAGTGGTGTTGTGGATAGTATGGAGGGCTGTCGAAGCTTACAGAGGGATATTGATAGGGTGCAGAGCTGGGCTGACAAGTGGCAGATGGAGTTCAATCTGGAGAAGTGTGAGGTGGTACACTTTGGAAGGACAAACTCCAGATCTGTGGGTTCATATCCACAGATCACTGAAAGTTGCCACACAGGTGGATAGGGTAGTTAAGAAAGTTTATGGGATGTTAGCTTTCATAAGTTGTGGGATCGAGTTTAAGAGCCGCGAAATAATGATGTAGCTTTACAAAATTCTGGTAGACCACACTGTGTCCGGTTCTGGTCGCCTCATTATAGGAAGGATGTGGAGGCGTTGGAAAGGGCGCAGAGGAGATTTACCAGGATGCTGCCTGGATTAGAGAGTATGGATTATGAGGAGAGACTAAAGGAGCTAGGGCTTTACTCATTGGAGAGAAGGAGGATGAGGAGAGACAAGATAGAGGTATACAAAATATTAAGAGGAATAGATAGAGTGGACAGCCAGCGCCTCTCTCCCAGGGCACCAATGCTCAATACAAGAGGGTATGGCTTTAAGGTAATGGGTGGGAAGTTCAAGGGGGATATCAGAGGGAGGTTTTTCACCCAGAGAGTGGTTGGTGCATGGAATGCGCTGCCTGGGGTGGTGGTGGAGGCTGATACGTTGGTCAAGTTCAAGAGATTGTTAGATAAGCATATGGAGGAATTTAAGATAGAGGGATATGTGGGAGGAAGGGGTTAGAAAGTCTTAGGAGTGGTTTGAAGGTCGGCACAACATGGTGGGCCGAAGGGCCTGTATTGTGCTGTATGGTTCTATGGTTCTAAGAGTCTATCTCATCGTATAAGGGAACCGTTCAATAGTCTTATAGTGAGATAGAAGCTGTCCTTGAGCCTAGTGGTATGTGCCCTCAGGCTTTTGTATCTTCTGCCTGATGGAAGAGGAGAGAAGACAGAATGACCTGGGTAGGTGGGGTCTTTGATTATGCTGGCTGCTTCATCAAGGCAGCGAGAGGTATAGACAGCATGGACTCTGATCATATGCAGGAACTAGAAAAAGAATTGTAGAGACAAGCCTAAAATGCCTGTGGCTGTTTACATGCTGCATCAATGGCACAGAGGTTTTGCTGGAGGCAACAGAAGTGGAGGTTGCTTGCAGTGGTCCTTCTCATTGCCATGTTCCCACGCATCATGGTGCAGCTGTATAAAGCTTTGGTTAGGCTGCACTTGGAATATTGTGTGCAGTTCTGGTTGCCCCATTACAGGAAGGATGTGGAGGCTTTGGAGAGGGTGCAGAAGAGGTTCACCAGGATGCTGTCTGGATTAGAGAGAACTATAAGGAGAAACTGGACAAACTTGGATTGTTTTCTCTGGACCATCAGAGGCTGAAGGGAGACTTGATAGAAGTTTATAAAATTATGAGAGGCATAGACAGGGTAGGCAGTCAGAGATTTTTTCCCAGGGTAGAAATGTCAAATACTAGAGGACATAGCTTTAAGATGAGAGGGGGGAAAGTTTAAAGGAGATATGCGGGGTAAGTTTTTTTACACAGAGAGCGGTGGGTGCCTGGAACGGCTGCCAGATGTGGTGGTGGAAGTGGACCCCAAAGCAGCACTGAAGAGGCATTCAGACAGGCACATGAAGATGCAGGGAATGGAGGGATATGGATCATGTGCAGGCAGATGGGCTTAACTTAATTTGGCATCATGGTCAGCACAGGCATCATGGACCTATTCTGTGTTCTATCTCTCAAACTCAGTGAGGAATGTGGAACTACAAATGCCATCGACAGCATTTTTGGGCAGCTCTGTATCTTGGAAGTATCTGGAGGAGAGAAAGAAGGGAGCGGGGGCTGGGATTGTCCCCATCAACTCTGGGTCTGCATGCAAGGTTATCTTCACCCATTTATTGTTATCTTGGTGCTTCACAGTGAAGGGACCTACATAACTTCCAATACCACAGTAAATAATCTACATTCTTATGCTCAACTGAAAATAATGACAAATATGGATCCAAGCGAGCTAGAACTAAGCGATGATTACTTGAATTATTCTTGAATTAGCATTCCTGACGATCACTTTTTTGGTAAAGAGTGTCACTGGCCCATCATTGCCCTCAGTTGTTTGGGAAACCAATTTACTATGACTATGTTTTTCCAGTTTCTTTTTACCCTAAGCAGTCCTGTGATTGAGTACCTCTGCTGTGCACTGATATCAGCCACTCATAATTACTTGTGCCGGGTGTTGCAAAGCATTAGGCAGGACATCTTAGGTTAATCCTGCAAACTTCTGTCAGGCACATTGGCTTTGTCTGTCAGTAGTATCACCGGGACAAATCTCCTGCAATCCTTACAACATTCATTAATCCCCCCAGCACTATACATTAATCTTAGTGACAACATGGACATGTTTATAGATACTGAGGTGTCAACGTATTGAAGTACAAGTGATTCTGTTTGAGAGAGTGCCTCTCTTGATTTTTAAAATGAACCATCTTGTCAACTGTGGAAACTTTACAAAGCAGACAGAAAAATTTGTTTTGCATTGATCACAAGCTAAGAATGCCAAGTGTGGAAAGGGGAAGATAACCACACATTTAATGCAATTAAAAAAATCAAGCAGCCCTTTATTTAAATGAAACACACATTTCCAATGCCAGCTCTGATTCATGCATAATCTATATGCACAGTATATAATATCCTGCAGTGCTGGGTTCCAAGAAGAAGTTAAGGATAATACTCTGGAAAATTGAATATTTATTGGAGTGAACAAAACACTACTGAGTCAGCCAATGGTGGTAGAGAATCAATGGCAGCACTCACAGCAAACTGCCTATTTACTCAGGAGACAGCAAATTTTAGCAGCGTATGACAGCAAAGAGGTCATTTAATAAGAGTCTATGAACAGCAAACAGTGCTCATTGCAAAGCTACTGCAATTGCTCCCAATAAAAGCAGTGTGAATTCACCAGGAGCATGCACTGAGTGGCAGATAATATAAAAATATGTGTGCAAAGTCACGGTCATGTACAGGAGCTATGATTGATGAGGATGTGAGCAGCACAGTGAAGGGCTGCTTCACAGCTCCAGAGACCCGGGTTCACTCCTGACCTCCAGCACTATCTGGGTGGAGTTTGCGTGGTCTCCCTGTGATCATGTGGGTTTCCTCCTGTGCTTTACATCCCAAAGATGTGTAGATTGGTAGGTTAATTGGCCACTATATTGTTGCTCCTAGTGTGTAGGTTGAGAGGTGGAATCTAGGGGGAGGTGGGGATGTGGGGAGAATAGGTCCTAGGGGATGATTAGTGGGGGGATGGGACTGCTCTGTGTGCCAGCATTGACTCGATGGGCCAAAATGCAGAAGGAAATATGGAGATATGGAGAACCCAATTATTTCCATTGTAGCTCAAACATGTAAAGAAGCATAAATTTATATATAAATACTATAATAGACTAGAAAGTTCTAATGACTGATCTCAACCTCATGATATAGCTTTATAAAATTGTTACAGCACATAAAGAGGCTATTCATCCTATCGAGATTATGTCTGTTCCTAACAGAGCAATCTCATTAGTCTTGTTCACCTGAAATATAAAAAACCAGGAGCAAGAGTAAGCCAGTCGGCCCTCTGAGCCCATTCTGCCTTTCAATGATATAATGAAGGCTGATCATCCAAACTCAGTGCCCAGTTCCTGCCTTCTTGTCATGTCCCTTGATTCCTCCAGCCTCAAGAACAATATCCAACTCCTGCTTGAATGTCTTTCGACTCCAACTGCTCTTTGTAGTAGTGAATTCCATAGGTTCACCGCTTTCTGTGGAACCTGTGGAAATTCTCCTCATATCCTTTATCCTTAGACTGTGAATCCTGCTTGGACTTCTCTGCCATCCTCGACACATCTCAGTTGTCCTCTCCTGTTAGAATTTCATAGATTTCAATGAGATTGACCTCATTCTTCTAATTTCTTTCCCTATGGGCCTGCAAATTATTCTCCCTCACATTTCCCTCCAGTTTCTGTTTCTACCACCTCTACAGACACTGAATTTCAGATCATAACTACCATCTGAGCAAAGAAGGTTTCCCTTATATATCTCCTTTGTATCCTTGGTCCAAAATATTAAATCTGTGCTCCTGATCTGCTAATGGGAACAGTTTCCCTGTGTGCACTCACAATCTATTCACCTCTATCAAATCCCCTCTCAACCTTCTCTGACCCCTACAGAACAACTCCAACTTTTCTATTCTAACCTTATAGCTGAAATCCTTCATCCCTCGAACTGTTCTAGTAAATATTTTCAACATCCTCCCTTGGATCATCACATCCTTCTTGAAGTTAGGTGTCTAGAATTGGACACAATAATCAATTAGTGGCTTAACCAGTGTTAATTCAATATAACTTAGAATTGGAATTGGTTTATTATTATCACATGTACCGAGGTACAGTGAAAAGCTTGTCTTGCATACCATTCAGACAGATCAATTCATTACACAGTACATTGAGGTAGCTCAAGGTAAAACAATAACAGAATGCAGAATAAAGTGCTACAGTTACAGAGAAAGTGCAGTGCAGGCAGACAATAAGGTGCAAGGTCATAATGAGGTAGACTGTGAGATCAAGATTCCATCTTATCGTAATAGGGAACCGTTCAATAGTCTTATAGCAGCAGGCTAGAAGCTGTCCTTGAACCTGGTGGTACGTGCTTTCAGGCTCCTGTATCTTCTGCCGGATGGGAGAGGGGAGAAGAGCGAATGTCCGGGGTGGGTGGGGTCTTTACCAAGGCAGTGAGAAGTGTAGACAGAGTTCATGGAGGGAAGGCTGGTTTCCATAATGCGCTGAGCTGTGTCCACAACTCTCCGCAGTTTCTTACGGTCAGAGGCAGAGCAGTTGCCGTACCAAGCTATGATGCATTCAAATAGGTGTATCGATAAAAACTGGTGAGGGTCAAAATGGGGACATGCCAACTTTCTTTAGCCTCCTGAGGAAGTAGAGGCGCTGGTGAGCTTTCTTAGCCGTGGCATCAACTTGGTGGTTTGCTTTTGTAACTTATTTGCTTCTCTATCCCAAACCTCTATTTATGAATCCTAGGATCTCATATGCTTCACAAACCTCTCAACATGCTCTGCATCTTTCAGGATTTATGCAGGTATACACAGAGGTCCCTATATCCCTGCACACCCTTTGGAATTGTGCCTGTAAGTGCTCATATTTGACACTGAGAGAGGACTGGACTGGACCAAATTGTGTTGACCCTCCATGGAAGACCCTTCAAAGAGATACATGAAAATGGCTACTTGGGTAGCTAACATTTACGGATCTCACCATGGAATAGGACAGTTCAGGAGAGAAAACTGTGAAATAACACAAGATTATTCACTACAGATTTTCAGAATCATTTATTTTTTGAGTGAACAATTAAAAGTTATGCCAGAGTAAAGGCCTGGATAATCTTAGAAACTAAAACAGTGACTGCTTGGTTGTTATTCTTCATCTGTAGTCAGATCACAATTGTTAATTAAATGAATCTAATTTACTGCATGACTACACACACTGGTAGAACAATGAAGGCTGGCCAACATGCTAACGCTTAGGTTAGTGGGAACATCAAATACTTAAAAATAATTACATGGCAATAGTAAATATACATAAAGCTGTGTCATATTTTAAAAATATTACATATATTCTTATTCATGTCTGACTGTACAAATCTTTTCAGGGGAGCTGGCTGAGTGGGGATGTATTTTATACACCCTTCAGGTACTCCTGCTGATCACATTCAGTAAACTTTTTCAGCTTTATCTTTCTGCCCACACTTACCACTCTGGCCCACTTTTGCAGCTCCTATCAGGCAGGAGGTACAGATGCCTGAAGTTCCACACCACCAGGTTCAGGAACAGCTACTTCCCTTCAACTATTCACTTCTTGAACCAACCGGCACAACCCTAATCACTACAGTTTAGCAACACCATGATCACTTTGATTCACTTTGCACTAAAATGGAGGTTTTTTTGTTCTAATTGTGTTCTTTCTTGTAAAAATTGTGTTTAATTTATGTTTAATGAATGTTACGGTAGCATAGCAGTTAGCGTAAAGCTATTACAGCACCAGCAACTCGGGTTCACTGTCTGTAAGGAGTTTGTACGTTCTCCCCGTGTCTGCGTGGGTTTCCTCCGGGTGCTCCGGTTTCCTCCCACATTCCAAAGACGTACGGGTTAGGAAGTTGTGGGCATGGTATGTTGGTGCCGGAAGGATGGCGACACTTGCGGGCTGCCCCCAGAACACTCTACGTAAAAGATGCATTTCACTGTGTGTTTCGATGTACATGTGACTAATAAAGATATCTTATTTTCTTATTTTCTTGTGAATGCTCCTTATGTAATGCTATGTGCCTGTGATGTTGCTGCAAGTAAGTTTTTCATTGCACCTGTTTATTATTGGTTTATTATTGTCACTTGTGTCAAGGTACTGTGGAAAACTTGTCTTGCATATGCACTTGTGCATATGACAATAAACTCGACTTTGACTTTGCTAATACTAGGCTTGCCTTCACATTCTGATAGGAAAGGTTAAGAAGGATATGGGCCAAATACAGGCAAATGGGACTAGCTTCAATGGGCATCTTGGTCGGCATGGATGAGTTGGGCAGAAGGGCCTGTTTCCGTGCTGTATTACTCTATGATGCACCATCTCAGAAGTATCAGCAGTTGAACGGCAACACTGCAAGTCCATAAGTTTGCATCCAGTTCCTGAGCACATAAACTAGTCTATAACCTTCAGTACAGAAGAAGCGCCACAGTGTCTGAAGTGTTGTCTTTAAGATGACATTTTAAATGGAAGTCAAGGATATAAAATAACCTGTGAAATTTTAATAGTGCCCTAGCTATTATGCGATCCTGGACAAACATTACCAAAAGAGACTACTTATCTTACTGCTGCCCTGGGAGCTTACTTTGTGGATGTTGGTTGTGGCTTAGGGTAGAATTTGTCTGCCTGTCAAACCTGTTTGATGAGCGATAAACTGATTGGGCCTTGAGTGATGGAGCAGGTTGAAAGGTTAAAAGATAGTAACAAAGACAGCAGTGTCTGGTCCAAATTGTGAAACGCACTATATTGCTGTCATCACTTTCCCCCAAGGCAGAACACTGCTGTATCAGTTTTGGTGCACACATATCTACCTGAGCTTGGTATATTGGTTCTCCATGCTCGTGAATAAAAAAGAAAGTTCAGCACCTTGAATGACTGCAGAGTTTCTTAAACACCCACCAACCAATTTATCCAGGGCTTTTGAAATATAGTCATTGTTATAATGTAGGCAGCAGCTCCCACTAATTAAATAACCAGATCGTCTGGTTTAGGTGTTGGCCAAGAGAACATGAAAAATTCCCTTACTCTTCTGATTTGTGCCATGGGATTCCTTACATCCAGTCTACTGTCTCAGCCAAAAGAGAGTACCACAGCCAGCCCAGATCACATGCAGGAATGAGGTTTACACATTGATGCAGGGATGAGGATGCTACCAGTCAGTCATAGCCACAGCTCATGTAACATCTAACAGTTTCTTTCTGAGTCACATCAGAAACGAATCATTTGAATACATACTTCATTATAGAAACAATATTCAGTAGTTGCGGTAAAAATATAGTCACTCAGATACTCATTTCACACCCTGTGACCTCATGGCTTAAATTCCAGCAAAGGGCAACATTTAAGCTGACTGAAGTGTATTATGAGCTTCAGTAAATACTGGTGACTTTGCCCTTATTATCAGCAGGCAGTCAGGCTCTGCATATGCTGAACCTGCAGCAGTTCTATTTTAAGTTTATACAAAGCAGCAGGTTAATTTCAGTGCCCCTATTTAATTAAATTGATTTAATTAAGCTCAATTTTATTTAAATTAATTTAAGCAAATTAATTCATTTAAATAGCCTCAAGCCTCTCTCTCCATGTCACACTTCTGTCTCTATTTTCTCAACACCACTATAGTCAGCACTCCTTCGAATGTCTTTCCAAAGTTCTTCCTACTGTCTTTCCTATTGTGTTGAAATCAGAACCAACATCTTATTTCCTACTCAAACACTTGGTTCCCAAGATCTTAAAACTTGTAGAACTCCTTAATTACCTAAGTACTCCCTTCATCCACCAATCAAAAAGCTTCCAAAAGGCAAATGAGGTCTGCGGTATCCAAATCCAAACTGTATGCTTGGGATTTTCACTCTCATTGATGAGACATCCATCACTTCAGAGACTCACCAATAAGCAACAGCCTCTGCACTACAGAGACACAAGAGACTGCAGGTACAGGAACCTGGAGGAACAAACAATCTGCTGTAAGAACTCAGTGGGTCAAGCAGAATCTGTGGGGGAAAAGGAATTGTCGACATTTCAGGTTGAAACCCTGAATGGTAGGGCAGTAGGGAGTGTAATGGAACAGAGGGACCCAGGAGTACAAGTGCATAGTTCTTTGAAAGCAGCGTCACTGGTAGACAGGGTGGTGAAAAAGGCCTTTAGTATGTTGGCCTTCATCAGGCAGGGCATTGAGTATTGGAGTTGGGAGATTATGTTGCAGTTGTCTAAGTCGTTGGTGAGGCTGCACTTGGAGTACTGTGTACAGTTTTGGTCACACTGTGATAAGAAAGATGTGGTTAAACTGGAAAGAGTGCAGAAAAGATTTACAAGGATGTTGCCAGGACTCGAGGGCCTGAGTTACCGGGAGAGGTTGGCCAGGCTGGGTCTTTATTCCTTGGAACGTAGGAGAATGAGGGGCGACCTTACAGAAGTGTTTAAAGTTATGAAAGGCATAGATAAGGTAACAGCCCTTTCCCCAGGATAGGGGAGTCCAAAACTAGGGGGCATAGATTTAGGGTGAGAGGGGAAAGATTTTAAAGGGACGTGAGGGGCACTTTTTCACACAGAGCTGCTAGAGGAAGTGGGTGAGGCAGGTACAATAGTATCATTTGAGAAGCACTTGGATAGATACATGGAGGGGTGGGGCTTAGAGGGATATGGGCCGAACACAGGAACTTGGGACTAGCTGGGTGGGCACCGTGGTCGGCATGGACTCGTTGGGCTGAAGGGCCTGTATCCGTGATGTATTGCTCTATGACGACTCCTTTCCCTTCACAGATGCTGCCTGACCTGCTGAGTTCCTCCAGCAGACTGTTTATTACTCCAGCTTCTGTACTATCCTTTCCAAACAATTACTAAGCTGGGCCCAAGACTTGTGTCAAACTGTGCAAAGCTTTAAAGCAATTGTAAATTGTTACGGCCAGCCTCCTCGATAGTGAAAAAAATGCCCGCGGTAGACCTGGGGTTGGGATGTGCACCAGACATCAATGACAGCAAAATCAGAACAACTCCAAACCTCAGAGTGGACCATAAGTCCGCTTGTTAATTACAGTGAAAGAAGTAATGCTGCTGTGTAGAGGATTTGTCAAGCCGCTAATGGAATTGCAGTAACCTCGCTCCAGAAGTATGTAGCTGACCTGATAGAGGTAATGTAGAGAGCTGCTATAATGAGAGGTGCATAAACCATTGGATATAACATAAAAGGAAAACTTAATGAAACTGGAACTCCTCTCATAAGAGAGGAGATGAAGGAGAGATATTTAATTGAAGGTACATTTAACTTCAAGATACTTGTCAAATTTAATCATTAAGAGACTCAAAGACCTTACTCTATAACCTTGCCTGATAAGTCACAGAATCTGAAATTAAAAAAGAAAATGCCTGAGATACTCAGTAGGTCAGGCAGCATCTGTAGAGAGAAAAAAGATTTAACATTTCAGGTTTCTGACCTATCATTACAGGTTATTGACCTGTAACATCTATTTTGCTTTTGTAATGCAACATCTAACCATCTTCTACGTGAAATAATTCCTTCTCCACATTCTATTTCTTGCCATTCTATATCAAAATTTCTCTCAAACTTGATCAGCACAGAATTTCCTGGGCATTGGTGAAAACCCATGGCCACCTAAAACTGCTCTTACCTTAAGCGGTCCTGACCTGATCAGCAACCCTTTATGTGCACCTACCAATTGTAAATCCCACAAACATGCTGTGGCAGCCAGTTAAGCCACTCCATGAAGCTGAAAGAGCTGTCAAAACTGTCAATCAACTGCAATGTCAATGACATTCACAAATATTTAAAGAAATTTACATTAACAACATTCAGAAGACACTTGGGCAGGTACATGGATAGAAAAGGTTTAGAGGGATATGGGCCAAACGCAGCAAGTGGGACTAGCTTAGATGGATGCCTTGGTCGGTATGGACCAGTTGGGCAAAAGGGCTTGTTTCCATGCTCTATGACTCTAAGTTCAAAATCTATTAAACATACCATTCATTTTTTTACATTATTAAAATGAAAGCATTTAAAAACTTAAATCAACTCAATTAAATCAAAAAACTGTAAGTGACCTAAAACTTACCTTGCTGCCTCCCATCTAGTGAAGTGAGTGGTCTGAGCACCACATCGGGTTTTCCATTATCCTTAATGCTGCTCTTCACCAGGTCAGTTAATCATTTAGCAGTAAAGTTTACACCAGTCCATAAGTGCTTCCAATTACCCAGTCACAATTTGATTCGTTTGCATGCTGTGGCGTAAACTGTGCCCACTAACTTTATCCATACTTTCCATTAAGACTCACTAAAATCTAAGTAAACCACCTCTTCAGATTTGCCCCTTCATTGTCCTCACGTAAATTCTGCCACTGACATGGTCTCTGGAATACATCCTGGTCATAATCTTAATTTTGTGCCATTTTAGGAGACAACACTGACCATTGACTGACTTTCAGTTCCAGCAGTGCCTGGTCAATGCTTGCTAGTCTAACCACCAGAGAAAATCCCCTCCATTATAATCAGTATGGAACAACTCCCACTATTGCTGCAAGAAAGTGCACTCAATTTTCTGGCAAAGTGCAGCTCTCTCCACAAGAACATGCAACTGAAGCACTTGGGCATATCCAAACTAGATTGAGTGATGTTCAAGTCAAACTCAGTCGAGTTTATTGTCATCGGCACAAGTACGTGTGTGCACAGGTGCAATGAAAAACTTACATGTAGCAGCATCACAGGCACATACATCAGATAAGCAGCACCTGGAACGGGCAAAATATCAAATAATTTGATAACAATTCAGCACAAGCTGCCCGTCTACCCAAGCACAACACCGCGACCCACTCAATGATCCATGAAGGGCAATGAGCCAACTGATATGCTCACTAAATTAGCAGGATCTTCCTGCATCCTTGGATATAACTTTTCTCAGAAACTAAGAGACAAAAAGTTGCTTCAATCCCTTGATCGATATCGCCTGAGAAAGGCACAACTATGGTAAGAAAGGTGGCTGTGTCAAATTCTTCCTGCCCCCAGGAAGTCTGCAACGTGAATGACCAGAACCGGGCACAATATCCAGAGTACAATCTTAATACAACTTTCTGCAATAAATAATGCTTCAATATTTGGTTCATTATAGGTAATTGCTGCCATATAGCATATAGATATGCTCAACATCGTCTACTAAAACCACTGCATTTCTCTTGCCATCTTCTCCTGCCTTAAGAAGCAAATGGCAATAATAAGCAATTTCCAAGCTTCTCATAAATGCTACAGAAATGGAAACCTTGGCACACCCTTCACCTAGCTATTACTGAATTTACCGTATCTTCTCCCCTACCCATCAATGTTGGTGGTCTTCCCCTGTGACCTTTCTCATGGGATAATCAATAAAACAAACTACCCGTGAGAAAAAAAATCACATTGTAAAAAGGTATACAGACAGCTGTAATGTAAATCCAGTCCCATTAAGAATGTATGAAAACAATAGCAATTTATGCATAATTTAGTACTCGAGGCATACTTCCGTTTCCAAGCGTAATACAGAAGCTTCAGCAGGATGTTTATTTATACTTCTTTTGCACTGACATACAATAACCAGCAGGGTGTAAGGCAAAACATGCATGATTTATACTTAAGTAGCCTCCATGGTAAATAGGGTGTCAACCATTTATAATGATACCACCTGAAGATTTTCCTCTTATTTGCATGAGAACTGGACGGATTGCACATATTTTTAACCTTTCCTCACCCTCTCCCCTGAAGATATCATCTCCTGCATGAGTGCAATATCATAGGATCCAGCCAATCATAAAACAATACAGCACAGAACATAAAACAGTACAGCACAGAACAGGCCCTTCGGCCCACAATGTTGTGCCGACATAGCTAATCCCTCCTACCTACAGATTGCCCATATCCCTCCATTTTTCCCTCATTTGTGTGCCCATCCAAGCCCCTCTTAAAAGCACCCAATGAATTTGCCTCCACCACTCTATCAGGCAACGCATTCCAGGCAGGCATGGTAGTGTAGCGGTTAGCATAACGCTTTACAGTGCCAGCGACCAGGTTCAAATCCGGTCGCTGTCTGTAAGGAGTTTGTACATTCTCCCCGTGTCTGCGGGGGTTTCCTCCGGGTGCTCCGGTTTCCTCCCACATTCCAAAGACGTACGGGCTAGGAAGTTGTGGGCATGCTACGTTGGCGCCGGAAGTGTGGCGACACTTGTGGGCTGCCCCCAGAACACTAAGCAAAAAGATGTATTTCACTGTATGTTTCAATGTACATGTCACTAATAAAGATATCCTATCTTATCTTATCTCTCAGTAAAAAATGTACCTCTCATGTCTGTTCTGAACCTACCCTCTCTCACCTTAAATGCATGCCCTCTGGTATTGGATCGCTCAATAATGAGGAAAAAGATATTGCTTGTCCACCCTATCTATGCCCCTTATAACTTTATACACTTCCAACAGATCACCCCTCAGCCTCCACCGCTCCAGAGAAAAGAGCCCAAGTTTGTCCAGCCTCTCCTAATAGCACATGCCCTCTAATCCAGGCAGCGTCCTAGTAAACCTCCTCTGCACCCTCTCTAAAGCCTCGACATCTTTCCTATAGTGAGGTGACCAGAACTGCACGCAATACTCTAAATGCGGTTTAACCAGAGTTCTATAGAGATGCATCATAACTTCTTGACTCCTATACTCAATACCTCGATTAATGAAAGCAAGCATTCCATAAGAAGGCACTCCTTCTTAACTACCCTGTCTACCTGTGTAGCCACTTTCAATGAGCCATGGACTTACACCCCAAGATCTCTCTGCTCTTCAACACTGTTAAGAGTCTTGCTCTTAAGAGTGTACTGCCTCTTCACATTAGTAAAGAAGGAGGCCTTTCGGCACGTTGTCGTTCTGTTCAATCTATCCAATTAGTCCCACCACCCTGGTCTTATAAGGAATATCACTGAACAGTGTTTGTTTTTCAAGTAGTTTTAAACATTTAAAAAGTACTTAGACAGGTACATGGATAGGAAAGGTTTGGAGGGATCTGGGCTAAACACAGACAAATGGGACTAACTTAGGTGGGAATCTTGGTGCGCATGGACCAGTTAGACCGAAGGGCCTGTTTCTGTGCTGCATGATTCTATGACTCTATGACCCTAGTTATCTAGTTTGGAGTCACAACTGAGACAGTGCAAAAAAGTTGTCTCTTCAAGTTCATTCTGTCTTTTTCACCAACTAGCTTCAATTTGTGTTTTCTGGTTGTGGCCTCATGTCAGTAGAAAGAGCTTTTCCTAACTTACTCTATCAAACACTTCATTATCAAGTCAAGTCGAGTTTATGGCCATGTGCACAAGTACAGTGAGGTACAGGTACAGTGAAAAACTTGCTTGCAGCAGCATCACAGGCAGTAGGTACAGACAACACACAGAATATAAATTATACACAAATTATTCCAGACAGTCAGAATCAGAATCAGGTTTATTATCACTGACATATGTCGTGAAATTTGTTGCTTTGCGGCAGCAGTACCGTGCAAGATACAAAAGTTACTATAAGTTACAAAAATAAATAAATAGTGCAAAAGAGGAATAACGAGGTAGTGTTCATGGGTTCATGGACCGTTCAGATGGCGGAGGGGAAGAAGCTGATCCTATGAAGAGCTGAATGAAGAGAGAGAGAAAAAAACTGCAAAAAACAAGACATTACTGTAAAAAACAAAGACACACTCAGAGGCAAGTCCATGTTAGTGCAAGAGGTGGTCCACATTGTTCCGTTGGTGAGGTAGGGTTAGGGTTGTGCAGGTCAGTTCAATAACCTGATGGTTGTAGGAAAGTAGCTGTTCCTGAACCTGGTGGTGTGGAACTTCAGGCTTCTGTACCTCCTGCCCGATGGTGACAGAGAGAAGAGGGCATGACCCAGATGGTGGGGATCTTTGATGATAGATGCCGCCTTCTTGAGGCAGTGTCTCCTGTAGATGCTGTCAATAGTGGGGAGGGCTGTGTCCATGATGGACCGGGCTGCGTCCACTACCCTCTGCGGCCTCTCGCGTTCATGTGCCATTGGAGTTGCATTGATTACTATTACTAAATTTTCAGCTAAACTTCTCTGCTCTAAAGAGGAGCACAGTTTCTATTGTATCTTAGCCAAACAACCAGCATTTGTTAACAAGCCAGAACAGTGATTTTATTAGGGTGGATACAGTACATTATAAATGAGCCCAAACTCAAGGCCCAAGACTTCCAAGCAGCAAGAAGCACAGGACATAAGGTGTATAAGATGATGAGAGGCATTGAACATGTGGATAGTCAGAGGCTTTTCCCCAGGGCTGAAACGGTTGCCACAAGAGGACACAGGTTTAAGGTGCTGGGGAGTAGGTACAGAGGAGATGTCGGGGGTAAGTTTTTTACTCAGAGAGTGGTGAGTGCGTGGAATGGGCTGCCGGCAACGGTGGTGGAGGCGGATACTACAGGGTCTTTTAAGAGACTTTTGGATAGGTACATGGAGCTGAGAAAAATAGAGGGCTATGGGTAAGCCTAGTAATTTCTAAGGTAGGGACATGTTCGGCACAGCTTTGTGGGCCGAAGGGCCTGTGTGCGCTGTAGGTTTTCTATGTTTCTATGTAGGACAAAGATGAGTGGATTTTTCCTTTCCACAATCTCGAGTCATTTGAGAATAGCTCCTACAGGGAATGACTCCACAAGCTCTAGGCGGCAATTCAGCACAGAAAGAGGTCATTGGCCTTCCCTTGCTCTTTCCCCATCACCCTGCTAAATGTTTCTTTTCCAAGTACTTATTCCGCTTCCTTTTCGAAAGCTGTAATTGAAATGATTTCTCCATCCTTTTAGGCAGTTCAGATCCTAAGAATATATTGTGTCAGAAGAAATTTCCTCATCTCCTCCCCAGTTTTTGCAATAAAGAACCAGAGGAAAATTGATCATTTTCACTTTCCTGCTCAGCATGAGTCAGTCACTGGATAAGTCACTGGAAGTTACCGTTGGATTAAAATTTCAAAAAAGCTATTAAAAGGATGGGTGAGGCAATTATAATATTTCAATTTCTGATTTATATCAAAATATTCCAAGTGCCAGGGCTTGGGAGCTGGAGACCGGAACATGAGCAGGACAGGTGAAGGGGTGAGAAACAAAGAGAGAGGCAGTGAACTAAAGCTGCTGTGCCTGAACATGTGTGTGTGGATGTATGTGTGTGTATATGTGCATGTGTGTGTGCATGTGTGTGTGTTCATGTATGTGCATGTGTGTGTACATGCTTGTGTGTGTGTGCCCGTGTGGGTGCACACACAAATGAATAAAGAAATCATTCTGAAAATATGTCAGCTATAATTTAACAGTTAAAATTTTAAAAAGGAAAATAAGAATATAAGAACATAGGAAATAGCAGTAAGCTTATACCATACATCCCTTTGAACCTTTCCATCATTCCATAAGATCATGTCGGATTTGATCTGTGGCTGAGGCTCCACAGGCTTGCAAAATTCTAAAAGCGTTTAATTTCAAATAGTCCAAAAACTCATCTGTCTCAGCCTTCAATAGCTCAACAGTCGCAGCTCTCTTATGTGGAGAATTCCAAAGATTCACCGCTGTCAGAGAAGTTCCTACTGTGGTTGATTTCTCATCCCTGCATCATCAGCCTGAGCTCTGGGCTCCAACGAGAGAACTTCTCACATATCCACCTGTCAATCTCATTCAGAATCCTGTTGAATCACATCACCTCATTCTTTTAAACTCCATTATAGCCCATCCTACCTAAGTTTCTTCATAAGACAACTTCATCCCATGACTCAACCAAGTGAATTTTTGCTAGATTACCTCAAAAATGAATATACCTTTCCTCAAAAAAGTATATGTAGGTGTGGCTTCACCAAAGCCCAAGATTATTCTGGTACTTCAACCCCTTGTAATAAAGATCAACGTTCCATTTGTCTTCTTAATTACCTGCATTGCACCCTTTTGTTTCTTCTCTAAACACAAGCAACATTTAATAGCCTCACACCATTTACATCCCGGGCCAGATCATGCTACTTTTCAGCCAGTGATTCCATAGAAAATTGTTGTCTAGATGCAGTGCACAGGTCAGCCCGCATCTGAATTTCACCCCTGAAGTGCAGAGATCAGGAACCAGATGGAGGTCAGATACTAGGACATCTGACTATAATAAGACTTTTGAACAGTCCCCTAGTACGATAAGGTGGACTCTTGACCTCACAATCTACCTCGTTATGACTTTGTGCCTTATTGTCTACCTGCACTGCACTTTCTCTGTAGCTGTTACACTTTATTCTGCATTGTTATTTTTTTCCCTTGTACTACCTCAATGCAATGAAATGATCTGTATGGATGGCATACAAAACAAGTTTTTCACTGTACCTCGGTACATGTGACAATAATAAACCAATTCCAACTCCACTCCACCACTGGTATCAGCACCACACCTACAGGCAGAGCATTAACGTCCTCAGCCGACAGGCTAGATCCAGTTTGCATCTAGGCCCTCAACTTTATGCCAGAGATGGCTGGCATATGTTGTGTAACCCTGTTTTTTTGAATTAGGTCACAACATTGATTGAAAAGGTGTTTTTTCTGATCATCATAGAGTTCTTTTTAATTGTTTTAATTATTTTATATATTTAAAAGTAGTTCAAGGGCCTTTGACAGCTCTGAGCTATCAGAAGTGCATCACTGATTTTCCAGTAGTGGGGTTTTTATATCCAACACCTCAGGCCAACTGGCCAGTGGGGGCTGACTCTACTTTGCGGAACAGCCACAACAGGAAGGTGTCCAGTACAACTGGACCTGTAGAGCCCCCAAAAATAAGTGCAGCTATAGGAATAACACAGAGAATCTTATGTCGCCACTCATTGTTGTCCATCTGCTATCATTTTACCCATTCACTCAAACTGCCTACATCCCTTGGCAAGACTCCTTGTTACAACTTACCTTCCCATCTACTTTTGAACTGACAGCAAACTTGGACATGATACACTTGGTCCCTTATTATTAACATAGATTGTTTACAACTAATACCCCAACAAAGATTCCTGAGGCACTAGTTACAATCTGTCAGGCTGAACAATGAACCAATCCTCCTCTGTGCTGAAATATTACCTTCAAAACCAATGGATCAGTAACCTTTTATGTGGTACTTTATCAAATGCTTTTCAGAAATCCTAAAACACATCCCCTGATTCTCCTTTATCACCCTGCTAGTTACTGTACATGAGAAACAAAGGACTGCAGATGCTGGAATCTAGATGAAAAAATAACAAGATGCTGGTAAGTCCCTGCCTCACCTGAAAGAACTGTTTGGGCCCCTGGATGGAGGTGGTGTAGGGGCAGGTGTTACACCTATGGCGGGGGCAGTGGAAAATCCCTGGGGTGGGAGTGGGATGGGTGGGGAGGGAGGAGTGATCGAGGGAGTCACAGAGAGAGCAGTCTCTGCGAAAGGCTGAAAGGAGTGGGGAGGGGAAGATATGCTTGGTGGTGGGGACCCACTGGAGATGGCAGAAGTTGCTGAGAATGACGTGTTGGATACGTAGGCTGGTGGGATGAAGTGTGAGGACAAGGGGGACCCTATCCCTGTTGGGTCTGGTGGGGGGTGGGGGTGAGAGCAGAGCTGCGGGAAAAGGCAGAGATGCAGGAGTGAGCTCTCTCAACCACAGTAGGAGGGAAGCCATGGTTAATAAAGAACTTGGACATCTCTGATGTCCTGGAATGGAAAGCCTCATCATGGGAGCAGATGCGGCAGACGCGGAGAATTTGAGAGAAAGGGATAGCATTCTTGCAAGAGACAGGGTGAGAGGAGCTGTAATGAAGGTAGCCATGGACATCCGTGGGTTTGTAGAAGGTGTCGGTGGATAATGAATCTCCTGAGATGGAGACGGAGAGATCGAGAAAGGAGAGGGAGGTATCAGAGATAGTCCAAGTGAATTGGAGAACTGGATGAAAATTAGTGGTGAAATTTATGAAACTATCGAGTTCTGCACGGGTGCAAGAGGAGGCACCAATGCAGTCATCGATATAGCGGAGAAAGAGTTGGGGAATGGGGCCAGAGCAGGCTTGGAACAGAGGCTGTTCAACGTAGCCAACGAAAAGGCAGGCATAGCTGGGGCCCATGCCTGTGCCCATGGCTACACCCTTGGTCTGTAGAAAGTGAGAGGAATCGAAAGTTGTTTGGGGTGAGGACAAGTTCAGTCAGGCGGAGGAGAGTGTTTGTGGAAGGGGACTGGTTCTGTCTCTGGTCGAGAAAGAAGCGGAGAGCAGTGAGGCCGTAATGATAGGGAATGAAGGTATACAGGGAATGGACGTCCATGATGAAGATGAGGTTGTGCATGTCAGTGAACTTAAAGTGGAAGAGTTGGAGAGCATGTGAGGTGTCACAGACGTAGGTGGGAAGGGATTGGACCGGGGGGACAGAATAGTGTCCAGGTGTGAGAATTTCCATCTTGGGAACTTACAGCCTAATGGGGCGAACATCAAATTCTCCCACTTTAAGTAAACCAACCCCCTCCCCTGCCTTGCCTCTTCTTTTCTTCCCTTTCCGAGCCTATCTCTCTTTTCTCTCCTCACCATTTTTTTCTCTCTCCTTTCCCTCTCCTCCCCTCCCCCCATGCCACCTGCCTCCGTACCTTTGACCCATCCCCCAGTGGATCTGGTCTCCCTTCCTCCCCCACACCTGCCTATCACTATCTCTTACCTGCATCTACCTATCACCACCTTGTGCCCACCCCACCTCCCCACCTATCACTGCTCTGTTTCTCCCCCCTATATATTGGGCTTCCCCTTTTCCTATCTTCAGTCCTGAAGAAGGGTCCTGACTCGAAACGTTGACCGTCTGCTTTTCTCCACGGATGCTGCCTGGCCTGCTGAGTTCCTCCAGCACCTTGTCGTTTTTTTCTGCTAGTTACATCCTTTGTCAGGCTCAATTTCTCTTTCATGAAACCATCAGAATCAGGTTTATTATCACTGGCATATGTTGTGAAATTTGTTGTTTTGCGGCAGCAGTACAGTGCAAGACATAAAGACATAGAAGTTACTATAAGTTACAAAAATAAATAAATAGTGCAAAAGAGGAATAACGAGGTTCATGGACCGTTCAAAAATCTGATGGCGGAGGGGAAGGAGCTGTTCCTGAAACGTTGAGTGTGGGTCTTCAGGCTCCTGTACCTCCTCCCCGATGGTAGTAATTTGAAGAGGGCATGTCCCGGATGGTGAGGATCCTTAATGATGGATGCCGCCTTCTTGAGGCACCGCCTTTTGAAGATGTCCTCAACGGCAGGGAGGGTTGTGCCCGTGATGGGGCTGGCTGAGTCTACAACCCTCTGCAGCCTCTTTCGATCCTGCACAATGGAGCCTCCAGTCAGAATGCTCTCCACTGTACATCTGTTGAAATTTGCAAGAGTCTTTGGTGACGTACCAAATCTCCTCAAACTCCTAATGAAGTAGAGCCGCTGGCGTGCCTTCTTCGTGATTGCATCAATGTGTTGGGCCCCGGATAGATCCTCTGAGATATTGACGCCCAGGAACGAAGCCGCTCACCCTTTCTACCACTGACCCCTCAATGAGGACTGGTGTATGTTCTCCTGACTTCCTCTTCCTGAAGTCCACAATCAATTCCTTGGTCTTGCCGATGTTGAATGCCAGGTTGTTGTTGCAGCACCACTCAACCAGCCGATCTATCTCACTCGTGTATGCCTCCTCATTGCCATCTGAGATTCTGCCAACAACATTGTTGTCACCAGTGAATTTATAGATGGCGTTTGAACTGTGCCTAGCCACACAGTTATGAGTGTAGAGAGAACTATGTTGCATGTTCAATTATAACATGATTTTCTAACCGTTCTACTTCAACTTCCTTACAGTTTTTTTCAGTCTTATAGTCTTGGCCTATGTTTTTTTTTGGATAATGGTGCTACATTTGCTGTTTTAAAATCTGCTGGAACCTTTCAAGAATCTCAAGAATTTTGGAAGATCATAACCACTCTACCCCCAGCTACACCTTCCCAAATCCCAGGACGCAGGTCATCAGGTTCAACCCTTAGTCCTTCTCATCTGTCCAGTTGTTTTCCCCAGTAGCACCCATTGTTTAAAGCTCCTCATTCTCTTTTGCAATTTACAGTATGCTTTGTGTGCCTCCTAGTGTGAAGAAGGATTAAATGTATTTGTTTAATGACTCTGCTATTTCCTTTTTTTTAAGCATTATTAATTCCCCTGCCTCAGCTTCAAAGGGACCAATATTTAATTTTGTTGCTCCCTTTTTAAATAGACATTCCTACAACTGCTATTCCATTTACAAATAACACTCTATGGGGGGAATGTGATCCATCTGTGATCAAAATAAAGTTAAGAATGGCATTAGATTGAAAGAAAAGGCTAATGAAGTTGCTAAGTATTGTAGCAGGCATGGCTTTAGAAACCAGCAAAGGATGATTAAAAATTGATAACATGGGGAAAATATAATATAAGCATAAACTAGCAATCATTAGCCTTTTCTTTCAATCTAATGCCATTCTTAACTTTATTTTGGTCACAGATGGATCACATTCCCCCCATAGAGTTTTATTTGTAAATGGAATACAAATTTGCTGAGAATTATAAACTATTTCTTTACGTGTTTGCTAAAGCTTATCAACCATCATACCTTTTAATCCAATTTCTCTATCTACCTTAGCCAACTCTCCCTCACACCTAATTAAGACTAGTTTTTCATTCTCTCTTCCCTCCTTTCCCATTGGGTAGAAGATACAGGAGCCTGAAGGTACGTACCACCAGACTTAAGGACAGCTTCTACCCCACTGTGATGAGACTATTGAACGGTTCCCTTATACGATGAGATGGACTCTGACCTCACGATCTACCTTGTTGTGACCTTGCACCTTAATGCACTGCGCTTTCTCTGTAGCTGTGACACTTTACTCTGTACTGTTATTGTTTTTACCTGTACTACCTCAATGCACTCTGTACTAACCCAATGTAACTGCACTGTGTAATGAATTGACCTGCACAATCGGTATGCAAGACAAGTTTTTCACTGTACCGCGGTACAAGTGACAATAATAAACCAATACCAAATTTGACACTTTCAACCTGAATGTAAAGCTCCTCCATACTATGATGACTTTTCCCTATGGGATCCTTTACCAATTAATCCTGGGTCATTACACATGACAGCATCTAAAATAAAGTCTAAACTGGCAACTAACAACATCTAAACTGGGTCCTCCAGGTATTGTCTGAGGAAAGTATCTCAGAGGCATGCCATGAGTTCATCCTCAAGGTTACCTCTGACAATATTTGTCAATAAGAATGTTGAAGTCCAACCCATGCTTATTGCATTACCTTTGTTACAAGTTCCTGTTAAATGTCCAATAAACATGTCATCAGGATCAGTCTGCTGACCAAGCTCAATAAGTTGAAAAAAGAAATTGATGGAAGACACTTAGCTGATCAGAAAGCAACATTGATACGGGAAAGCAAATTAATATCCCTGGTTAAAATGAAATGTTAACCCTTTCTCCCAACATAGATACTGCCTGATCTGCTGGCTGTTTCCGGCACTTTCTACTTTTATTTTCGATTCCCAGAACATACTCTGTTTTGATTTTGCATTAATAAATCATTTCATTTTTCTAATAAATTACTTTGCACAGATTTGTCATATGCTGCGTGTGGAAGAAAATATCTGAACCATTTTTTTTGAAAGAAAGTTGGTTGGAGCCCAAATAGACCAACATCCCAGCACTAGACTGTTAGTATTTAAATTGGAGGAACATCTCTGAAGTTCTCTATAATTGGTACCACAGAGTCCCTCACAAAGCCATGCTGACTGTCCCTAATCAGCCTATGCTTCTCCAAATGCCCATAAATTCTGTCTCTAAGAATCTTCTCCAGTAATTACTACCGCTCTCCTCTTCTCCCCCCTTCCCTTCTGTGCCACACAACCAGGCTCAGTGCCAGAGACCTGGTCACTGCAGCTTTCCTCTGCTAAGATCCCTCCCCACCCCCCAACAGTATCCAAAGCAGTATACCTGTTATTGAGGGGAACAGCCACAGGGGTACTTTGCACTACCTGCCTATTCTCTGTCCTTCTCCTAACAGTCACCCAGCTACCTGCCTCCGGCAGCTTAGGAGTGACTGCCTCCCTGTAGCTCTTATCTTTGAACTCCTCATTCTCCCATAGGAGACAAAGGTCATCCAGCTGCAGCTCCAGTTCCCTAACATGGTCTATAAGGAGCTGCAGCTGGATGCACCTCGTGCTGATATCATTATCAGGGAGACTGGAGGTCTCTCAGAACTCCCACATCTCACAAGATGAACACACCACTGGCACCGGAACCATTCTAACTACTCTAGCCTGGCACTAGAAAGAAAGAAAGAAACTTACCAGAGACTCACCTTAGCCTCTGCCTCCTTTCGCCGAAGCCCCCTGAGCCAAAGCCTCAGTCCCCCACTCTAACACTGGTCCACTGGCAATGTGTTAATCTTTCACAAACTTAAAGCACAAAAGATCTGGACTGACGTTTCTCAAAGTAATGGGCTTTGTTAATGACAGCAAGCTGCATTAAATCCAACAGCTGTAAGGTGCAAAACCATTTTCAACAATTGCTCACTAACCTGAAGCTATTCCTGAGGGACCTTTGTGCATTACTGTATAGCCCACATAAGGGGATCAATCTTGGGTGATTAGGTGGCAATGTAGCCGCAAACAACTCCTTGTAGATTAATTCAGCAACTTCAACAATAATGAGCTATCTTTTTTGCTGTAGGTAGATCACACACTGAGTGCCACCAGTCTGGAGGTCACACTGGGAAATGTCTTACTTCATGCTGCTGGCATTTGGAAAATCTTACATAAAAAGTTATATTTTTCCTGTCATCTATAAAAGAAAAATAAAGAATTGTCCCAAATATACAGTCTATGTTGGCATGCAATCTTGTCAGCTGATTTGTATCATCCACTAAACCATTCAATTTGCATGTCTGCATCTAATTTGGGGGTTGAATAATTGGAAGACTAATTAAGACATATTTATAATGGCACAGAAAGAAGCTATGTGGTCCACTGGATTCATGCCAGCTCTCAAGGTACAATCCCATTGGTGCCATTTTTGCTCTCCTTATTTCTCTGTTCCTCTGCATCTTACTCTCTCTCTCACATACCCATGAACTTCCCTTTGATTCTTCTCACCACTAACCTACACCTAAGGGTAATATACAGGAGCCAGTAGGGATGTGGGAGATAACTGGAGCATCTGGAAGAAACCCTGGTGGTCATTAAGACTTTAATTCGATCAAGAGTCAAAGAGCTGAATTCTAACACAAGATAAAAGTAGCTGCTCCTGACATCAAAGCCGCATTTGCCTAAGGAGACTTGGGAAGACTAGTCAATGGATGTCAAGGACAAAACATCCATCAGCTGGAGTTACACAAAGGAAAATAGTTGTGATGGTTGGAGGTCAATCAACTCATCCTCACAACATCAATCATTTAACCCTCAGGGTGGTGTTCTGGGTCCAACCAACTTTAGCTCCTCCATAAATGACCTTCCTCTGACATGAAGTTAGAAGTAGGAATGTTCACTGATGGTTACACAATGTTCAATTGCATCTGCATCTCCTCAAGGTTCTGCATTCTGTCTCTGACAAAGATTGCATGCAGCAGGATGCAGACTACATTCAAGCATTGGCTGATAAAGGGCAAGTAATATTGATGCCACACATGCGCCAGGCACCTATCCTGGATATTTAATGGCACTACCGACATCCATATGCTGCTAGCATCTCAACTGAACCAACCACATAAATACTGTGACTGCAATAATAGGCCAAAAGCTGGGTATCCCACAGAGAGTGATTTATCTTTTGTTCGGCAAAACCTTTTCCACCAGCTACAAAACACAAGCCAGCAGCATGATGGAACACCTGCCAGGATGAGTGCGGTTCCAAAACATCAAGAAGTTCCAGATCACCCCGCCCTCTTGATTGGCACTCCACCCATCACCCTACACATTCACTTCCTCCACAACCAGAGCACCACGGCTGCAACCAGTGCCATCCACAAGATGCACTGCGGTTACTCACCCAGGCTGCTCTGACAGCACCGTCCAAACCTGTAACTACCATCATCAAAAAGGGCAGCAGACACATCCAAACACTGCCACTTGTCTCAACTGGTGCCATTAATTTGTATATCTTCGATGATTGCTTTGTGCCTTCAGACACAATGTCTTCAATTTTTTTTTGTTTTACCATGTCACTTTAAAATGATTTTCTTTACTGATGTCTTATCAATATTAAACTCTTTGCCCCTTCCCACCCAACCAAGCTTGTCAGTACCTAAATTTCTACTCAGCTTTATAAGCTTCACCTTTCCAGATAAGTCCACAACCTTCCCTAAGCTGACCTTGCTCTCCCCTCTTTTATTAGTTGAAAATCTTGTCTACAGCCCTAGTTATGCATTTTGTCAGGACATTGCTTACAGCCCAGTTTCATGGTACCTGTCCCAAAAGAATAGCTCTCTTGCCCCCAGTTCCATGTCAGTATCCTGTGAATTGAATTCTCTTTCTCTCACACCACACACAAACTCTCTGATCCATTCGAAACTTCTTAACTTGGAAATGGGTCACATAACAATTCTGAGATAAGATATCTTTATTAGTCACATGTAGGTCGAAACACACAGTGAAATGCATCTTTTGCGTAGAGTGTTCTGGGGGCAGCCCGCAAGTGTCGCCACGCTTCCAGTGCCAACATAGCACGTCAACAACTTCCTAACCTGTACGTCTTTGGAATGCGGGAGGAAACCAGAGCACCCAGAGGAAACTTACACAGTCACGGGGAGAACGTACAGACTCCATACAGACAGCGGCCCGAATTGAATCCGGGTCGCTGGCACTGTAATAGCGTTACGCTAACCTCTACACTACTGTACCTGCCCCAAACTCCACAGGAAGTCAGGATTGAACCCGGGTCTCTGGAGCTGTGAGGAAACGGCTCTACCTGATGCCCCACTGTGCCCACCAGATTATTGTCCTTGAGATTCTGTATTGTAATTTTGACCCCAGGCATAGACGGTGATGGTATTTTATTCATCCTTAAAGCCATTGACTTGGGAGTCTCTGACAACTGGCATTTAACTCTAATATAATTAAAAATGCAGCCAAAGGTGATACAGAGACTTGAATGAAAAGGTCTAAGCCAAAAGAGGGGAGATTAGAAGAGATGATCAAAAACTTAGACATTGAGCTTGATTTTAGGGAGAATCTGGAGGAGAATAAAGATGGAAAAGTTCTTCGAGGGCATTGGACCTATCTAGGGGAAGCCCAGCCCTCAGAGATGGGTAAATGAACATATGATTAAACAAATCAGGAGCAGGAGTAGGCTACACAGCTCTTCAGGCCTGCTTCACCATTTGATAAGATCATGGTTGATCCAATTATAACCTCAGCTCCACACTCCTGTATACCTTCAGTAACCCTTCACTCCCTGGATTATCAAGAATCTAACTCCCGCTGCCCTAAAAATATCCTGATACTCTCCCTCCACCACCCTTTGAAGAAGAGCTCCAAGGACTCACTATTTTCTAAGAGAAGAAATTTTGCTTCATGAATGGACAACACATTATTTTTAAAGCGACCCAAATTCTAAATTCTCTCAGGGGAGGATACGTCCTCTCCACATCCACCCTGCCAGAAACACCCTCAATCGAGAACCCTCTGACTCTTCTAAACTGCACCAGACACAAGACTAGTCTACCCACCTACTCCAGATACTAGTCTAATAAATCTTTCCTGAACCATTCCAATACACTAATTTCCTTCTTTAAATGAAACAAATACTACACACACAGTACTGTGTATGTGTTCACAAATGCAGTGCCATCAATGTCCTTTATAATTGTAGCATAAGCTCCCTATTTTTGTATTCAATTCCCCTAGCAATAAACGATAAGATTCTATTAGCTTTCTTGATTATTTGTTGTACCAATATATTAGCCTTTTGTGAAACATGCATTAATTAGGACACCCAAATACCTCTGTACCTCAGAGGTTTGCAATCTCTCACCCTTTACATAATATCCTTCTTCTTTATTTTTCCAGCTAAATGAAGCATCTCACAGTTTCCCACACTTCACTCCATTTACCAGATCTTTGCCCATTCAATTAATTGATTTATATCCCTTTTCAACCTTCTTATGTCCTCTTTATGAAGGAACTTTCCAGGAGTGCTTGTTAATGGCCAGAGAGAGGGACGAGGAATTTGCCAGATGTTAATTTTAGGTCTAGATGAGGTTGTAGAAAATCAGAATCAGAGTTATTATTGTGAAATGTGTTGTTTTGCAGCAGCAGTGCAGTGCAAAGACATAAAATCATTATAAATTACAAATTAAATAAATTGTGCAAATAAAAAGGAATGATGAGGTAGTGTTCATGGGTTCAATGGCCATTCAGAAATCTGATGGAGGAGAGGAAGAAGCTGTTTCTGAACCACTGAATGTGGGTCTTCAGGCTCCCGTACCTCCTCCCTGCTAGTAGTAATGAGGGCATGTCTCTTGATGGTGAGCGTCCTTAGTGATGGATGCCACCTTTTTGAGGCACCACCTCTTGAAAATGGCTTCAATGGTGGGGGGAGGGGGTTGTGCCTGTGATGGAGCTGGCTAAGTCTACAACCCTCTGCAGCCTCTTTCGATCCTGCGCATTGGAGCCTCCATACCAGCCTGTGATGCAACCAGTCAGAATCCTCTCCACAGTACATCTCTAGAAATTTGTAAGAGTCTTTGGTGACGTACCAAATCTCCTCAAACTCCTAATGAAGTAGAGCCGCTGGCGTGCCTTCTTCATGAGTGCATCGATGTATTGGGCCCAGGATCGATCCTTTGAGATGTGCCCAACACATGGAGAAGCTAAAGGGCCCAACACATAGAGAAACTAAAGGGCAAGGCCAGGGAGGAATTTAAACAGCAGCATAAGAATGTTATAATCAATATTCTAATAAAGTGTTAGATAGTGAATCTGTAGGAGGAAGATCAATAAATACAAGGAAATAATTACAAATATATCTTGGATATTCTTGAAGTAAAGGAACAATTTGGGAAAGAGAGAAACCTTCAAAACAATATTGAAATAATCGATAAGTATATGAGGATAAAAAGGAAGCAGTCAGATAAAAAAGAACACAGAAAATCAGCTGCAATTGAAGGTTAACAAGTTGAAGAGGGAATAAAACATCAGATGCGGCAGAAGCAGATTTTGTTGCCCCCCCTTCCCGCCCCCTTTTATGCAGGAGTAAACTCCTAAATAATTTAAATCTGAAAGTGAAACCCTAATGAGATTTGATTTTTGTTGAATATATCGTGGGGCCCACAATATTATATTCATTTCCACATCAGATTCCTCCCCTGACTTTTTTTAAATTGTCAACTATTCTGCTTGCTTCACTCATGTCTGTAATGGCATTTTCCTGAAGCATATCTACTCATAATTGTCATTTTCTTGTCCTGCCCATCTAAAGGACATTAAAGGAGAAATTTAAACAAGATTTCTGCCTTTTTCCATCACCAAACCATTAGTTCCAATTATTTAAGGTTTATTACATTTAATTGGTTAGTTTGAGTTCTGCCAGGCTTGTAAATATTGCTTTTTCCTTAAATGAAAACGACAACTGCACAGTTTAAAATGCTATAATGTTTCAAGGTACTCAATGCCTGTAATTTTCCTGATTTAGATTTTAAGTGGCTCTTCCACAGGATCTTAGTGCTCTGCTGACCTGCACTGTAGCCACCTCAGAGCAAAGGCTCTGCCAGCTCTATCTAAAAGGAGTAAAGTAATCATAATCTCTGCAAAACTGTTCCCCCAGTCACCATAAAAGGGTTTTGAGGTGCAGGGGGTAAGGGGAACAGTGTGGTTTTGAGATTTACTGTTATGTTAGCATTTGATTATAAATTATTTTCGGCTTGGCTACTCATCCTACATCTCACACCTTTGGTCAATGATGTTTATCATCAATTATATTGACTTGCTTCGAACAGAAGCACATCATGTTTTCAGGCTGCCTAGTACTCAAGTATTCTCTTACATTTCATGAGATCAAGACTAATTCAACTCAATATTCCTTCTCTTTGGATAACCTTAATGTCGTTGGTTAGCCGAAACCAATCAGTTTCAGATTTAAAATATTTAACTTGTCACTAAATGGTACTTGCAGAATTACAAACTTCTGTCCACTTGCTTATGGAAGTGTTTCCCAACATCCCCCATGAAAGACCTGGCTACATCTTCCAGTTTTAAATTTCCCAACCAATAGAAACAATTCTCATTTACTCTACCAGTTC
The DNA here is from genome assembly GCF_009764475.1 of Pristis pectinata. NCBI lineage: Eukaryota > Metazoa > Chordata > Chondrichthyes > Rhinopristiformes > Pristidae > Pristis > Pristis pectinata. The sequence continues at coordinate 4,726,775 of NC_067410.1, read as the reverse complement.
TTTCCAATATCTCGTAAGCCTTCATCAAATAGAGTCATAGAGTTATACAACATGGAAACAGGCCCTTTGGCCCAACTGGTCCATGCTGACCAAGATGCCCCATCCAAGCTAGTCCCATTTGCCAGCGTTTGGCCCATATCCCTCTAAACTTTTCCTATCGATGTACCTGCCCAACTGTCTTTTAAAAGTTGTTCATGTACCTACCTCAACTTCCTTTGGCAGCTCATTCTATATACGCACCACCCTCTGTGTAAAAAAGCTGCCCCTCAAGTTCTTATTAAATCCTTCCCCTCTCACCTTAAACCTTATGCCCTTCAGTTCTTGATTCCCCAACCCTGGGAAAAAGACTGAATGCATTCATCCTATCTATGCCCCTCATGATTTTATACACCTCTATAAGATCGTCTCGTGCACTCCAAGGAAAAAAGTCCTAACCTGTCCAACCTCTCCCTATAACTCGCACCCTCGAGTCCTGTCAACATCCTCGTAAATCTTTTCTGCGCTCTTTCCAATTTACAAACATCTTTCCTATATCAGGCAGACCAAAACTGTACACAATCTTCCAAGGAATACAACTAGTTGATTACTTAGAATCATAAAATTATAGAATCATTACAGCATCAAAGGCCATTCAGCCCATTGAGTTTATGTTGGCTTTTTCCAAAGTTATCTAATCAGTCCCAACTATCACCCTCAGCTCTTTCCATAATCCTGCACGTTCTCTCAACTTCCTATGCAATTTCCTTTCGAAAGGCCAGACTGATTCAGTTTCCACCATCTAGGAACCTCATGATTTTATGACTTTCTGACTCTCCTTGGGTAAGAAGTTTCCACTACATCTAACTCCATCTACAAGTTTGCAGATGATACAACCGTTGTAGGCCGTATCACAAACAGCGATGAGTCGGAGTACAGGAAGGAGATAGAGAGCTTAGTGGAATGGAGTCATGACAACAACGTTTCCCTCAATGTCAACAAAACAAAGAGCTGGTCATTGACTTCAGGAAAGGGCGCAGTGTACATGCATCTGTCTACATTAATGGTGCTGAGGTCGAGAGGGTTGACAGCTTCAAGTTCCTGGGAGTGAACATCACCAACAGCCTGTCCTGGTCAAATCACATAGATGCCACGGCCAAGAAAGCTCACCAGTGCCTCTACTTCCTCAGGAGGCTAAAGAAATTTGGTTTGTCCCCTTTGACTCTCACCAACTTTTACCGATGCACCATAGAAAGCATCCTATCTGGATGTATCACGGCTTGGTACGGCAACTGCTCTGCCCAAGACCGCAAGAAGCTGCAGAGAGTTATGGACACAGCCCAACGCATCACCGACACCAGCCTCCCCTCCTTGGACTCTGTTTTTACCTCTCGTTGTCTTGGTGTAGCAGCCAGCATAATCAAAGACTTCACCCACCTGAGACATTCTCTCTTCTCTCCTCTTCCATCGGGTAGAAGATACAGGAGTCTGAGGGCATGTACCACCAGACTTAAGGACAGCTTCTAACCCACTATGATAAGACTATTGAACGGTTCCCTTATACAATGAGATGGACTATGACCTCACGATCTACCTTGTTGTGACCTTGCACCTTATTGCACTGTACTTTCTCTGTAGCTGTGATACTTTACTCTATACTGTTATTGTTTTTTTACCTGTACTACATCAATGCACTCTGTACTAACTCAATGTAACTGCACTGTGTAATGAATTGACCTGTACGATCGGTTTGTAAGACAAGTTTTTCACTGTACCTCGGTACAAGTGACAATAATAAACCAATACCAATACCAATATCTGTGCCCCTCATAATTTTGTATGCCTCAAACAGGTCACCTCTCAGCCTTCCCTACTCTAAGGAAACCAAGCCTACCCTCATAGCTGAAATGCTCCATTCCAGGTAACACCCTGATGCACCCTCTAAAGTGTAATGACATCTTTCTTATAGTGTGGAGACCAGAAACGCACATAGTACTCTAGCTGTGGCCGAGTGAATGTTTTACTTAGTTGTACTATAACCTCCGTGTTCTTATATTCTGTGACCAAACTATTGAAGGCAAGTATCCTGTATGCTTTCTTAAGCATCTTATCTACATGTGCTGTTGCCTCTGGGATGCACTTCAAAAATTCTTCTCCCTCTAAGCCTTTTACACGAAGGCAATCCCAATTAATATTGGGAAACTTGAAATTCTCTACTTCTATTACCCTATTATTTTTAAACCTCCATAATTTGCCTACCTATCTGTTTCTCCATCTCCTACTGACTGTTGTAGTACACCCCCAGCATTGGTATTGGTTTATTATTGTCACTTGTACCAAGGTACAGTGAAAAGCTTGTCTTACAAACCGATCGTACAGGTCAATTCATTACACAGTGCAGTTACATTGAGTTAGTACAGAGTGCATTGATGTAGTACAGGTAAAAACAATAACAGTACAGAGTAAAGTGTCACAGCTACAGAGAAAGTACAGTGCAATAAGGTGCAAGGTCACAACAAGGTAGATCGTGAGGTCATAGCCCATCTCATTATATAAGGGAACCGTTCAATAGTCTTATCACAGTGGGGTAGAAGCTGTCCTTAAGTCTGGTGGTACGTGCCCTCAGGCTCCTGTATCTTCTACCCGATGGAAGAAGAGAGAAGAGAGAATGTCCCGGGTGGGTGGGGTCTTTGATTATGCTGGCTACTACACCAAGACAACGAGAGGTATAGACAGAGTCCAAGGAGGGGAGGCTGGTGTCCATGATGCGCCGGGTTGTGTCCACAACTCTCTGCAGCTTCTTGCAGTCCTGGGCGGAGCAGATGCCATACCAAGCCGTGATGCATCCAGATGGGGCAAAGCTACATTCTTACGGTCTCATTTGATGAATACTTTCCCTCCTTACAACACTAACCCTTGATTAATAATGCAAAGCCACATCCTCTTTTATATCCTCCATGGTCACCCCTGAAGACTTCATATCCTGGAAGTCCATAGTCCTGATGTAGGGTCTCAACACAAAATGTCATCTATCCCTTTCCCCCCCACAGATGCTGCTCGACCCACTGTTCCTCCAGCAGTTTGTTTCTTGCTCCAGATTCCAGCATCTGCTGTCTCTTGTGTCTCTATAGCCTGAACTGTTTAGTCACCAGTCCTGCCATTCTTTCAACTATGTCTCCATGATAGCGACAATATCATATTCTCATGTGCTAATCAACACCCTCAGTTCATCTGCCTGACGTGTCAGATTCCTTGCAATCCAGTCTGGCATTCCTCCCATGTGCCTTATCAAGTCTACATCTGCTCTGCCTATTGGACAGGCTTAGTTTTAGTTCCTTGTTTGACTGTATAGTGGTGGGCCCAGTGGCTCTACTTCGTTAGGAGTTTGAGGAGATTTGGTATGTCACCAAAGACTCTTACAAATTTCTACAGCTGTACGGTGGAGAGCACTCTAACTGGTTGCATCACAGCCTGGTATGGAGGCTCCAATGAACAGGATCGCAAGAGGCTGCAGAGGGTTGTAGACTCAGCCAGCTCCGTCACGGGCACAACCCTCCTCGCCATTGAGCACATCTTCAAGAGGCGGTGCCTCAAGAAGACGTCATCCATCACTAAGGACCCTCACCATCTGGGACATGCCCTCTTCTCATTACTAACATTGGGGAGGAGGTACAGGAGCCTGAAGACCCACACTCAACAATTCAGGAACAGCTTCTTCCCCTCCGCCATCAGATTTCTGAAAGGTCCATGAACCCATGAACACTACCTTGTTATTCCTTTTATTTTGCACTATTTATTTATTTTGTAATTTATAGTAATTTTATGTCTTTGCACTGTGTTGCTACCGCAAAACAACAAATTTCACCTCACCTAAATCAGTGATAATAAATCTGATTCTGATTTTGTTCCTCACTCCCTTTTCTACACCTGCTCTGTATTCTATTCCCCTATCAAATGAATTTAGACACTCCGAACAGGAGCAGCAAGCTCCCCCCACCACCTCCCCACTTTCCAGTCCCAGAAAAGCCCTCCCTCCTGCACCACCTCTTCAGCCACACATTCACCAGATCCATCCTCATATTCCTATACTATTACACCAGACTGGAAGGAATCCAGAGATTGCAACTTTAGAGGTCCTGTTTTTAATTTGCCACCTAACTCCCTAAATTCAAGTTGCTGGACCTTGCCCTCTTTATATTGATGTAGTACCACTGTGATGTGATAAGGTAAGATGTCTTTATTACTCACATGTACATCGAAACACGCAGTGAAATACATCTTTTTGCGTAGTGTTCTGGGGCAGCCCGCAAGTGTCGCCACGTCTCCAGTGCCAACATAGCATGCCCACAACTTCCTAACCTGTACGTCTTTGGAATGTGGGAGGAAACTGGAGCACTCAGAGGAAACCCGCGCAGACACAGGGAGAACATACAAACTCCTTACAGACAGTGGCTGGAATTGAACCCGGGTCGCTGGCGCTGTAAAGCGTTACACTAACCGCTCTAACTGTTTATCCTCCCCTTTAGACTGTTCTGTGACACCCTTGACCTTGGCCCCAGAAAAGCAATTCACCAACATGGATTCATGTCTGTATTTGCACAAGTGTCTACTTATTCCCCTCACTAATGAGTGTCCTTTCATCAATGCCCTTTAAATCATGCCCCTCCCCTCCCCTCCCCTCCTCTCCCCTCGTGCAGCTGAGCCACCCACAGTGTCATGATCTTTGTTCTAGCTGCACTCCCCACCGTTTTCCAACATTCTACTCCACTGTTTTCCAACAGAGAAAAGTGCTTCTGGAGTGAGATCCACTCTTAGGCTTCTCTGACTACCTGCCTGCCTCCCTTCCTCTGCCTGATGGTCATCCATTCTTCCTCTGACTTCATTTCCTTAAATATTTTCTGTTTTAATTTCATATTTCCAGCATCCACAGAATTTTGCCTTTGCTCCAACCTTCTTTGCTTCTAGTTCTTCACCATTTCGCAAGTACTGATGGCAGGCACGGCAGTGTAGTGGTTAGCATAATGCTTTACAGTGCCAGCGACCCAGGTTCAATTCCGGCCACTGTCTGTGAGGAGTTTGTACATTCTCCCCATGTCTGTGTGGGTTTCCTCTGGGTGCTCCGGTTTCCTCCCACATTCCAAGACATACGGGTTAGGAAGTTGAGGGCATGCTATGTTGGCGCCAGAAGCATGGCGACACTTGCGGGCTGTCCCCAGAACACTCTAGGCAAAAGATGCATTTCACTGTGTGTTTCGATGTACATGTGACTAATAAAGATATCTTATCTTATTTGGTTTATCCAATGGCTTCCAACTTGTCAAAATTTAAATCCAGAGCAACCCACAAAGGAGCTGGAGAAACTCAGCGGGTCAGGCAGCAGCTATGGAGGGAAATGGACAGTCAACATTTTGGGGCGAGACCTTTCATCAGGACTGGATGAAATCAAGATGAAGGGTCTTGACCCAAAATGTCAACTGTCCATTTCCCTCCATAGATGCTGCCTGACCCGCTGAGTTCCTCCAGCTTCTTGTGTATTGCTCCAGATTTCCAGCATCTGCTCCAGATGTCCCCAAGCTCTTTTGTCACAGCTTTGCAGTCTTAATCTATTAAAAATCTCTTGTAATTTGATGCTTTCAATGCCACCTATTTTTGTGTCATCTGCAAACCTTGGTAATGATTAAACGATTGTTTAATCTTTAGGAAACACAGTAAATAGTTAAAGTACCAGCATAAATCCATTTGGAAAGATACAAATTGCATATTGCCCATAATTTTGTCAATTTCCTGTTGCCAATCTCCTAACCATGTCAAAAACATACTTTAATCTTCCAAGTTAATTAGCATTCTCTTATGAAGAACTCTATCAAATGCCACTAGGAAGTACATGTAAATAACATATTGGACAGTTGCTTGCCCTCTGCTTTAGTGAGCCAAGGCACAATCCACTCTCCGCTTCTCTAAGATCAGCTGAAAAAATTCAAGCTATTCAGTGATTCTGTTCTTAATCACAGATTTCCAATGAGATGTTAAGCCAATGGATCCAATTTCCTTGCTTCCCTCTCTCACCTTTTTTAAAATGCAGATTACTATGTGGAATTTTCCAAGTTAAAGGAACAGTTCCAGAACTGAGAGAACTTTGAAGATTATAATTAGTGCACTGGCATCATTCAAACAACTTCCTGAGATAGAACCCATCTGGTCCAAGGGATTTTTTATCTTTTAATTTATTTATGTTAACTTAATGAGTACCCATTGCTGATTCAATATTAGTTTTCTTGGGCATGTTCAAGATGCTACGTTCTGTCTGTGCTGTAACTACGATACTTTTATTAATTTCTTACTTTTGTTTAGTATAACACCATTAATAGCTTTTACAGAGCTTATATTTCTTCATATTTTGAAAAAATATTTTTCAAAAGGTTTTGAACATCTTGATATTCCTCGTATTTTTTTAATATTTCCGATTTTTAGTCTTTTATTGTTTCTTTAGTCAGCCTTTATTGCCCTTTGCATTGTTCTCATTCACCAGGAACAGTGTTTTTTTTAAATAAAAGCTCACTCCCATGTGCTTTACCTTAGTATTATGTGGTTCCTCTTTGCGATGTATTGTAGTTCTGTATTTTATTTGATCCCCTTCTGAACAGTGACCTTCAGCCATTTTATCCACCATCAGATTTGCCCAGTTTTCTGTGGACAGTGGTTATCTCATCCATTGAAATCAGTGTTAAACAAATCTAGAATCTTATCAGCCATTTTGCATGTTCTCTTTTCCAACACAATATTGACCTCAGTCATGATATGACTGCTATTAGATAAATGCACATGCACTATTAGGTTGTTATCTAACTCTAGCTGACTCATTACTAAATCTCTTTCCTCAGACCAGACTTTGGTTCATGAATCGGCCCAAGTTGGATTCTGTTTTTGAATTTTTGGTGTTAGAACAAATTGTTTTTGAAAACTATCCTGAACTAACACCTGAAATCTACCTGATTATAAGAAGTGTGTGAGTAACATGAATCTGTCTGCACTGGAGTTTAGAATTACAGGTCATCTCACCGAAACATGCAAGATCCTGAGAGGCCTTAACGTGGTGGATGTTGCAAGGCTGAAAAGTCCACAGCTGAATGGCATTACTTCAGGTTAAGCAGGCAGCCATTCTAGAAATGAGATCAAGAGAAATTTCTTCAAAGGTTTGTGAATCTTCCTTCTTTTTACCAGAGGGCCATGGATGCTCATTCTTGAAGCAGTTGCAGAACTGAGACTGATAGATTTTTGGAATTTGTTATTTTTGGAATCAAGGGATGGGGTGGTAGAGTGGACAGAGGGTATCAGCCTTTCTGAATGACTCAAGGAACTGTATGTCCTTCTGCTAATGTTATTTATTGTTTAATCTCTGCTTATTTTAATCTATGTGGACGTTAAAACCTCAGTTAAAAACTGTTCTGCCTTTACTATATGCTTGCCTAATCTCTGGACAAATACATTCCTCACTGCTAGTGCCGGGGGACTAATATACAACACCAGTAAAGGCTTAAATCCATCCATAAAGTCTCCTCTGCCTCCCCCTTTCTTGTTTTATCATCCATTAACACAAAAGTAATTTCATTCTTAATTATTAATGCTACTCCTCCCCCCTACTAGATTCCCTCTCCTTCCAGTAGACCTTGTAACTCTCTGTGTTCATTTTCCAACCTGTACATTCTTGCATCCATGCTTCAGAAGTGGAGACACATTGCACTCCCCAAGCTGAATTTACAATTCATTCAATTTAGTACTTAGTATTCTTTTGATCTGCACATGTAAATTGTCTTGCAGTTGTAATGTTGATTATCTCACACATTTCATTTCTTGCTCCTAGTTTAATTTGTTTATATATTTTAGTTTCTCTTTTACCTGCAAGTCTACCTGCACCACATGTATTATTCTCCTCCTAATTGTTTTAGACTGTTGCTTGTGTACATTTTCACTCATTCTAGGAATGAGATCAAGAGAGATCTCTTCAAAGGTTTGTGAATCTTCCTTCTTTTTACCAGAGGGCCATGGATGCCCAATCTTGAAGCAGTTGCGGAACTGAGATTGATAGATTTTTGGAATTTGTTATTTTTAGAATCAAGGGATGGGGTGGGAGAGTGGACAGAGGGTATCAGCCTTACTGAATGACTCAAGGAACTTAATGTCCTTCTGCTAATGCTATTTATTGTTTAATCTCTGCTTATTTTAATCTATATGGACATTAAAACCCACTCATCCATAGTTTAAAGTCCAGTTTATCCTTTCCACAGATGTTCAGGTGGAACCTGTCCACTAGTAGATTCACCCTGTTCCAGACCTTATACCAGAGTCCCTTAACCCTCATTCCACCACACTGCCACATCTATGTGTTCATCTCTATAACGTGCTTTCCCAGTCTCCACGTGGCTCGGCTAATGATTTAATTGGAGACACAAGAGCCTGCAGTTGCTGGAATCTGGAGCAACACACACAGCGCCAGAGGAACTCAGCAGGTCAGGCAGCATCTATGGAGAGAAATGAAGGGTCTCAACCCGAAATGTCGACTGTCCATTTCCCTCCATAGATGCTGCCTGACCCGCTGAGTTCCTCCAGCAGTTTGCTTGTTGTTCTTAACTTAGTTCCTGGTTTTGATTCTCTGAGCAGGGCTTAATGTGCTGTTGGTCTCAACACTGAACACAGCGAATGGATCTGTTCCCAATCCCCAACTCCACATGTATACTGCATTCACTCAACATGAGCTCACTGGGAACAGGGAGGCCAGTTTACAGTGCAGATTACAATGCCGCTCAATGTAAGAGACCTAATCTGCACATGAAACCTACTGAGCTCACTGGATTATCTTTGATAATATGGCAACACTATCAATATAAATATGTTTTAGTTAATGACAGGATAGTAATAAAGCAGAATCTTTTAGTGAAATTACATTCTGTGTAATGTGTGACCATTGGAATAAAACAATTTTAAATTTAAAATATCATTCTCGTGTTAACCTGAGTTAAGAATAGAAAATGTTGGAATACTCAGGCAGTTAGACAGCAACTGTGGGGAGAGAAACAGAGATAATGTTAACTCTGTTCTTCTTCCCACAGATGCTACTTGACATGCTGAGTATTTCCAGCGTTTTCTGCTTTTAATTTGTCAGGGAACTGAATACAAGAGCAGGGTGGGTGGAGTTATGCTCCAACTTTGTAAATCTCGGTCAGATCTCAGCTGGAGTACTGCGTGCAGTTCTGGTCACCACACTATGGGAAGGAGGCGATAGTACTGGAGAGGGTGCAGAGGGGATTCACCAGGGTGTCTCCTTGGATGGAGCATTTTAGTTATGTGGAAGGTCTGGAGAGGTTGGGTCTGTTTTCCCTGGAGGATGTTAAGAGGGGACATAATTGAGGTATATAAAATTATGAGGGGTATAGAGAAACGGCAGTAATCTTTCCCCCTTGTCAGGACATCTTTTACCTCCCCTTCCCCATGGTGCTGACACGTTCTCGAACCCTTCATTCTACCTCTTCCATTATAGTCACTTTAGCATTTCTTTTTACACTATATCAGTTTGCACTATATGCAACATTCTGTTGTTTTGCACTCATTTTATTTATTGTAATTATTTATTTATTGAAAGTATCCTGACGGGTTGCACCATGGTCTGATACGACAATTTTAATGTGCAGGAATGTAAGAAGCTGCAGAGAGTAGTGGACTCAGCCCAATACATCACGGGTACCTCCCTCCCCACCATCGGTAGTATCTACATGGTGCACTGCCTCAAGAAGGCAACATCTATCATCAAAGATCCCCACCATCCAGGCCATTGGGCAGGAGGTACAGAAGCCTGAAGTCCCACACCACCAGGTTCAAGAACAGCTACTTCCCTTCAACCATTCAGTTCTTGAACCAACCTTCACAACTTATCAGTACCTCAGTATAGCAACACTATGACCACTTTGCACCACAATGCACTTCATTTACTTTGTTCTAATTGTATTATAAAAACTGTGTATAATTTATGTATAATTTATGTTTTTCTTGTGAAGGCTACTTATCTGATGCTATGTGCCTGTGATGCTGCTGCAAGTAAGTTTTTCATTGTATACATGTACACCAGTGCATACATGTACTTGTGCATATGACAATAAACTCGACTTTGATTTTGTTGTATTTATTATCATGTATACAGTTTACTCTGTGAGTTTCACGTGAGCAAGGAATTTCATTGCACCCTGGTGTATATGACAATAAACGAATCGAAATCTGAATATGAGGCCTTGTGCATGTCTCCCTAAAGAAACAGGTGTTAGTTATGACAAGACCATGTCCCAAGTACTTGTCAGGAGAAGAAAGCTGGAGTTAGCCTCCCTGACTCCCTCCTTGTCAATCATGTCTTTCCAGAGGATTGCATTCTTTCCAAACCTGGCACTGAAGTCACCCAGGAGGATCAGTGTGTTTTCCTCTTGGATGTGGGCCAGGGATTTTTTTTTCAAGGATGGTGTAGAAGTCCTCCTCGGCCTCATGCATAGCTTCCAGGGTGAGCACACACGCACTAATGGTCAGAGCATTCAAGATCCACACTAGAATGAGCCAGAGGTTATCCCACAGGGGTAGCCACTGAGTTATCAGATTAGCTTATTTGTTGTAGCAATACCCACTCCATGAAGTCCTGATGCAGGGTTTTGACCTGAAACGTCGACAATTCCTTTTCTCCCATAGATGCCACTCGACCCACTGAGTTCTTCCAGCAGATTGTTGCTCCAGATTCTAGCATCTGCAGTCTATTCTGTCTCCAAGTAGAATTAAGGGTTCGAGAATGTGGCAGCACCACCAAGAAGAGAGATGTTCTGATGCAACACACCATGAAGATGGACTGGATGGAAGGAAATAATGATCCCGTGATGGACTGGGCAGTGTTTACCACTCATTGCAGGTTCTGTCTTAGCAACTCCCCTGATTCAAGCACTGGAATCAAGACACTGCAAGGATGTCCACATGAGAGGTGTACAGGTGTATCCAGCTTATCCTGTGAGCTGGCTATCTCCTGCCTTGTCATGCCTCACTAAGGCCGATGATATCACAGAGTGCCTGAGCTCCCATGCTATAACAGCGGAGCCACATTCAGGTAGATCCCATTTAGGGTTGTCCTTGAGGGTCCTAATACTCTAGGTCATGAACTTCACATTAATGAATGCAAATTGCCTGTGCGTGACTTCCTCTGCAGGATTTTTGTATGCACATATTGATTGCCTGCTTTACAAAATTGACTATACTTCAAAGCTACTTCATTGTCTGTAAAACAGTTTTATTAAAGGTGAACCTCTAATCTGCATTTGGTTAGTTAATCTTTGCTGGTGCAGTATTTAGGCACAATAACTCGCCTTCTTCTGGAGGAGGAGAGAGAGTCACCCCATCCACTGTATCTAGGAGGAAGGTTGAAGTCGGTGCATGAGGTTTTGGGCTGATGTCCCTCACAATCAAATTGTACACTGACAGTCACTTCCTGTCAGTAACTGAGCAAGCCACCACAAGACAGGCAGTGTCAAAGGGACAACAACCAAGCAAGAAGCAGTGGCAAATGGAGGCAGGAAGTGGGTGGGACAGGAAGGGAATATTACCCAAACTGTTGGCTCAAAATGCTCATGGGGCAATGGCAAATGAGAAGCTGGAAAAGTGGTATCTTGGCGAAAGATTAACATACTTGTGAAGGGGATTACCTGATGGGAATATCTGGATCAGATATACTGCTAGTTTATCTGAATACAAATTGGTAAATTAGTAAATTGATTTATTATTGTAACATGTACCAAGGTACAGAGAAAAATTTTGTTTTGCATCCATACAGATCATTTCATCACATCAGTACATTGAGGTAGTACAAGGGAAAACAATAACAGAATGTAGAATAAAGTGTTACAGTTACAGAGAAAGTGCAGTGCAGGCAGACAATAAGGTGCAAGGCCATAACAAGTTAGATTGTGAGGTCAAGAGTCCATTTTACCATACATGGGGATCATTATAACAGTGTGATAGAAGCCGGTGGTGGTGCTTGAGCCTGGTGGTACATGCTCATATCTTTCTCTCAAGAGGATAAAAAAAAATGACACATGGCAGCATGAAAGTAAGTAATATCTAATGCCGTTGGATACAGAACACACACAGCACCTGTTATGAACAAAAATGTTCATTAGGAAGGAAGTGGATTTATTTTATTCCTTGCAGACCGTAGCACTCTTTTAAGAGGGACATTCCAGGGATATGAAAATTACCATTAATTTCTTAGTCTCAAAGCTGGATAAACAATGACACTATCTGTGAAGCCCTCTGCAGTTAAATATCCTGCTAACACTTCTTGTGCATATTCTTTCTCAGGGCCAAGTAGCCCACAACACCTCACACCTGTGCAACTGTAGCCCAGAAAGGAGGCAACATCACTAAAGGAGAGGCTGTGCAATAAGAAGGTATATCCCAGGAACAATGCATTGAATTAATAGGTCATTTGATACACATTGAAAAACTGAACTAAGCTGTAAATTAAAGTGCAATGGCAAATGAGAAACTGAAAAAGTGGTGTCTTGGGGAAAGATTAACATACTTGTGAAGGGGATTACCTAATGGGAATATCTGGATCAGATATACTGCTAGTTTAAAGACATGATATTCAGAAGGCTAGAAGCAATCCATCAATAAAATATATCTGTGTTTTGTAAGGGTAGAGTGTGTCATTTTATGTAATATGTGCATCAAGGGTTTACTCGTCCTTTAACTGGAATGAGAGAAAAGTACTAATACTGCAGAATGAAGTACGTATTCAGTACATGCTCAAACTCCTCAGTGAAGAATTAGATTGGTGGTTCTGCTTTGGTTCTCTAGATTTTCCCCTTGTTTGAGAGGTCAATTATTTGAATACCTTTTTTGATAATTCTGCAGTTCTTTCTCTTTATTAATCAGAGCATCAATTATCCATGCTCACACTGACTTAAGACTTTAAGTTATGCTAGTTCTCGGTTCTGAATCAGAATACAAGGTTAACTTCCACTCCACAATGGAGCAGATGGTTTAGGGCCGGATTTTATTGCAGATCTGAAGAGGTACTGCCTTGTTAAAGGTGTCATCCTTCAAGTCAGACGTTAAACTAAAACCACTCCTATACAGACTATGAGCTGGTAAAGGAGTCTTCGTTCAAACACACTTTCCTTAATCAGATCAGAAATAGACAATTTAATCATGCAGCTATTTACTCTGTGGAATCTTGCTATGCACAACAACAAGCATAGTGCTTAATCATAATTCTCTGCATGTGAGTTACTTTGAGATCTCTCTGGGGGACAATCCTTTCCTACATAAATGCTGTTCCGTCATTATCATGAATGAAAGTTTCAGCAGCAGATAAGCTGAGTCAGGGGTGATAACAGGCAACATTATTGAGATGAATATAAGTAGCTCCGGTGATTGAATACAACATGTAACTGCTGCTCTCGTCCTCCTGGGCAGCTGAGATTGCTGGTTTGGGAGGTGCTGTTGGAGCAGCCTGGGTGAGTAGCTGCACAGCATTTTACAAATGGTACATACACACTGCAGCCACAGTGCGCCAGCAATAGAGAGAGAGAATGATTATGGTGGCAGGATATTTCCTGGATGTTCCTCAACAGGAGCCAGAGTGTCCACAGTGTCTGGCTTGCCCTGAAGCCCACTATAATGATAGATAGATAGATATTTATTTATTAGTCACATGTACATCGAAACACACAGTGAAATGCATCATTTTACATTACTGAGAATGTGCTGGGGGCAGCCCACAAGTGTTGCCACGCTTCCCGCGCCAACATAGCATGCCCACAACTTCCTAACCTGTACACCTTTGGAATGTGGGAGGAAACCGGAGCACCTGGAGGAAACCCACACAGACACATGGAGAGAACATACAAACTCCTTACAGGCGGCGGCTGGAATTGAACCTGGGTCTCTGGTGCTGTAATAGCGTTACGCTAACCGCTACACCACCGTGCCTGCAAAAATCCAACGTAAAACTGGTGTCTCGGCAGCGGCGACCTTTCAATATTCCACAGACAGCAAATTTAACCTTTGTCCCCCTTCACTGGAAGCTTGGACGATTCAGCGAATCCCTTCCAATGCCCAATACGGGCAAAGAGTCTCAATCCAGTGTGAGTCTGCTGGTGCCTCAGCAGTTGAGAAGAATCACCAAACCTCTTTCCTACACTCGCAGCAGGTGAAAGGCCTCTCTCCGGTGTGGATCCGCTGGTGTATCAGCAGATTGGAGGACTGAGTGAAGCCCTTCCCGCACTCGGAGCAGGTGAACGGCCTCTCCCCGGTGTGAGTGGACTGGTTTCTCAGCAGGGAGGAGGAGTAGAATTAAGAGTCCAAAAACGTGGCAGCACCACTGGGAAGGGGACGTGAAAAAGGTGACTGGTTCACAACCCTGATAGCAGTGGGGAAGAAGCTGATCTTATGAAGAGTCTTGACCCAAAACGTCAACGGTTTACTTCCCTCCATAGATGCTGCCTGACCTTTTTGTGTGTGAAGCTGTTCTTGTCTGGATGTCCAGGTTTTCAGGCTCCTGACCTTCTCCCAGAAGGAATGAGACAGAAAAGGGTGACAGACATCCTTGACGATACCAATAAGGAGACCCTTGGCTTCTCTCCATCACGGAGCAGCCAGTGACATTAGAAGGCCCTTTTATAAGTATCAATAAAATGTTTAAAAATGTTTTCCAGTGCTGATTTTTGCTGAAATCTGACTGCGCTAACGGTTCAGTGGGTGAAAGCACGACCTGAATGACATTATTCAATATCTAACAGATTGCTAATTAGTCAAATAAGGCTAGTTCTTAGCAATTTTAAAAATAAAAAAAGCTGAAGAAATTTGGCATGTCCCCGTCGACCCTCACCAATTTTTATCGATACACCATAGAAAGCATCCTATCCAGATGCATCGCAGCCTGGTATGGCAAGTGCTCTGTCCAACACTGCAAGAAATTGCAGAGAGTTGTAGACTCAGCTCAGCACAGCACATCATAGAAACTAGCCTCCCCTCCGTGGACTCTGTCTACACCTCTTGCTGCTTTGGTAAAGCAGCCAACATAATCAAAGACCCCACCCACCCCCAGACATTCTCTCTTCTCTCCCCTCCCATCAGGCAGAAGATACAAAAGCCTGAAAGCACGTACCACCAGGCTCAAGGACAGCTTCTATCCCGCTGTTAAAAGACTATTGAATGGTCCCCTAGAACGATGAGATAGACTCTTGACCTCACGATCTACCTCATTATGGCCTTGCACCTTATTGTCTGCCTGTACTGCACTTTCTTTGTAACTGTAACGCTTTATTCTGCATTCTATTACTGTTTTCCCTTGTACTGGCCGCTGTAAGGAGTTTGTACGTTCTCCCCACATCTCCAGTTTCCTCCCACATTCCAAAGACGTACGGGTTAGGAGCTGTGGGCATGCTATGTTGGCGCCGGAAGCGTGGCGACACTTGCAGGCTGCCCCCAGAACACTCTACACAAAAGATGCATTTCACTGTGTGTTTCAATGTACATGTGACTGATAAAGGAATCTTATCTTATCTCATTTGTATGGATGGCATGCAAAACAAAGTTTTTCACTGCACCTCGGTATGTGTGATAATAATAAACTAATTTACCAATTTAAATTACCACATTTATGCCTGGAAACTTCTCCATGTCCTTTTTTTCGGTATTGACACAGCATTGTGGGTCACCCTAATGCTATTAATTAAAGTTGTGAAAGTTCAAGAGCTTCAATTATGAGGTTCATAGACCAGCATTGTCAGGTTTCTCTGTGTAATACCACACTGGAACTGGCATTGTTGGTTCAGCACAACTTTTCCTGTTGATGTGCTGCTCGTTCTCACAATTGTCAGCATGAATCCCAACAGCAGCAACCAGCTCTTAAAGGGACATACCACAATACAAGCAACACTCTTCCAGCCACAAGGGAGAATTGCTACTGAATGAATGGATGCTCCAATAATGGGAGGTGGGTGAGAGGGTGCTCTCTGATGACCTGAAGAGGCTGATGAAAAACAGTGCCTCCTCGAAGTATATAATCACAATTGGCAGGGAATTCTCTTTAAGCATATGAGTGCAATCTGCGAACATATTGCATTTTGGGGAAGGCTGCATTGCAGGCAAATGCTTGTGCCCACTCTCCTGCTCCTGTGGACTAGAGGAAAGAGCGATGAAGCTGCCTTTCCTTGAATATGGAGATTGGGTGACGTCAATAATGCAGCGGTGACCACCGAACTGTGAGATGTGGCAGTGGCCTGAAATGTTCCAGAGTTTAGGAAGCTGAGAGGGCCCATGTGCCTGGCCTCCAAGGACAAAGCACTCAAGGCCCTCATGTGTGAGGTTTTATTAGACATCTTCAGGATTTCAGCAAGAACACCAATGCATTTTGAGAGCTGACCCATTAAATGGCAATTTCGGGAAAACAGAATTGGTGAAAACTGGCTGTTCAGAGACCAGTGAGGTTTAAAATCTTACTGCAGTCAAACACTGTGTGCAGCACTGCTGTTAACATCACCTGGGGGAGTTTTACGCTGGAAGAATGTGTGAGAGTGAAGAAAAATTCCATCAAAAAAGAGAATTTTTTTGTGTGCAAACACTCTGCTTCGGATTAAGCCAATTTTCAACAGAATACAGCCATTTTCTTTGGAGTGGTGTGAATGAATTTCGAGCCCACAGTCTACTTAAAGTCGCTCAAACGGTTGCTTGAAAACAATTTGTTATGTGTTCCATTCGTACTGCAATTCAGAGTCAATGCCTAAATCAGCGAGTTGTTCCATTTCGCCAACAACCAAACTACTTGGGAGAAAATCAAGTAATTCTTCATTTCATTCGTTAACCTGTCTCTAGCTTTACTGCTTTTGTGACGATCAGAATCTTACCAGCTATCCAAGCATGTTTGCCAAGAACCTGACTAGCTGGCTGCTATCTGTTCAAGTGTTTCTGAGGATACCTCTGATTAGCTATATCCATGTGAGAGACGCTTAATAGATAGCACTGCTGTCTATTTGGACCATTTCCAAACACATAAATCCCAGAAACCTTTTCTAATACTTTATGGAGACCATCCTTTAAATTTTGCATTGTCTTAAGCACTCATACATTTACAAAGATCAGGAAACAGAGGACTGGTCGACTGCCTGACGGGCTAGACTAATCACACAGCTGGAGTGCACAGACGTACACAGTCCTCGTTAAGGAGGAACATGGACCTGTGCTGGATTTATCATGTAGATTTTGTGTTAATTAGTTCCCTGACCAGTATGGAACTGAGCCATATGAAATCAAGAAGGTCCAAGGTGCCATTCGCTGTCTGAACTGAGTAAGCTCATCTCCGTTGAAGCAGCAACAGGAACACCACTATTAATTCTCTCTCTGGAAAGTGTGTAGATGGGAGGTGAGTGGAGAATCCAGGCTCAGTTGTAATTCCCCCCACCCAAGGGGAAGCAATGCCCGGACACAATATCTCAGCTCAGGCACAGAAGGGGGCAAGAAACTGAAGAGCAGCTGAGGCCGACACCTTTAGAGCCCCACGTCAGCAAAAGGCATTAATTCAGGTGTACAAAAGAATCATAGAATCATAGAACAGTACAGCACAATACAGGCCCTTCGGCCCACAATGTTATGCCAACCTTTAAACCTCGCCTCAGACTATCTAACCCCTTCGTCCCACATATCCCTCTATTTTAAATTCCTCCATATGCTTATCTAGCAATCTCTTGAATTTGACCAATGTACCTGCCTCCACCACCATCCCAGGCAGCGCATTCCATACCCCAACCCACTCTCTGGGTAAAAAAACCTTCCTCTGATATCTCCCTTGAACTTCCCACCCATTACTTTAAAGCCATGCCCTCTTGTATTGAGCATTGGTGCCCTGGAAAAGAGGCGCTGGCTGTCTACTCTATCTATTCTTCTTAATGTGTACACCTCTATCATGTCTCCTCTCATCCTCCTTCTCTCCAAAGAGTACACCTTTGTACACCTTTTGTACACCTAATATTTTGTAACAAGATAGCAGAAAGGTTGAGTGAGCTAGGGCTTTTCTCTTTGGAGCGACGCAGGATGAGAGGTGACTTCATAGAGGTCACTCTATGAAGTCACCTTCATAGAGGTATAAGATTATGAGGGGCACAGACAGAGTGGACAGCCAACACCTTACTCCCAGGGCGTTAATGACCAATACCAGAGGACATCCGTTTAAGGTGAGTGGAGAAAAGTTTAGGGGAGATGTCAATGGTAGATATTTTACATGGAGAGTGGTGGTGGAGAGTGGTGGATATCTGGAACGCACTGCTGGGGGTGGTGGTAGAGGCCGATACAATAGGAACATTGAGAGACTCTTAGATAGGCACATGGATGTAAGAAAATGTAGGGTGATGGGCTGTGTAGGAGGGAACGGTTAGATTGATTGTGGAATATGTTTATATAGGTCGGCACAACATCGTGGGCTGAAGGGCCTGCACTGTGCTGTTCTATGTTCTATGAATGTAGCTTCAGGCGATATTTTATGCTGAAATCCCAATATTGAGGATCTGACCCCACTCTTAATGAAGACACAAGACTCACGGCTGCGTAAGACTCTTCATCTATCTCAGCACTTCCTATTCTGCCCAGGTAGTCTACAACCCAGTGGCATGAACATTGAATTCTCCAGTTTCAGGTAACCTGCTCCCCCCCGTCCTTTTTCTCTCTCCTCCTGATCTACCCAGTTCCTCCTACACCCACCCCAGCCCCCCCATCACCCTGTTTCTTTCCCCTCCTCCACCCACTCCATCTGTCCATCACCCACACACCCCTCCCAATGGGTCCCCTCCCTCTACTGTTCTCACCTGCCCTCCCCACTTTTCTTATTTGGTTCCATGCTCCACCTTCCTCTCCTATCAGATCCCACCATCTGCAACCCTTTGCCACCTCCCCCTATCACCTCCCAGCCTCTGTCGCTATCTCCACCCTCCCCTCCCCCATCTGCCTATCCCCCCTCCTCACCTGGATCCACCTATCACCTGCCACCTCTTGCTCTACCCCTCCCTCTTACCTCTTTATATACTGGCTCTCTCCCCTCTATCTTTCAGTCCGGATGAAGGGTCTCAATCTGAAATATCAGCTGTCCACTTCCTTCCACAGATGCTGCCTGACCCGCTGAGTTCCTCCAGCAGTTTGTTTGTTGACCACAATCTCAGGTGGGCAAGACACATTGCTTCGTGTGTGGCACCAGACTCCCTCAGTAAACCACTCTCCTCCAATCCCTGCATGGCATGAGATTTCCGGGAGAGCACAGGAAACGTTTCAAGGTCATTCTCAACGTCTCCATGGAAAAATATACCATCTCTCCCAATTTAGAAGAACCCCTTGGCCATGAACACATAAAGATGTGAAGGAATATTTAAAAGACATCTAGATAAGTACATGGAGAGGAGAGGTTTAGAGGGCTATGGGCCAAAAGCGGGCAGATGGGACTAGCTCACTGGGCATCTTGGTCGGCATGGACCAGTTGGGCCGAAGGGCCTGTTTCCATGCTGTGTGACTCTATGATACAGTACCTCAAGTCTCTGCGACAGGAGCAGATGGAGGCGATGAGCAAACGGAGGCGATGAGCAAACAACGGAAGGAGCGGACAACGGCTCCACCACCGCTCCATCAACCACCACCTTCCCCACCTGTTAGAGCCTGCAGGTCCTGCACGGCACTCTTCACCTTTCTCAGAAACTGCAAAATTCGAGTGGAAGCAAGTCATCCTCAAGTTCCAGGGAATGGCGAAGAAAAAGATTTTGTAAAAGTGTGAGATTGCTAATTTTTTGTTATTTCACAACTATCTTTTTATAAGAAGTACATATGTTCTAGTTTTCATATACGGCATCATAGTGAGTAGCTGTGATTTTATTTGCCACCGGCCTTCCACAAAACCTGGCCTGGAATTCAGCTGGGAATAGATGGTACCATTTCCTTCACAGAATCAGTGGATGTGGAAAAGATGTTCTCTCTTGTGGGAAAATCTAAAACTAGTGACCATTATTGTAAAAGTTAATTATTTTAGAAGTTTAGAAATTAGCTCGCTGGGCAACAGAGTTGGCATGGACGAGTTGGGCCGAAGGGCCTGTTTCCATGCTGTATGACTCTATGACTCTAAGTAAAGGGTAATCCATTTGTTTTTTTAGAGAGTCATCAGATTTTTGGAATTCTCTTCTTCAAAGGGTGGCAGAAGCACAGCCCTTGAATAAGTTTAAGGCAGAGTTGAAGAGGTACTTTAAAGGCAAGGGAGTGAGAAGTTATTGGGGTAGGCAGGAATGCAGAGTTGACATTCCAGTCATAGCAGCCGTGATCTTATTGAATGGCGGAGGAGGTTTGATGGGCCAAGTGGGCTACTCCTTGTTCCTAATTCTTATGTAAGCAACAAAAACCTTCATCCTATTGATTCCTCTTCCAAGATACAGGTATTGGTTTATTATTGTCACATGTACCAAAATACAGTGAAAAGCTTTTGCTTGCATGCCATCCATACATAATTACATCGAGGTAGTAGAAAGAACAAAGAATGTAAAATATAGTGTACCTTCAACTTCATAGTATTTAGAATTTATTAAGGCAGCTTGTAGTGGACAACTAAACAGCCAATGAAGGAACAGGCTCCAAGGACATCCCATTCCTCAACAATAGTGGTTAAGAAGGCTTGTGGAATGTGAGCATTTATTAATCGGGGTATTGAGTATAGGAGTCAATAAGTTATGATGCCTCTCTATAGAACTCTGGTTAGGCCGCACTATTGCATGCAATTCTGGTCACCTCACTATAGGAATGATGTTGAGGCTTTAGAGAGGGTGCAGAGGAGTTTTACTAGGATGCTGCCTGGATTAGAGGGCATGTGCTATCAGGAGAGGCTGGACAAACTTGGGCTTTTTTCTCTGGAGGCTGAGGGGTGATCTATTGGAAGTGTATAAAATTATGAGGGGCATAGATAGGGTGGACAAGCAATATCTTTTTCCCATTATTGAGCGATCCAATACCAGAGGGCATGCATTTAAGGTGAGAGGGGGTAGGTTCAGAACAGACGTGAGGGGCACGTTTTTTTACTCAGAGAGTGATGGATGCCTGGAATGCGTTGCCTGATAGGGTGGTGGAGGCAAATTCATTGGGGGCTTTTAAGAGGGGCTTGGATCGGCACATGAATGAGAGCAAAATGGAGGGATATGGGCAATCTGTAGGTAGGAGGGATTAGCTTGTTACGTTAATGGCCAAAAGATCCATTTTGCTTAAATGGAAGGATCCAATACCCCCTACTACTTTTCACTGGTTCTCTCAAACTATATCATGTTTAAACTTGGAAAAAATTAGGAGTGGTACTGTTGATCCTTTGCTTAAATTTGAAGATATTTGGAGTCCATTTATTCAATATTTTCACATGATGTAGATCCCCTTTCAATAACTTTCCAACTTAGAGGAACGGAGTTGATAACATAATATTGCTCTGTTTCTACTGAGAAATTTTAGTCCAGTTTTTTTTTGTTTGTTTTTTTTTGAATTTTTTCTGTTTAGCTTAGTTTGGTTTGATATATTGTTTATAACTTTTCTTATTGATTTGGGGATTTTTTTAATTTATATAATAAATCTTTTTCTTTGCTTTCTTTTATATTATATTCATTTACTAAGAATTCGTTGGATCTACAGATTTTTTATATTTTATTGTTCTTTATGATTATCTATGCCATGATTGTTCTCCTGATCTCTTTGTATTACATGTACAAACATCGATGTTATATATTAATCTGTATTAATTTGAAAACTAATAAAAAGATTGAAAAAGAAAGGAGGGAATAGCTATGTCAGCACAACATTGTGGGCCGAAGGGCCTGTTCTGTGCTGTACTATTCTGTGCTCTATGTTCTAATAGTGGGCCCAGAGCACAAGGGCTAAAGGCTGAAGCATTCACACCACGTTCAGCAAGAAGTGCTGAGTGGATAACCCACCAGGCACAAAGAAAGGTAGTTACAGTTGTTGGAGCTCAGTCAACCCCAGGATATCACTATAGGCAATATCCTTGGCCCAACCACCTTCACCTGCTTTCTCAGTGACCTTCCTCCCAGTATATGGTCAGAAGTAGGGTTGTTCACCGATAATTGCACAAAGTTGAATTCCATTTGCAACTCCTCTGATAATAAAACAATCCTCTCCTGCAAAATCTAAACAATACTCAGGAATGGACTGATAACTGGGTAGTAATATTTGCATCACAAAAATGGTAAACAATGACCATCTTCAAAAAAGAGAGACTGATCTCCTAACCTTGACACTGAATGTCAACACCATCATCATCATCCTGGGAATTACCACTGGCTAAACACTCACGCAAACCAGCTACAAAATTACCAAGGAAAAAAGATAGAAGTTTAGAAAACAAATGGGAAATGCTGGTAAATAGGATTAGGATAGGTAGGTACATGATGGTTGGCATGGATGTGGTGGGTATCCCACAGTGAGTATCTCACCTCCTGATACACCAAAGCCTCTCCATCACCTTCAAGGCACAAGTCAAAAGCAGAGTGGGACACTTTCCAATTA
This sequence comes from Pristis pectinata, assembly GCF_009764475.1. NCBI lineage: Eukaryota > Metazoa > Chordata > Chondrichthyes > Rhinopristiformes > Pristidae > Pristis > Pristis pectinata. Next base: position 4,704,194 of record NC_067410.1, on the reverse strand, counting down.
CCTAAATTGGATGAAGTTAATTCCAGCAACTTTCAGGAAGCTTGACACCATCCAGGACAAAGCAGTTCAAAACATTCATTCCTACCAATATCAGGGCACAGTTCCTGCAGTGTATATCATCTGCACTTATCTTAGTCAGCAGCACCACCCAAATCCATTACCTTTACCACCAAGAAGGACAAGGAAACACCACCTCTCGCAAGTTCACCTCCAAGTTGTGCATCATCCTGACTTGGAAATGAATTGTGGGTTCCTTCATCGCCTCTGGATCTAAATCCTGGAACTCCCTAACTAACAGCAGGGAATGCCTTCACCTGAACTGCAGTAGTAAGAAAATGCCTCATCAATTGCTTCTTTAGGACAATCAGGGATGGGCAAGAAATGCCGACCTTGTCACCAATGCTCAGATCACGAGAAATGAATAATTTTTTATTCCTGATTTTAATTGCTTCACCATTGGTGGTAGTAGCTGTTAGAACCTGGAGTCATAAGGTTATACTGCAGAGAAACAGGCTCTTTGGCTCACCACATCCATGTCAACCATCAAGTAACTACCCATCCTAATCCCATTTACCAGCGTTTCCCATTTGTCTTCTAAACTTCTATCTTTCTTCCTTGAAAATGCTCCCTAAAACCTACCTCTGACCAAGTCTTCAGTTACCTGTCCTAACGCTGGTGGTGTGGGTTGGTGCCAGATTTTGATCATTAATCCTGTGAAGTGCCTTGGTATGTTTTACTGCATTAAATTTGTTATATAATTGCAAGGTTCTGTCAACACCAGCCAAGGGGTTTACAGGAAATGAGGAACAGAGAACGTAGAACATTACAGCACAGTACAGGCCCTTTGGCCCACAATGTTTTGCTGACATTTTATCCTGCTCTAAGATCTATCTAACCCTTCCCTCCCACATAGCCCCCCATTTCTCTATCATTCATATGTCTATCTAAGAGTCTCTTAAATGTCCCTAATGTATCTGCCCCCACAACCTCTGCAGGCAGTGCGTTCCACACACCCACCACTCTCTGTGTAAAAAACTTACCCCTGACATCCCCCTTATACCTTCCTCCAATCACCTTAAAATTATGTCCCCTCGTGTTAGCCATTGTCACCCTGGGAAAAAGTCTCTGACTGTCCACTCGATCTATGCCTCTTATCATCTTGTACACCTCTATCAAGTCACCTCTCATCCTCCTTCTCTCCAAAGAGAAAAGCCCGAGCTCACTCAACCTATCCTCATAAGACATGCTCTCCAATCCAGGCAACATCCTGGTAAATCTCCTCTGCACCCTCTCTAAAGCTTCCACATCCTTCCTATAATGAGGCGACCAGAACTGAACACATAATGAGGCGACTGGAACATGAAGTCAAAAGATCTCTAAACATACTAAAATTCCAATGATTATAAAATCTGAAATTTCCTTTTTCTCAGGAATTTGTGTACCGGTGTGCGGCTTCACAAAGGTATCTTATGATAATCTGCACCAAAGGTCTTGGATTGGAAGGGAAAGATACAGGAGAAAAGGAACTGAGGGGAGAAGATGTGCTTTTTAAGTGAAGGAATGAGAGATATAGTCAGAGTGGCATTTGCAATATTATTTAAAATAGCTTCGAGGTAAATCGAATCTTTCAAGTTCATGCAGCTCTTGCTGTGCAGGGAGTAGTCAATGTAAGAAAAGAATTTCTACACAAAGGGAAGAGGGGAAAAGACAAAATTCCTTTGACCAAAAAGATCCATCTTTTGACAGGTCTAGCAACCTTTGATGTGGCAATGATTTATCGCATCAAACAAGATACAGGTGATTTCTTCATACAACAACCTTCCTGAAGGTCAACAAACAAAGGCTATCCAATTTCCTCTTAAAATTCTTACCAGATTCCCATTAGTGCTTTGCTTTATGGTGTGGAGGAGGAACGAGAGACAGAATAAATGAAAACGATTTTTGTACAAATCATTAGCATCTTTCAGATATTCAGATTCCACGTTGCTTAGGGAGATGATGACATGGTTGATGTTTGAGTGTTACCTGCACTATTAGATGGCCAACAGATAATGAATGTTGGATCAATCTTTCAAGCCCTTTTAATATTCATAAGATCAACCCCACTGTTATGAGGTGGATTGTTGCAGCCAATCATTTATTCATGATCTCAGGCATTTTGGAGAGAAAAATCATAGCAAAGTCAAAGAAACAAGCCACTTACGTTGACTCTAAAGTTAAGTGGGTTTACAATATAAATACTGTAGCTATTATTCTTGATTGGTCCAGATGCAATCAAGTAAAAATCTGAAGTATGATCACCTCTTATTAGAAGTCACGGTGTCTGTTTTACACAAATATGGTGAGATTACCAAGATCGCACTGTGAATTGCAGATTTATGCCATTTAAATTAACCATGGAAATGTCTCTGTACGAATGCAAAACCTTTGACTCTACAAGACATTTCAAAATCTGCAAGACCCACTGGTTCTCAGTTTGTGGCATTTTTATACTGAGTGTGATGTTAGGACACAGCATCCTACAACCACCAGCATGATACAGCATAAAAGGAGGTGAAACTCCAGGCCACCAACATATCCTGGAGCTCAACGTTTTATAGATTTCTGACAGAGTCCTCAGGAAGTACAGGAAACACTGGCCTCTTTATAGTATCCTCCAGAGGCCAGCAGTATGTGGGTGAAGCAAAAAATCAGTGGGACAGAAGCATTTTGTGCCCAAAGGCCTTTGCATGAGCATGACATTCCTCCCTTAACTCATTACTTTTGTGTTCTTCTCTTCAATTTATTCACAGGGGAACAGCTTAAACATTAAACTAACTTTCAATGCTATTGTATTGCACTAAATGGAATCAAACCAATCTACAGTGTACCGGCAAACAATCTGCTGGAGGAACTCAGCAGGTCGAGCAGCATCTGCAGGGGAGAGAACTGCTGACGTTTCAGGTCAAAACCCTGCAGTGGAGTTTCTAAATATGGCACTCCCTATCTCTGCCTAAGCAGTTCAGTAGTAAGTGATGAATAACCTGCAAACTTTCATGTTCAGATCAGGCTAGACCAGCACAGATACTCAGTAGTTCCCCACACAAAGTGATTAATGAAAGCAAAAAATACCCAGGCTTTGTACATTCAGCACGATCTTTACCTTTTAGTATTCCAGTCCTGTAGATGTAAGGGACAGCTATGCAGCTAACAGTTACAGTCTCACAGCTCCAGTGACCCATATTCAATTCTGACCTCTGGTGCTGTCTGTGTGGAGTTTGCACGTTCTCCCCGTGACCAGGGTTGGGGAAACAAGAACCAGAGGGCGTACGTTTAAGGTGAGAGGGGGGAGATTTATTAGAAACCTGAGGGGAAACTTTTTCACCCAGAGAGTGGTTAGTATATGGAACAAGCTGCCAGAGGAAGTGGCTGAGGCAGGTACATTAACAATTACCTTTTAAATGAAGGTACTTGGACAGGTACATGGATAGGAGAGATTTAGAGGGATACGGGCCAAATGTGGACAAATGGGGCAAGCTTAGATGGGAATCTTGGTCGACATGGACCAATTGGTCTGAAGGGCCTGTTTCCGAGCTGTATGATTCTATGGGCTTCCCCTGGGTGATCCACTTTCCTCCCACATCCAGAAGAGGTGCAGTTTGGCAGATTAATTGGCTGCTGAAAATTGCCACGAGCGCAGGTGGGAGGAAGAATTGATGGGAATGTGGGGAGAATAGCTTACAGGGAAAATTAGTGGGTGAAATGGGACTGGCTCGTGAGCCAGCATAGATACATAGGACCCTGGTCAGACCCCACTTGGAGTACTGTGCTCATTTCTGGTCACCTCACTACAGGAAGGATGTGGAAGCCATAGAGAGGGTGCAGAGGAGACTTACAAGGATGCTGCCTGGATTGGGGAACATGCCTTATGAAAACAGGTTGAGGGAACTCGGTCTTTTCTCCTTGGAGTGACGGAGGATGAGGGGGGGACCTGATAGAGGTGTATAAGATGATGAGAGGCATTGATCGTGTAGATAGTCAGAGGCTTTTTCCCACAGCCGAAATGGTTGCCACAAGAAGACATACATTTAAGGTGCTGGGGAGTAGGCATAAAGGAGATGTCAGGGGTAAGTTTTTTTTACTCAGAGAGTGGTGAGTGCGTGGAATGGGCTGCCGGCAATGGTGGTGGAGGTGGATACGATAGGGTCTTTTAAGAGACTTTTGGATAGGTAAATGGAGCTTAGAAAAATAGAGGGCTATGGGTAAGCCTAGTAATTTCTAAGGTAGGGACATGTTCGGCACAGCTTTGTGGGCCGAAGGGCCTGAACTGTGCTGTAGGTTTTCTATGTTTTCTATGTTTCTATGACTCAGTGAGCTGGATGGCCTCCTTCGCTCACATCACCCACCATGGTAATTGCCATTGACCAGAAAACCATTAGAAATGCCCACTTAAATATAGAAATAAATAACATTAAGGTCACTATTCCATTAAATTTCTAGGTTATTTTTTGGACCTGCCCATGATAATTTAATGATCAGATTACCTCACAATCACCTATGCTGAAATCTTTTTACCACCTGTTCATGAATCGATTAATGTATCTCACAAGGATGTTGCCGGGACTGGAGGGCTTGAGTAATGAGGAGAGATTGGACAGGTTGGGACTATTTCCCTGGAGTGAAGGAGGCTGAGGGGTGACATTACAGAGGTATATAAAATCATATGAGGGGCATAGATAGAATGGATGGTCACAGACTTTTTCCCAGGGTAGGGGAGTCTAAAACTAGAGGGCACAGATTTAAGGTGAGAGGGGAAAGATTTAAAGGGGCCCTGAGGGGCAAGTTTTTCCACCCAGAGGGTGTTGGGTATATGGAACGAGCTGCCAGAGGAGGTGGTTGAGGCAGGTACAATTACAACATTTAAAAGACAGATGGGTACATGGATAGGAAAGGTTTAGAGAGTTATGGGCTCATGAAAAGCATAAAGACCAACAAAGACCAGCAGGGCCAAATTCCCTACTTTTGTGCCCTATAATAAGTTCAATAAAAGTTCACAAATAAAAACTCTTCTCATGATTGGAAAGTTGGAGTCTGAGAAGCAACACAAATCATGTCACCCTCCTTTTTCTACTTTTCTGTAATTACAGAAGCTTTGCCAATTTACAATTATTTTTAACATATTCCATTTTGGAACTCCGAACAAGAAAGCTGAAAGGAAAAGGGAGGGAAAATGACAAATGTAAACACATTTTTGGTAAGGTAGAGAACATAAATTATGGGCAGCAGTCTTGTTCTAAACCCCACTGTATGGTCTGATGTCATCAAGCAAAGGCCTGGAATAAAAACAGATTCTCACCACCTTCCTCTCCTATCAGATTGGAATTGGAATTGGTTTATTATTGTCACATGTACTGAGATACAGTGAAAAACTTGTCTTGCATACTGTTCATACAGATCAATTCATTACACAATGCATTGAGGTAGTACAGGGTAAAATACAGAATGTAGAATAAAATGTAACAGCTACAGAGAAAGTGCAGTGCAGGCAGACAATAACATGCAGGGTCATAACGAGGTAGATTGTGAGGTCAAGAGTCCATCTTATCGTACTAGGGAACCATTCAATAGTCTTATAACAGCGGGATAGAAGTTGTCCTTGAGTCCGGTGGTATGTGCTTTCAGGCTTTTGTATCTTCTGCCCAATGGGAGAAGGGAGAAGAGAGAATGTCCGGGGTGGGTGGGGTCTTTGATTATGTTGGCTGCTTTACCAAGGTAGCAAGAAGTGTAGACAGAGTCCATGGAGGGGAGACTTGTTTCCGTGATGTGTTGAGCTGTGTCCACAACTCTTTGAATTTCTTGCCGTCATGGGCAGAGCAGCTGCCGTACCAAGCTGGATAGGATGCTTTCTATGATGCATCGATAAAAATTGGTGAGGGTTGAAGGGGACATGCCGAATTTCTTTAGCCTCCTGAGGATGTAGAGGCCCTGCTGAGCTTTCTTGGCTGTGATGTCTATGTGGGCCATGTCCTGGACTCAATCATCTTCAGCTGTTTCATCAATGACCTACAAGGTCAGAAGTGGGGATAAAAAAAAGCTGCTGGAGGGACTCAATGGGTTAGGCATTCCATCATCTGCAGCCCTTTGTCGCCTCCATTAATCACTACCCAGCTTCTGCTGCCATCTCCACCTCCCCCTCCCTCACCTGACTCCATCTGCCAATCAACCCCTCCTCACCTGGATCCACCTATCGCTTGTCAGATCCTTTCCCTCAACCCTTTATACTGGCTATCTCCACTCTACACTCTCAGTCCTGATGCAGGGTCTTGACCTGAAACATCAACTGTCCCTTTGCCTCCACAGATGCTGCCTGACCTGTTGAGTTCCTTCAAGCAACTTGTTTTTTTATCACCACTTTCTGACCTTGTAGGTCATTGATGAAACAGCTGAAGATGGTTGAGTCCAGGACATGACCCAATGGAAGACCTACAACTGTGTCATGGGACTGAAATGACTGATCAATAATTAACACATACATTTTCCTCTGCAAGGTATGATTCTAACCACTGGCAGGATTTCCCTTTAATGTCCATTGACTTCAGTTTCACAAAGGCTCCTTGATGCCACACTCAGTCAAATACTGCCATGATGTCAAGAGCAGTCACTCTCACCTCACCCTTTGAATTCAACCCTTTGGTTCACATTTAGATCATGGATGTATTGGAGTCTGGAGCTTAATGGTCCTAATGTAATCCAAAGCAAAAAATTGGTGAGTAGGAATTGCCGAATGTTAGCATTACGATCACCGTCATGATGAGAAAGTTCAGGTTAATAGACTGATATTTAGCCAGAATGGATTTGTCCTTTTTGTGAACAGTACATATCTAACATAAGATATCTTTATTAGTCACATGTACATCAAAACACACAGTGAAATACATCTTTCTGTGTAGTGTTCTGGGGGCAGCCCGCAAGTGTCGCCATGCTTCTGGCACCAACATAGCAAGCCCACAACTTCCTAACCCATACGTCTTTGGAATGTGGGAGGAAACCGGAGCACCCGGAGGAAACCCACGCAGACAAGAGGAGAACGTACAAACTCCTTACAGACAGTGGCCGGATTTGAACCCAGGTTGCTGGCGCTGTAAAGCGTTATGCTGACCGCTACAGTACCGTGCCTGCCCTCCCACATAGTCGGGTACATGTCATGGATTTAACTGTGCTCAAAACACCTTGTTCAGATGTGTGAGTCGTTCTGGACAGAAAGTACTACAATTTGCATGCTGCCTAGTCCCATAGTCTTGGCCATAACCAGCGCTCTCAGCCATTTCTTGATAACTTAGGAGTGGACTGAATTCATTGAAAAATGACTTCTGTTCGAAGCCCAGAAGGGACGAAGGGACGAAGCCTAGATGGATCATCCACGCCACTTCTGGTCAAGATGTTTGCAAATGTCTCTGCCTCGTTTTTAACATGGGCATGCCGGACTCTGCCATTGTTGAGGATGAGCCTCCTCCTCTCGGTAGCTGTTTAATTATCGACTAATGTTCACAGCTCTGGCAGGACTGCAGAGCTTTAAACTGATTCATGGGTTGTGGGATTGTTTCATTCCATGTATTGCGAGCTATTTCTGTTGCAGCTGCTTTAAAATTTGCAGGCAGCTCACGATGGGCAAAGAGGATTAGGTTATCCTTGACACAATCACTTGGTTTAATTTTGTGACTTAGATCAAAGCCATTTCACTCATGTGAAGCCTGCTTTGGAAGTCTTGAAAACGGGGTTCAGAGAAAGGAGGGCAAATGAATTTGAAAGACTACAAGATGTTTAAAATTTGGAAGGGAAAAGGAAGATTGAAGATGGGTGGCTAATAATTATTTTTATTTTGTGAAAAAGGTAGAAAATGGCAGATTTGGGATGGAAAAGTGCCCAAGGAGGAAGAAACGTTAACAATATCAGCTTGGTAGGAGGTGTGGTTGTAACCATTTGAATTGGTCAACAGAGCAGAAGCTGCACACTGAAAGGCCTGGGTAGAGTGGATGTGGAGAGGATGTCTCCATCAGTAGGAGAGTCTAGGATCCGAGGGCACAGCCTCAGAATAAAGGGACGTCCCTTTAAAACTGAGATGAGGAGGAATTTCTTCAGCTAGAGGGTGGTGAATCTGTGGAATTCATTGCCATAGGTGGCTGTGGAGGCCAAATCATTGGGTGTATTAAAGGAAGAGATTGATAGGTTCTTGATTAGTAAGGGGGTTAGGAGTTACGGAGAAAAGACGGGAGAACGGGGTTGAGAAAATAAAATCATCCGCGATTGAATGGCGAGGCAGACTTGGGCTGAATGGCCTAATTCTGTTCCTATATCTTATGGTTTTATATTATGAGTTTGAAGAGGGCACGAAAGGAGATGGGATAGAAACTAGATGACAGTTCGGGGTGAGGAGTAGTGTTTGGATGTGAGCTGTGAGTGACAGGACTACAGATCAAATGCACATGTTAGGGACACAAGAGACTGCAGGTGCTGGAATCTGGAGCAAAAAACAAGATGCCGAAGGAACAATGAGTCAGGCAGCACCTGCGGAGGGAAACGGACAGTCAAAGTTTCAGGTCAAGTCCCTTCAGCTGAACTGAAAGAGTAGAGGGAAGGTAGCCAGTATAAAGAGGTGAGGGGGGGGGGATGGGCCAACAGCTGGCAAGTGATAGGTCGATCCAGGTGAGGACAGGTTGATTGGCAGATGGGAGTCAGGTTGGGGAGGGAAGGGTGGAGATAGCGACAGAGGCTGGGAGATGATAGGTGGAGGAAACAAATGGAACTTGATAAGGAGGGAAGGTGAAGAGGAACCAAATAAGGGAGATGGGGAGAGGGCAGATGGGAACAGCGGAGGGGGGAGGGGACCCAGTGGGAGGAGCGTTTGTGTGATGGGCAGGTGGAGTAGGTGGGGGACGAGAAGAACTGGGAGATGAGGAGACTGGGGGACATGGCTTGGAAATAAGAGTGTGTAGAGGGCCTGGGTAGATCAGGAGGAGAGTGAAATGGACAGTGGGGAAGTGGGTTACCTTAAATTGGAGAATTCAATGTTAATGCTGTTGGATTCGACTGTTTTAATTAGTTCTTTAAACATGTAAAGTGTTTAATACACCTCAAGTGGCTGCACAAGGAATGGCCGCTTACTAGCTTATTGGTTCGTCCATCAGGTGAATACGTGTTTTTTCATTGGTTGGTTTGGCCACAGGTATCTAATAGGTTTCCTGATTGGACTATTGTTAGCTAAGGAGTACCTCTTACCTCGGGTATAATAGGTGTCGTTTTTTGTTAATCACTCTCTCTTGCTCTCCTCCCCCAACGGCGGCACCCCCCCCCCACCCTTAGCTCATTTTAGTTCCTTTTGTCTCGGCTCATCTCCCAGTAGTAAAGCTAGTGCCATGTGCTCTGTGACTGTTTCTTTGCTTTAAACTTTTCCAATAAAACTTTGTGAAGCACCAAGTTGTTTTCAACTCATTCCTGGACTCCTGAAAGAACCTGCGGATATGAAAATAACCGGATCTGACAGTGCCATCGGAGTTGTAGATTACCTATGGCATGAACATTGAGGTGCTGGCTGAGATTAGCATCTCAACCAGTACAAACACGGTGGGCCGAATGACCAGCTTCTAAGTCAAAACTTTTTTTGTATTGTATTGTTCTAACTGGAGAATGATGACAGTTCAGGACTTGAACAGGGTTGTTGGCTTAACAATAACAGTTTGGCCATTGTCATGGTGATACAGCAATAAATGTTCACAAGATTCATTGCAAAGGATGAGGATTACCCTTGAATGAGTAAAATGGAGTTTAGATGTGTTACTAAATACATAACACTGTGTGACTTGGTGGATGACACAAAACTATTTCCCCCGGCTGGAGAATCTAAAACTCAGTGTCATGAAGGATAAAGAGTGGGCCAGTTAGGACTGTTCTTATGATGGAAGTGTTGAACAAATGGAATGGAAAACAGGAAAGTGCAGTGTGGAGTAGCAGCTACAATTTACGTCTTTAACATTGCTCCGATTTTTCAGATGTCAGGCACAGGCAGTGGTTCTGCTATTACCATTTGCAGCCCCTCCAGACCCATCTATAGTTTGTTTACATATCTCATTACCAGCCGCTTTTGCACTGAACCTTCATCCCTTCAATCACTTAATCTTCCCTGCCTTCCACCCAATTATAAACTATCACTCTGACCTACTTCCCTGTCTTTTTGCCCTACTCTGTTTAAAATCTGATACATCTCTAACTTCTGACTGAAGATTACTACTTGAAATATTAAATCTGTTTCTCTTTCTGCCACCAGCCAAGCAGTCTGAGTACCGTTACAACACTGGCATCAACCTGATTATATGGAAAGTTGCCCAGGGATGTACTGTTCCCAAAAAGCAAGATAAATCCAATTCATCCGATTACCATCCAACCAGTGTGCTCTGAATGATCAGCAAAGTTTAAGCATTGATGCTATAGGGGAATTAATAATAGAAAACAAGGAATTAAACAGATATTCTTCACCACCCTGTATACACGTAGTGTCACTTTCAGGGAACTATGTACTTGTACCCCTGGGTTACAAGACTCCCCAGGACCCTACCAATAACTGTGAAAGTCCTACCCTGGTTTGACTTCTCGAAATGCAACACCTCACACTAGTGTATGATTAGCAAAAAAAGCTAGTGTGCATGTACAGCAAGTAATTAAGAAAGCTACCAGAATGCTATCATTTATTGGTCAGGGAACTGAATAAAAAAGTGGTGAAACCACACCTGGAGCACTTTGTACAGTGTTGCTCTCCTTATTTAGGGAAGGACGTTAACATACTGGAAGTGCTTCAGCAAAGGTTTTCTAGGCTAATACCTGAATAGGCGAATTGGAAAGCTTGGACAGAACAGGTTTCTTGTGCTCTAACATTTAGAAGAGTCAGAAGGAACTAGACTGACACAATTGAGATCTAAAGAGGTATTGACAGTGTGGATGTGGAGAGGATATTTCCTCTTTGGGGGAAATCTAATACTAAATGTCACTGTTTAAAAATATTGGGCTATACAGTTAAGATTAAATGATTTTTTTTCCCTAAGATAGTCATGAGTGTTTGAAACTCTCTGCTTCAAGGGTGGTAGAAGCAGAGTCTTTGAATATTTTTAAGGTCGAGTTAGATAGTTTTGTAATAAGCAAGGGGGTGAAAGGTTACCACAGGTAAGCAGGAACGCAGAGAGAATGCAGAAAAGTCAAAGGCTTTTCTACAGTCTATGAAACACACTGCCCTCATAGACCTTCCTTGTTATCTCAAGGAATTCAATCAAGTGAGGCACACACTAACTTCCCTTGACAAATCCATGCTGAGTGTCTCTGGTGGCCCCATTATAGGAAGGATGTGGAGACGGTGGATAGGGTACAGAAAAGGTTTATCAGGATGCTGCCTGGATTAGTGGGTATGAGCTATAAGGAAAGGTTGGACAAATTTGCATTGTTCTCCCGAGAGTGTCGGAGGCTGAGGGGAGACCTGATAGCGGTTTTTAAAATTATGAGAAGCATAGATAGGGTAGACAGTCAGAATCGTTTCCCCAGGGTAGAAATGTCAAACACCAGAGGACATGCTTTTAAGGTTAGAGGGGGTAAGTTTAAAGGCAACGTGAGGGGCAGGTTTTTTATGCAGGGAGTGGTAGGTGCTTGGAATGGGTTTCCAGAGGTAGTAGCAGAAGCAGTCTGGTAGAGCTAAAGAGGCTTTTAGATAGACACATGAATACGAAGGGAATGGAGGGATATAGATGATACATAGAAAGAGGTATTTAGCATAAATTGTCATCAAGATCAGCACAACAGCGTGGGCCGAATGGCCTGTCCAGTGCTATACTGTTCTATGTTCTTAAACTGTCCCTTTGCAGATCAAGGTTTATACTATCCCTAAGAATGGATTGCAATGGTTTCTCTGTCTCCTAGGTTAAACTAACTGACTTGTAATTCGAGCAAGGTATCAATGACATCTGCGTGGTCACAGGGCAGGCAAGGTAGTGTAGCGGTTAGTGTAACGCTATTACTGCGTCAGCGACCCAGGTTCAATTCTGGCCACTGTCTGTAAGGAGTTTATACGTTCTCCCCGAGTCTGCGTGGGTTTCCTCCAGGTGCTCCGGTTTCCTCCCACATTCCAAAGACGTACAGGTTAGGAAGTTGTGGGCATGCTATATTGGCACCGGAAGCGTGGCGACACTTACTGGCTGCCCCCAGCTATGCAAAAAGATGGATTTCACTGTGTCTTCAATGTACATGTGACTAGTAAAGATATCTTATTTAATCCCTTGCTTCTGATAGTCAAACCTTTAGTACATGGATAACCAAGCAGAGTGAGCCCAGTTTGCTAACCTATTAGCCATGGCTTCACAATAGCACTTGTGTTTCTGAATCAGAAGATTGTAGGTTCAAACTCCACTCTGGAGATGCTAACAGAAGAATTTATTCTGACACTGCAGTGCATTATTGAGGGAACTGAACACTGTGAGACGTGTAATCAAATGTTACACTGAGGCCTCGTCCTGCTTTCACTGATGTAAAAGAAGCTGTGGATGACATAGCAGTATTTTGAAGAGGAGGTGGGATTTATCCCTAGTTTTCTTGGATAACACTAATCTCCCAATCAATGTTACAAAAACAGATTAGGTTATTACCACTTTATCTGTGTGTGAATTATTTAATTGGTTACAAAAGCTTCCCAGTGGCTGTAAAAGTGCCTTCAGACAACTGCAGGATCTGAAAGGCACAATATAAACCCAAGTCCATGGGTACACCAGAGCTCAAAACAGAAGCCATTAGCAGCTTTTCTCTCCTGACGATTTCAGAGCTCTCTGCTTGTCTGTTTTATGACTTCAGGCACCAACATCAACTGCTACCAATTAAATAAAGGGAATAGGTCTTGGGGTAAACAATAATTAGCAAAGAGTAACAACTTATTTTTTAAAAATGTATTTATCGAGCTCATATCCTAAAGCAGTGCACAAATAATGAATTACTTTTCAAGTGCAGCGGCTGTTGAGCAGGCTAACTGAACAGCTGGTTCTCATCAAACAAGATCCTTGAAAATTAGACCAATGGTCCGTCAAATTGATTTTGGTAGCTTGCTTGGAGGAGGAGCAAGGACACAACCAAACCCCCTCCTTTTCTTCAGTAATGCCATGAGATCTTCGATATTCTCTGGAGCAGTTGCGATTATTGGGACCATCACCTCCCATCCTCTGTCGCTATCTCCGTTCTTCCCTCCCCTCCTCACCTGGATCCACCTATCGCCTGCCAGCACCTGCTCCACCCCTTCCCCTCAACTCTTTATACTGGCTATCTCCCCTCTATCAGTCCAGATGAAGGGTCTCGACCTGAAACATCGACTGTCCATTTCCCCCCACAGATGCTGCCTGACCCATTGAGTTCCTCCAGCATCTTGTGTGTTGCTCCAGATTCCAGCAGCTGCAGTCTCTTGTGTCTCCAATGGAGACTATAATAGACCAATAAACTTGGATGCTTTGAAAGATATTAAGGTCCATTACAACCTCCATCAAAAGAAAGCAAGAAAGACTTACACATATACAGAGCCTTCCGTGACCTCAGGTCATTCCAAAGTGCTTTATAATCGATGAAGCACTTTTGAACAGTGTTCATAGTTATAATGCAGGAAATTCAACAGTCATTTGCAACAAGCCAAGCTTCCTAATAATAACTAGATTATATTTTGTGGCTATGGCTGGAGGAATAATTGTTGGACGGGACACAGGGACCCCTGTTCCTTAAGGGAATCTTTTAAATCCATTTGACAGAGTGGGTTTAACTTCTCATTGGTATGTCACTAAAGACTCTTACAAATTTTGTGTACGGTGGAGAGCATTGTGACTGGCTGCATCACAGCCTGGTACAGAGGCTCCAATGCACAGGATCGCAGAGGCTACAGAGAGTTATAAACTCAGCCAGCTCCATCACGGGCACAACTCTCCCCACCATCAAGGACATCTTCAAGAGGCGGTGCCTCAAGAAGGCAGCATCCATCATTGAGGACCCTCACCAACCGGGACATGCCCTCTCCTTGTTACTACCATCGAGGAGGTGGTACAGGAGACTAAAGAGCCACATTCAAAGATTCAGAAACAGCTTCTTCCCCACCGCCATCAGATTTCTGAAGGATCCATGAACACAACCTCATTATTCCTTTTTTTTTGCACTATTAATTTATTTTTGTAATTTATAGATTTTTATGTCCCGTCGCTGTCTGTAAGGAGTTTGTACGTTCTCCCGTGTCTGCGTGGGTTTCCCCCGGGTGCTCCGGTTTCCTCCCACATTGCAAAGACGTACGGGTAGGTTAATTTGGGTTTAAAATGGTGGCACGGACTCGTTGGGCCGAAAGGGCCTGTTACCAGGCTGTAAAATAAAATTTTAAAAAATTTAAGAGTAAAATTTTAAAAAGTTTTAAAAATATGTCAGTGATAATAAATGATTCTGATTCTGACAACAGTGCAGCACTCCCTCAGCATTGCACTGAAACTCTGTGCCCAGATTGCTGCAGTGGAACTCAAATTCATGACCTTCTGACTCAGAAGCGAGTGCACTGCCACCAGCACTAAGTGTCTTGGGTCTTCACTGCTGGGCCACGAGAAAAGCTTCTCGAAACTAGTCTTGATTACTAACACTTCATTTTCATCAAACAAAAAGGCTGCATGCCTGTATTAACAATAATATTAATCCCATCAACTAACTGTGAAACATGAAAGCAAAAATTCAATATTCCATTGCAATCTAATCTAATTCAGACATAATGATTGTCGTCATGCTTCATTAGGATTAACCTTTTTCTGGACAAAGCTGAGATGATATTAGTTGGATTTCCTGCCGCGTTATTAAATATCTTAATTCAGTGACTGGTTGAATAACTCATCTCCCACCTACTCATTTAGTGGGGTTTGCATTTTGCAAATCTGTTATAAATTGTTATGTGGTATTAATTACTTGTACTGCGGACAGACCGGGCAGAATAAAATAATAATTAAAGGACAACATTACTGTCAGAACAACTACTTCAAATGCAAAGATTTCCTCCCTTTTAATCTGCTAAAAGATTATATTAAGCAAGATTGAATTCTGGGACTGCTGCTGCCGTAATTTGTAAAGACACTATCTAGCTTAGCAACATCAAACAAATCGAAGATTTTCACATTGGTTTCTAGGCAGGTATGTTGACAGATCTTTTTAAAATCCTTAGGAGAAATTAATAAGAAATTATAGCCCATTCTTTAATGCCACAGTACTTATCCTGTGTTCCTGACTGCACAACTGACTGGTTTGGGCTCACTGCAAAGGGTCTGAAGAGTCCAATCACATAATTTGGGCATGAGCCCTGCATAGGCCAGAGTAGGTAGGAGTGGAAAGACCACGTGCTCAGCTTTTTATAACGTTCCAGTAATTCTCAAGGGCATTGTTTTTAAAGCATCTTTCTAATAAATTTACAGATTGAATTCAATTTCACAACTTTGCACAGGGAAATTTGAATCTGTGATCACAGTCTGTTATAAAATGGGACCACTCAGCCCTTCTGGTAGAACTATCCCATTCTTCTCCTCTTTCCCCACATATTATTTTCCCTCAAAGATTATCCAAATTCCTTTTGAAAGACCTGATTGACTGTTTCCACCATCTCTTCTAAATTCCAGATAATGACCACACGCTGCATTAATAAATTATCCTCACATCCCCCTTGTATCTTTGGCCCAAGTCCCCATTCCCACACCGTCCTGTCTGTCCTTGGCCTCCTTCACTACCAGGGCAAGGCCCAAAGCAAACTAGAGGAACAACACCTCATATTCCACTTGGGTAGTCTACAACCCGACGCTTGAACATGGAAGACACAAGAGACAGGCACAGTAGTGTAGCAGTTAGCGTGACGCCTTACAGTGCCAGCAACCCAGGTTCAATTCTGGCCACTGTCTGTAAGTAGTTTGCACATTCTCCCCGTGTCTGTGTGGGTTTCCTCTCGGTGCTCCGGTTTCCTCCCACATTCCAAAGACGTACGGGTTAGGATTAGGAAGTTGTGGGCATGCTATGTTGGCGCCGGAAGTGTGGTGACACTTGTGGGCTGCCTCCAGAACACTCTACACAAAAGCTGCATTTCACTGTGTGTTTCAATGTACATGTGACTAATAAAGAAATCTTATCTTATATTAGACTACAGATGTTGGAATCTGGAGCAACAAACAATCTGTTGGAAGAACTCAGCGGGTCGAGCAGCATCTGTGGGAGGAAAGGAGTTGTCAACAATTTCGGGCCCTGATGCAGGGTTTTGACCCCTAATGTCAACAATTCCTTTCCTCCCACAGATGGTGCTTGATGCACTGAGTTCTTCCAGCAGATTGCGTGAATATTAAATTCTTCAATTTTAGGTAACCTTTCTCTCTCTTCTGATCTTCTAATCTCACACAAACCCTTCTTTCCTCCTCTCTCTCCACCCCAAACCACTCCCAGTTTGTTTCCCCTCTCCTGCCTACTCAATCTGCCCATTGCCCACCCACTCCTCCCACTGGGTCCCCTCACCCACTGTTCCCACCTGCCCTCCCCACCTCCCTTATTTGGTTCCATCCCCTCCTATCAGACTGCACCACCTGCAGCCCTCTGTCACCTCCACCTATCATCTCCCAGCCTTTGTTGCTATCTCTGCCCTTCCCTCCCCCACCTGACTCCATCTGCCAATGAACTCCTCCTCACCTGGATCCACCTATTGCTTGCCAGCTCTTTCCCTACTCCTTGCCTTTTGATACTGGCCATCTCCCCTCTAACCGTTCAGCCCAGATGAAGGGACCCAAACCAAAATATCAACTGTCCATTTCCCTCTACAGACGCTGCCTGACCTGCTGAGTTCCTCCAGCAGCTTGTTTGTTGCTCAAAATTCCAGCATCTGCCATCTCTTTTGTCTCCTTAAATCTCTGTGCCCTGGTCTTTGAATCAATTTCTATTGAGAACAGCTTCTCACTCATAGATTCAGCACAACTACGAAATCTGCTCTTAACCTTCTGGAGAATGATCCCAGGTTCTCCAGCCTTGCACCTTATTGTCTGCCTGCACTGCACTTTCTCTGTAACTGTAACACTTTATTCTGCATTCTGTTATTGCTTTTCCCTTGTACTACCTCAAAGTACTGATGTGATGAAATGATCTGTATGGATAGCATGCAAAACAAAGTTTTTCACTGTACCTCGGTACATGTGACAATAATCTGGTCGCCTCATTATAGGAAGGATGTGGAAACGTTGGAAAGGGTGCAGAGGAGATTTACCAGGATGCTGCCTGGTTTAGAGACTATGCATTATGAGAAGAGACTAAGAGAGCTAGGGCTTTACTCTTTGGAGAGGAGGAGGATGAGAGGAGACATGATAGAGGTGTACAAGATATTGAGAGGAATAGAGTGGACAGCCAGCGCCTCTTGCCCAGGGCACCACCAATGCTCAATACAAGAGGGCATGGCTTTAAAGTAATGGGTGTGAAGTTCAAGGGAAATATCAGAGGAAGGTTTTTCACTCAGAGGGTGGTTGGGGCATGGAATGCGCTGCCTGGGGCGGTGGTGGAGGCAGGTACATTGGTCAAATTCAAGAGATAGCTAGATAAGCATATGGAGGAATTTAAAATAGAGGGATATGTGGGAGGAAGGTGTTAGATAGTCTTAGGCGAGGTTTAAAGGTCGACACAACATTATGGGCCAAAGGGCCTGTATTGTGCTGTACTGTTCTATGTTCTAATAAACCAATTTACCAATTTAAATTCCTCATCCCTGGAACCATTCTGTACCCTTGCTAACATCCTCATTGCCTTCCTAAAATGAGGTGGCCAGAATTAGAAACAATAGCTTCTAATGCTACATTGGTACCATTGTTCCAATCAACATACAAACAAAGGCAAACAGGAAAAAAGCACGCAGGACCATCAAGCCTGGTCCAGGGAGGTGGGATACAATAACTGTTCCAAAAATATGCACTTATCTTCAGTCCCAAGAACACTTGGGAAATGCAACAACATAGAATCATAGGTTAGAGAGGAAGGGGAATTGCAATATTGATTAGGGAGAACATCACAGCAGTACTTAGAGAGGATATCCTGGGCGGGAGTGTCCAGTGAGATCATATGGGTAGAATTTAGAAATAAGAAAGGGGTTATTACATTGATGGGATAATACCATAGGTTGTCCAATAGTAGCAGGAATTAGAGGAACAAATATTTAGGGAAATTACAGATGGATACATAAATGATAAGGTTATAATAGTTGGTGATTTTAACTTCCCTAATACTGACTGGGACTGCCTTAGTGCTACAGGATTAGATGGGGCAGAATTTGTTAAGTGTGCCCAGGAAAGTTTTCTGAAGCAATTTCCAGAAAAGAGGCTATACTCGATCTCTTCTTAGGAAATGTGGATGAGCAAGTGGTTGATGTGTCAGTGGGGGAGCACTTTGGGACTAGTGACCACAATTCTTTAAGTTTCAAGATAGTTATGGAAAAAGGAACTGTTCCTCAAGTCAAAGTCATGGTAGTGTAGCAGTTAGCGTAACGTTACTACAGTGCCAGCGACCCGGGTTCAATTCCCGCCACTGTCTGTAAGGAGTTTGTACGTTCTCTGTGTGGGTTTCGTCCAGGTGCTCCGGTTTCCTCCCACATTCCAAAGACGTACGGGTTAGGAAGTTGTGGGCATGCTATGTTGGCGTCGGAAGCGTGGCGACTCTTGCGGGCTGCCCCAGAACACTCTACGCAAAGATGCATTCCACTGTGTGGTTCGATGTACATGTGACTAATAAATATATCTTATCTTAAACTGGAGGAAAGTTCATTTCAATGGCATCAGACAAGAACTCACAAAAGTTGATTGGGAGAGGCTGTTTGCACATAAAAGGATGCCTGGCAAGTGGGCAGGCACAGTAGTGTAGTGGTTAGCGTAACGCTATTACAACTCCAGTGACCCAGGTTCAATTCCGGCCGCTGTCTATAAGGAGTTTGTATGTTCTCCCCATGTCTGCATGGGTTTCCTCCAGGTGCTCTGGTTTCCTCCCATATTCCAAAAGATGTTCGGGTTAGGAGGTTGTGGGCATGCTATGTTGGTGCCGGAAACGTGGCGACACTTGCGGGCTGCCCCCAGAACACTCTACACAAAAGATGTATTTCACTGTGTGTTTTGATGTACATGTGACTAATAAAGATCTTATTTTATCTAAGTGGGAGGCTTACAAAAGTGAGATAGGAAGAGATCAGGGCCAGCATGCTCCTGTTAGAGTGAAGAGCAAGGCTGGAAAGGTCAAGGAACCTTGTTTGATGAGGAATGTTAAGGGTCTGGTGAGGAAAAAGGACAGATATGTCACGCCTAGACAGCTGGAATCAAATGAGTCACTTGAGGATTAGTGTGGTGATCTATCTGTGAAATCAGAAAATATCACAGAAAAGTTTTCACAGAAAATGAATACTTTGTCTGTGTTAGGGATTACTCTGGAGTTATGAAATCATGGATAGCATAATTATGGATTAATTAAAATAAGAACCAGGAAATAAAATCTGTTCACAATTTAACTTTAACTGATGTTTTGGGGTTATTGAAACCAATCATTGGATGTGGGACATTCTGATACTGTACCATTGAAACTATGCAGGGGAAAACAATAGATGAATGTTCATGTTAATTAGTGGTCATTTCAAACTTCTGGATGAGATCAGGGAAGGTATTGTGGCCATTTCCTATATTAACACATTGTTAAAGGCATATCCCTACTGTTTATTGGTTTATTATTGTCACTTGTACTGAGGTACAGTGAAAAGCTTGTCTTACAAACCAATCGTACAGATCAATTCATTACACAGTGCAGTTACATTGGGTTAGTACAGACTGCATTGATGAAGTACAGGTAAAAACAATAACAGTACAGAGTAAAGTGTCACAGCTACAGAGAAAGTGCAGTGCAATACGGTGCAAGGTCACAACAAGGTAGATCGTGAGGTCATAGTCCATCTCATCGTATAAGGGAACCGTTCAATAGTCTTATCATAGTGGGTTAGAAGCTGTCCTTAAGTCTGGTGGTACATGCCCTCAGACTCCTGTATCTTCTACCCGATGGAAGAGGAGAGAAGAGAGAATGTCCCGGGTGGGTGAGGTCTTTGATTATGCTGGCTGCTACACCAAGACAACGAGAGGTAAAGACAGAGTCCAAGGAGGGTAGGCTGGTGTCCATGATGCGCTGGGCTGTGTCCACAACTCGCTGCAGTTTCTTGCGGTCCTGGGCAGAGCAGTTGCCAAACCAAGCCATGATACATCCAGATAGGATGCTTTCTATGGTCCATCGGTAAAAGTTGGTGAGAGTCAAAGGGGACAAACCGAATTTCTTTAGCCTCCTGAGGAAGGAGAGCCACTGGTGAGCTTTCTTGGCCATGGCATCTCCATGATTTGACCAGGACAGGCTGTTGGTGATGTTCACTCCCAGGAACTTGAAGGAAAGGCAACGACTGATTAGGAAAAGTCAGCATAGCTTTGTGCATGGGAAGTCTTGCCTCATGAATATTATTGAAAGGGACGTGAGTGCACAAGTCCTTAGACCTCTTAAGGTGGCAGCACATATAGATAAGGTGGTCTTCATTATCCGGGACATAGAATATAAGAGCATGGAGGTCATGGTACAACTTTATAAAACTTGTTCGGCTACAACTGGAGTATTGTGTGCTATAGTATAGGAGAGACTTGAATGCAGTAGAGAGGGGGCAAAGGAAATTTACCAAGATGCTGCCCAGGATGGAATGCTTCAGTTGTGAGGAGAGACTGGATAGGTTGGGTTTGTTTTCCTTGCAGCAGTGGAGGCTGAGGGGGGCCTGATGTACAAAATTATGAAAGGCATAGATAGGGTGGAAAGTAAGAAACATTTCCCCATAGCAGAAATGTCTAAAACCAGAGGGGATAGGTTTAAGGTGAGAAGTAAGAGGGTTTTGAGGGGATATGAGGAAAATATTTTAACCCAGAGGATGGGTGCAATCTGGAATGCACAGGCTGAGAAGATGGTGGAGGCAGATACCCTCACAACATATAAGAAGTACCTGGACAAGCATTTGAATGGCCAAGGCACAGAAGGATACAGACCAAGTGTTGGGAAATAGGATTAGTATAGATAGGTACTTGATGGTCGGCATGGATACGGTGGGCCAATGGGCTTCTTCCTCTGCTGTATAGCTCCATGACTCTTTGGCTTGTGAAGTGATTTACCACCAATACCAATCAGTTGCATATTCAGCAAAAGTTTGGAGTAATCGACAGTCTGCAGATTATCAAAGCTGAATGACTAGCATTTATATAGCACCTTCCAGAGCCTCAAAATACTCCAACGTGTTTTGAAACCAAGAAAGTATTTTTGAGCTGTAGGCATTGTTGTAATGTAGGAACCATTGTAGCCAATTTGAACACAGCAGGTCCCTACAAATGCGATAATCACCAGATAATCTGTATTGTTTCACTGATCTTGACTGAAGGATAAACTTCAGCCATGGCACACCATGGTTAACTCCCCGCTCTTCCTTTGAAATTGTGTCATGGGATCTTTTATGTCAACCTGACAGAGCAGACAGAATCGAGGTTAAACATCTTGTCCAAAAGACAGCATTTCTGACATAACTGCAATTGAGTGTCACTCTGGATTATTGTGCTTAAGTCTCTGGAGTGAGACTTGAGCCTATAATTTCTGACTCAGAGGCAAGAGAGCACCAACTGAACCACAGCAGAAACAGCCAAGTTCTGCTGATGTAAGTACCTGTGCTGCTGCTTTGATTCCGTTGTGAACATGTCCAACAGTACAGACACTCAAAGGCTAAGTGCACTTGAATTCAAATTTGAGCACCCCTTGATGTAAGAGTCTGTAAACTAACCAATAACTATGTGACCCTGATGAGCAGTTCTGGTTGCCATACTATAGAAAGGATGTGATTAAGCTAAAGAGGGTACAGAAAAGATTCACAAAGAGAAACAAAGGACTGCAGATGCTGGAATCTAGATGAAAAACTCCATGATACTGGCGGAACTCAGCAGGCCAGGCAGCATTCATGGAGAAAAGCAGGCGGTCAACGTTGAGTCAGGACCCTTCTTCAGGACTGAAGATAGGAAAAGGGGAAGCCTAATATACAGGAGGGGAAAGCAGAGCAGCGATAGGTGGACAAAAGAGGGGAGGCAGGGTGGGCACAAAGTGGTTCACAAAGATTTTGCCAGGACTGGAGGGCTTGAGTTATAAGGAGAGTCTGGACAGGCTGGGATTGTTTTCCCTGATGTGAAGAACACTGAGAGGTGACCTTATAGACATTTAGACCATAGTGGGCCATATTTCAAATTACAATGAGTCAGAGTACAGGAAGGAGATAGAGCTTCGTGACATGGTGTCATGACAACAATCTTTCCCTCAATGTCAGCAAAACAAAAGAGCTGGTCATTGACTTTAGGAAGGGCGCAAATGCACATCAACAGTGTTGAGGTCGAGAGGGTTGAGAGCTTCAAGTTCCTGGAAGTGAACATCATCAATAGCCTGTCCTGGTCCAACCACGTAGATGCCACAGCCAAGGAAGCTCACCAGCACCTCTACTTCCTCAGGAGGCTAAAGAAATTTGGCATGGCCCCTTAGAGCCTCTAATTTTTATTGATGCACCATAGAAAGCATTCTATCCAGATATATCACGGCTTGGTACAGCAACTGCTCTGCCCAAGACCACAAGAAACTGTAGAGAGTTGTGGACACAGCTCAGCACATCACAGAAACCAGCTGCCCCTCCATGGACTCTGTCTATACTTCTCGCTGCCTTGGTAAAGCAGCCAGCATAATCAAAGACCCCACCCACCAGGGACATTCTCTCTTCTCCCCCCTTCCATCGAGCAGAAGATACAAAAGCCTGAAAGCACGTACCACCAGACTCAAGGACAGCTTCTATCCTGCTGTTATAAGACTATTGAACAGTTCCCTAGTACGATAAAATGGATTTTTGACCTCACAATCTACCTCGTTATGACCTTGCACCTTATTGTCTGCCTGCATTGCACTTTCTCTGTAACTGTAACACTTTATTCTGTATTCTGTTATTGCTTTACCCTGTACTACCTCAATGCACTGTTGTAATGAATTGATCTGTATGAACGGTATGCAAGACAAGTTTTTCACTGTACCTCGGTGCATGTGACAATAATAAACCAATTTACCAATTTTATAAAACCATGTGGGTCATGGATAAGGCTGGTGGTCAGAGTCTTTTTCCCAGGATAGGGGAGTCTAAAACTAGAGAGCATAGGTTTAAGATCAGAGGCGAGAGACTTAAAAGGGACATCAGGGGCAGCTTCGTCATGCAGAGGGTGGTGCGTATTTGGAACGAGCTGCCAGAAATAGTGGTTGAGGCAGGCACATTACTCATGTTTAAAAGCCATCTAAATATGTACATGGATATGGGCCAACCGTGGGCAGATGGGACCAGCTCTCTGGTCAACACAGTCAGCATGGACAAATTGGGCTGTAGGGCTGTAAGACTCTATGACTCAATGAACTTGACTGCAAAATGATTCTAGAGTGCAGAACTGCAGTGGCTAAGGACTTCCCCATCAATGATGGAAGAGAAACAGTAGACCACTGTCCAGACAGAAAACAGCAGAGAGTTTTCAAAGGAGATATGGCTATTGGTCATTACAAAGGCAGGGTACCTTGTGGCAATGTAGTAAAATGAGGGAATTACAAATAGGGAAATGTATGCCTCTTTCTTCAGTTATAAATACCTGGTCTGTAACAGAGCTCTGGCTATGGAGAATGAAGAGAGAAGACAACCCTGCCACAAATAAGAAAAACAGTGAAACCTTTGTTATTATTCTATAAGATTAAAGTGTTTGAACAACACACACAGAGCTTAAAACCACCATGTAAAAGGATGACCTATTGGACTTCTTCCCGAGAACTTCTCGTTATTATGGAGAAGATTAAATTTATTGCTGTAAAGCCTCTTTCATGCACTCAAAATGTCAAGGCCTCTACACAACTTCAACTGTAAATTAGTGAAACCAGAGCACATTTAGACTGGGATGTCTCAACCAGCTGCTGAGACGCTTTCTTCAAAAAATAGAGACAAGTTGAAAACCTTCTAAATTCATATACCAGCACAATCGTAGATTTTTTGTAATAGCTTTTCAAGGTTCCATTCTTTTGTTAACAGCCAAGATTGAACAATTAAATGGGGCTTTCATAACATTTATATATTATCTATTATAGCCAGTATTTTCACAGTAGGTCACAGTGTGACCTGAGGGAAGATTTCTCTAGGGAAACAAACTATCTCCAATCTATGAAATTAGGTGGTTCAAAAATATAGAATCCATGATTTGAAGTACATGCATAAAAAGTACTAATTTGGTTTTCTATTTTGTTTAAAGTTAAGGTATAAAAGTTCACAGCCACCTTGAGAGCAGATTATTATTCTAACTTTGTGACCAGTTCATTGCTTGAGATTCTAACAAGGTTTTTTGCTAGCTCTGACACATTCACAACATTGAGCTGGCGCATGCTCAAAGGGGTAGATGTAAATAAGTATTGAAGAATGTGAAAAGCTGTGAAAAACCTTTAATTAAATTCAGGGCTCCTTAACCTTCTGAGAGCTTCCTTTGAACAATTTGTTTTAGCAGTGCATATCGCAACTGCCTGAGAAAGATAACAGAGAAGATTTAACTACAAACTATTTTCTTTAAACACAACATTTTGTGAAGTATCAAGAAAAGAGATGTTCAAGTCAGGAGAAGGAACTCTTTGAACACAAAGCTGTGTGCCAGTGAAGCTTTTCAAGTGAAATAATCACAATGTTATGAAAATAGATGATAACTTGCATTTTTCTAACAAAATTCATAATTTCACCATATCTTGAAGAGTTTTACAGTCAAATAAATATTTTGAAAGTGCAGTCACTATTGTAAAAACAACAAGATGCTGGAGGAACTCAGCAGGTCAGGCAGCATCCGTGGAGAAAAACAGTCAACGTTTTGGGTCAGGACTCTACTTCAGGACCTCTTAGATAGCCACATGAATGATAGAGAAATGGAGGGCTACGTGGGAGGGAAAGGTTAGATAGATGTTAGAGCAGGATAAAATGTCAGCACAACATTGTGGGCCGAAGGGCCTGTACTGTGCTGTAATGTTCTATGTCTGTTTGTCTCCACGGATGCTGCCTGGCCTGCTGAGTTCCTCCAACATCTTGTTCTTTCAGCTAGATTCCAACACCTGCAGTCCTTTGTTTCTCCAGTCACTGTTGTATGTAGCCAAGATGCACAGCAAGCTCCCACAGCAAAGTGACCATATAATCAGTTTCAATCCCAATATATGTCATAAATATATTGACCAGACATTTGGGACAGCACTTCCAAACAACACCCAGGGATATTTTACATATCTCTGGGAGAGCACACAAGAATTCTTTTTACCATCTCATTCAAAATATGGCAGCTTGAACACTGGAGCATTCCCTCAGTACCAGTTATAGTACCCAGCATGTGCTTTCTGAAAATACTACATGACATGTGTAATCCTTTGACATAATTCTTGACAAAATATGCACAGTGACACAATGGGGAGCAGGTGTATACTGCAGAAAGTCCATTTTGCACAGTTAGTAGGTCAGATGCAGCATTGGTTAGACACACAGTGAAAGTAGTTTAACTCGGCATTTCCAGTTCTGGGGTAGTGGCATCATACTTACATAGCTGTTTCTCTCCTGCTCCCCTACTTTCATCGTCTGCCACTGTTCTGTCAGATCTTAAAAGAATACCTCTCGTATACATTTATCATGGAGATGGTCATGGAAAGCGAGGGAATTCAGGAAAGAGCACAGTGATGTTCTGAAACATATCCATATTACAAAAAAAAAGGAGGTGCTGGTGATCTTAAAGCACATA